>NC_059330.1:30022836-30641336 GCF_018350155.1 Leopardus geoffroyi | reverse complement strand
ATGCTGAGTATGCAAAGGTCACAGATGTCTACTTCTTCCCTTCCTCTCAAGGGCTGTCTTTAGTCTCTTGTGGCACCAATGGGCAAGCTCTTTAATCCATGGTCTTCTAATAGATTTTCCTCCCAAAGCTGAATTAAAGAATACTTTTCCCCCATCAGCATCTCCTTAAGCGTCTGTCATGGTTACTTCAGCAGCCTTGGCTTGCCTCCTTCTTTAAATAAATGCTTAGTATGAAGGCATACTGCACAGCTTGGGGTCAGAGGGTGTACATGCCATTGAATTCTTTTGCTCTCTCCAGCCAAGTTAGCTGCTATTTGCACACTATAGAACGATGAAATATTAAGGGAATCTGGTCATTGCAGTCATGGTAGTGTGTAAAGAAACAGGGGAGAGAAGCAAGACACTTAGGGTTAGCCACAGCTATGCCACTTCCTAGCTGTTTAGGAAGGACACTGCCCTGGCTAGAACCTTCATTTCCCAGTTGAACGCACTAGACTGGGTGACTCAGTTCAGGGCTAGCTGTAATAGGTCAAGAAATCTAGAGAGAGAAATCAAAAGCAAAACTACTGGTACTCTAGTGACATCTGCTGGTTGCCCTGATTTTAAAACCTGAACGTTTATTTTTGGATGCCTGATTTTGTTCCATTGCATTGTATTTGAGAATCTTGCTTGTGCTATACAATGGACACGTTTGGTTATTTTATTTTTACTGTGTTTTAATGTCTACCAGACTCTGCTCTTGGGCAACAAGCTTTTAGCATTAATGAATCTTATTTCTCCTAGAATTCTGTGCCTTATGAGTTAGTGGTTTATCATTACCCTCAGAGATAATCATAACTAGGCTTCTTGTTAAATGAAGCCCAGAAAGCTTCCAGATACATTAACTTCTTTTGTTCTCCTTAGAACTCTATGAAAAGGAATGCAATGGAGAAACCGTGGTCTACTGGGAAGTGAAGTACCCTTTTCCCATGTCCAACCGAGATGTATCCTTTCTCAAGGCACATCACTACTTGACTTCCTAAGTGTTTCTGTGCCCCTTGGCTATTGCCCAGTGGTGTCATGACCATGGCAATGTGGACAGTGTTGTCCTTTGATTCTTGCAGAAACATCTGCTGAAGCTGTTGCTTCTTGTGTGGCTTTTGGAGACCTCAGAGTGTGATTTCTGGGCCTGACCATGTGGAGCGTCTATGATTGTGGTCACTGGAGGGCAGCTCAGACTTTCCTGAAAAGTTTTCTAAGGCTTGAATTTGTTGGCTCCAGAAAAGGGGACCTGGAGAGAAGTTCTTCTAGTGTTTACAAATTCCCTCAATCTAGAGGTGGAAGTGAGCACCCAGGGAGGTAAAGTGACAGAGGCATACATACAGAGTGGGGACTGCAACTCACACCCTCACTTTTCCAGCTCTCCCCATCTCGTCTCCAGTTTGAGTGACCCCACAGCGATCCCTCCTTGACTGGTGGCTCTGGGTACTGGGGATATGTTTCTTCCCCAGTTTCCTCATTTATCATTAAAGCAGTTGAATGGAATGTGGGGAGTTTTAGCTAACACTACAAGGTTCTAGGAGGCCTTCTCGGGACAAGCCTCCTATGGGGGATGGAATTTCAAGGACAGGCAGGGTGGGGGCAGGATGACTGAGGGGTGAGGTTTCCACTCCTTCACTGTCCTCTTCAATCACAGCAGTCAAGTGTTTTACACACTGAATTTCCATAGAAGATCCTTTCAGCAAAGGGTCTTGTGGATTAAAAAAAGTTTGGAGAGCCACCGAATTTCTAGCTCTGACATTATACAAGCTTGTATGTTCTTAAATAATTATTCACAAGAAAGAGAAGGAGCATGCGGGTGTGTTTTATAGAAATTGTGTGTGTGTGTGTTTGTGTCTAAGTGTATGTGTTTACCTTGGCTCCAACCAGATTATAAAATCCTTAGGGGTTTCTTTCTTTCTTTCTTTCTTTCTTTCTTTTTTTTTTTTTTTTTAACGTTTGTTTATTTTTGAGACAGAGAGAGATAGAGCATGAACGGGGGAGGGTCAGAGAGAGAGGGAGACACAGAATCCGAAACAGGCTCCAGGCTCTGAGCTGTCAGCACAGAGCCCGACGTGGGGCTCGAACCCACGAACTGCGAGATCGTGACCTGAGCTGAGGTCGGACGCTTAGCCGACTGAGCCACCCAGGCGCCCCTTAAGGGTTTATTTCTTGCCCGCATACTGCTAGGTAGTTGGTACACACATGGTACATATTTCAACAGATCGTGGATTACTTCTTAGGTTTTATGTGGTTACCTCTGATCCTACCAACAACTGTGCAAAGTGAGTTCCATCACCCTCATGTTGTAGTCAAGGGAACTGATGCAAAGAGAAGTCAGAACTTTGCTGTGGTTTACACAACCAGTGGGTGGCAGAGGCAGGTTCTGGACCCAGGTGCAGCTCTTTCCAGAGATGGTGACCTTGACCAGGGCATGAGTCCATCTCTGACCTCACTGTGACACTGCTGGGTAGGTCTTAGGAGTGGACACTTGGGGCTACTTGGAAGTTCTATTTAATTGGCTTTCCAGGCCCCACAGTCCCACAGTGAGTTTCTCATATGCACATATGTCTCTCCACTAAGGGTTAAATTTTTGAGAACAGAGAATAGTGCAGTGGAAAAGAACATTCATTTTGAGCCAGAGATCCCAGACTGAATGTGAGCTTATTCCCTGATTTGTTGTGTGATTTTGGAAAAGTCCCTTCGCTTCTCTGGACCTCAGTGACCTGGTGGTTCTCTGTTCATAGGCTCTATGGAAGGTCCAGCAACCTCCCAACCCTTTGAAGACCTTTGCCAAGTCTTAATAGATCAGCTGATTTTTCCTCAATGGAGTGTCAGGTGATATCTGTCACATGAGCTGAGCAAGTTTTGGGAGAGAGTAGGACAATCTTGGCTGTGAGGAAAGAGGCCTGGGGGAGGAAAGCCAGAGCCAAAGCAAATTCATTTCTCCCCCAAGACATTTAAGAACTTTACTCGTCAATCCACAGAGAGCGGGGGCAACATCCCATCCTGCAGGCTGTCTGAGTGAGGGCTGGGACCACTGTGGGTGCCACAGAGACTCTGAGGTGGCATGGGGCTATGGTTGTTGCTGTTATAGTAAGTATAATTGTGTTATACTTAGGGTGGTTTTTTTTTTTTTTTTAATTGTTTAGTCTTTGAATTCCTTCTAGTGCAAAACCTAAAATTCTATTGAGGCCTGTCTAGCTATGAAAGTCTAACTAGGTTTGGGGGCCAGATCTGGGTTTGCATTCAGGTTCCAGTTGAGCTATGGGTCTTTGGCAAGTTTCTTTACTTTTCTGAGCCTCAGTTTTATCATCAGTAGGATGGGGATACTTACACCGAACTCACAGGGACCATTTCAGGGTCAAAACTGGTGCTACATGTAAAGCACATAGTAATGTCTGAATAAATGGTAATTCTCACTGCTTCTTAGGATTAAATTATCTTCTCTAGAATAGTGCCATAGACATAGTGAGTGTTCTACAAGTGTTTATTGAGATGAAATGGCTTTGTTATTTTTGGTGAATCAATGTTGACCCAGAGAGGACATCCACCTACTAAACATTCAGGTGCTTAGGTTTCTTCCTATGACCAGCAGGTGTAAGTAACATTGCTTGGCCATCCTCTGTGCATAGAAGTCAGCAACTAGAGCTTTGGAGGAGGGAAGGACAAAGTTTATGGGGTGCCTGTTCTGCCCTGGTTTCTCCAGTGCCCCCACCACGCATGCCTGCTGAGCAGTGTAACCCCCTTTCCCTACAGAGGGAAACTTAGCCTCAGAAACAGGGAGTAACTAATGCAGAATCACACCACTGATGAGTGATCAATCCTCTGATACCTCACAGTGCCTTCTTAGAGAAAGGAGGAGGGGTTTCTCTATATAATTAAAAGCATCAAGGACTCGTTCACAGGTAGGTAAGGCATGCTGTCAGATGAGAACATCAGACAGTATGGGACACAATCTTACAGCGCAGGTAGAGAGACAGGGCAAGGAAGTGAAGTAACAGTATAAGGGAACAAATGCCAGGTGAGAGGAACAGAGTCCTCTCCCTTTGCCTCTGGCTTGTGGGGTTTCCTTCTGCCCATCTGTAAGGCTGGCATTGATATCATGCCTTGACTGGCACTACAGTACGTCTACATCCGGCAGCGGCAAGAGCTGGACGTGGAAGGGCGGAAGATCCACGTGGTCCTGGCCCAGAGCACTTCCGTGCCGCAGTTTGCCGAGAGGCCTGGTGTGATCCGGGTAAATCGGTACAAGCAGAGCCTCGCAATCGAGAGTGATGGCAAGAAGGGAAGCAAAGGTAAGGCCGGGGTGCATGTTGGTGCGCTGACCAGGGCCACCTGTATCAAGGCCATGCTGATTGTGAGGCACGTAAAATTCATGGTGCTTATTCCCCGAGTTCAGAGGATGGGCACGTGTAGAAGACAACACCCGGAGAGAGACTCCATTCTCCCCCAGAAACTTGAGTTAGATCTGACTCAGCCCATTCTTTACTGACTCTTGCACTGTCCAGATGAAATTAGAGCCAGAAGGTTTAAAAACTCTCACTTTAGATTGGTCCTCGGGATACGTACGTTGGGCCTGAGGGTGGGCAAGAAGGCTGGCAGCACTGTCTCTGAGGACGCAGCTCCTGCCCAGCAGAAACCCAGAGACTCAGGACTTGCCTCTCTGGAGTTCCAGCCCACGTGGAGAAAAGCTGTGAGCAGAGTAGGCATACGCAGCCGCCTACAGTACTGGAACAAGCGTGGCCTTGCATGTGAGGCAAAATCTGAAGCTTAGTTCTGACGCTTTTCAGATGTCACCTTGGACATGCCACCTAACTTCTCTGAGCCTCCATGTTATCATTTATAAGCTCGAGTTTGTTCTTACCGACCCAATTGTACCATGAAGGTAATAAAGAGAGAAGTAATTAAATGAGATACTATATCCAGGTGTATAGAACATTGCCAGGCATTTAATGAGTAGCAGCAAAATGTGCCTGTGACTGTGATTTAAAAATGTTTACATATAAATATTCTGGGAGACAGGGAAGAGAAGTCCTCCTGAATCCTGTGCTCCCTCCCTTCTTTCTGAATCTAAAAGGGGAAGGTTGGCAGGGTTTGTTTTTGTCTTTGTAACATTTTTCCTCCTCCTGAATTGTCTTTTCTTTCTCCTCTAGTTTTCATGTATTACTTCGATAACCCGGGTGGCCAAATTCCGTCCTGGCTCATTAACTGGGTCGCCAAGGTGAGATCCCAGGAGGCAGGAGGGGGAAGTGTGTTTGACAAATGTTGCCTTAGTCCAAGGGGCCGTCAGGCTGAAGAGACATCCTATCTCAGGCCTAATGAGGCTCTTTTATGAAGCAGCTTGGTTGAGTGACTACAGTTAGGACTGAGGTTGCCAACACCCAGGATGTGGAGGCTGGGACAAAAGACAAAGAATCCTTAGCTGGAATGTCAGACCCTCCCTGCCGGCAACACCCTGCTGGGATCACTGTCTGGATCCTCCTGACAATAGCCTGCTCATTATAGAGAAAATGGGGCCTTTAGACCCTGCCCTGCTTATGGAGGAGTCTGGAAGGCTAACCTGGCTCCAGAGACAACCAGATGTGTCCAAGCCTGGAAGCCCCCAGTTTTGTTACTGATGTTGTGTTGTGTTTTGTTTCCCTGTAAGGAGAGGGAACTGCTGTGGTACTGGATCACTGCAGACTGCCTAGGGGCCTGGCTTGATGAGAATCATTCAGCCTGCTTTGGAGACCTCCTTCCTGGTGGGAGGGCTCAGCACATTCCCTGGAGAGTGAAAAGCGCACAGGCTTTGAGTCAAATACATGTGATTTTGAATCCTGGTCCTGCTTCTTTCTGTAATCTAGGGACGCCATCAATTTCTTCCCTTTTAAAAATGGAGATGGATACTACCGACCCTGTAGAGTAGTAGTAAATAAAGCAGTGTCTGGGGAAAATCTTGTACGAAGTTCGGCACTGACTAAATAATAAAATAGCCTAACCCTTTGCCCCCACAGCCTCACCATTTTCTAATTCTGTAAAAGAAGTCCTTTCTCTGATTTCTGTGGAAGAATCCCACAACCCAACCCAATCCCATTTCCTATGTTTTTTCTCTCCAAAAAATGGTGTCTCAGAAACATCTTAGCTTTTTACTAGTGAAAGCCAAGGCATACAACAGTGTCCCCTGGTGTCTAGTCTCGCCTGTGCCTTGGGTCTTCTGTCATTATCTGTAGCAACGTTCTGTTGAAATTGGACAGGGGACCTACTGTCATATTTATTATTCTCAAGGCATCTTTGTTTACCTTTGCCACATCCCAAAGAATCAGGAGTAATGTCTGTGAAGACACAGAAGTGACAAGTGTTCTTTGCTTTGCAGAATGGCGTTCCTAACTTCTTGAAGGACATGGCAAAAGCCTGTCAGAATTACCTCAAGAAAACCTAAGAAAGGGAACGAATGGTGTGTCCATGGAACGACGTCTCTGCAAGTGCCACAGCCCACTGATGCTCAGCTTTTCTTTCACTATTCTATCTTCGGAGGCCTGCACACTGTCCCACGCATCGTCCCCAAGTGTGTTTGCCTGATGCCTGGCTTCCTTTCCCACTCTCCCCACCCCGGGACTGGCTGCCTTCTTCCACTATTGAATGTGGGTCAGATTAGGGAAACTTTTGCTTGTTTATTTTTAAAAAGGGAAGTCCTCAATAGGGAACACAATCATTCCATTGTGCCATTTTAGGGGGATGGGTGGCTGCAGGAACAACAAATGCAAGGGCAACCAATCCTGGCAAGCTGGCTCCTTCCCAGAATGTGACTTCTTGCAACCCAGGAGGGGCTGCTGGGATGCCATCCCCTTCAGACTGGACTCTTGGTGCATTAGACTGGGAGACACGTGCTGATGTCCATTTGCCTGATGCTTTGGTGTGTTGATTTGGCTGGGGTCTGAGGTGATGATCCAGTAAGTCTTTCCACCATTTGTACTTGTAGAAGATCCTGAGCTGTTTTGATTTCAAACCATGTTTAAACACATGGCAGGCCTGATTACACACTTAATGTGATAGCCATGTTTTCTCATCATCTATGTCTGGGATTCTCCTTCCCACATGCCACTGGAGAGAGGCTGACCATACCTCACTAGCTCTGCATTTTATCAGAAACTGAGGCATCATGATGGCTCTCTGGCGGTTTGCAAAAGTCAAAATACTGTGCGCACAGCTGTGATAAAGTGTCTTTATATGCAATAAAATGAATTTCCCTTCTAGAATGTTTGAAGATTCTGAAGGGATAAGAGTTCACAACCAGGGAAATATTAATTAGTGGATTGGATGACTCTACAACTTTTTTCTCAGGAATTCTACCTAAGATGTCTGCCTCTTCTACCGCTAAAAGATACATCCAGTTTCCTGTTTTCTCCTGAATTTTGGTAGAGCAAGATATTCTGTGGCTCAAGGCATAGCCTTAATGATCTCAGGGAAAAATTTTAACCACTGTGTGTGATGGCACTGAACCCTGATTAGGGGTCATAGACATTTAGGATGTAAAGCCAGAAGCAAAGGATTTATTAAAATGGGATACCTCAGACTGTATGTTTTCTCTCTGGGAAGAAAACAGATTGAATACCAATAAATACAACGTGACATAAATTTGTCCTGTTTGTAGTTTTCTTCGTACCTTGCTCCTTTTGTGAGAATAAAACAGTTGGGCCTCATTTGTTTGCAAGACACATCCAACCTGAGTAATGAACTTGAGCATAAACAAGAATTTTAGGTGCACTTACATGCAAGGCCAGGTGTAGGATGGACTCAGGTTAGGGTTGATAAGACTGACATTAGAATTTGGCTACATTTGTCTTCAGGTTATCTTTGACGTTGGGCTTTGTCTGGTGGCATGATTGCTGCTGACAGCAAAGGGTAGGCCTACATCTTCTCAGGCTCTTGCTGAGCCAAAAAAAGACAGCATTTCTTTCCAGTAGATCCCACACCATCCTATGACTCTCTCAACCATATGCCTGTCCATTCCCCAGTCATTTTGGACATACGGATAGGCTTATACAAATAAATGAATGCTTCATAAGTCTACCATTAAGAAAATCATTATCAGTAATATAACTGGAATTTAATTTTAGATAAGTGAAATCTAAAAGTCTCTTGTAACAGAGGGCCAAGTTGAAATTTTAAGTATAGAGTCACTGAAACACAGGCACAACGATTATAGTCTTTGAGCAGAGAATCGACATGAAATGGTGTCATGCAAACCATCTTTAAACAGTGTTTAATAATTTGTTAAGAACTCTGAGAACACGAATATGGAGTTTCTAGGTAAAGTAGTACCAAAAAACAGTCACAAAGTTTGGGATAATTAGTAGAGTTTTGACTCTTTGGCATTTATGTGTGCTAATTTGGAGAAGACAGTCCTACACAGCATTGAAACATGAAGTCATGTGAAAAACTGAGAACCCATGAGCCAATAGTAAATGCCAGAGGTGCAGAAAATGTAGGACTGGTGCTCTTGGGGTTGCTCCCGATTCCTCAGGGTATGCCTCTCTATGAGCGCTGGATGCATTGCTTGGTATTTGAAAGTTATATATTGTCATTCCTCTAGCACTTTGGTTCACTTACTCTTTTCCATTCTGTCTCTCCAAATGGACAATAAGATCTCTGGATAGAAACAGTTACTTCACTTTGATTACCAGCCCCTAGGGTTCTAGACAGTAGGCACTCAAGTGAGTGATTTAGAGAGATGGACCAAATGACACACACTCAGAAGGCCAAGCCTATTCGGATATGGAGGTCTAATTCGATTACATTAAACAACAATTCAGGCCAAATTATTTCCCTAGTCATTTTTGTGTGTGTGTGTGTGTGTGTGTGTGTGTGGTGAGGGGGCTCTAGATTCCTTCGGTTCCCATTGGTCCTTTATTTGTTAAGGGGTGGCTTTGCTGGTGTGGTTACAGGTTATTTTTTAATGTTACAGAAATGGTACAGTCTGGACACAGTCCAGTTGATTAGTCAGGATATCAGGATTTTAATGAAAAACAAAAAATAGCACTACTGTTGGAGCTAAATTTTTTCCACAGGTGAATTAGTCACATTGCATAACAATCCAAAGCTATCGACCACATTGGAATTGAGGGGTTCCAGCAAAGGGTCACCTCCCATGAAAATGTTCCTATTTCACAGTGACAGTCCTGGCCTGGCTCCCTGGCTGAGGTTCTTCACCCAGAGTCCCCATCTATAATGTTTGTCCTTCAAACCTCCTGCTTCCCAGCTGGATTTGGGAGACACAGAGCAGGAAGAGCCCGTTCAGTTCTTATGTTTCCAGTATCATCACGCAGTTGGCTCGGAGAATTATCCTTAAAACTTAAAAGCTTTGTCGGGGCGCCTGGGTGGCGCAGTCGGTTAAGCGTCCAACTTCAGCCAGGTCACGATCTTGCGGTCCGTGAGTTCGAGCCCTGCGTCAGGCTCTGGGCTGATGGCTCAGAGCCTGGAGCCTGTTTCTGATTCTGTGTCTCCCTCTCTCTCTGCCCCTCCCCCGTTCATGCTCTGTCTCTCTGTCCCCCCAAAAAATAAATAAACGTTGAAAAAAAAAAAACTTAAAAGCTTTGAGACATGCATTCACTGAACAGCTATTTCTTGAGTCTGGTGTCCACCTGGCAAGGGGACTGACATGGCAGATCCTGGGATGGATGAGACAGGCTTGGTGTCTACCCTCACGGAGCTCGTGGTCTAGTGAAGAAGACACCGTGGACAAGCTGTTGAAAGATGATGAGTTTTGAGAAAGGGCAAGTAAAAGGTGCCAGAGGTTGTAAAACTGGGGGCACTAACCAAGTTTGAGGGGTCAGAGAAGAACATGTTGTAGTGGGCTGCCTGTAGGCTGGAGAAGAAAACTGATCTGCGAGGAAGGAACCATTTACATAAAGCTGCTCTGGCAAGACAGCCAATCACATCTGAGGAAATACCAAGGCCAGTATGGCTGGGGCAATGGGAAGGAAGGAGAGGCATCTCACGTGTGGCTGAAGAAGCAGGCAGTTACACCGTGGGTGATCGTGAGAGCCATGGCAAGGATTTTGGACTCTATACCCAGAACACCAATGAGCTTTGAAGTATTTTAGGCTGACCTAAAATCAGCAGTGACCTGATGAGTTTAATCATTCTTTTTTTTAAATGTTTACTTATTTTTGAGAGAGAGAGAGAGAGAGAGTGAGTGCGTGAGCAGGGCAAGGACAGAGAGAGAAGGAGACACAGAATCGGAAGCGGGCTCTTCGCTGACAGCAGAAAGCCCGTTGTGGGGCTCAAACTCATGATTCGGGAGATCACGACCTAAGCCAAAGTTGGATGCTCAACCGACCAAGCCACGCAGGCACCCCAAGTTTAATCATTCTTAACAGCTGCTCATTCCCTCCCCCCTCCATGGTTCCTTCTGCACCACATGGAACAGTCCGTCCAACACTGTCAACGGGGTACTCTCCAAGGTGCTTTAAGCCTTGTCACTTGGAATCCTCTCCACTGTCAGGTAGAAGGCACAGTGGCTCACACCCAAATCTAGTTTCCGAAGTGGAGCATCAGCCTCTGAAGTCTAACCAGAAAAAGAGAGGCAGAGAACCTCATGGTCCATGCTGGTGTACCCCACACCCTCCAATGGGTGCATCACACAGCCCACACGAGCAGAACTGTCGGGATCCGGAGGTGGGAGAGCAAACAGAAAGGCATAAAAAAGGTAAGCAGGTCTGCTTTCTCCAAAGTTTCTTTTTCTACACTCCTCTTCCTCGTGAGAAGACAGAAACATTGTTTGTGTAGGTTCTCAGAGTTTAGAGCTAACAAGACAGGAGGGCTTCAGAAAAATTATTTATATTGCTAATCTACTTGTATGTTTTTGTATGTGTCTGTGTGGATACACATTATATGTACTCCACTTCATAAGACAGAAAAAGGGAACAACTAAGTGACATTAACACGATAAGCCAGGTTGGATGCTAGGCAGAGGAGTTCATAAAGGTGGAACAGATTCTTCCACTGGGGACACAGCAGTCTGGAGAGGACTGAAATAGGTGCACAGTTTATGATAATGACAATGGGATCACCAGCACATGGAAGGAAAACATGTAGTATTTTAGGACTTCGTGGCAAACTGCGGTTAAGACAACAGGTCCAAAATCGAATTGCTTACACCAAGCCCCACTCCCCCAATGAAGATTTAACTTAATTACAGTTATAGCTCACCCACAAATGGAGTCTTAGACCCGTCAATCAGGAATCACCTGATCAATCCTAGTTAGGTAATCTGCCTGACAAACCCGTGTCATCCCCTAAAGGAAAGTGACCTTGCAATAACCGCGCTGCTCTGTCGTCTAGCATAATTCTCGCGTTCTCACTCCCTTCTTCCTTTTATTTTGTACAGCTCCTCCGAGCTCCTTTCAATCTGTTAGACTGGATGCTGCCCGCTTTGAATCGAGTTTTGTTCACATAAGCTCTTAAAAGTTCTACCATGCCTCAGTCGATCTTTTACCAGCTCTGGTCAGAAGAGGAAACAAAAGGAGACCCCCAGGAGCCCCCAGGGGCAAGGAGCCACCAGGACCTACCTGCTGAGCCCCCTGAGCTTCTGCTTTCCCGCTGCCTCTGGAGGCTCTACGTCCCTGTTGGATGCTAGCTCTGCAGCTCTCAAGGGAGGTGTTTCAGATTTGACTCGAGCATTTCTCTCTCCGGACTGAGTCCGGACACCGGCTGAGTCAGATTGGGCCCAATTTAGAAACTGGACGAGGCACAGGGTGGGCATGGGTATGACTTAGAAACTAAAACAGACTAGGGGCCGGCTGGGTCCAACATAGAACCCTGGATGGCTGGCTGCGAGGAGACTGGGCCACGCTTAGCACGCGGACCAGGTCGGAGGGGCCTACTTCCGTCTTAGAAACCGGAAGGCTCTGGGGCTGAACTGGGTCCCACTTAGAAACGGGACCGGGTGTGCGCGGACTGGGTCCCGCTTGGAAACCGGACCGGGTGTCCATGGACTGAGTCCCGCTTAGAAACTGGGTCCTGCTTAGAAACGGGACCGGGTGGGGGCGGACCAGGCGGAGGAGGACTCGGTCCCGCTTAGAAAGCGGACCGGGTGGGGGCAAATCGGGTCCCACTTAGAAACCGGGCCGGGTCCTGTTTAGAAACCTGACCGGGTGGGGGCAGACGGGGCGGAGGCGGACTTGGTCCCGATTAGAAACTGAACCGGGTGAGGGCGGATCGGGTCCCACTTAGAAACCGGGTCGGGTGGGGGCGGACCGGGGGAGGCGGACTTGGTCCGGCTTAGAAACCGAACCGGGTAGGGGCGGAGCGGGGCCAGTGTGTGGCCTCAAGTGAATGAAATGTTGTTTTAAGCCTGAGCAAGCAGGTTAGCCTTACCAAAGGTAATCTTAAATTCCTGTGGCTGCAGTGGAGAACTTCTACATAAAGCTCATCCATTCAGGAGGTGCCCTAGAGCCAAGCACTCACCATAGGGGTAGGGGGAAAACTGTTTTTCCTCCTCTAAAGTTTCAGGTGGCCAGAGTGTGACCCTCTGGGACACGCCACACACTCCGGGGCCTGCGGATGGGATCCTGAGGAAACTGGCAGAAACCTGTGAAAGGTAAGAATTCTTAACCAAAATTAGCTTTGCCGTTTCCATCTCTGTGGGGCCTGGCTGAGAGAAAAAGGTAAAGTTTCATGTTGTCTCTACCCTTCCAAATTCAGATTGGCAGGCAAAAAACATTTGTTAAGAGTGAGGTCTTTGCATTGTGACTGGTGAACACGCTTTTGTATACTCATTGGTTGTCAAACCCTTCCCTCCAGGGACAGCTATTGTCTCCTTGTTTGTCTCATTTTGGGTCCTGAGAACATGGCTTGGCAACAGGTTGGGGACCCTGATAATATAGCTGTACAGAAATGTGGGATGCTCTCCATTTGTGGCTGGGATCCTACCCACTGTTGCCAATTCTTAGGGGAATGGTCTTTCTTTAGGTTATGTCTGGGGGTGGCTGTGGGTCTTGGAGCATAGTATCTGTGCCTGTGGTCCCTATGGGGTTGTTCCTTCATGATGGGAAAATTTATTGCTTGTCCAAGGCTGAAATTTGACAAGGTATGCAAAAGGATTTTTTTTTCTCACTTTTCTTCTTTTTAAAGTAGTTCTGTGGTCAGTCGTTGGCCAAAGTGGAAGCTGATATTTAGAGCCTGAAAAGAAATTTGTTTTAGGCCTTACCCCTAAGCTAAATGATACTATGGACCCAGAAAGAAGAAAAACATCTCGCACCCTCGTCTAAGGATTTACTAAAGCATTCCAAAGACACACGGCTCTGAATCTAAACATAGGAATCTCCTGATTTCCATCTTAGTTGAAGGTCTCCCTGATGTAAAGAAGCAAATTGAGGATAATGTAGTTGGATGGGTGGGACAGTCTCCATATCATTCTGGTTGCAGCTCAGTTCTTTGAGAAATTAAAGGCAATTATGCTTATCTTACAAATCGAATACAAGCCCAGAAATGTGGTTCTGGAAACAGTTCAGAGTCCACTTATCCATTTTTCCAGTCCCCACATCTCTTCTAATCATTAGAAAGGCTTGCAGATTTTGTAAAAGATCTGGACTTGGGGAACAAGAGTCATTTTTGACGGAACTTGCATTTTTTCTGTGCCTGTTGAGATATACGTATTTTACGTAGTCTTTTCCAGGAAACAAGGGACTTCTTATCAGGGGAGGAAAAAAAAAAAGGCTATTTTGAAAACTAGTTCTGTGAAAAGTCTTAAAAAGTCTTTTCCACAAACATTAATAAAAAGCTATCTGAGCAGGGGGAACTTATTCCATCTTCCAAAAACACAATTTCGATCCAACTGCCCTTTGATAAACTAGTGTCCTTTTATAAACTTTTACATTATCATACCTGTCTCATGGCTACAATTTTAAAATGAAAGCTGTAAGATCTGTTTGAGCTGTTTGTATATTTATGTACAGTTGTGTATTTATGTTATAGGTACATGGGGAGGGGGTTTGTACTTCTGACTGGTATTGCCAAAATTAGTTTTTTTTTTTAAAGTTTTAATTTAAATTCCAGTTAGTTAACATACAGTGTAATATTACACTGTATGTGTAATATTAGTTTCAGGTGTACAATATAATGATTCAACACTTCCATACATCACCTAGTGCTGGACACAAGTGCATGCCTTAATCCCCATCACCTGTTTAACCCAGCCTTCTACCCACCTCCCCTCTGGTAACCATCAGTTTGTTCTCTATAGTTGAGTCTGCTTCTTGTTTGCCTCTCTCTCATTTTCTGCCTTCTGCTCATTTGTTTTGTTTCTTAAATTCCACGTAAGAGTGAAATCATAATGTATGTCTTTCTCTGACTAACCTCACTTAGCATAATACTCTGTGGCCTCATCCATGGCATTGCAAATGGCAAGACTTCATTCTTTTTTAATGGGTGAGTAATATTCCATTGTGTGTATGTGTGTGAGTGTGTGTGTGTGTGTGTGTGTGTGTGTGTGTGTGTATCACATCTTCTTTGTTTATTTATCAGTCAGTGGACACTTGGGCTGTTTCCACTATTTGGCTATTGTAGATAATGCTGCTGTAAACATCGGGGTGCATGTATCCCTTTGGGTAAATACCTAGTAGTAGAATTGCTGGATTGTAGGGTAGTTCTGTTTTTAACCTGCCAGAATTAATTTGAAAAGAGTTCTATTTAATTGGCTTAAAGACAAATACGTATTATATAAATATCCTCTGACAAATATAGAAACTAGCCCAAATATTTTGCAAGCTCACATGATCTAGGATAGTCCTCAGTAAATAAAAGCTAGTTTAAATTTATTGGTTTAATTAAAACCGGAATTTTAGAGTTATCAGTATTAAATGTAGTACTTTTATTTGACCTCCGTTTACTAAAAGTCATATAAGCTCATGTTAAATTCATATCAACTTCTGTTACAGAATTTTTCAGCAAGAAAGATAAATGATTAGCTGTTTAATATCTCATGAAATTTTCACAAATAATCTAAATGTAATGGTTAAGAATAAGTAAATTAAGTAGATTTAAGTAAGACAGAAGTTTATAAATGAGCTTTCCTACAATGATTATGTTTTATATGTTTACTTAAAATTAGTTTCCCAAATCTTTTTGGGACGTTTCAGCCTACATAATCGTGTGACATACTTTTTTATGATAAGTCTTGAATTTGGACAGAAATTTGGCAAAATTTGGGGAGGATTTTCTTCACAGACTAAAAGAATAGCCTGAGGCATAGCAGAGGCTGGAGAGTGAGAGACAGATAGCTATAGGCAATTGGGGGTAATAGCTAATAACAGCCAACATTTATTGAACACTTACGAAATGTCAAGCAGAGGCTTAGCACTTTGAGTACATTAAATTATTTCATCCTTGTTCACCTACAAAGACTCCGAGAGAGCATGGTACCTTGTCTTGTTCCCAACTATATTCTCAATACATAGAACACAAAAAATATCTGACTGTCTGCTGAAGGAATGAGTGAATCCATGGGGTAGCAACAACCCTAAAGCCCTATGATCTCAGTTTGACGGATATGCCAGAGAGATGGACTCCCCCCAGATTTACAGCTAATCCTGTGCTCCACTTACTTCTTACCAAAGAGTGGACTTTGAGAACAAATGAATTTTTGGAAATTTTTTAAAGCTAGAATTGCTTTATTTTTCAGTTATTTTGTGTGTGTGTTTTTAATTTTTTTGTTTAATTACTTGAAAAAATTTTTTTTAATTCTTCTTTGCTACCCATTTTGATCCAACACCCTTGAAGGACTTCTGCCAACTATCTGGAAGTCCACACACTGGAAAGGTATTATTGGTTTAACTGGGGGAGGGGAGAGAGGCAGGCGGCAAAGCAGAGGAAGAGAAGGCACTTTTCATTTGCAGGCCAGAATCCTGAACATTCAGAAAACCTGTATTTCCCCAGGGACAGGTATGGAGGTTGGGTGGGGGCAGCACACCCAATCCATTTTCTTCTATCTATTTTACCCAGTTTCTCTCTAGCGGTTCAGAAACTGAGAAGAAGCCAGTGGATACCAAGCAGGACAAAAACGGCACTTAGAGCTCAGTGAAGGACATACAGCAACTTTTGTTTTATGTCAAACAGCTTACGAGGGGCTGGATCTGTTTTTAAGTGGTCATGAGTGTGGTGTTTCATTTTCCAAGGGAAAGTGAATAATGGTTCTCATCAGGAGCCTGTATTTCAGGCCTGGTACTGAATAATTACTGGACTGCTGAAAGCTTCCATGTAGAAATTCACCCTGCATTCTACTGCTTGGCTCATGTTCCCATTTGAGCTACTTTAAGCTCTTGTAAACAGTGTTTGTTTTCCATTACAAGCTAGGAAATGTGACTGTGTGGCGACGGTGCTGGGTCCCTGGAGAGGGCCTGCCAGGGAGGCCTCTTCCTCACATCTCATTTCAGTGTGTAACTTGCTGTCAAGGTTGGGTAATCACTGAAGCTCATGTCTTCCCATCCTATTCTGTTCCACTAACTTATAAAACGGCCAGAGACCCGCTTGAGGACTGGCGGATCAACCAGATGTTTCCTGAGCACAGACAGTGTGCATTTCCCCTTGCACATCATCTTGTGAGAGGGGAGGGCTGGCAGGCGCTCACCCCGGCTGACATCATTGGGCGAGGTAGCCTGGGGAAGAATTTCAAAGCAGAGCAGCTTGGCCAGGGAAGAGCTCAGCTGGCAGACCTGTGCTGGGATTAAGTGACCCAGATAACTAGGGAGAAGGAATCAGCAATTTACGTGTGTTTATTCTCTGAGAGGAAGTAGACCCTCCATTCCCTGAATATCCATGGGCTACGGGGTGAACTTCCCCAGTGGCTCCACAGACACAGCCAGGAGCATGCTCACTGTATGGCTGCTCATCCAGCTCCTTGTTTTCCCTGACTTTTGCTTGAGGTTGATGTGGGTGGGACAAGCTCTGTTGATTGCAGTGAATAATAATAAATAATAACCACAAATTAATGAGCCCTTCTTTCCCAAATGCAGCATAGTGGAGCTCAGTTGCTAAAAAAAAATCTGTGATTCTGGGGCGCCTGGGTGGCGCAGTCGGTTAAGCGTCCGACTTCAGCCAGGTCACGATCTCGCGGTCCGTGAGTTCGAGCCCCGCGTCAGGCTCTGGGCTGATGGCTCAGAGCCTGGAGCCTGTTTCCGATTCTGTGTCTCCCTCTCTCTCTCTGCCCCTCCCCCGTTCATGCTCTGTCTCTCTCTGTCCCAAAAATAAATAAACGTTGAAAAAAAAAAAATCTGTGATTCTGAATCATCTTATAGATCACTAGCTTGTCACATTCAGGGTGGTAGGAATGAATAAAATAAAATAATTTTTTAATATAGAGAACAATTGGCATGGAATTGCCAGCTCCCCCCTAGAAAGGTCATTAAGAATAAACTCAAAGAAATAAATGAATAGAATGTACCATTTACCATCACTATAGTTACATAAAAGAAAGTTTGTTTTAACTTCTTTTGTTCAATCCCTCCAAGGAATTTTCTTCATAGCTCATAATCAAAACCAAACTAAGGAGACCTGAACAGTTCCATGTGACCTAGGATCTGGCCCCTGCCTACTTTTCAAACTCCACCTCCTTTTCTTATGTGTCTGTACCTCAAACTTCTCTCTGTACCTCAAACTTGCCTTGGTCTTTGCATTGCTGTTCCCAACATCTAGAATGCTGTTCCCCCAGATCTGTATATAGTGCTCTGCCAATGGGGAAGCTTTCTGATGTGGCTGCCAATGATCCCTACCTCCTGATATTCACACCCTTGTGTAATCCTCACTCCCCCGCCCCGCCCCCACCACACATACTGTATGTGACCTGGACCTAAAGACTTGCTTCTAAAGAATAGAATAGAATAGAATAGAATAGAATAGAATAGGATAGAATAGAAGACTTTCTTTAAAGAGTAGCAACAGTGATGGGATGTCACATAGGAATTAGGTTATAAGACTGTGACCCATAGAGATTAGGTTATAAAAGACTGACTTCATTCTTGCTTATTCTCTCTGGCTCTTGCCTACTTGTTCTGATGAAGCAAGTTGCCATTTGTGAGCTGCCCTATAGAGATGCTGGTATGACAACCGAAAACGGGCTCTCGGCCAACAGCCACTCAGAACTGAGACACTTAGTCCAACAGCCTGGGAGGAACAGAATCCTGCCAACAACCTTCTGAGTGAGACTGGAGGCAGATCCTTCCCTGTTGGGCTTTCCTGTGACTGCATTTCCAGAGGACGTCTTGGTTGCAGCCTTGTAGGAGATGCTGAGCCAGAGACACTGGAACCAGCTAAACCATGCCCCGCTGCAGGCACTTTGAAACACTGAGATAGTAAAGGTTTTGTTTTAAGCCAGTAGGTTCTGGGTTAATTTGTAACTAACACACTGCCTCACTTTATGTAGGTCTCTGCTCAGATGTCTCCTTCCTTAAAGTAGTCTCTTGCCTGCAAAACAAAACAAACCAAACAAAATTAATCACACGTTATTCTCTATCTCCTTACCCTTACTGTATTTTTATTCATGGAAGTTATGACTACTTATATTATGTATTTATTTATTAGCTGGCTTTTATACTAGAATGAAAGTTTAGTCAACACCCACTGTATCTAAATATGAGCACTTATTCATATCTGAAGAAGGTGGACGTATATTTGCCCTGATAGTGCTTAAGTTTATTTGACAAATGCTTATTGTAGGCTACTATATGCCAGGCCCAGTGATTATAGGTTATTTATTCCTGTTCTCTGGGATCTGGGCCAGTTAATTTTAGTCTGTTGGCTAACCTTTTTTTTTTTTTTTTTTAAAGCTAAGTTACTCTGTTTTGATAATGCACCTTTCTATGCCTCTAAGCATTTGATAAAAATGCCATATAGGTTGGAGTCAAGGCTAGAGCTGTATGTGCTCTATTGAAGTTCATTGTTGGATGAACATAATTTTTTGAAAAGTTCTTATTTCACACTGTGCTGAAGTCTGACTTTATGCTACTTTCATCTACTGGCCTTAGCTTTGCTCTCAGAAATAATAAAGAACATATCTAGTCTTTCCCAAGTTATAGTCTTTCCCCTGTTATAATTGCTTCATTAACTCTGTGTCTTTGGGTATAAGTTTTATTTATTTCGGCTCTAAACTTTTCTTGGATATTTGGTTTTTATTCATTTTATGAGGTTGATATTGCAAATCCAGCTCTCTGCTTGCTTGAGAGGCAGTGTGTGAGCTATAGCTATGGCCCTCTCTCCACCCAGTTTCCAGTGGAAGTGGTAGGGCCCATGGTCCCCAGGGATGGTCTCCTGAAGCAGCAACACCTAGGAGCTGTCCTATCTGTCTGTCTGTCGCCCTCACATTCACCTTTCTTATCTCAAGGCAGATTCCTCCATTTCTGGGGTATGTGTGTGTAGGGAGTGGGGGTGGGGTAGATGGTGGCTAATCAGCCTGGCTGTCCTCCTCCTTTCATGGAAAATACCAGAGGGAGACCATCTCTGAATGTGGATCATCCTGTTGTCCTCATCTTTGACAACTGCTTTCTTCCCGTGAGCTCTGATCTCCACGTTTCTCTGCAATTTTATCTCTATTTTCTCTTTACTTCTGGGTCATGAGTGTAATAGTTCTTATGTTTCAATCTTTTTGTTTTAATTCTGATGCATGTATTTATGTGTATATATTTTGAATATTTAAAAAATATATGACTATGTGTATATTATATGCATAAATATATGAGTATATATTTTTCAGATGGCTTAGCTGCCATCTGAAACTATTGTCTCTTCTTCCTTTTTTATCATTCCTTCAGATACTTGAAGATCATCACCATTTTCTCCCTCCTTGGTCTAGACATCTCAAATCCTTTTTCTCCCAGTTTTTTGAGAAACAATAGACATACATCACCATACAAGTTTAAGGTGTGCAGTGTGATGGTTTGATTTACATAGATTGCAAAATGATTACTACAACAGGTTCAGCCAACAGCCATCATCCTGCATAGACACAATAAATAGAAGAGAAAAAAAGTTTCTCCTTGGGGTGAGAACTACCAGGATCCACTCCTGCAATAACCCCCCTCCATAACATACAGCAGTGTTAACAATGGACATTAATGCTGCATGTTACATCCGCAGTTCCTTTAATGATTCTAATCTACAAGAATTTTCTGAACCCTTCTCACCAAAAAAACCACCTCCTCTATTCCTATAGACACATTATTTTATTTAATAACTCCCAATGTTGAGAGGGATACTCAGAATACAGTGGGATTATTACTTCTTGTAATCCGTGCTCCGCCCCTCCCCCCCCGCCGACCCGTTCATGCTGTGTGGCAGATCGTTTTTTAACCACCTATTTATACTGTTGGCTCAGAATAATCAAATCCCTTTCCACCTTCCTTGCAAATTTTAAATATATAAACTCTGTCAAGCAACAGTTGCCCCATCCTCTACTTGTATAATTGATCATTTCACCTAAACCAAAGACTTCCTATTCACCTCTCTTGAGTTTTATCATGTTAGTTTTAGCCTCCACATCCTGTTGTAGTGAAATTTCAGGAAATGCAGAAAAACTAGCTTCAGTTTATTCTTGCCTTCACCAAACTGATGCTCCTTTGATATACTGATCCCCAATGAATTGTGGCTCCTTCCATCTATATAACGTTTTCTCCTCTATTGTTCATTTATCAGAGAGCATACTATGCTAGCTTCTTTAGCTGAAGCCCATTTGAAGCTGAAGCCCGTTTTTACTCGCTGAGATTATGTTATTCGTTTACTCAGTAAAGATTTATCAAGGGGCAACTCTGTGCCGAGAGCCAAGCTGGGCATTGGTTATACAGAGATAAATGAACAAACATGGCACTTGACTTTACAGAACTTATGGTAGACTATTTACATTTTTATACTCATTTGTAGACTTGTTATCATACTTACAATTGCTAGTGTTTACATAGTCTGAATTTTACCTTAAAAAAAAAAAAAAGACCAATCTTGATAAAGCAAAAACCGTAGAATCTAGGTCGTGGGTTGATGGGTGTTCACTATACAATCCTTTCAACTTTTCTGTATATTTTAAAATTTTCATAATAAAATGTTGGAGGAAAATTTGTGCTTCATAAGCTATATATTTTTTAATGGTGCTCAGCCATGGGAGTGTACATATCCTTTTTGAAATATCTTTACATTGTTTTCCTTTTTATGTAATTCAGGATACCGCAGCCTCCTTCCCCCAGGGTTCTCGGGAGAAATTATCACCTAATAGAAAGAACGCTTGCGTTGGAGATGGAGTAGGTAGGACTCCAGCACTTAGTGGCTTTGTGCCCCCATAAGTCATTTAATGTCTCTAAGCCTTGATTTTTCTCATCCCTAAAGTGGGGGTAATCATATTCATACCCCAAGTTCTTGTGAAAACTAAAATTGTGTACATGCTCACTTAGCATATTTAAAATGCATCCTGCCCACTTCTACCACTCCCTCCACTCGTCTGCTTTGTACATACCATTATTTCCTTCCTTAACAAATGTGAATTAATTAATCCCCATGCATGCTGCTTTTCTTGTTTTACCCTTTGAAAAATAAAATTCCTAGAAACTGAAATCCCTAATGTATTACTGGATGCTTTGGGTTAGCAAATATGGTATCAAAAGACACGAATTCATCCATCACCTTCAAGTTTCCTTTTCAGGTATGGGATTGATGTTAAGGAAATGCTGTTCATATCCTGACCAGGTGGTCTGAAATTGCTGCTATGTTGTAAATGCTTTGTGGTCAATTCCTGTCTTGATTTAGTATGTTTATGCTATTGTCTGTGTGTCCTGATTGCTCTGTCGGCAGTATCTTCCCCCTTCGAACCTGCAAAAGCCCCATGCTTCCTTTGAGAACAAGTTCAATACTGTGTCTTTTACTCTTGATGTTTCCACTGTATCATGTCATTTCTCAAAATATCTTAAAGAGCTTACTACTAGATGGTAAGCAGAGAAAAGCAACTCTTCCGTCTTTGAATTCCCAGCACATAGGACTGGGAGCACCACGTAGGCACTTGTTAGAGATCACTCATGGGTGCTTGCATGGATGATGAATCACTAGAATTCATCATCCCTGGGTCTCAGTTTATTTCCATGGAACAAGAGAGATAGCCGTGTTACTTCAGAAGCCTGTTTGAACACTGAAATGCTAGGATTCTTTGCTTTTGTATTATGTTACATACAGTATACCATTTTTTATTTCAAGTATTGTCTTAATGCCAGATTTCTCAAAGTCAGAAGCTTCTTGATTTTTAGGCACTTGGGATTTGGATGTTTATACATCCCCTCTCTCTGACTCTTTGCCCTTAATTGCACCAAGGGTATGATTGAGTCGATATATCTAACCAGTCCCTGACATATCTCCCACTCCAAATAAACAAACATACACCTCCCCATCTCTTTCACCTTCCATCCCCTCCATCTCCCAGATTACTTAGTTTAGAATATTCCTTCGATCTTGTGGCCTAACTCTGAAGGAGGTTGAATGGATTCCTGTCTCCTGGAGGAGCCTGCTGGGTCTCTGGATAAGTACTAAGATGATGTTAGTTCTTTGAGACTCAGATCCTTTATCCTCCAGCAGCTGCTGAGTTAGTTTCTTGGAAGAAACTTAAATTCTAAATTCTAAGATATCGTGAGCCCCCCATTGATTATTCTGGAGATTGAGCAGCACTCAGGGAAGACAAGGAGGCATGTTGTTAGGGAGGCATGAGACCACATCTTATATGTATTTCTCTCTCCTCACCCTTTAAGTGGCAGCATTCTGGACATGTTTAATATTCTCAATTCTCTACTTTCTCTACTAGTCACACTCTTCAAATCCTGTCTACCCTCTCTGACTGCTAAAGCTTATTCATCCTCTGCAGCTCAGTTGAAAATATTACTTCCTACAGAAAGAATTTCTCGATTCTCCTATTGTAACACTTACAATACTGCTTGGTGATTGATTATTTGTGTGATTTCTTCACTTAACTAAATTTCGTGTAGGAGGAGATATCGTCTTTCTTGTTCCTTGTTGTATCCCAAGAGTTTTAGTAGTGCTTGACACACAGTAGTTTCTCATCCTATATCTATGACGTGAATTAATAGTAGTCCCTCTTCTTACGGAAATTGACATAAGATGCACAAAATAAGCGTACGATGTCTATCACTGTATATTAATACAATATGAATGAACAATGTATTAATGCCCCTCATTGTGCAACTCCTAAGGATCCTGTGGACATAATATTGTTTCTCTCATTTGGCAGAAAAGAAAATTTAGGCTGAGAAGTTACATCATTTCCCAGGGTTACACTACCACTAGAAAGTAGCAGAATTGGATCTGAACTCTAGCCTTCTGATATCAGATTAAGTGCTCTCTCCATAACGTTGCAGCAAGTGTTATAAGATTGTACAAAATTCTGCTGCATTGCAGAAATGGGACAATTCACTCCTAAGATAAGATGATATTTGAATTTGGATCTGAAAGAAGAATAAGATTTGTTTTTAATTACCAAAATCAAACAATGACTCTTAGGCATTTTAATGAATTCAGGTAATACAGATGTGTTTAATGTAAGGTATGAAAGCTCATCTTTCCTTATTCTAATTACATTCCCAAGATATATCATACACCATATTTGTGTATATATACACTGTGGTGGTTTTATTTGTTTAAAAGGAATTATACTGTAAATACTGTTATGCATCCTCCTTTTTTTTTTTTTTTTTTAAGACTTCAGTACAATTTGGACAACCTGGTATGTGTTGTATTTATATTTACAGGCTGCATTATTAACTGCTGCATTTCATCCTTTCATAGGAATGTTTCAGAGTGTGTTTAACCAGTCTCCTATTGTGGGCATTTATGTAGGTGGTTTTCCATTTTCTCCTTTGTAAAAAACTGCAGTAATTCTTCTGAGTCCTTGTTAAAGATTTTCTGTCTATCCGTTCCTAAGAAATGGGACCCCTTGTGTCATGGGTTATATGCAATTTAAATTGTGAAAGAGGGGTATCGGGTGGCTCAGTCCGTTAAGCGTCTGACTTCAGCTCAGGTCATGATATCATGGTTTGTGGGTTCAAGCCATGCATCGGGCTCTGTGCTGATAGCTCAGAGCCTGGAGCCTGCTTTGGGTTCCGTTGTCTCCCTCTGTCTCTGCCCCTCCCCTGCTTATGCTCTGTCTCTCTCTGTCTCTCAAAAATAAATAAATGTTAAAAAAAGTTTTAATTGTGAAAGAAACTGACAAAAAATGCACAGAATGTGCCAAAGCTGTAATTGGAGGGCAAAAAACATTCAAGGTGGAGAAAGTCACACAGATAAAGGTGCCAAAAAACGTAAGTCACATTCCTTTGTTGTTCCCCAGATGTTTCAGCATTTTGACCCTTTGTGTGAGCTCTGATGACAAATTCCAGCTCCTGCACAGCGCCCAGAAGCTATTTGTCAGTACGTCTCTTTATCCTCCCTCCTGTCCCTTCAGTGATGAAGTCCCTAGAGGTTAAGCACTCTCATTATTAATCTTACCACAAGAATCTCTGAAAACCAATGTTTGCTGCCCTTTGGTTCTTTACTTTCACGACTCCTCACCACACACAGACCCCTTATTGTGCTATTCACAACTTTCCAGATGAAACCAAAGGCTTGATTCAACTGTAGTCAAAAGAAACAAATTCTCCACAATTCCACACACATACGTGCACTAACCCTCCGTTTTCCACCAGTGACTGAAACTTAAAATTGAATGAACAAGACATGAGATGTTTCTAAAGAGCTATCCCGTCACAATCAGCTTTATAAAGGCACAAATGTGCAGTTGCATTTAATGGTGTTTATTTTAAAACATACGATGTTTACCCTTGAAAGCCTATTATGCATCTCTCACCTTACAGTGAACAAAAGGGCATTGTAACTTCATGTAGGCTGACTGCTTGCTTAAATTTAGGTCTGCACTCAAATGAGAAAAATACTTGAGTATCAGTCATCTTGGAATCCAAGGGACTTATTCATAGAGCATGTGGGGCTCTATTCATAAATGATTTATGTCTTTGTATAAAGGAGAGTGGGGGTTGTGTGTGTTGCTCAGAGAACCATCGACTGCCTCTCCTGAGTAATTTATACAAGATCAATATTTATCAAAGTGAGCCAAGAATTGTGCCATAACTCTCAGAGAGCCAAATACTTCGTTTACAGTTCCTTCACCCATGGAAGGGAGCATGACAGATTAAAATGTTTGCATAAAAGCTACTTAAAGTGGTTCTCACTTGGTTCCTGTTGCTTTAGATACAATGTGATGCTTTGGCAGAAATTGCAGATTTCTGTCATGGATGTTGCTCAATGACTAACACATAGTAGATGTTTTTAAAAATGTATTTGTTGAATTAATGACTAAAGGGAAATAAGCAAATGTTCCAAAAAGAAAGGAAGGTTTCCTACTGTATTTATTCTTTTAACATATATTAATTAAGCACCTGCTAAGCCTTATGCATTGAGTGAGGACACAGTTATTACCTGGAATGATTCTCTCAGACATATGGGTAAACAATTAAAAGTATATTAATGAAAAATGCTATATGCTTTGTTAAAGGTTTTAAAAAAAGTGTTTTGGAGATCCTGAGGAAGGAGCAACTAATTCTTCTCAGGGAAGTTTAGGAAAGAATAAGAGTAAGTAGGAATTATACAAGTAGATAGTAAATGGGGGAGGGAATTTTAGAAAGAAATAATGGCATGAACAAAGGAAACATGAGAGATCTTCAGAATGCAGGAATAGGGAAGATGTGTTGCCATGAGAGATTAGAGTATTTGTGTCAATAATGGGAAATAAGTATGAACTTTTCCATTAGAGTTGGATTGTGAAAGGCCTTATACACTCAACCAGTGAGCTGTTGCTTTATTTTGTGAGCAAGAAGAGACTTCCACAGATTTTTAACCACAGAAGTGACGTCATCACATTTCCCTTAGCAATATATCTCTGGTGGCACAATTTATACTATCTCTATACCATCTGGTAGAGAAGGGTAGAGAAGAGATGATGAATGGCTTTCAACTTGTTTATCAACTCTATGAAATTTATATACATCTACAGGAAAACAAAGTATATCAGAACATGTGGAAATATAGCTATGAGGGGGACAGTGATTTTGATGGTGGCAGTCTCTTCTTGATTTCCAGAATTTTCCTTTGATGAAGGAATTAGTCCATGATGGAGTCTACAAAAATGAGCTCTGAATGATAGTGTAATCCTAAGGCAATAAAATCATGCTGATGTGTTATGGTGTTCTCTTTTTATTGTCAACATCACCACCATGGCTGCTACTTAGAAACCACCAAGTTTAACAGCAGCTGCTAATTGTTCACTAATGGCCTGCACTCTCAGAAGTGTTTATAGAACTAATACAACTAGATTTCTACTGGCAGAAACTAGTTGTCAGAATTCTGGGTGTCTTAGCTTCTATTCCTTTCTCACATGGGGCTTGGCAAGACTGACTTATGTATCCTGAGAAACTTAACAGAAGACAATGGGGGAAGGGAAGGGAAAAAAAAGTTAGAGAGAGAGGGAGCCAAACCATAAGAGACTTAAAAACTGAGAATAAACTGAGGGTTGATGGGGGGGGGGGTGGGTGGCTGGGAGGGAAGGAAAAGTGGGTGATGGGCATTGAGGAGGACACCTGTTGGGATGAGCACTGGGTGTTGTATGGAAACCAATTTGGCAATAAATTTCATATTAAAAAGAATAGTGAAAATCAAATAATAAAAAAAAAAAGAACCAAATGTACAACTTTTTTTGAAGATGGACTTTCTTCTCCCCCTACCATCTCCTCTGGCCACAAAAAGAATCCTTGGATCATTATTATTTTGCTCCCTATTCCTAGGTTTAAGAAAACCCTGTCTTTATAAGACAGTAAATCATTGACCGATGCCCCCTCCTTTTTGATGGCATACCCTGTGAGATTTGACTGACCTTGTTAAAGCTTCCACATGAAGCCAACGATTGAGCAATAAATATATAGCTGACCTTTATAAATGCAAACATCATGGCCTGGAGAGATGGGTGAAAGGTTTTTGCTTTTCATTTTAAATCTTCAGTATTGTCAGGAGTTAAGACTCTGGCTAAGACTAGAATCAGGACAATTTTGAAGTGCACAACAATTACCTTGCATTTACTTTATTATATTTGCAAATTATATTTTTCGATTTCTTCAGATTTAAAATAAATTCCAACGCTTTAAAATTGCTTCTCGGGGCTCCTGGGTGGCTCAGTCAGTTAAGTGGCCGACTTTGGCTCAGGTCATGATCCCGTGGTTCATGGGTTTGAGCCCTGTGTCAGGCTCTGTGCTGATAGCTCAGGGCCTGGAGCCTGCTTCAGAATCTGTGTCCCCCTCTCTTTCTTCCCCTCTCCAACTCGCACTCTGCCTCTTGTGTCTCTCTCAAAAATAAATAAACATTAATTTTTAAAAAATTGCTTCTAATTTGTTTTTGGTCCAAGGTAGTTTAATAAACACTCTCTTACATCCTTCTAAAATACTAAGAGTAAATAAAGTAGATATTAGTGATAGTGATAATTATAGTATTGGTAAGAGTAATGGTTTTGATGATGATGATGGTAACTACAGTTCATTAGCATTTCCTATATTCTAGGTCTTGTGATAGTTTCTTTACATGTATTCCATCATTTAATCTTTCCAATAATCTTATGAGGTAGAGAACTAAAACCTAGATTGTGATTTGTCCAAGTTTACACAGCCAATAAATACTAGAACACATTAAGGAATTTAAGTCTTTTGTCTCCTGGTCCAAGTTCTTTCACCCATGTATTGCCAAATCTGATACATAGAATGCTGTTCCTACTCCTTAGGTGATGCATCTCACCTTTAGGGAACTTGGATTAACCTCACTTCCTCTGAGAAGCACTCCCTGCCACTTATTAGCCATGTGGTTTTAAGTAAACCATTTAACATGAGTTTACTCATCCATAAAAAGGAGGTAACAATATGTGGCTCAGAAGTTGTTGCAAAAATCAAATCCCTTAACCTAAAAGGCCTAGAAAGGTCTGGCAGGAAGCAAGCACTCACTAAATTGTGGTTCATTTTTCTGCACTGGCCACTTGACTCCTTATGCACTATCCTAATTATGAGGAGTGCAAGTGACAAAAAGAGTCATGTGAACTCAAGGCTCACAGACTTTGGATATCAGCACATTATTCCAAATTTCTCATGTGAGCCAGCAAATTGCAATCTTTATGTCTGTCCAAAGCGTTCATCAGCATTGCACTGGACTTTAACCCTACTATCACTAACAGGGAATAAAATGTCCTAAAGGTTGATGTCTGAAGAGAAGGGAAAAACAAAGAACCCTGGTAGGTCAGTCTCAGAAGGAGCCAAAGCTCACACTTCCTCAGAACAAAGGAATGTACGTTTTCCCCTTGCACATTTAATGTATAGTTTCCAAGAGGTCAGCTAAAAGTAATGGACTTCAGCCAATCTAATATCAGGCAACTGCTCCAACATATTTCCCTTTGATACCTGGTGAGGCAGTGGTGTCCAAGAAACATCTAGGCCATGCAAAACAAGCAGAAACCCAGCCAACTCCGACTGCTACATCACTAGTCTCCTCCAAGCTTGGGTTGAAAAACTACAACATAATACTCTACCTTTTTTGCCCACTCTTTCTCCAAATAAGAAAATAGAATTCTGATGTGAAGAAAATAACATTACAATTCTTCTTTCTTTTAGTACTCAAAACAGTGGCTAGCCTTTTCATGTTTCCACCTCCTCCCATAAAAGCCCTTTTTCTTTTACCTTAAATAAACAAAAACAAACTTTTTATAAATTGAGATTGAGTTCAGTCTTATTTTTCCTTCATTTGAAAAGGTCCTGTAGGTATGATTTTATATCTGTTATCTGTTGGCACTGGGATTCTCTTTAGGGTTAGCAAAACTAGTGTCATAATCTCTACTGTAGTTATGGGAGAAGGTTTAGAAGATTGTGTAATACACCCAGATATCTTAGCTAGTAGGTGGTGGAGCCAGAGCTAGAACCTACAGCTTCTGACTTCATTTGTTTTTCAAAATCAGAGCACCTCAGAGTGTTTTTGCTTTTGTTGCTGTTCTTATTTTGTGTGTGTGTGTGTGTGTGTGTGTGGGTTCCTTGTATACACCTAGTGCAGAGTTTAGAAAAACAAAAACAAAAACAATGAAGCTGTTACTACCTAGAAATATACCTTCCAGCTGGCAAATAGATGGCATTACCCTAAACAGAAAGCAAAGTCATTGTAATTAAGTGCTGGAACGAGCATGCAAACCAATAGTAGAAATTACATGAGAGTCGTTAGGGAAGATCTCTGGGAATAAGTAAGAATCCACCCATCTGTGAAACCCGCAGCCCTGGTTTTCCCAACCATTGTCACAACTCAGGGTTAGAGAGGTGGGGAGGAGTGAGGGAGGCAGTCCACTGAATGGTCTGTGTTTATAGAAATTCCTTCATTGAGTGTGACTCTAACAAGCTTTTATTACCCCTACTGCCTCGATTGTAGGAGTGAGTTTGATCTCCCTGTTGTCCCTGAAACATGACAGGGCCTATGACAGCTTACCTACAATCTGCTCATGAGAGGGGCTCCCTGTGGATGTAGTATTTGGAAACAGGATTCCAGAGACATGGATCCCCCTGCAGAAATGATTCCCCAAAAGTCTGCCGGAGGAAACCATAGTCAGGAGGGAAATTGGAGTCAAAAACTTATGAAACCATGGTTTGGCCTAATGGGCAACACCAGGTTAAAACCAGTGGCTAGGCCATGACAGTTAGTGGCTAGGATGTCAGGAGAATGAAAACAAGGTTTGATGCCTACACAGGTGAAATCAAGAAATTTAAGCAAATTCTGGAAACTGTGGATCTTTCCTTTTTTGTGGGAGGAGTTATAGCCAAGCTGCCAGAGTTCTTTGAAGACATAAGGGAAGGCTGGACAGTTTTACCAAGCTATTTACCGTTCATGTAATGCCCTTGTCCTCCTATCCCTGACTTTGATTCCTAAATTTCCTGCAAGGCTCGGCTTTAATATTTTCTCCAGCATAGAATTATTCACAGCCACCCAGACAATAGAGATCTTGTTCAGTTTGTCATGTATTCAGATAACTTTGTATTATCATTTCATTTGTCATATACAAAGTCTTTTCTCCAAAAAGAATATAAGCTTATGACAGCAGAGGTGAGAATGTGATGCCTTTTGAAAAGTCCCAAATGCCTTAGTCCAATAATTATTGTCATTATAGCAAACACACGTCCAGCACTTAAACTGTGTCCCATGCTTTCTTGTAAGCACTTTTCCACACATATTATTTAGTCCTGACAACAACCTACACAGTATTTCCTGTTATTATCTTATTTTACATGTGAGGAAACTGAGTCCTAGAGAGTTTCAATGGTATTTCCATTGGTTCTTGGTTAAACCACTGAGATGTTGACCTCTGAAATCTCCCCAGAACAATTTTCATAAGCACTTTTGCCTCGCTCCACTGCCAAAGAAGTAGATGTTATGTGGAATCTGAATACAGCACCTGGCTGGAGAGGGTTGGTTTTCTGATGATTCACACTTTTAAATAAAAATAATAAAACCCTTGGCTGGACAGCTTCACTTCCCCAGTCCAGCTGGGATGTGGTCACTGTGGTTCCAAAACACACTTGGGTGATATTCCAGCTTGAATAGCATAATTTGCACATTTGGTTGTCAAAGTTCTGCACGGTGGTCTTGTGATCACACTCCTTGTCCAGTGCCTGCCAAAAGTTCGCTAATGCTTTGGCTCTCTGTCCTGCTCTTTGCTGGAAGTGGCATGGAGGAGAATGCCTTCTTTAGTTGCAAACCTAAGCTAAAAAGGGACAAGCTGGGTAAGTGACCTAAACCTAAGTCCTGATTCAACCATTATTTGCAGGGCACTAGTATGAATCAAGTATTTTCCTGTATCTTATTACATTAGATCTTCCCAGTAGCCCTGTGAGCTGTGTCACTGTCAGTATTTTATAGATGTGTACGTAGATTCAGATGTGCAAAGTGACTTGTCAAAGATCATTATTCAGCTAGTAGAAAGGAAGAGATCTGTTTTCTGTGGATCTCCCATTTCTGTGCTCTTGCTGCTGCATCAAGGTACTTCTAGCTCACTTTGAGGTGGATAAGGTGAAGAATAGAGCAATATGATAAAGATGATGCTAGTAGTAAACATCACTACTAACATTTATTGCATCCTCACTATGGGGTAGACACCATAGGAATACCTTACAAGCACCATTTCATCTCATCCTCACAATAACATATGAAGTAGACACTATTTCCCCCATGTTACAAAGAAGGAAGGTGGTGTTCAGAGGTATTAAATCATTAGTCTATACTAATACTATACTATACTAATGATAGCACTAAGATTTGAGCCTAGGCATCTGTCACTATAGCTTGTTATAACAGCTGTATATACTACGGCATGGGAGTAGTGGATCAGATTCTTCCCCTGCCCTGGATCTTCATGACAAAGTATGAGATGAGCACTTGGAAAAAAAAAAAAAAGGTCAGACTGACAGGATTGCCAATGGAATCCATTTAATCAAAGTCACAATTCTCAACTCTTACCTCCATGCTCAAAGATTGACTTAGGAAAATTGCAGACAGACTGCAAGGCAGATGATGGAGTTATTGAGATGCAACCTTACCTGGCCTGGAGCTTTAGATGCCCAAGCCAGTTATCTGTGTCATTAAGTCCTTCTCACTCCATCTTACTAGGAGTGAACTGGAAAGGAGATGTGGATACCTTGCCAAGCCTTTGGGAATCCACACCTCTGTCATTGAGATACGAGGAGGGCCTTTAGTAAGAATTCTCAGACACCTCTTCTGGAAGAGAGTCAGTCATGTGCCTTCTGTTGCCAAGGGGGTTATCACCCTTTTGCATGAGGAGAATAGTGAATCTGGGAGTGGCAGCTACTCCCAGAGTGATTGAGAGCAGAATCATACCTGGCAAGGGAGAAAGGGAAGAGGAATGGCAGATTGAGGATTAGTTTTATCTCCAGTTATTAACACACCAAACTAAAAGGAGCAGAGCTACTTTGCATGTGTGAATTACTCATTACACTGTTTTCCTTTCCCCCACCTTTTCCTTTCCCCTTTATTTTAATTTTTATTAAAAATGAAAGACTTCATTTAAACAGTATTATCACAACAGAAGGATATTCACATTCTGCTTTAGGTTTTCATAATCCTTACGAGTCTTCCCCGCCCCCCCCCCCCCCATGTATCATCCATTTCTATGTGACTGTAATTGTAAAAGAGAGTGCTTTTCCATGTTGCCCCATATTTCTTGAAAACATTTCTTATCAAAAGCTAACTCAATGTATGGATGACACAAACTTATTTTTCTTGTCTTCTTCTTTTCATTGATATCCTGATATTTTTATTTCCATTCTAGAGCGTGAGGTTATTCATGACTATTCCAGAGGTGAAGGCCTAAAAATCAAGGGAAATGTAAATTTGTCTATTCTGCCATGTAGTAATGCCTCCCATTAAAAATCAAACAGCTATAAGATAGAAGTGAGGGGGTGGGAAAAAAGGTCAAAACTGTTCATTCAAGTGGGTTTTTATTTTCAAGTTAGGAAAATGAAAGGTGAAGAAACACACTAACAAGCTGACAAACAGCCCTGCACTTGGCGATGGCCCGGCAGCTGTGCCCAAGGGTGGACACCTCTGGTGGTGCCAGCAGCCATGCCAAGGCTGGGTGAGGCTGGGGGGAAAGAAATGCCTCGCATACCTTTGGATCTGTTTAGTCACTGACTCAGGAAATAGGCCTGTGTCACTCAGCCGGTAGCATCATTACTTTGCCTGGGAGGCCAAGGGTTCAAGTCCCATACCAGAAACTTGGCAGCTTCCCAAAGCCTATGCTTGTGTTGTTGTGGGAGGCAGATGATGGCATGCGCTGGAGAAGAGAGCTGTTTCTCCTTGGTTCTTCCAGAGAAATGGGGATTTGGGGACCAAGGGTGATGACACATCACTCAGCTGAGTGCTTTGACCCACAAGCTCTGAAAAGCTGTAGTAAGGAATCGGCAGAACTATTACCCTTCCAGGAAGAGAGGACAGACTGAGCTCTCTGCCATGGTGCACCACCTCTTTAACTCAATTCTCAGCTTAGTCTTTGTTGCAGCTACAAGAAACATAGAGACCAAGAACAGCAAAAAATGGTGATAGGTCTTTATTGTTAGAGTGAGGAAGCTGCAGTCCTTGGTTAGTGAGGAAACCAAACCTGGAATGCACATCCACACTCCTGTAGAAAGATCTCTTGATGAACTTTTCTTTAAAATACTTGCATGCAGCATTGCTTGACAGTTTAATGTGATCTATGAAAGCATTTTGTCATTTGATATTTCAGTTAGCTTAAAAGTTTAGAAAGTATCACATTTAAAAGTACTTGGAATTATGTATATTAAATATACCCAATCATTTTGCCTTTGAGTATGTATTGGAAATCAGGGAATAAACAAATGAACAAAAAACGGTGGTACAAAGGGGCCTGCTGCTTCAATGAAGGTGGAAGTGGTGATGGATCTTTTAAAATAAAATCAGCTCACCCCAATAAAAGATAAACCATGTAAGCATGAAATATAATTTCTTCTCTTGTCTGAAGAATTTCTATGACAGCTTGCGTGGCCTGAAAAGGAAGTTTGTGTCTGTCATCTGGGCATGGATCAATGCTTTACAAGTTGCCACAGAGCTGGTTCTGGTTGATCTACTTTGTGCCCAGCCCTGATGCCGGGCCCTTTGCCCCAGGAGCATGGGAGGCTGAATGAGGCTTGGGATAGTGCTCTTTGGGTGAAGTTGTATAGAATGGAGAGGCCTCAGTAACAGGAGTTACCTCTCAGCCTGATGTAAAATCACCCTTTCCTCCTTTTCCCATTTAAATAAAATACTTTGCTTGTGACCAGCTGTAAAGGAGGTACCTACTTGTATAGGGACTCCTTGGGGAGGCCCAGATCTAGTGTTTCTGGTTCCACGACATCTTTTGCTGTGTTCCCATGGGATTCATTTCTATTTAGTTATCAGAGGTTCTCTTCTTCTCCTGTAAAGCCTTCTCTCCTACCCCTTGTGTCTAAACATACAGTGAGAGAGATTGTGGCAGTTCTAGGAAAGAGAAAATCCTCCAAAGCTGAAAGAAAGCTAAGCAGTTTTGGATCTTCCTTAGCATTCTGTGGCACCTGTCTATTGTTTTTTTTGTGTTTTCCACCTGAAATTATTAGCATCTCTCTTTTTGTGAGTGCAAGTTTTTAAAACAGCTTTATTGAGGTATCATTCACATACCATACAATATGTCCATTTAAAGTGTACAGTTCAAGGGTTTTTAGTATATTCCCAGAGTTGGGCAACCCTTGCCACAATCAATTGTAGAACATTTTCAGTACCACCAAAAGAAACCCCACATCCTTTAAGCTAGCATTGTCCAATCCCCTGTCCTCCCAGCTCTAGGAAGCCATGAATCTACTTTTGCCTTATGGATTTGCCAATTCTGGACGTGTCATTGAAATGGAATCAAGGATCAATTTAAGCATCCTACTGTTCTTCCACAGAGCCTGGAAAAAGACCTTGTATCTAGTAGGGCTTTGAGTTAGGTTAAATTATTACTTGTATTAGTTATATTGGATAACCTGGTCTTAGGATCAGTATAGTCCATGAAGAAGGAAACTGGATAGACCTAGATGAAAAGCCTCAAATGTCATTACCCAGAGTGTGCTAATGATCTGGACATTATCAGAATGGACGGACAGCCTATGATTCATAGCTTCTCCTAGGTCAGATTCTGCAGACATGGTCTCCTGTACTCCCAGTCTGTTCAATGATATAGCACGGACGCCATAAACTCAACAATTCAGAAATCGATTCCTTAGAAGACTGGAGTTCTCTCATAAGTTGGCACACCACACTGCGTGTTAACAGGCAATAACACTAAAATGCACTAAAGACCATGTAATTTATTCCCAACATGCTGTTATTCTTTCCAAAACATTAGCTTTGGAGCAGAACGTTTGCTAAATGTTGTCTTTATTTCCAAAGCTTGGGGTAAAGATCATATGCAACCAATGGCTGAGAGATAATTGGCCACTTTACAGTTTCAACCTCAAATGAACTCCCCTGTCTGAGTAAATTTCCTGGTAAAAGATCCCATTTTAATAGAATGTGAAAGCTGCAAGAAGGATGGAGCTTACAGATCTCAGTATGGTCTGTTAGATAAATGACCAGGGGTAATATATCTTAAAACCACATTTTGTAGACAGTTAACAGAAAGCCCAGAAAAAAAAAATACTCACTGGTTCAGCATTCATGCCTAAATGAAAATAACATGTGTGCCTTCAGCCCAAGATGTGCCAGGGCTTGGAGGGAAATTGGCAAGGATTAAGACCAAGAGCCTTTTGGGAGCTGTTAGGCATTGTCCTCCTGGGCCTGACCTCACAACTTTCTCTTAGAGGAGAAAGTAAAAGGTGGCTGCCTTCAAGCTTTGCTCTCAGAGTTGCCACAAAGAGCCCCCCAGAACACCTTGTGGCTGGCTTCTTTTCACTGAGCTGGCATTGAATCAGAAGTAAAATTATCACTTTGTTTAGTGATGAAGAAATGGATGGCTTATACTATTTAATCTAAAAGTGGTCTCTGGCATGGCTTTGGGTCCGTAGGTGTTGAGAAGTGCTTACGAACGTGAGGCTGCTCTTGCTCTGTATTTAAAGTGAGATGCTTTGTTTCCTCCTTTGGATTCGCCTCTTTTCTGAGGTCTGCCTCATGGTGACTTGGTGACTGTGAGTTGTGTTTTGCAGAGTGGAAAGGTGGTCTTACTGTTTTAAGTTCAGTTTCATAGGCCTGAGACCCCTGGGTTAAGATTTAGATTCTCCATAATGGAAGGAAACAAAAAGTCCCAACTGTAACTTATTTGGCTAGAGAGGTGGTTTAAATCTGCTACCACCAATAGCATCAGTTTGTAGGAGCTCATCCTAAAGATTCAATTTGTTATTTAAAAAACACAGGGCCAGGAACTATCCAGGGAGACAGGGGAGAACTAACCATGGCTCCCCCTTGAATAAATCAGTTACCATAATTGGTTGTGGGGGAGAAGGAGGGGAACATAAATGTGGTGAGTACCATGGCATAGGTATGGATGGGATATAATAGAGCACAGCCTAGGGTGGATCAGAAGGACTTCTGATTTCTTATATTGGGTCTTAAAGGAGGAATAGGAATTGGCCAGGCATGTAGAAATTGGCAGTTGAGTAGAAGAGCATGTTTTTGAGGCAGATAAGTGCAGCAACAGAGATAGCATGATGTGGTTCAGCATGTCTTGGATGGGTGGGCATGTATTTTTGGAAGATAGGGCTGGACAAGTCTGCAAAGACCAGAGCAACATAAGCCTTGTATTTGAAATGCGACGTACCACTTTCCTAGTTTTCCTAGCTTTTTCAGTGTGGTAACCAATACCCTGAATTCTGTCCTAGCAATTACAACTATACGCATTTCCTCTCTTTTGCTCCAAACAAAATCATATTCTGGCTCTGCCACTTACTATGTATGTAACCTTGGACAAGTTTGCCACATGAAGTCTTTGTTTTCTGTTCCATAAAATGGGACCAAACCAAAAACAACGTGAGGGGGTTATTGTGAATATTGTCAGGATCAAACAAGCACAATGCTTGGCATTAAAAAGTTCTCATGAAATATTTGTGGAATCAAACTGGTACAGGAATAAAAAGGAAATTCTACTGCCTGGAAAACAGCCTTTAGCTTTCCAAACACCAGTGGCTGCCAAAGTAGTCTAGGACACCTGGAAAGAGGTAGAAAAGGGATCTGAACCCTGAAGAAGAGTGACAGGAAGCCAGGGACCCAGAACCAGGAGACAGTAGGCCAGCAAAGCAGATCGAGGTGGAAGGGATGCAACTTGTGCCAGAACAACAAGGGCATCACTAGGTCAGGAGTGCAGACAGGAGGGAGGAGGTGGCAGATGCTTGCTCATAGAACACTTCAGGGAATGGATGCACAGCAGCCCATGGTTTCCGCTTCCCTGATGTCATCCTGGTGTCCTACCAGGCTCTGGAAAGAAATCAAAAAAGGGAAAGAAGAGAGGAAAAAGGGAAAAAAGAGAACAGCTGCATTTTTGTATAATAACAATAACACACTTTTGTGATAAAAACACTCACAAACTAGGAATAGAAGGGAACTTCCTCAACCTGAGAGCATCTATGGACAACCCACAGCAAACATCATTCTTAATGGTGAGAGGCTAACAGCTTTTCCTCTAAGATCAAGAGCAAGACAAGGTTGTCTGCTCTTGCTGCTTCTATTCAGAAATTGTACTGGAGGTTCTGGCCAGGGCAATTAGGTAAGAAAAAGAAAAAAAAAAAAAAAAAAGGCATCCAGATTGGAAAGGAAGATGTAAAACTATCTCTTTTTTTGCAGGTGACATGATCTTGTTTCTGGAAAAACAATCTTGAAAAAGAAGAAAAAAGTTGGAAGATTCATAGTTTCTGATTTCAAAACTTACTACAAATTGACATTAATCAAGACAGTGTGGTACTGGCATATGGATAAACATGTAGATCAATGGATTAAGATTGAGAGTTAGAAATAAAGCTTCTCACTTACTGTCAACTGATTTTCCACAGGGGGTACCAAAAAATTCAATGGGGGAAGTATAATTTTTTCCACAAATGGTGCTGTGACAACTGGGTATCCACATGCAAAGAATGAAGTTGGATTCCTGCCTTATACCATATACAAAAAATGTATCAAAGACTTAAATGTAAGAGCTAAAAGTATAAAATGCTTAGAAGAAAACATAAGGGAAAATCTTCATGACATTGGATTTGGCACCAAAAGTACAAGCAACAAAAGATAAAATTGATAAATTAGACTTTACCAGATTAAAATTTTCTGCTTCAAAGGATATCATCAAGAAAGTGAAAAGACCACCCACAGAATGGAAGAAAGTCTTTGCAAATTATATATCTGATAAAAGGCTTATATCTAAAATATATAAAGAACATCTACAACTCAATAATAAAGAGACAAAAAGCCAAATTAAATGATAGAAAAAGATCTGGAGTGCCTGGGGGGTCTCAGTTGGTTAAGTGTCCGACTCTTGATTTCAGCTCAGGTCATTGACCTCTTGGTGCTATCAAACCCTGCACCCGGCATGGAGCCTGCTTAAGATTCTCTCTCCCTCTCCCTCTGCCTGCCTCTCTCTCTCTTTCTCAAAAACAAAATAAAAAAGGAAGAAAAGCATCTGACTAGGCTGTTACTCAGAGAAGATATACAAATGGCCGATAAGCACATAAAAAACCTCAACATCATTAGCCATCAGGAAAATGCCAATCAACAGCATGTTGAGGTACCACTTCATATCCACTAGAATGGCTATCATGGAAAAGACAGTAGCAGGTGTTGGCAAGGATAGAGAGAGGCTGGAGTCTTCATATGCTGCTGAAGGGACTTTAAAAGTGGTGCAGCTACTTTGGAAAACTTCTGCAGTTCCTCAACAGGTTAAACATAGAGTTAACATTGCCATAAGATCTACCCAAGATATGTGAAAACATAGGTCCACACATAAACTTGCACATGAATGTTCATAGCAGCATTATTCATAATAGTCAAATAATGGAAACAATCCAAAAATTTGATAACTGATGAATGAATAAATGAAATGAGGTATATCCATACAACGGAATAGCATTCAACAATAAAAAGAAATGAATTGATATGTACTACAGTATGGATAAGCCTTGAAAACAGTATGTTAAGTGGAAGAAGTCAGTCACAAAGGGTCATATATTGTTCCATTTATATGAAATGTCCAGAACAGGAAAATCCATAGGGAAAAGAGATTAGTGGTTCCCTAGGACTGGGGGGAAATGGGGAATGACTTCTAATGGGTATGGAGTTTATTTTTGTGGTGATAAAATGTTCTAAGATTGTGGTGATGGTTGCTTAACTCAATATATTAAAAACCATTGAAAAACCACTTTAAATGCATAAATTGTATGGTTTGTGGATTATATCTCAATAAAGCTATTATAAAAATAACAAAACAAATAGCTATCATTAATTGAGTACTTTCCAAATACCAGGCACTGTGATAAGCTTTGTAATCTTATCTAAGTGTTATAATAAATATGCCAGGAAGGTTTTATTATTTTTATTTACAACAGAAAACTTAAGTTCATAGATATTCGGGAACTTGCCTGAGGTCACAAAATTGGTAAGTACTATATTAGAAGTTAGGACTGTGACTCATTTTTATCTTACTTTGAGATTCAGGGTCATATTAAAAGGTCTTAGATGGATCTTGTTGACCTTCTTGTGTTCCAAGTCTAGTGTTTCACAATATGACCACCACAAAACAGCAGGAGTTAATGGAATCTCTGCTTCCAACTTTCTCACCATGGAACCGTTGTAAGGTGTTGGCCCCAGTTGCTGCTGGATATGGGGTGGAGAGGAATCTGTCCTTAGTTGGTTGTGTTCTCTGGCCTTCCAAGGACTCATTTGTTCTAGAGAGTCCTTTAATTCACCCTCAGATGTGTCACAGCTGTAATTCTGGGAGTGAGACTCTTGACCTTCCACCCCTAGCACTTGATTTTACACATTGTGTCTTGTGTTTGAAGGTGAGTCCTGTTACTCTTGGCTCTGTCTGCTTCCTAGTTCCAAGAAATAAAATGTGACAAGGAAGGTGTTAGGCCCACGAAGACAAGGGCATCTAATAGGCTTACTGAGGAGAATTTGGATGAGTTTTGGGAAAATGACTCTGCAGTAGACGGATTACATTTTCTGTTTGGACTCAGCAATTAAGGGGGAAAGGGGGACCAGTGCCAAATGTGCTTGGGAATCTTGTCCAATTCCAAATGTTGGAAAACATTTCAGGATGTTTGACTGAGTTTGGCAGAATCAACACCTTGACTGTGCCCTTTCTTCTTGAACAAAGGTAACATAACAAACTGCAAGGATTCAAGTACAAAAGAAGCCATGGGCATGATTACCCTTTTATGGGAAGTGGCACAATGACACCCCTTGTCAATGGAAACATTTAAGTGAGGGTATTAACTGTGAGCATGGTTATGATAGCAGAGTTTTTAGAAAGAGGGTGAAAGTCAACTGAAGTAATAATTCAGGTCTTAAAAGGAAGCAACATATCTTTTCATTCTGCCGTTTGTGATCAGAGCAGAAGCCGGAAGGGGAATTGTGTCCTTCTGTGACTGTCCGCAGCCTGATTCTGTGTATTCTGAAGTATTCCCAGGAATATTGTGGCTTCACTCTCATCCTTTAGTCAAAGGAAAGCCTTTTCCACTGGGTTCTTTAGTCAGAGCAGAACCATATGGAATGCTCCAAATCAGAGAGCTCTTCTCTAGTTTTCAGTAAACCCAAACCTCCGTGATAGGTTGAGTGGAAGGAAGGGGAAGGTGATGATGAAGTCCTGGGGACAGCTTGAGCCCTTGTTGAAACACCGAAATGGGTATGAGGCTATAGATAAGCATAGGTAGTGCTTCAAATTAGTTTCTCTCATAATCCCTGAGTTACTTCATTGGCTCACAGTATTTACTGAGCATTTACTAGGTTCTATGCACTAGAAAGACAACAGTAAATACAAAATTTCCTGCCCTCCTAGATTTTGTACTCTAATGGATAAAATACATTGTTTTTTGGGAGGTAAAATGTTAAATTACTAGTTGTTAAAAGTCAGTTGCAGAGTCGGTCAAAGACGGATAGAATTTAATTTTCCTTCCTATAAGTAGCTGCAGTACCCTGTGGGAGTTTTTACCTTAGTACTTCAAATAGTTATCCTATTTTCCTGATAAATTTTCACACTGACGTTCACTGTTACCTCAGATGGAGTATGTTGTCTTCACCATTAATGTGATGAATTATGTCTAACGTTCAATTTTCTAAGAAAGAGAAGCAACAAAACTCATATTTTAAAATGTTTTTCCTCTAACTGACTAAAACATAGAATTGGGAAATATTTAATATAATATTGAACTGAAGCTTTCTCCATAAATATCTGTTTTTCTCTGTGCCTTTTTATCATCAGATGTTTTTATTCACTGAGGAAGTGAAATTTGAAAGTAAGGATATAAATTAAAAGTTTATGGAAGCAGCCTTGAATTTTTGCTTCAAGGTAGAAGAATGGTTTCCAGTCTCCCCTTCCTTCCGTTTCTGCACATCAGTGTCATATATTAATTCTTTGTAGTAGGAGCTGTTATTTTTAGTGGATTCCAATTCTGGCACTTGTCAAGGGAGCTCCTGTATGGTAACTGTTGTGGACATGTTAAAAGATACAGGTTTTTCTGTGCTGCATTAGCCCGAGACTCGCTTTCACTGCTTCTGAGTCCCCAGCTGGTCACAGCTGGTTCTGCTGATGCTCCCCAGCTGCAGGCTCAGCTCCCTGAGCTATTCCTGACGGAAATGGATAATGTAGCATGACTCCCATCCCAGGCTGGTATTATATTCTGCTCAGACCCAAGATTCGATGACTCCCGATGACAGAGGCTCCCACACTTCTTGTTACTAATTAGATCTGAGATCTACCAGCAGTATTAATGACCACAAGGGACCGGGTAAGTTTAGAGTACAGTTCCTGTCACTAACTTCTTTCCCTATGTTCATTCAGTCCACCGACTGGAACTATAGCCTTGATGCCCTTTCCTTAGTCCAGTCACTTTATTTGACTAGTTCACTAGTCCAGATTCTGGAGGCCCTAGCTGTAGTGACCCAGTTACTGACCTGGATTTCTTGCTTTGAATAAGACCCTAGAGAGTGTATCCACCTGGCCCATTAGACTGGTCAGTATCCACTGGTCTAATTCTGGGCATCACTGACTGGATGCAACTTGCTCGTACAGCCATTTCCAAAATAAAGATGGAGACAGTTATGGCCCCATGGACACTGGGCATGACGTAACCTCCAGCAACTCAGGAGCTATGCTTTGTCTCACCGTAGTGTGCATGTCTCAAGCTAACTCCTGCTCTATCCCCAGCTCATCTGAAAATACTGTAAGGCATCAGTACAAAGTTTCTAAGGTCCAAGTCTCAAACAGCAATAATATGTCATTGGAGTTACTTGATGGTAGAGCGGGAAGCTTTTGGTGTCAACATTTATTAGCTGTTAGGCATTCTCAGGGTCCCTTGGTCTGTGATCATAGAGATAAGCAGACCTGGGTTTCATACTTATCCCAGTTCCCTGAAGGAAGTCAAGGTTTTGGAGCCAGGAATGGCCTGGAACTTTTCTGGGACTAACCCAAGGCCGTGTTAAATTCCTCTGGGAACGTCCTAAGATCTACAGCTGCAGAGTCCTTGTTGCACCCACAGCGCAACATAGATTTCCTAGTATCACCAGCTGCATTTGGTATTTCTACACTTTTTCTTTCATCACTGCTCTACTGGTTCCTTGAAAAAAAAAATCCCACATTGGGTGTGCAATTGAATTTGGAAGTGGGAGGGAGGCATCTGGGAGAGCAAGTGAAAGCAAAGTGAAGAAGCTCGTTTAGAGAAGCAGACCTCACGAAAGTGGGCTACGTCCTCACAAGAGCGTGTATTTTTTTAATGTCTTCTTTTTTCTTGTTTGGGAAAAAGAGAAATTGGTCTAAGTACATGACTGTCAAGTGCAGAGGGTATTAGACACTTATTTTGTCATCCATGTCCAGGACACGGTCGAAGTCCCTTAATTTGAGTTCTCCGAGCCCAGCAAGAAGCCTATTGCTTGTAGCTTGAAGAATGGCCATTCCCTTTACAGATCCTGTAATTCTCTAAGTCAAGTGCAAAATAAGGATGAGACAAGCTTAAGGCTGCTTCTGTTCTGGTTAAAGAAATGCTTGATGTAGAGAAGCAAAAGGAAAAAACAAAAGTGAAATGGTTTGATGAGGTCATAGAGAATTAAGTGCTGGATGTTACTGCCATCTAGTGATGATATAACACTTGGCTGCCTGGGGAAGGGGAAGACCCATCTCTGTGTTACAAACACAGTGGCATTGCCTTATAGCCTAACATAACCTTGCAGGCTCTGGGATGGAGGTGACATCTGGGCATGCTTCTGATTTACCAGGGAAAGGTACTATGTTTAAAAAAAAAAAAAAAACCTGATTAAAAAAAATTTTTTTTACATTTATTTACTTTTTTTTTTGAGAGAGAAAGAGAGCATAAGGGGCAGGGTGGGGGGTGGCAGAGAGACAATGAGACACACAATCCAAAGAAGGCTCCAGGCTCTGAGCTGTCAGCACAGAGCCCGACACGGGGCTCACAAACTGTGAGATCATGACCTGAGCCAAAGTTGGATGCTTAACTGACTGAGCCCCCAGGCACTCCTCTTTATAACTGTGAAAACAGTGTAATCCTAAGCCTCTCTTGTCTATAATTTGCTTTTGTTTATAAAACTTCATTAGAACAAAGAAAATAGGTTTTTTTTTTAATATATGAAATTTATTGTCAAATTGGTTTCCATACAACACCCAGTGCTCATCCCAAAAGGTGCCCTCCTCAATACCCATCACCCACCCTCCCCTCCCTCCCACCCCCCATCAACCCTCAGTTTGTTCTCAGTTTTTAACAGTCTCTTATGCTTTGGCTCTCTCCCACTCTAACCTCTTTTTTTTTTTCCTTCCCTTCCCCCATGGGTTTCTGTTAAGTTTCTCAGGATCCACATAAGAGTGAAACCATATGGTAGCTGTCTTTCTCTGTATGGCTTATTTCACTTAGCATCACACTCTCCAGTTCCATCCACGTTGCTACAAAAGGCCATATTTCATTCTTTCTCATTGCCACGTAGTATTCCATTGTGTATATAAACCACAATTTCTTTATCCATTCATCAGTTGATGGACATTTAGGCTCTTTCCATCATTTGGCTATTGTTGAGAGTGCTGCTATAAATGTTGGGGTACAAGTGCCCCTATGCATCAGCACTCCGGTATCCCTTGGATAAATTCCTAGCAGTGCTATTGCTGGGTCATAGGGTAGGTCTATTTTTAATTTTCTGAGGAACCTCCACACTGCTTTCCAGAGCGGCTGCACCAATTTGCATTCCCACCAACAGTGCAAGAGGGTTCCCGTTTCTCCACATCCTCTCCAGCATCTATAGTCTCCTGATTTGTTCATTTTGGCCACTCTGACTGGCGTGAGGTGATATCTGAGTGTGGTTTTGATTTGTATTTCCCTGATAAGGAGCGACGCTGAACATCTTTTCACGTGCCTGTTGGCCATCCGGATGTCTTCTTTAGAGAAGTGTCTTTTCATGTTTTCTGCCCATTTCTTCACTGGGTTATTTGTTTCTCGGGTGTGGAGTTTGGTGAGCTCTTTATAGATTTTGGATACTAGCCCTTTGTCCGATATGTCATTTGCAAATATCTTTTCCCATTCCGTTGGTTGCCTTTTAGTTTTGGTGATTGTTTCCTTTGCTGTGCAGAAGCTTTTTATCTTCATAAGGTCCCAGTAATTCACTTTTGCTTTTAATTCCCTTGCCTTTGGGGATGTGTTGAGTAAGAGATTGCTACGGCTGAGGTCAGAGAGGTCTTTTCCTGCTTTCTCCTCTAAGGTTTTGATGGTTTCCTGTCTCACATTCAGGTCCTTTATCCATTTTGAGTTTATTTTTGTGAATGGTGTGAGAAAGTGGTCTAGTTTCAACCTTCTGCATGTTGCTGTCCAGTTCTCCCAGCACCATTTGTTAAAGAGACTGTCTTTTTTCCATTGGATGTTCTTTCCTGCTTTGTCAAAGATGAGCTGGCCATACGTGTGTGGGTCTAGTTCTGGGGTTTCTATTGTATTCCATTGGTCTATGTGTCTGTTTTTGTGCCAATACCATGCTGTCTTGATGATGACAGCTTTGTAGTAGAGGCTAAAGTCTGGGATTGTGATGCCTCCTGCTTTGGTCTTCTTCTTCAAAATTCCTTTGGCTATTCGGGGCCTTTTGTGGTTCCATATGAAATTTAGGATGGCTTGTTCTAGCTTCGAGAAGAATGCTGGTGCAATTTCGATTGGGATTGCATTGAATGTGTAGATAGCTTTGGGTAGTATTGACATTTTGACAATATTTATTCTTCCAATCCATGAGCAGGGAATGTCTTTCCATTTCTTTAAATCTTCTTCAATTACCTTCATAAGCTTTCTATAGTTTTCAGCATACAGATCTTTTACATTTTGGTTAGATTTATTCCTAGGTATTTTATGCTTCTTGGTGCAATTGTGAATGGGATCAGTTTCTTTATTTGTCTTTCTGTTGCTTCATTGTCAGTGTATAAGAATGCAACTGATTTCTGTACATTGATTTTGTATCCTGCAACTTTGCTGAATTCATGTATCAGTTCTAGCAGACTTTTGGTGGAGTCTATCGGATTTTCCATGTATAATATCATGTCATCTGCAAAAAGCGAAAGCTTGACTTCATCTTTGCCAATTTGGATGCCTTTGATTTCCTTTTGTTGTCTGATTGCTGATGCTAGAACTTCCAGCACTATGTTAAACAACAGCGGTGAGAGTGGACATCCCTGTCGTGTTCCTGATCTCAGGGGAAAAGCTCTCAGTTTTTCCCCGTTGAGGATGATGTTAGCTGTGGGCTTTTCATAAATGGCTTTTATGATCTTTAAGTATGTTCCTTCTATCCCGACTTTCTCAAGGGTTTTTATTAAGAAAGGGTGCTGGATTTTGTCAAAGGCCTTTTCTGCATCGATTGACAGGATCATATGGTTCTTCTCTTTTTTGTTGTTAATGTGATGTATCACGTTGATTGATTTGCGAATGTTGAACCAGCCCTGCATCCCAGGAATGAATCCCACTTGATCATGGTGAATAATTCTTTTTATATGCCGTTGAATTCGATTTGCTAGTATCTTATTGAGAATTTTTGCATCCATATTCATCAGGGATATTGGCCTGTAGTTCTCTTTTTTTACTGGGTCTCTGTCTGGTTTAGGAATCAAAGTAATACTGGCTTCATAGAATGAGTCTGGAAGTTTTCCTTCCCCTTCTATTTCTTGGAATAGCTTGAGAAGGATAGGTATTATCTCTTCTTTAAACATCTGGTAGAACTCCCCTGAGAAGCCATCTGGTCCTGGACTCTTATTTTTTGGGAGGTTTTTGATAACCGATTCAATTTCTTCGCTGGTGATGGGTCTGTTCAAGCTTTCTATTTCCTCCTGATTGAGTTTTGGAAGAGTGTGGGTGTTGAGGAATTTGTCCATTTCTTCCAGGTTGTCCAATTTGTTGGCATATGATTTTTCATAGTATTCCCTGATAATTGTTTGTATCTCTGAGGGATTGGTTGTAATAATTCCATTTTCATTCATGATTTTATCTATTTGGGTCATCTCCCTTTTCTTTTTGAGAAGCCTGCCTAGAGGTGTGTCAATTTTGTTTATTTTTTCAAAAAACCAACTCTTGGTTTCGTTGATCTGCTCTACAGTTTTTTTCGATTCTATATTGTTTATTTCTGCTCTGATCTTTATTATTTCTCTTCTTCTGCTGGGTTTAGGCTGCCTTTGCTGTTCTGCTTCTATTTCCTTTAGGTGTGCTGTTAGATGTTGTATTTGGGATCTTTCTTGTTTCTTGAGATAGGCCTGGATTGCAATGTATTTTCCTCTCAGGACTGCCTTCGCTGCGTCCCAAAGCGTTTGGATTGTTGTATTTTCATTTTCATTTGTTTCCATATATTTTTTAATTTCTTCTCTACTTGCCTGGTTGACCCACTCATTCGTTAGTAGGGTGTTCTTTAACCTCCATGCTTTTGGAGGTTTTCCAGACTTTTTCCTGTGGTTGATTTCAAGCTTCATAGCGTTGTGGTCTGAAAGTATGCATGGTATAATTTCAATTCTTGTAAATTTATGAAGGGCTGTTTTGTGACCCAGTAGATGATCTACCTTGGAGAATGTTCCTTGTGCACTCGAGAAGAAAGTATATTCTGTTGCTTTGGGATGCAGAGTTCTAAATATATCTGTCAAGTCCATCTGATCCAATGTCTCATTCAGGGCCCTTGTTTCTTTATTGACCGTGTGTCTAGATGATCTATCCATTTCTGTAAGTGGGGTGTTAAAGTCCCCTGCAATTACCACATTCTTCTCAATAAGGTTGCTTATGTTTGTGAGTAATTGTTTTATATATTTGGGGGCTCCGGTATTCGGCGCATAGACATTTATAATTGTTAGCTCTTCCTGATGGATAGACCCTGTAATTATTATATAATGCCCTTCTTCATCTCTTGTTACAGCCTTTAATTTAAAGTCTAGTTTGTCTGATATAAGTATGGCTACTCCAGCTTTCTTTTGGCTTCCAGTAGCCTGATAAATATTTCTCCATCCCCTCACTCTCAATCTAAAGGTGTCCTCAGGTCTAAAATGAGTCTCTTGTAGACAGCAAATAGATGGGTCTTGTTTTTTTATCCATTCTGATACCCTATGTCTTTTGGTTGGTGCATTTAATCCATTTACATTCAGTGTTATTATAGAAAGATATGGGTTTAGAGTCATTGTGATGTCTGTATGTTTTATGCTTGTAGTGATGTCTCTTGTACTTTGTCTCACAGGATCCCCCTTAGGATCTCTTGTAGGGCTGGTTTAGTGGTGACAAATTCCTTTAGTTTTTGTTTGTTTGGGAAGACCTTTATCTCTCCTTCTATTCTAAATGACAGACTTGCTGGATAAAGGATTCTCAGCTGCATGTTTTTTCTGTTTATCACACTGAAGATATGGTGCCAATTCTTTCTGGCTTTCCAAGTTTCAAAAGAGAGATCAGTCACGAGTCTTATAGGTCTCCCTTTATATGTGAGGACACGTTTATCCCTTGCTGCTTTCAGAATTTTCTCTTTATCCTTGTATTTTGCCAGTTTCACTATGATATATCGTGCAGAAGATCGATTCAAGTTATGTCTGAAGGGAGTTCTCTGTGCCTCTTGGATTTCAATGCCTTTTTCCTTCCCCAGTTCAGGGAAGTTCTCAGCTATAATTTCTTCAAGTACCCCTTCAGCACCTTTCCCTCTCTCTTCCTCCTCTGGGACACCAATTATGCGTATATTATTTCTTTTTAATGTATCGCTTAGTTCTCTAATTTTCCCCTCATACTCCTGGATTTTTTTATCTCTCTCTCAGCTTCCTCTTTTTCCATAACTTTATCTTCTAGTTCACCTATTCTCTCCTCTGCCTCTTCAATCCGAGCTGTCGTCGTTTCCATTTTGTTTTGCATTTCGTTTAAAGTGCTTTTCAGCTCCTCGTGACTGTTCCTTAGACCCTTGATCTCTGTAGCAAGAGATTCTCTGCTGTCCTCTATACTGTTTTCAAGCCCAGCGATTAATTTTATGACTATTATTCTAAATTCACTTTCTGTTATATTATTTAAATCCTTTTTGATCAGCTCATTAGCTGTTGTTATTTCCTGGAGATTCTTCTGAGGGGAATTCTTCCGCTTGGTCATTTTGGATAGTCCCTGGAGTGGTGAGGACCTGCAGGGCACTTCCCCTGTGCTGTGGTGTATAACTGGAGTTGGTGGGTGGGGCCGCAGTCTGACCTGATGTCTGCCCCCAGCCCACCGCTGGAGCCACAGTCAGACTGGTGTGTGCCTTCTCTTCCCCTCTCCTAGGTGCGGGATTCACTGTGGGGTGGCATGGCCCGTCTGGGCTACTTGCACACTGCCAGGCTTGTGATGCTGGGGATCTGGCGTATTAGCTGGGGTGGGTAGGCAAGGTGCACAGGGGCAGGAGGGGCAGGCTTAACTCCCTTCTCCTTAGGTGATCCACTTCAGGAGGGGCCCTGTGGCAGCGGGAGGGAGTCAGATCCGCTGCCGGAGGTTTGGCTCCACAGGAGCACAGAGTTGGGTGTCTGAGGGGAGCGAGCAAGTTCCCTGGCAGGAACTGGTTCCCTTTGGGATTTTGGCTGGGGGATGGGCGGGGGAGATGGCACTGGCGAGCGCCTTTGTTCCCCACCAAACTGAGCTCTGTCGTCTGGGGGGCTCAGCAGCTCTCCCTCCCTTTGTCCTCCAGCCTTCCCACTTTCCGAGCAGAGCTGTTAACTTATGACCTCCCAGAGGCTAAGTCGCGCTTGCTGTCGTAACACAGTCCGTCAGGCCCCTCCGTTTTTGCCAGCCAGACTCAGGGGCTCTGCTTGGCCGGCGAGCCGCCCCTCCGCCCCGGCTCCCTCCCACCAGTCCGTGGAGCGCGCACCGCCTCGCCGCCCTTCCTACCCTCTTCCGTGGGCCTCTCGTCTGCGCTTGGCTCTGGAGACTCCGTTCTGCTAATCCTCTGGCGGTTCTCTGGGTTATTTAGGCAGGTGTAGGTGGAATCTAAGTGATCAGCAGGACGCGCGGTGAGCCCAGCGTCCTCCTACTCCGCCATCTTCCAACATCTCCCAAGAAAATAGGTTTTAAAAAATATATGACACCACCTTCCCTAACACGTGTTCACACATTCTCAGAGACCACGTTTTATAGCATCTCCCCTGCGTCTATCCACAAGCTTTGTCTCTTTACAGAGCATCGCTTAATAAAGCTGTCTAATTCCAGGCATATTCCTCCTCTCTCTGCTGTACTCTCAGGATACCTTGATGGTGGTGAGGAAGGAAAAAGAGGAAAACCATAATTGATTCACTACCTTGTATGAGGTGCTTTATAGTTATGATAGCCCTCACTGTAACTCTGTAAGGTGGGGTCATGCCAGTGTGAAAGAGGAAGAAACTGAAGTGTAGAAAGGTTAAGCAACTAGCCAGAGGTCACACAGTTAACCGCACATAGCAGAGGTGGAATTTGAACCCAGTGTATCTGGTGTCATAGTCTGAGGAATTTTTGTGGCACCGTAAGCACAGAGATACAGTGTTGGGAGGGATCACTGAGTGTGGAGTAGGAGGAAGGTGCTCTCTGCTCAAGAAAGAAACAAGTCCAAGTGTAGCTTCACAGGGCCTCCTCTGGCACATGTACAAATGCCAGGAAGGCGCAGATGTATGTGAGTGTAAAAGGTTGGCAGTTTTAGATGCACAAATAAGCCCACACCTAGAGCAGATCTTCCAGAACCAGTGAGTCTGGGACACTTATTTCATTTCCTTCCACTCCCCCATCTGAAGAAATTGAATGTCTTGTGAAGATAACCAACCATCTGCAAAGGATTAAAATGACAAGAAAAAAAAAAAAGATGATCTAAGCACAACATTAACTGTCCCTTTCGTGTATTGAGGAGGAACGCTGAATTTGGTAGACTGGATATAGAATAGGACTTAGGAAGTAAGGCTTAGCATCTCACTCTCTGGCTAGATGTCTGTTACACTGCTGATCCTATAAGACCACTCTGTTGCTACCAAGAGAGCTAAGCACAATTGGGCCGTTCTTGATAGAGGCTGATTTTTATGCCAGGAAATTTCAGGATGGAAGTGAATATCCAGCTTTGTGTTTCTCACTTGGAAAATTCTGAAGGCAAGATACTTTTTGGTGAAGTCTGTGATACTAGGCAGACACAGAACATTAGTATATTAGTTTTTTATAGAACTAATTAGGGGGTCAAAGAGGTATGAGTTTCCTATGGGAGAAAGGAGTCAGTAGCTGGACTTTAACCATTGTGCCAGTACAGTGTTTGTGTTAGCTTCCTAGAACTGTTATAACAATTCATCCCAAACTAGATGGCCTAAAACAATAGAAATTTATTATCTCATACTTCTGGAGACTACCATCCAAAATCAAGATATCAGAAAATCTACACTCCCTCTGAAGTTTCTAGGGAAGGATCCTTCCTTGCCTATCCCAGCTTCTGGTAGCCCAAGATGCTCCTTGGCTACCGGCCCTGACTCTCATCTTCACATGCCCATCTTCCTTCTGTGTCTTTGTATGGTGGTCTCTCTTTGTGACTGTTTCCGAATTCCGTTTTTCTTATGACACCAGTCATTGGATTAGGAACTGCCCTAATGACTTCATTGTAACTTGATCACATTTGCAAATACCTTATTTCCAAAAAAAGGTCTCATTCATGAATAGGGGTTAGGATTTTGGGGTTTGGGATACACAGTTCAATCCAAAACAGTGTTTAAAAGGGTTGGCAGCTGGGTGAGGGACCCTAGCGGTAAAGGCTGTAGAGATTTATGACAGGTGTAGGAGCTGAAGTGGGCAGTGGGAAAAAGTCATGCTTCAGGTTAGAGTGTCTTGAAGACTGCACAAATGCAACATAAGAAAACTGGCATGTGAACTCTTGCTTCACAATGGGCATAACTGCCAACAGTGGGCAGCACATAGCCCCAGTCAAGTAAAAGGACTTCTGGCCACCTCCCCTCCATCTTTCTTCCCAGCCTCCACATATTGGAGATAGAAGAGACCTCCAAGGTAGAGGAGGATGTGTCCCAGGAAAGAAGGAGCAGATCACAGCTGAACTCCCCACCAAGGAACCTAGAGCCATGGGAAAAGCTACATCAGAAGGAAGGGAGGAGAAAGGCAGGGCTGAATCTATTGTAAGATTGACACGTCGAACTGGACCAGACTGAACCAGACTTTGTGAAACCTCAGTTAATATATAGGTCTGAGATTTGCCCAAGATATGATCAAGGTGTGGGGCAAGGATATTTAAAGGGCAGTAAGTGGGGAAAAATATTTTATTCATATGTTTTACCTAGTAAGTCACTTCAGTATAGTTCTCATGAGTTCAGGTCTCAACTGTGTGACCTCGAGAAAATCTTATACCACCTCTGAGCCTCAGTTGCCTCATATATACAGTTTGGATGATAATTTAACACATCCACACCCTCTGCTAGGCTGCAAAAGAACTTTCTAAGTTTTGGGGTACTGTGATTATAGAGACCAGAATCCACATTGGGCATTCTGTTTTCCACGTCTTGATTGTATTATATCATACAAGGCACTCAGCTTTTCTGAGCTCCAGCTTTCTCTACAAAACAGGGCCATGAGTCATGGGGCTAATGAGCAGATGAAATGAGATGTGAAATTGCTTTTTATTTTGTAAAGTGTTTTATACTTGGAAAGTATTTCAGGCATGTCTCCTTCTGTTTGTATTTTTATAATACCAAATAGATGTAATGTGTTGGGTTAAATGTAAGAATTGACATTACTTGAACTGTTATTGATAATAATTTGTGATCAACAACCAGCCCTGGACATGGGATACTTCGGGAAAGCCTTAAAAGTACTTATGTCTAGGTCCTACCCCCAGAGGTCCTGATTTAATTGATGTGGGCTTCAGCCTGGGCATCGAGGTTGTTTTCAAAGCTCCCAGGGATTGGATGGTGCAGTGGGTGTTGGATTGAGAGCCATACAGTGGGCTTCCCACCTGCTGAGGCTGAATGGTTGACTGCTCCCCTGTTACCTCTTTCCTCTTTTGTTTGCCTCTGACAGTTGTTACCTGCAGTGCAGTTTATGTTGGTGAACTAGGAACATGTTGATTTGGGTTTGATTTTCTGGCTAGTCAGTGATTTTTTTTTTAGCTTTCTTTGTGTCAGTTTTGATCAACTAATTTATCATGTTCAGCTGGCACATGAAATTGCACCTGTCATCTTAACAAAACGACACTTGGTGGATGAGACTCCGAACTCTGACGGGAAAAATAGCATCATGGTTGTGAATCTGAGTGAGGGTTTCCTTTCCTCCAGCAAAACAGTTGCTTTTATTTTTTAATAATCTGAGGTATCTCAGGAAGGCCACAATTGCACTGTAAGATAACACATGATATTAATAAATCAGAATAAATGAAGCCATGTAAAACATCTGCAAGGGCCCAGCAGAGAAAGGCCAAGAATATCAATAATTTAAGGCAGGACAAGGGTAGTGGGTAGAGGGAGGTTGCTGTGCTGAAAGGTTTCTGGGAGAGGATTGAAATATGCTTCTGAATGGAGAAGCTGGCTCAGGGCTGGCTGCTGTGAAGCAGTGGTGGAAATCCCTGCAGGAGAAAAGGCAGACTTTGGGAAGGAGTGGCTATAAGCTTGAGGTCAAAACTGACAGTACAAAGGCAGATGTGTTCTTAGCAGAAAACCTTCTTGTGGGCTGTGAACACTTTCTCTTCCAGCCTGGTTTGTAGGGCAGGGACAGTAAGTCTTCCCTTCAGGGAAAACGGCAGAAGTGTGCATTTAACCTACTAAAGGCTGTCCAAAGAGAGCTGAGACTGGCTTTCTTCTCCGCCTTCTCCCCCAGAAGAAGCAAGGATGAAACTCCAGATGTAAAAAGCAACTCAGTTACTGACAGTTCCTATAATACTGTAGTCTTAGATGCTCTCCTGACTCCAGGGTGTAATTACCCCTGTACTTAATTGGAGGTTCAGGAGATCTTATTAGCTTGCTCTATTGTTGCATAATTCAGGAGTGCACTTCAGGCTTCCTTAAGAGCCCTTTCTTGGCTGTTCATCCCAGAGGACCATTTTCCAAAGGGTCCATTTTGGCAGGAACTTTTGGGATGTAGAGAAGGGCTGCAGAGAGCAGTGCAAGCAGAAAGGCTAAGCATCTGGGAACAGGGAGATCTGGCCCCATCCCTGTTCCTCTGCTAATTCATTGGTGATGCCAGCCAAGCAGCCAGCTTCTCTGGGCATCAGTTTCCTTCCTCATCAATGAGAAGGCAGAACTGGGTCAGCATTTCCAAAAGTGTGTTCCCTGGAACACTATCTCTCAAAGTGCTTCTTAAGAAAATGGTTCTGTAGCCTTAAATAACTCCAGGAAATGCTGTGTACCAGGCCTGCCTCACTCAACATCTTTTCCAACAGAATCTAGCTTACTACCTAAACACTGTATTTTCCAAACTCTTTTGCACCAGAGTTCCAGAAGTGACTTAGGCTCCGAGTAGGATGCATTTGTGCAAGATGTGAATCTGGAACTGAGGTCAGCAGGCAGGGAGGCATCCATTTAACTGGCATGGTAAGGTTCCTGTGACAACTTCCTGAATGCCAGCTTCCTCTGTGTGTTGGGCTCCCTTAGCAAGCTGGTTCTCTGCTGTGGTTCTGAAAGTTATTCCTGCAAACCCACCATGGAGCTTGCCTTGCGAGACTTCCAGCAATCCTAGAAGCTCCCAACCTCTTGTTTCAAATCCCCTGCTAATTAAAATGATAAGAGTGATTTTGTTATCTGGAGCTGAATTTGACTGATATACAGCCCCTTGGGTATTCACAGTACACATAAACTAGTTAAACGTTCTAAGATTTCTGGCAACGAAAAACCTACTTTACCTTGCATACTTCAAATTTAATGACTTTAACTGCCTACTGGGGTCTGTGTCTTATGTTGACTATTCCTATACAGTTTGTACTTCAAACACTCATGCTATTAAAATTCAGAGTGGAAAGCAATATATTTTTCTTTGTAGTCCAGCAGTATGTATTTTTTTCTCTATTATCTTTCAGAGGGTAAAGAGGAGGGAAATATTTATCTTTTAAAACATATCAAATTCTGATCTCCACTTTGCATCCAGCCTTTTTGATACAGATAGTGCAGCTAAGCAGTTGATAAAGATGGATGTTCATGAATATTTCTGCTGCACCTTCCACCTTTCACATCTTTGTAAGGATTCATTCTCCTAGACATTTCGATTCTTTGGATGGAAGGAGAGGTCCAAGACTGGAAGTTATTAACAGATACCCCAGGCTGTGGCTGATATGTGGTCACCTTTCAGAGTAACTGCACAGGCCCCAGAATGAAACATCCAGTGTCTGCTCATGGCAGTCTTTCTAGAAATTCTCCCCCAGCGACATGGAACTTCATCCTGAGACCAGCTGCCTCTGGTCTCCCCAGCAGTTCCTCAGTCTCCAAAAGCCAGCAGGGTGACCTTGGTTACAAAAGGAATAGTTTAATTCTTTTTATGTAGACATTTTGCTGTCGAATCAGTAACACCTCAGTGGGCTTGGGTTGCTTTCTCTTCCCTCTGCATTTATCACACCCTGCAATAGTTCTGTCCTACATTATTGGAGTTACAGTTTTTTTAGGTTTATTTATTTATTTTGAGAGAGAGCGAGCGAATGAGCCTGTGCACGTAGGGGAGGGGCAGAGAGAGAGGGAGAGAGAATCCCAAGCATGCTCTGTGCTGACACAAGGTTCGATCTCACAAACCATGAGATCATGACCTAAACTGAAATGAAGAGTCAGACACTTAACCAACTGAGCCACCCAGGTGCCCTTGGAGTTATAGTTTTAAATGTCTCTGTCAGATGATTATATGAGATCCTTGGGAGAAAGGACTGCCTCTCAATCATCTGTGATTCTCTAGTGGTTAGGATACTGCCTAGCACAACTACACTATTACTATTCATTAATATATATATATATATATATATGTACATATATGTATGTATATATATGTATGTATGTACACACATATATGTATGTATATTATATGTATATATATGTATATATGTATATTATATATATATTATATACATATATATACATATATATATATATATGTATATATATATATATATTTTTTTTAACGTCCAGACTCATTCTTATTCTAAAATGGTTACTACCTCAGGACATTTGAAGAGGGAAAGAGGAACAGAAACTTCTTAAAAAATGTTTGTTTATTTATTTTGAGAGAGAGAGAAAGAGAGAGGGTAGGGAAGGGGCAGAGAGAAAGGGAGACAGAGATTTCCCAAGCAGGCTCTGCAGAGCCCGACATGGGGCTTGATACCACAAATGGTGACATCATGACCTGAGCCGAAATCAAGAGTTGGATGCTCAACCCCTGGAGCCACATAGGCGCCCCGAGGAATAGAAACTCTTAATCCAAGAAGACTTGGAATTGATGAACACAAATAGCAAATTGTTCTCTCTGCCCCAAAACCAGTTCTTAAGTCTCTTGCCTGCAAGTACTTCCAAAGGTGAGGCTGCCTGGCTGAATGACTGTGTGTGGATCTGAGCATGTTTCTAAATTTATAAATGCATTATGGTCCTAGACCTTTGAGGACTGATGTGTATAATTGCTGAGACTCTGGCTTATTCATACTTCTATCAAACTGTGTCTTGTCCAAGCTGTCTGGGCACAGTGAAATATTCCACTGATTGATATGTTTGGCGGACTAACAGAGTTTTGTTAGATATCAATTATTGTTGTGTGCTGCTTGGCGTGGGCCATTGGAGTATGATTTACAATAGCCCACATGTTTTGACCTGGACCGACCGCTAAGTTTGGGGGCTTTAAATGGCTGTAAGAGCTTTATCACAATGCAGCATAAGTGGTTTAGGAGTTGGAAGAGACAAATTGGTCCCCTCTGGGAATATTTCCTCTTGTTCCACTCTTCTGTCATGTGCTCCCCGGAGACCACTGCACAGTACTGCATGCTTCACGCTGACTGCCATTCTGCCCCTCAGCAGGATGGGAGCTGAGGCAGAGATAGTTTTAAATATGTTCTCTTAGGAAAAATCACTCATGAGAGTTTCAGGAGCAAAACTAAGCAAAATAATGGGTCTGGGAATATTAGAGCCAAGAGAAACCTAGGAGATAATATAATTCAACACCTTCATTTGATAGAGAAGAAGACCGAGACCCAAAGAGATACATTTAAACTTGGAGTCTAGTACTCTTTTCTGAATCTCACAAGGAGCCTCTGGGATTTTTCCTTCTATAGGAACAGTCAGAGAAGGAACTTAAATTGTGCCTTCTACATACCTCCTCTAAATTTTTCCAAATGCCTTAAAAAAAAAAATAAACAATTGATCTGCAGTGCTGGTCGATGTAGGGGGAGTATCCTTCTGTACTGAGAAAACTCTTTAGGCTGCTTGAGGACCCCCCACTCTGATACACCACCCGGCACTGTTGCCTTAAGTAATGCCAGACTTCAGAATTAGTAGTTCTCAAAGTGTGGTCCCTTGACCAGCAGCATCAACATCACCTGGGATAGTGTTAGTAAAGCAAATTCTTGCACCCCACCCCAGACCTACCAAATCATAAACTTAGAGGTGGTCCCAGCTCTCTGTATTTTTACAAGCCTTCCAGGTGACTCTAATGTACACTCAAGTTTGAGAACCACTGAACAACTTTGGACTCTTCTTACACAATGGGATTTTAGAAGCAATAAGAATATTTTCCATCCTTCAAAAGACCCTACCTCTTGTCTGCTGTTGCCTAGAACTTCCCCTCTTTAGATTTGTATCTTTGGATTAAGACTTCTAGGTATAGGTTATCCTGGGGTATAAAACATGTTAAGCCTTCAAATCTTTCACATATCAGTATGAACAATCTTATCAAAAAATTCTTTAAGATTAGATTTTCATAGAGTGTATTTACAATGTACTTATAGCTTATTTACGACTGAAGCCTGTTGAAGTTAGTGGTTTAAAAAAGGAGGAGAATTTAGTATAATGGAAGAGGGGTATCATGTGGAGCACAAAGACAGAAAGGCTGCAAGTCTCAGGAACTGACTCAAGCAGGTGCTGGAATGTCTACAGCAGCCTGTTTGACTCTTGTCTCTGCTCTGCTCCAGGAGCCTGTTTTATTCTCTCTTCTTGCTTAACACTGGCTTTCTTCACTTCTTAGTCTGTATGGGAGAAAATGGCTACAAACTGCATCTCTCAATGGAACAGGTCCAGCCACCAGGCCTGCGTCTCTCTCCCACTCTCAATTCTAAGTTTTGTAATGGGGATTTCAGCCCAGGTGGGATCAGCTTTTGATCTGAAGTCAATCACCTGTGTTTTGGAGGTATAGGAATGTGGAATTTGGAAGCTGCACATCCAAGTTTTCTGAGGAGAGGGGAGGGTTAGGAAATTAACCTGACAGAGTTTGAGGATCTTGGACTGGAAGGAAATCAGAGGGAGTTCTCTTGAAGGGTGGAGGAGACCTGGAAAAGAGAAAGGGAATAGGAGGATGCAAAGTGTCAATTTCCCAAATGATAATTCTAAGGGTCAGTATTTGCTATGGGTTGAATTGTGTCCCTTCCAAAAGATATGTTCAAGTCACAATTTCAGTATCTCAGAATGTAACCTTATTTGGGAATGACATTTCAGATGTCATAAGTAAAGGTAAGATGAGATTATACTGGGATAGGACTGATCCTTAAGCCAATAGGACTGACATCCTGATAAGAGGGAAATTTGCACACAGATACAGACATTGAGGGAAGATAACCATACGAAGGTGAGGGCAGAGATTCTAGTTATGCTTCCATAAGCCAAGGAAGGTTGAGAGCTACCAGAAGCTGGAAGAGATAAGGAAGGATTCTTCCCTAGAGACTTCAGCATGGCCCTGCTGATACCTTAATTTCAGATTTCTAGCCTCCAGAAATCTGAGACATTATATTTCTGTTGTTTTAAGCCACCTAGTGTGCGGTACTATGTTATGGCAGCCCCAAGAAATTAACATGGCATTCTGTAGCCCTTTCATGCCTCTTGAATTGCCACCTGCCCCATGCTCCCAATGACATTAAAGGCTAACTTTTATGACTTACTCATGATACTACAAGCAGTGGGTGGTAACAACAAGATTTTTCACAAATAACAGGCCAAATAGATTTTCATTGGTAAAGGCTATTCTGGTGTCAGTGTGCATAATGGACTGGGGAGAGGCAAGAATGGTGCAGAAGACTCTGAGAGCGTATTTATGTGGTACTGTCTTGTCAGGGGGCACCTGCCTTTGTTGGGTATCTTTAATGGTACTTGTCTTTGGTCAAATGTGCTCCTTGGATATCTTAGAGGCTTAAAACTCAGTATGTCTAAAAACTGTCTCATGATGCTCTTCAGTGCTACCCTCCCCCAAAACAACTGCAACACAACTGCAAACCTGAGTTGCATGTCTTGGCAAATAGCACCAAAATCCATTTGATTTTGCAATCCAGAATGTATGGATTTCTTCCTCTCTTTCCCTCATCTGCTATTCCAAATCCTTCATCAAAGATATCTATTTTACTCCTGAACTATCCCTCCCACCCACCCTATCTCTCCATCTTGGTCACCACCATCTTGCCCAAGCCACCGTCACCTCTTTCCAGGAAGATTACTGCCTCTCTGCTCATCCGTTTGCCCTTACTCTGCCCATTCCCCTCCAATCTTATGTTCATATCAGAGTGATCTTTTCAAAATGTGGATTTGGTCATATTACCTTCCTGCTTGCGGCTAGTAATAACTTACTTTGCCTTTGAGATCCAGACAGAATTGGTTAACATGGTCTTCAGCCCCTTCCATATCTGACCTTTACCCATTCCTCAGCCTTATTCCTCTGTGCTCCAGTCACAGGAATTATCTCAGCCTGTTGACTGCATCAGACTCTCCCCTGTCACAGGGCTTTGTCCCTGCTGGCACCTCTGCTTGGAACACTCTGTCCTATGCTCTTCACTTAATTTATATTTCTACTTCATCTCTCTTTTCAAGGGTCACTTCTTCTGGGAGCCTATTCTGACCTCTCTGAACAGGTTTATCCTCCTGTCACATCCCATAGTGCCTTATTAGTGTCTATCACAGTTGCAATTTTGCTTTTGTCTCTGCTCATTATATTCTCTTTATCTCACTAGATTGCAAGTTTCATGAGGGAAGGCTTGACACTGGTGGTTTGCTTAACATTATACAGCCCAGAGCCTCATAGACTCTCATTGGTATTTGTTGAATGGAAAGTCACTGACTAAACACATATCAAATGATGCTCTTTGTTGAGTATCTGATAGGAACTGGGCACTGCACACACATTATTCCAGACCTTATCACAACCTGGAAAACAACCAGTAATTTTTCTTTTATTTTAAAGAGAGGGAAAATGTCAGCCTAGAGAATCAAATTTACTAGAAATTACAAATCTTACAAATGGTATGTATCCAGGACTAAAATCCAGGCCTATCTGGGGCACCTGGGTGGCTCAGTCGGTTAAGTGTCCAACTTCAGCTCAGGTCATGATCTCGCCGTTCCTGAGTTCGAGCCCCACATCGGGTTCTGTGCTGACAGCTCAGAGCCTGGAGCCTGCTTTGGATTCTGTCTCCCTGTCTCTCTCTCTCTCTGCCCCCCTCCCTATCTCAAAAATAAATAAACATTAAAAAAAGTCAAAATCCAGACCTATCTGATTCTGCGGGTTGTGCTATTTCAGCTGTAGCATACGGAACGTTAAGGCTGGAGGGAATCCAGAAAACATTTTGTCTAACAGTGTCATCCTGTTGGGAGGGAAGCTAAAGCTCAAGGTTAAGAGAAATAAAAGCATATAAATTCACATACAGCGTTATGACAGAGCACAGATAGACACTAAACCTCTCTTGACTGTGTTCGTTCTGTCATCATATGTCATTTTAACCCTTTGAATAAAAAGTGAGAGCAGTGACTTAACAGATGTTTTATTTTGTGCCAGTTGCCAAAAGTGGCCACTGAGATCAGGGTCATAGCTAAATTATACTTGTAACAAGGAATTCTGGCAGACTTTTGTGTATAGCGCCTGCCGAGGGATGGAGGGGGCATGACTGAATGGTAAATAAAACCAGTTTTCTTGATGCTGATTTCTTGCCACTTAATATAAAGATATATTCATTACCATAGCAACACACTCATTGCACACAACATGAATATGTAGATTCCCTAGGGAGGAAAATGGAATAAACTGTACCTTTGTGCACCTTTACTCGAAAAAGAAAAAAAAGCTTGTATAACTCCAGTCTACAGTTGCATAAGCGGGGCTCTGGATCCTTGTGGATAATTATTTCAGATGAATCCATAACCACCAGAAGTGAATGATATGCTCACTGAAGCACCATGAAAAGATAACCAATAAATGGTGTGTGTGTGTGTGTGTGTGTGTGTGTGTGTGTAAGATAAAGAGACAGAGAAATCATAGTACATGGAGATTTCTAGAGAGAAATTCATTTAAATAGTGGTCTCCTTTCAGACTAAAATCTTCTAAAGAACCCTGATTATTAAAACACTATATTGTAGGTTGTGGATTACTCAGGGAATGAAGAAGAGCATTGTAGTTCTAGAATCTTCCTAGAGGAGAAGCTTAGGTTAGCCATCTGGTAAGAAGGTTGGGATGGGGCTGGGTAACCATGGAGACATTCCAGAATATTTGAAGTCTCACTGTGAGTTTCACTTAGATTGTATTTCTGCTGGGTTAGTCTTAGAGTTGGAGATGTGATAAAACTCCCCTAAAACACTCCTTGGTACTGCCACTGAGAACAGCCCTCCAGTTTTTGCGACTTTACCTCTCCAAGTAAGACTGATGCTGAGATCTATAGTTTGGGATGCTGCTCCAAGGATAGATGGTTCCTGAAGTCAGCCTGATATCTTAAATGAGGAAGAGAGGGGGACACAGTCCTTTGGATGAAGTCTAAATAATGAACACAAGAGACCAGCCTGGATTTCTTGGAAGAGTTCCAATTCCAAACTCTTTTGTGAGTCCAAAAGTGATGGTTAGATTGAATATGTTCATTATTTGTACAGAAGTCACTGTGTCTCGAGGCATACACATGGTGATTCTCACTCTGGCTAACTATTTTAATGTTTTCTATTTCTCCAGTATGTCTCTTCCTACACACCCATATAAACACAAATGTATTCTCTACCTACTACCTGCCTACCTACCTTCTACCTGTATCTTCATTTCTATTTATCTGTCTAGTTCTCTTTATTGAAACGTAGAGATGTGAGTGTACATTTATATATCTTTTAAACATCTCCTTCTACACACACATATAAACACCTCCTTCTACACACATATGGGGAGACAGACAATAAGCAATAATTTAAATGAGTGAGTTCCTGTAAAAGTGTACATAAGAATTAGGGTGGAGCAAGTAGAATGTGGGGGGCGGTGGGACCAATTGTAATTTTAAATAAGATGATCAGGGAAATCCTCAGTGATGTGACACAAAAAAGTATGTTATCCAGAAGTGGCTCCCAAATATGGGAACTGTTTGGTGTAAGTTACATGTTTTTTTCATTGACTGATTTTCATTGAGATCTTGGAAGTCCAAGGAAACTCTGCATTGTTAGATCAGTTCTTGAATGGGCAGAAGTCCGAGAAAAGCCAGATCCTAAGTTAATCAAAAAGAGATTCTAAGGAACCAGGCTTCAGTTTAAAAAATGAAGAACCGGACTGGAAAGATCAAGAGCAGATCCTGATGGCAAGTTGGCGTCGGCTTGGAGGCATGAAGGAATTGGACAATTTACGGTCAGCCAGTGAGCTTGCATCATAATTCCTTGTCTGCACAAGAACAAATAAGTTTTCTGGTTCTATTTTCAGTTTATGTTGCTCTCTTTTTTATGAATTTCAGACTCTTCAAATATACTTGTTAGTGGTTTTTCTTTCCAAACAAAATCCAGAGAATGATACTGGAATTTTGTAGATAGGCTGGGTGAAAGAAAGGTTCACCTGGTCTGTAATTCTAGGAAGAATTGTTTCAGTTGTAGACCCGATCACTGCAATGAGGGGAGACAACATAAATAAGAGGGGCCCTGGAAAGCACATGTGGTTGTGTCCACATCCTTCCAAAGGGGGGAAGACACAAGGGAGGTGAAATTATTTACTATTTGTAAGACAGTGTTGTAAACCTGACAAGCTGATTCAGAGATGCTATCATCACCCTGTAAACACATTAAAAATCAAGTACAGATTCTATTACACGTACCATCCTAAATGATAAAACCTAGAGTTGTCAACAGCCTAAAAAATGCTGATTACTCATCGTATTAATTCTCATTGTCGTTGTCCTCCTCGTCGTCTCATTATTCTCATTATCATTGTAGTCTCAGTTATGTTTATTTCAGGTCTTGGGCACTGAGACCTTTTAAATGTTTTCTTATTTAAGGATGATTGCATTACATGAAATCCTTCAAAGGCTTCCAAATTCCTTTAATGTCAAAAATTTTTGAAGTTATTTATTTATTTTGAGTGAGAGAGAGAGAATCCCAAGCAGGCCTGGTGCCACTAAGTGCAAAGCCTGATGTGGGGCTCAGTCCCAAGAACTGTGAGATCAGGACCTGAGCCAAAGTCAAGAGTTGGACACTTAACCAACTGAGCCACCCAGGTGCTCCTAGGATCAATTTTTTAAAACATTTACTCCTTTTTTTAAAAAAATGTTTATTTTGGGGGGGGAGGGGGCAGAGAGAGAGGAGGTCAGAGGATTTAAAGTGCTGACAGCACAGAGCCCAACATGGGGCTTGAACTCACGAGCTGCATGATCATGACCTGAGCCAAAGTTGGATGCTTAATTGAATGAGCCACTTAGGCGCCCCCCAGAATCAAATTTTAAATAAATGGTATATAAGATACAACAAAGTCCTTTTGATCTGTCCCCTGCCTACCTCTCCAGCTTATCTTCTGTTGCTCTCCCACAGGCATCCTCCTGGCCAGCTGTCAGAACCAACTTTATGCAATTTCCTGAATAAATCACACTGTTCTGTATAGCAGTATCTTGGCTCACTACAGTTTCTCTGCCTAGAACATCTTTCCCACTCTCACCAACTCAGCTTGATTTGCCACTTCCCCTTGATAGTTCCCTAGCCTTTCTTTTTCCTTCAGGCTGAGTTAGGTTGTGAGACTTACAGTACCCAGGCATACCTCTCTCATGGCCCCTATAAGCTTGGAATTTAATAGTTGCTCATTTTGTTTTCTCATACCACAGACTAAGTAAGAATTGGACGGCAAGTTGAAATGAACACTTACCTCAGTTTCTAGAATAGGACTATAGTGCCCAGCATATATAGTGGATCATGAATGTATATGTGTATGTGTGCGAAATTATTGAAATATTGAAGGGCTCAAATATTGCAATACCCATAAGGCAAGGAATGAAAACCTGGCAGTTTCTTGGCAATCATTAAACTAATGTTAGAGGTAGGGTTCAATAAGTTGTTGTTGTTGTTGTTGTTGTTGTTGTTGTTGTTAGAAGCAGGAGGAGGGGGGGAGAAGAAGGAATTTCCAAGTTCAGTAGCAGTTAATGAGTACTACCGACTTCTCCACCACCCTGCAGGGGACAGATAGATTTGAGTGGGAAGGGATAAATAGCTTTCCAATTTCATTTACTCCACAGTTTTTAAACACTGCAACCCCACTGTCTTCAAATGAATCCTAACCAGAACAGATATTGTTCCATAAATGGAATTGATCACATTGTAACATGGTAGAATATTTTACCCTTGATCTAGGATGGACCAGCTACCGACTCTGTGCAAGGCCACTTTGTGTCCAAATTAAGAAGCAGATGGAATTGGGGCGCCTGGGTGGTGCAGTCGGTTGAGCGTCCGACTTCAGCCAGGTCACGATCTCGCGGCCTGTGAGTTCGAGCCCCGCGTCGGGCTCTGGGCTGATGGCTCAGAGCCTGGAGCCTGTTTCCGATTCTGTGTCTCCCTCTCTCTCTGCCCCTCCCCCGTTCATGCTCTGTCTCTCTCTGTCCCAAAAATAAATAAACGTTGAAAAAAAAAAAAAAAAAGAAGCAGATGGAATCTGTGATTATAACACACACAACAACTGGACCTGGCTGTTCTCTCTAGGTCTCCATCTCTCAGCTAATTTTCCCAGGCTCTGGGATTCCCCTTACTGTACCCTGGGCGAAGCCTATCTCCATCCCTATACCCCTACCCATCAGAAACTTCCTGTCTTGTGTCTCTTTTCAGTGCTTTGAACGGATTGACTAACCCTTATTGAACTAATTCTTGTTAAGCTGTCAATGCCATAGCATCACAGAAGTTTAGAGTTCTAACCCTTAGAAGTGTTCTGACAGAGTCACTTCACTGTGCAGAGGAGAGAAACTGAGAGTATAGATGCAGGGGAAAAGCAGCCCCAAATCACAGAGCTGACAGAGGCAGAAATATCTGGATTCTTCCTGACATTATAGCACAGTTTCACAGAGCTCGTCTCAGGTCTCTGCTGAGCCTTTTACTGATCACATAGTTATGGAGAAGCTACTTACACTTCCAGAGTCTCCATCTTCTTCTATGTAAAATCTAGAAAATGGTAGCTTTCATCTGACAATGCTGTCATGAGGATTAAGTAAGAAAATGCACGTAATGGACTTAGCACAGCCCCTGATGTGTAGTCAGTTAATAAATGCTGGACAATTTTATCACCAGAGCAGGATCATAGGGTAGGTGTTTGGAGCAGCATACCCCTTTCTTAGATCTGCCAGTGGGTATCCCTGATTTTGGCCACTCACAGTGCACTTTGCTCACAGGTCTTTCAAGATTAATTGAACATTCCCAGCAGTTAATGTTTTGGTTATTTGCACTCAGCCCACTTACAAGAGAGGAACCCCTTAAGCCCCTTCCCTCTCATTGGTGCTTCTAGATCATAACTCTCTCTGTCTGTGTCCCTGGCTCTGTGGACAGTTTGTTCTGACATTTGCTGTAGTTGGAGCCAGCTCTGTGGAGGGTTTCTGCAGAATGCTCCAGGGGGCAGTGTGGTAATGCCGAAGAAAGCAGCCTCGCCTCGAGGAAAGCCTTGGCCATTTTTACGTGAAAGTGTTTACTCTGGAAATTAAATTATATTTGGGATTTTTGGTTTCCCTTCCCCCACCCCCGCCGTGGGAGGTTTCGGAAAGTTACTGTGGTGACCGTTTGCAATCAGAGGGCTGTCAGCATTTCAGCTCTGTGCAGGCAGACCCGGCAGGCTCCTTCAGCACCCTGGCCCCCAGGGACGCTGTGCACGTGTGGGGGGCCCTGTGCCCGTGGGGGAGGTGGATCCTGTGCCCGTGGGGGGCTGGGCCCCTCCCCACACATATCTTCTCCCATCTTCAGCCACTTTTGGATCAACAGCTGAGCATGAATTTCAAACTTGAGTTGGATAGTTTGAGAGGGTTATTTTTGTTTGTTTGTGTGTGTTTTTTCCAAAATATTTCTGAAAGTAGTTCTTAAAAATGCCCCCTGTGTATCCATGGATCCATGCATATTCATAGCCTGTTCCTCTAGGTTTGCTTCAAGGTTTCTTCTCTGTCAAATGAGGCAGTAGGTAAGTTCCCACCTCTGGCATTCCAGAGTTCTAGGTATTCAAGGATGGAGAGAAATCTGTAAAAAGATCCAACCCTTGGGACAGTCCTCCTTTCTTTGTGGCCTCTCCCAACTAAACCAGTCAGTCAACACTCTTGATAACTTGAAGGTGAACAGTTTCTGTTCTCCAGGTTTCCTACTGAATTAACTCATGTTCACCACCAAATAAATAATTATTGTACTTTATCATGTGTCAGGGACTGAGGCAGGTCCTTGGTATAAAATGGTGAAGAAAACAGACACAGACCCTACTCTGATGAAGCTTGCAGATTGGTTAGATATGGACACTAAACAAATAATCACATACAGAGAGAGTGTAATGACAGATTGAGATGAGTCCCATGCAGGAGAAGCAAAGAGTAAGGAAGATAAAGTATACATTTAACATTTATACTAATTAAGATTTAGGGCCCAGGGAATGAGGAAGTGATTTTTTAAGCTGAGACATGGTGGGTATGTGGAAGGGGCACACTATGTGTAAGAACTAGAGGTTCAAACCAATTATTGACATATAATGGCTGGTCATAAGTGGCAGCTGTGATCCTCCCTTTTGACATCCAAGGAAGAAATGAACCTATTCTAATTCTCAGTGAATGCTAGTAGCAAATTCCATGATATTGATTAGACATAATTTAAATTGTCAAAAATTCATAACATTCTACAGTGAGAAGAAACTTCAGAGGTCATCTGATTCAGCTCTCTTCTTATTTAGGAATTGCCCCAGGAATATGCTAAACAATTATCAAGATCCTGCCGGGGGGATTCAGGCAGTTAATAGTCACTTTTCCCACTTTTGACAGCTCAACTTTCTCCTGTCATTAATTTCTTAGATTTCTCTTGCTAGATTGTACATTCTGTAAGGTCAGAGGTTTTGTCTTTTTTTTTTTTTCATTGATAGATCTTAAGTGTCAAGAACAGTGCCTGCCATATAGTAGCTTCTTAAAGCATATTTGTTGAATGAATTAAGTGAGGTTACAATAGGCCTCCCTAAATTTTTGCTTGCTGGCCCTAGTTTTGCTCTCCAGAACAACAAAGAACAACTCTAATATCTCAAGTAAGGATAATCCTATAATCATTTGAAAGTATTTCTCATTTTCTCCTCTTTGTTAAACATCCTTATAGATATGGCTTTGAAACTGTCAGTTTTGATCACTAATTAGGATCCAATTGGGCATGATAATTCAATCAAATATGAATCTACTTTCTTATATTATCAACTATCTATCTATCTATCAATCTATCTATCTATCATGTCTTTATGTTTTTAACTAGTTGTGTTTCTTCCTTTAACTTTATCTTTCATGCACTAATAATTTGCTTGAAATGATTCTCTCCAATGATCACCCCCTAGTAGTTTTGCTGCAAAAAATGTCAGTGAGGAGTGCCTTGGAGTGCACTTGGAGGAGTGCCAAGCATCTGACTCTTGATCTCAGCTCTGGTCTTGATCTCAGGGTTGTGAGTTCAAGCCCCACATTGGGCTTCACACTGTGTGTGAAGCCTACTTAATAATAATAATTTAAAAAAATGGCAGTGAAAGTGAAGACAGAGCCAAAAACTAGAAAGAACTTGTATACTGTCAAGTATTCTTCTGAACTTTGAAGTCAGTCTGAAGGAGTTCACTCCAAAGGTGATACTGCAACCCACCCCCCTCCTGGCTTTAGGATCAAACATTGATAAGAGACTAACCCTTAATCAACAGTGCCTATAGCAGCAGATCTAGAGATCGGGAATTGAGCTAACAAGAAATGTGTTCAGTTTCTAAATGTTGGGGATCAATCAAAAATCAATTTATTACATGATAAAGGTAAACAATTACTTTCTCAACTTTATGACACAGAAAAGAGTTTACATTATCTGGGATAAACCAAACAAAATTGGACTATAATTCAATCTCTACTGTAGTTCTATGTGCTATGCAATTTTATACAGTAAAATAGTATGAGACATAAAGAAGCTAGATAATGATATCTGTCATCAAAAACTTCAAAGGAAACTGATGCACAGATGAGCCAGATGTTGCAATAAGCAGACAAAAAACTTTATGTATTATTGGAATCATATTTGAAGATGTCTAGGAAAAGATGAAGAAAGAAAATGAATAGGCGAATAATCTTAGGAGAGATTTGGAGACAATAAAAGGGAGTCAAAATAGAAACTCTAGAACTGGAAAATACAGTAGCTAAAACTTTAGAAAATATTAGATGGATGGCTAAAAAGGAAGTCTCTAGATGATTTTACTGACAGATTCCACCAAATATTTAAAGCAGAAATAACATTAATTCTACATAATCTCTTCTAGGCAATAGAAGAAGAGGGAAAACCCAACTCATTTTAAGAGGTCAGCATTACCCTAACATAAAATCAAACAGAACAGACAGTACCAAAACAAAACAAAACAAAACAAAAAAACAACACAAAAATTAGACAAAGACCAATATTCATTATAATAGATCAAAGTTATTTAAAAAAAATTAACAAATTAGGGGTGCCTGGGTGGCTCAGTCAGTTAAGCATCTGACTCTTGATTTTGGCTCAGGTCATGATCTCACAGTTGTGAGATTGAGCTCCGCACTGAGCATGGATCCTGTTTGGGGTTCTCTCTCTCCCTTTCTCTCTCTCTAGCCCTCCCCTGCTCACTACATGCATGTGCTGTCTCTAGATAAATAAATAAGGGGAAAAATAGTTACAAACAGAGAGGGAAGGAGGCAAACCATAAGAGACTCTTAAATACAGAGAAAAATCTGAGGGTTGATGTGGGGCTGGGGGAGAGGGGAAAATGGGTGATGGGTATTGAGGAGGGCACTTGTTGGGATGAGCACTGGGTATTGTATAGAAGCGATGAACCATGGGAATCTACCCCAGAAACCAAGAGCACACTTTACACACTGTATGTTAGCCAATATGACAATAAATTATATTAAAAAATAAATACAATTTTAAAAAATTAATTAAAAAAATACACCACAACCAGGAAGAGTTTATTCTAGGAACACAAGGCTGGCTCAAAATTTTTTAAAAAATCTATCAGAAAATCTAAAAATCTATATAATCTAACACATTGTAGTTACATTTTAGTTTATAGTAAATACAGTTTATATTTATTAGTTCATAAGTAATGGTTTAAGAAAGACTACATGATTAGATCAGTTGATACAAACAAAACAAAACAAAAACGTTTCAACAAAGTTTCAACACCATTCATGATTAAAAACTCTCAGCATGCTAGGAATAAACAGGAACTTCCTCAGACCGTTAAGGGACACCTACAAAAAAGTTAATAGGTAATGTTATCTTTAGTGATAAAAGACTGAATAATTCCCCACAAAATTGGGAAAAAATAAGGGATGTCTGCACTCCCCACTTCTATTTGACATGGTATTGGAAATCTTGGCCAGTGCAATAAGACAAGAAAAGGAAATAAAATACAAGCCAATTGGAAAGGAAAAAAGAAAACTGTCCCTATTTAAAGGTGACATGATTGTCTATATAAAAAATCCTGAGGAATCTACCAAAAAAAAGTTATAGTCAAAGAACTAATACATAAGTTTAACAAGGTCACAGGACACAACATCAACACAAATATCAAATATATTTCTTTTTTTTTTCTGGTTTTAACTTGTCTCTCAATAAAATTTATTATAGAATCCCACTCTACAATGATAATACATAGATCATTTTTTCTCAATTTAGCTTTTTAAAAAGTTTATTGTATTATGGTAAGAATGCTTAATCTGAGACCTACTCTCTTAACACTTTTTAAGTATATCATACAGTATTGTATTGTTGATAGATAAAATGTTTTACATCAAATCTCTAGAATTTGTTCATTTTGCTTAGCTGAAACTTCATGCCCATTGATTATTAACTACCCATTTCACCCCTCCCTCTATCCCCTAGCAACCAATATTCCACTCTTTGATTCTATGAATTTGATATTTTAGATTCTTCATAGGTGGACTCATTTAGCATTTGTCTTTCTATGACCATCTTATTTCAGTATTATGTCCTTAAGTTTCAACCATATTGTTTCATACTGCAGAATTTCCTTTTTTTTAAAGTTGAAGAGTATTCCATTATATGTATATACTATATGTTATTTATCCTTCTATCTCTTGATAGACATTAAGATTGTTTCCATATCTTGGCTATTGTTAATATACTACAGTTTCTGTAAAAATGCCTTTGGGATTTTGATAGGAATTGCAGTGAATCTGTAGATCACTTTGGGTAGTATAGACATTTTAACAATATTAAGTCTTCTAATTCATTAACATGGGATCTTTTCATTTGTTTGTGCCTTCCTTAATTTATTTTCATCAATATTTTGCATTTTTTAGTATACAAATGTTTCACCTTTTTAAGTTTATTCCTAAGTATCTTATTGTTTTTGGTGCTGTTATAAATGGGACTCTTTTCTGAATTTTTTTCAGATAGTTTGTTGTTAGTGTATAGAATAAACATTTCTGTATGCCAGCATTAACAATATGAAACAAAAATTTGAAACACAATAGTATTTACAATAGCTGTGAACAAATGAAATACTTACATGTAAATCTAACACAATCTGTACAAAATACATATGCTAAAAACTACAAAACACTAAATGAGGAACTAAAAGAAAACATAAATAAATGGAGAGACATACTGTGTTTATGGATGGAAAAAAACACTACAGATACCAGTTCTCCCCAAGTGTATATTTAATTCCTGTAAGAATTCTAGCAAGATGTTTGGAAATATAGACAAACTGATACTTTTTTTTATGTTTATTTATTTTTGACAGAGAGAGCATGAATGCAGGAAGGGCAGAGAGCGAGGGAGACACAGAATCTGAAGCAGGCTCCAGGCTCTGAGCTGTCAGCACAGAGCCCAACATGGGGCTTGAATTCACGAACCGTGAGATCATGTTCTTGAGCTGAAGTTGGACGCTCAACCGACTGAGCCACCCAGGCGCCCCTAGACAAACTGTTTCTAAAATGTATATGGTATATCAAAGGAACTAGACTAACTAAAACAATTTTGATAAAGAAGACTAAAGTTGGAGAAATCACACTATTTGATTTAAGACTTACTCTTTGGTTATAGTAGTCAAGACAGTATGCTTTGGTGGAGGAAGAGACACATAAATCAGTAGAACAGAATAGAATACAGAAATATATTCACAAAAATATGGCTAACTGATTCACAAAGTTGCAGAAGTAATTCAGAGGAGGAAACAAATGTATTGAAAAAATTGTACATAGATAAGAAACAAGAACCTTGGCAGTAACTTTCATCCTATACAAAAATTAGCTCAAAAGGTCATAGATCAAAACATAAAATGTTAAACTATAAAATGCATTGATGGGCTAAACATCAGGATAGATGCTACAGAAGAAAGGATCTGTGAACTTGATGACAATTCAGTTAAAAAAAGATTCCCCAAATGGAACACAGAGGGAAATACTTCAGACAGAACAGGACATCATTGCTCTATGAGAAAATATAAAGCTGTATAATATACATGTAATCATAATCCTAGAAAAAGAATGAGACAGAATAATATCTGAACAAAATAGCATATGAAATTTGGTATAGAATAACATTTCATAACCATAGCAAAAAGATAATGAAAAATAACACGCTATAAATATTGAAAGCTAGAAAATTGCAAGCAGAATAAATATACTGAAAACCACACTCATGCATAGCATAATTAAACTGCTGAAGAACAAATAGGAAAACTTTAAAAGAAAAATAAAGAGAAAATTATAAATGATTTGGGGGTGGGAATTTGGGGGGAGGAGAATTATTACATATGGGTGAACATAAAATTAATAACTGATTCTTCTCAGAAACAATGCAAGCTAAAATGCAATGGAATGACATCTTCATATTGCTATAAGAAAAAAACGGTGTGAATTTGGAATTGCATATTCAGTGGAAGTATATTTCAAAAATGAAAGAAAATAAAGACATTTTCTGACAAATAAAAGCTGGGAGAATTTATTGTCAGCATATATGTACTATTAGATATGCCAAAGAAAGTTTTTCAGGTAAAAGTAAAATGAAACAAGTTGATAACTTGGATATAAAGGAGTAAAAACTGGTAAATAAATGAATAAGTAAAGACTACTATTTATTTATTTTGTTTCTTGAAAAGAGATTTGACTGTTTAAAATAGTAACTATATGAGGATTATACTATATAAGTCTGATAATTTGATTTGATTTGCTTTACAACTATTTTGCTAAGAATGGTGTCCATGTTCATAATGATGTGTAGTTTTTCTTTTCTTGTGATGTCTTTGTCTGATTTGGGCATCAGGGTAATTAATTGATAACTAATTACTTGATTGGTTGGTAATCAGGTACTTAAATGGGTTTGGAGTGTTCCCTTATATTCTCTGGAAGAGATTTTATAGAAATTGTATTATTTCTTCCTTAAATATTTGATAGAATTAACCTTTAAAATCATATAGGGCTAGAGCATTCTTTGTTTTTAACTGTAAATTAAATTTTCTTGATAGATATAGGACTTTACAGGTTATCTATTTCTTCTTGAGTGATTTTCGGTAGTTTGGTATTTCATGGAATTGGTTCATTTAATGATGCACATTGTTGAATTTATGGGCATAGACTTATTTATTGTATTTATTATTCTTTTTAATTTCTGTGGGTTCTGTAGTAACATCATTTTTTTCTTCCTAATATTTGCTATTTATACATTCTCTCTTTTTATTTAGTCACTTTTGCTAGAAAAAAAATGAATATCATCTAGCCTGGATTATATTCATCTTTATAACAATACAGTAAAAAAATATAACCTTTAATGTTTTGTTGAGGAAGGGGTCCACAAGGGCAAAAGTACATGGGGCATAATGCAGCTCTGCTCTGGAATTATATAGATCACAATTAGTTGATAATCTTGGTCAAATTATATCACTTTAATATCTCAGTCTGTTTTCTCATATAGAAAATAGGAGATAGTATTTATATCCTAGAATGTGGCTTTTTGGAAGATTAAAATCATGGATATAAATGCTTATCAAACTGCCTATCATACAATGAACACCCCATAAATGGTAGCTGATTTTAAAATACATACATAAACATGTTATATACTTTTCTTAAATATTCTGTTCATTGCTCTTTATTTATCAGTTAAATTGGTTAGGGAACTTTATATTACAAGACAGTGTGTAGTTTTGAAGATTCTTTGCCAGTTTCACAAAGTTTGCATGAGAACTCCTAAAATAAAGATATGAAAACTGCAGTTACATTTTGCATGCTAATTCCCATGCTGGTATGTATGCAAAGACCTAACAAAGATGTATGGCTGTGGGTGTCTTATGGATGGTGATCCTGTCATCTATAATTTGTGGGACATAGGTCTAAATCACTTTTCCAATGGGAGTAATGAATTATACTCACATGCCTTCAGTTTCTATATAGTCCTCTATTTTTCTCCTGCATATAAAAAGCATTTAATGGCAGAAAAACTTTTAAGGATACAATTTGTTACCATTGGTCAGAGGTTTTTCTCTCTATGAAATTCATTGGCCATAGTGGATCAAAACCATAAGCTAGCTTGATTAGCATCACATTCTAATTTAGTCATTCTAAAACCTGGCTAGAAAAGTGAAGGGTTGTTGTTTTTTAATACATGGTTTTTAAAATACATGTTGTTTTTAGTGCAGGATCTGTGACCCTGATGATTCAGAATTTCATAGTGAAGTTATTTTTAAAAGCTCTCCAGGTGATTACAATGATTGACCAGATTTGGAAACCAGTGTCTTCTCAACTATCCAAACCACTGTTGATGTAAAAAAGCTTTGCTATTTTATGAGAATGAACTGGGGCATGGAAAAGGAGCTCTGAACGTCTTATGCTAAATGAGCTCTTGACACTGTTTTTTTTTCTTTTTTGCTTAAAAATCTGCCTATAGCATAGCATCTTAATTGTTACTGAGTTGTAGACATCTTTGAGAATCTTATCAATGCTGTAGATGATCCCTTTCTGTAGGATATTCAGAACTCTTCATATATGACTTCACAGTTAAATAAAGATCCTTAAAATCTCTCTAAAACAGCTTTCAGATGAGCTGAAATGGATCCCTGAGGTCATCTATCAGATGACCAACTCAAGCTCTTAGCTGGTTACCTTGGTTCCTGATATTGGAAGTTCATTCATACTGCATTGTTTACTCTACTACAGTCTACTGCCTTATTTTTGTTAACATAAGGACATAGTATATATATACATATATCCAAATTTCAGTTACTTAGCTCAGAAATAATAATGGAGACCTTCCTCCTCAAAGAATGACAGAAAATAAAATGCTCTGTACTTCCTTGGTTCTCAGTTTTCTGCATGATGAAACGAAGGGGAGTGTTGGATCAAAGAAATGGTTTTCTACTTATGTTTTTATTTCAGAATATCTTAAGCATACCAAATGGTATAATGAACCCACATATATTTGCCATCTGCATCAACAAACCTTAACATTTTGTCATATCAGCTTTTAATTTTTTAAAAGAAGTAACATGTAATAAACTACAATTGAAAATTCCTTTAGGTGGGGCACCTGGATGGCTTAGTTAGTTGAGCACCCAACTTTGGCTCAGGTCATGATCTCATGGTTTGTGAATTCAAACCCTGTGTCAGGCTCTGTGCTGACAGCTCAGAGCCTGGAGCCTACTTGGAAATCTGTGTCTCCCTCTCTCTCTGCCCTTCCCCCGCTAGCACTCTGTCTCTCTCTTAAAAGTGAATAAACATTAAAAAAAATAAATAAAAAGAAAAAAAGAAAATTCCTTTAGGCACTACCCTGATTTCATTTCCCTCCTTTGCAAAAGTAATCACAGTCAGAAACTGGTGTGTGTCTTTCCATTATTGTTTTATACTTTGTCACATATTTATCCATAAACAAAATACACGTCTATCCATCTGGGATTTTGAGTTGAACTGTATCAAATCCTATGTATTACTTTTTAATTTATATTTTCACTCAACTTCATGTTTTTGCAGTATTTTCACATTGACATTTATAGCTCCAGTTCATATATTTTAATTATTGTGTAGGATGCTGTTGAATTAATATACACTGAAACCTTGGAGTAAGAGTGAAATTCAGATATAATGGGATTTATCTTTGGAGAATAAGACCAGAGTATGTCCTTTTTTTTTTTTTTTTAAATTTTTTTTTTCAACGTTTATTTATTTTTGGGACAGAGAGAGACACAGCATGAACGGGGGAGGGGCAGAGAGAGAGGGAGACACAGAATCGGAAACAGGCTCCAGGCTCTGAGCCATCAGCCCAGAGCCCGACGCGGGGCTCGAACTCACGGACCGCGAGATCGTGACCTGGCTGAAGTCGGACGCTTAACCGACTGCGCCACCCAGGCGCCCCCAGAGTATGTCCTCTTATCCCCAATACCCCTTCAGCCTTATTTCCTTGAATATGGCCCTTATAAAAGGTTGACAACAAACTGGGAAAATCTCAGTATTCTGAGCACTCTCCTGGAATTCCTATCCAAACATAGGACCTAGAACCATTTTCATTGATCTTTAAACTGGATTAGACAACTCCACCATGCACTGCCAAACTAGACGGTGGATCTTAGGAACTACAAGACCTCATAGCTCAGCTCCTCATTTTACCTGGCTATATATTTGGACCCCATTTATTGCATTATAGAGGGATTTTTACTTTACTACAATTAACTTCCCTGTTCTCGTATTGATGAACATTTTGGTTGTTTTCAATCACTCACCCCTGATGTATTTAACATAATTTTATGTTTTCTTTTACTTGTGTGTATTTCTCTAGAAATACTAAGAGTGGAACTGATGAATGAATAAATCAGTTCTGCACATATCCAAATCTGCTAGATATTGCTAAATTTCTCTTCTGAGCTGTTTTATCAATTTATTCTCCAACCAACTATTACGGGGTGAACATTTATGGTAATTTATGAAACTCCTCATCACCCCAAGTCTTCATTCAGCATTGACTTGGCATTGTCAGATTTTTGCCAATTCGATGAATATAAAAAGATATCTAATATTGTATTAATTTACATTTCCCTGATAACCAGGGAGATTGAGTATTTTTTTAATAGGTTTTTGACCCTTTCTATTACCTTCTGTGAATTAGCTCTTTACACATTTGGTATGTGTTTAGGGGAGTCGCTGTCCTTTCCTTATTGGTTTGTAAGAATTCTTCCTATGTTGCGGATATTAAACTGTGGTCAATTATATGTATTAATATTATTATCCCTCAGTCAGGGCTTGCATTTTAACTTTGTTTATGGGTTGTTTGGTTTGGTTTTGTTATCCTACGCAAGTATTTACTTCTCAGAAAAACTTGTTGAAACACAGTCTGTGTGCAGAAAATTGTGCACAGCATGATGAATACACCTATATAGCCAGTACTCCAGAGGCCCCATCATGTTATCTCTCAGTCATGACCTTCCCTGAAAGGTAACTACTATTCACACTTGTAATACAGTTAATTAATTGTGACTATTTTCTGAAATTTATATAAATGGAATAATGCAGAATATGTTCTTTTCCTTTGCCTTCTTTGGCTCAATATCATGCTAGCAAAATGTGGCTGTGTTTTTGCTTGATGCAATAGTTCTTTCTCATAGCTATGTACTGTTTTATCATTTGAATATTCTGCAGATTATTTATCCTTTCTATTATTAATGGGCACATATTTTTAGTTTTTGGTTAATCCAAATAGTTTTCCTGTGAACATTTTTTAAGTTTATTTTTGAGAGAGAGAGAGAGAGAGAGAGAGAGAGTTGGCGAGGGGCAGAGAGAGGGAGACAGGAGACAGAGAATCCCAAGCAGGTCCACACTGTCAGTGCAGAGCTCCAGTGTGGCACTTGAACTCATGAACTGAGAGACCATGACCTGAGCCAAACAGACTGAGCCACCCAGGTGCCCCTTCCTATGAACATTCTTGTGCATCCTTTTGGAGAACATTTGAAAACAGAACATTTCTGCTTGATATATGTCTACAAGTAGAATTACTGGTTATAGTATATGTGTATATCATCTTTACTGAATAGTGCTACACAATACTTCAATTTTTTTGTACCAATTTACACTCCCACTAGCAATGTATAAAAGTTCTATTACTCCACAACCTTGCTGTCATTTGGAATTAACAGTTGTTTTCATTTTAGTCATTCTGGTTTATGTATGTAGTAGGCTCTCATGGTGGTTTTAGTATGTATTTTCCTGATGACTAACGAAGTTGAACATATTTTTTATGTTTTTTGGAACTTGGATTTCCTCATTTGTAAAGGGCCTGATCAAGTCTTTGCACATTTGAGAAAGGAGTTGTCTTTTGATCTACGGGAGTTATTTTAGATGTAAGTCCTTTAACAGAAACATATATCTGATATATGTAAAGTCTTCCCTTGCTTGATGCTTTGCCATTTTAATCTGGAATGGCATCTTTTTTTTCCTTTTTATATGGATTTTCTATGTTTTCTATATATTTCTATATTCTATATTTTCTATATATTTTGAACCATATAAAATTACCTTTTATGTATTTATTTAAAAAATTTTTTTAACGTTTATTTATTTTTGAGACAGAGAGAGACAGAGCATGAATGGGGGAGGGTCAGAGAGAGAAGGAGACACAGAATCCGAAACAGGCTCCAGGCTCTGAGCTGTCAGCACAGAACTCGAACTCACAAACTGTGAGATCATGACCTGAGCCAAAGTCGGACGCTCAACTGACTGAGCCACCCAGGCACCCCTAAAATTACCTTTTAAAAATTAAGCATAACAACATGCACAAAATCACACATAAGCGTCCAACTCAAATTTGCACACACTGAACACATCCATGTAACAAGTCCCCAGATGAAGAAACAGAATATTTTGAGTAAGTCACAATCCTCCTTCCAGTCACAGCATTCTAAAGTGTAACCACTAACTTGACTTCTAAATCCAGGGAGTAATTTTTCATGTTTTTGAAATTAATATAAATGAAATGATACTTTTTTCTTTTCTCCTTTTGTGTGTGTGTGGGGTGGGGGGAGGGAAGTTTAGCTTCCTTTGTTCAACCATAGGTATGGTTGTTTACAGCAATTATTTTTATTGTTAAATGGAATTCTCTTCTATGAATATGCCAAAATTTATGTATTCATCCTACTGTTGATGGGTATCTTTATAATTTCCATGTTGTAGCTATTACAGATAGTATGGCTATGAGCAATCTTGTTTTTTTTTTTTTTTTGAGAACATATATATGCATTCCTTCCGATACATGCTTAAGTGTGGAATTACTAGTTTGTAGAATATGCATGTGTTCAGCATTAGTAGATAATTCTAAAGAGATTTTTCAGTCCTTCTAGCAATCTGCATTCCCACCAGAAGTTTTTGCAGACATTTGAGGAAGCCAGCCATGACTAGGGCTAAAAGTCCACTTGTAGACTTGTAGGCTAAACAAAGCATTATTGTTTGAATCATTGAGTTTTAGGGTGTTTTGTTAAACAGCATTATCATTGTGAAATATTAACTGATACATTTGCATTCTTGAAGTAAACCCCAAGTTGGTCATAATATATTATCCTTTTGTGTATCACTGAATTCGAATTGCTAATATTTAGATTTTTGCACTTACATTCATTAGAAATGTTGGCCTTTAAAGTCTCTTTTTTGTAATACCCTTGTCAAGTTTTAACATCAGTTAGGCTGGCCTCCTAAATGGAAATGAAAAATTTCCCATCCACTCCCACTCCCAAACATTTCCCCCTAATCTCTGGAAAAGAGTTTGAGAAACTGATGTTACTTCTACCTTAAATGTTAGGAAGAATTCACAGGTAAAGACTTCTAGGTCTCGAGATCATACAGTGGAATAGATTTAAATTTTAGATTCAATTTATTTAATACATATGTGGTTATTTATATCTTTTATTTCTTGTTTTAGCTTTGATAGATTTCTAGAAATGTGTCAATTTGGAATTCTCTACTTTATTCACATGAAGTGTCTATTAATATCTGCAATATCTATAGTGATATCCTCATAGTAATGTCTGATATTGGTTTTTCTTATCTCCTCTTTTTTTGGTCGCATTTCCTAGAAGTCTGTTAATTGTTTCCATCTTCTGTAAGAGCTGCTTTTGGGTTTTTAAAATTTTGTGTATTGATAAATTTATTTTTAATTTCTTCACATTGTGTTTTTAAGTTTCCCTTCCCTTCATTTTCTTGGGGTTTGTTTTTTTTTTCTTCAACTTCTTGGGTTTGGATACTTAGGTCATTGATTTTCAGCCTATTGTATTTTCTTTTTTTTATTAAAAAAATTTTTTTTTCAACGTTTATTTATTTTTGGGACAGAGAGAGACAGAGCATGAACGGGGGAGGGGCAGAGAGAGAGGGAGACACAGAATCGGAAACAGGCTCCAGGCTCTGAGCCATCAGCCCAGAGCCTGACGTGGGGCTCGAACTCACGGACCGCGAGATCGTGACCTGGCTGAAGTCGGACGCTTAACCGACTGCGCCACCCAGGAGCCCCAGCCTATTGTATTTTCTAATCTGCACACTTTAAGGCAGTATATTTCCACCTTAGCAAGGCTATAGCTGTATTTCACACAGTTTATTGACCGTACTTTCATCATTATTCAGTTCAAAATGCTTTCTAATATTCTTTGTTGTTTCTTCTTTGACGTTTGGTTTATTTAGACATGTATTGCTTATTTTTTAAAGGAGAGGGAATTTTCTAGTGATATGTTTGTTTTTAATTTTTTGCTTCATTCCACTGTGGTCAGAAAACATGTTCTGAATGATTTATCTATCCTTGTTCTGTGTTCCAAGCAAGCAGAGGACCAGTTCAGAGTACAAAATTATCATGCCGTCTTTGTTGGTTTTCATATTGTGAGCCATAGGGTCTTGTGGCTTTCTGAGTCACCTGGGAATCAGAAAGAGAAAAAATAACAAGCTGAATTCTACTCTACCCCTGCCCTATTTAATTTTATAAGGAGCAGATCCACTTTGTCTATTTATTAGGTTTTCATATAAAAAAGTTTTGCTTAAAAATGAATTTTGCTGTTAAAAACTACTGAATTAGAATACTCTGCAGTCCTCCCAACTTTGAAATACCATTATTCTATGTATTTTGTTATTAGAAAAACCTAAAATCTCCTTGCAAGGGTCAGAATGATCTTTTTAAAAAGTTTTTATTTATTTATTTTGAGGGAGAGACAGAGCGAGGAGGGGAGGGGCATAAAGAGAGAGGGAGAGAGAGAATCCCAAGCAGGCTCTGCACTGTCAGTGGGAAGCATGATACAAGGCTCAAATTCACAAACTGTGAGATCATGACCTGAGCCGAAACCAAGAGTTGGATGCTAAACCGACTGAGTCACCCAAGCACCCCAAGGGTCAGAATGATATTATAGTTAACACAGCACCCTAACCTTCATGCAGTGGCTTCATTAAATCAATTCAGTTACATTATTATTATATTAATTTACATATATGATCTATGTGTGAATGGCCAGATTTTGTGAAAGCCAATACAGTCAGTTATCAATTAACCTAGTAAAAGATGTCCAATACATCCTAGGAATCAAAGACAAGCAAGTTAAGCCAATAGTGTTATATGACTTTATTTATCAGAATGGCAAAGATTAAGTATTCTCATATACTGCTGGTGGAAATCTATGTTGAAAATTATTTGGCTTCAATAATTTTTTGTATGAGGAAAGAGTTGGAATCAAATCAGCTGTCATAAACTCAAATGCCAACAGAAGCCAAAAAGGGGAAATAAGATTGACATTATTCTTTTTCATGGAAGCATTCAGTTGTAAAAGCCTTCCACAGAGTTCTAAGGGTGTGACCAAGAATAACGAATCAAGGGGCCCCTGGGTGGCTCAGTTGGTTAAGCATCCAACTTCTGCTCAGCTCATGATCTCATGGTTTGTGGTTTCGAACTCCACGTCAGGCTCTGTGCTGACAGCTCAGAGCCTCATGCCTGCTTTGGATTCTGTGTCCCCCTCTCTCTTTGCCCCTCCCCTGCTCACACTCTGTCTCTCTCTCAAAACAAACAAACAAACAAACAAACAAACAAACAAACGTTAAAGAATAACAAATCAAGCCAGGATATATTTCACGTATAAAGACGATTAGATACATTCAAACATGAAGCATTTAACACCCAACAGGCCTTTTAAAAAAATGTTTATTTATTTTTGAGAGAGCATATGAATGAGGAAGGAGAGAGAAGGGGAGACAGAGGATCTGAAGTAGGCTCCCCCTGACAGCAGAAAGCCAGATGTGGGGCTTGAACACACAAACCAGGAGATCATGACCTAAACCCAAGTTGGACACTTGACTGACTGAACCACCCAGGCACCTCCCAACAGTCCTTATCACAAACATACACATAGACTTGGTGACAAATTCAGCTAATAAAAAGCATGAAGCAAAAAATTAAATCTGAAATGAAGGAGCCACAGTAAAAACATTAGTGGTATATACTGAATCCTTTTCATTCAAAGACTAATGTGAACAATTATGCAAATTATATTTATGAATTACTTATGCGACAGAATGTAATAAAAATAATGATAAAGATAATACAATTACTTTAAAAATTAAAGAAACAGAAGAGGTAGGAAAAGGTATGAGATTGTTCTTTGATAGAGTCAATTAATAGGGTCAAACTGGAATTTATTTTAAGAAATCCAAGATTTAATGATTCCAAGCACTAAATAGTTTCATCAGCCTTACAGAGATATTTTGGGAAGATTGAAAATCAGTTTTTACTTTTCCCCTTTCTATTAAATAAAAATTAAAGTGAAAGCTTTTATGTGAAAATATCACAGTATGCCCCTGTTTTTTATAAGGTTCAGAACTATTGGTGATTCTGTGTATATATAAAAATGATATCTGAATTGGTATTCCCCTAATAATGATGGCTATTTCTTGGTAGAAGATTTAAAGTGGCATAGGAAATTTCTTCTTTGTACTGTTCTCCATGGCTAAAATGATTTACAATGATCATATGATAACTTTCCAAAAAGTTTAACCACTTTCCTTCTACGTTAAAACTAAAATAAACCAGTTATGAAACAAACACATAAATAAAATTGTGTGGCTCATTCCACAGGCTAAACTGTGACCCAAATGATTGTTGAGATTTCAATTCTAAAACCCATCAGGCTGACACAGGAGACATTTGTTTCTGTTCCTCAGGGGGCATCCCATTTACTTTCTACCGTTACTGGGACCGGGGCTGTTATCTCTCTCTCCTCTCCCCAACAGCTACATCTTTTCTTCTTTCTGTGTGTTAAGGTTCTTCCACTGTCCTATGTGCATTGGAATTTAAACCCTACAACCACCTTGTGGGACTAATGGATCGGAAGAGATCTTTCCTCCCTGCCTCCTTCTCCCTTGGAGGGAACCGTATTTATTGCTTTAATTAGAGCACGAAGCTGTAGGAGGAAATGCGAGTCTCCAGCCTTTCTCCTGACACCTTCAAATTGGGGAGGCGACTTGGAAACTCTGCTGCAAGAAGCGCCAGCTGGATAATTAGTACTGTGTGGCTAATAGTGTTTTAAAAAATGTGGGAGGGGGATGAGAACCAGTATAAGCATCTTTAACAGACTTCAACATTCTAAGCCACAGTTCTAAAACCGTTGTGGATGAAATGTTTGGGAGATTAAACAATAACAACAACACGTGACTTAGTGTATTAATGTTCTCCTCAAGTGGAGGGAGGAGCAAGGTGATGACACTCATCTAACCTACAATAAATGTCAGCGTACTGCTGAGCTGGCTTTCTCTCTGTGTTGAAAGGAAAGAATAATTCCCCACAATTATTCCTCCAGAGAGCATTAAATTTTCCCAATGATTAAGACAAGAAAAGACAAAGGTTATTTTGGTAATTCAGCAAAGTCTGAATAAGTCATACGTTTTTAAGGCAATAATCTGCAGTGTGTCCAGGGTGATTTCCAAAACTGTTAATGACTGGGTGAGGTATGGCCCAGACCAATCAGAATGGAAGGTAGACGTTATGCCATTCAGGTACATTATGCCTTAATACTAGACCTGGTTGAGTCTCTTGTTCGTTTATGATAGAGTTTCGCTTTATTTGGTAGGGATAGAAATCCATGTGGGTCTCTAGAAGAAGAAATTAAGTATAGGCATATTTAATGACTTCTCATCAATTCTAAACATGATAATCCTGCATTCACTTATTCATTCAGCAACCATGACACTGCAACTACTGTGTGCCAAATATTGGGGCTACAGCAATAAGCAACAGAGCCCACAGCCTCTTGCTCCAAGAATTTTGCTTTCTAAAGCAGTGGTCAGCAAACTTGTTTTGGCAAAGGGCCAGATAATAAATATTTTCAGCTTTGCAGGCTGTCTAATATCTTACAACTATTGAGTTGTGTTACAACACAAAAGCAGCCATAGGCAGTACATAAGCAAACGAGAGTGGCCATATTCCAGTGCAACTTTATTTATGGACACTGAATGCTGAATGTCGTATAATTTTTACATGTCACAAAAGAGTCATCTTCTTTTGATTTCTTTCTTAATGAAAATTTGAAAACCTTTCTTAGCTGGCAGGTTGTACCAGAACAGGTGGCTGGCCAGATTGGGCACGTGGGCTGCACTTTGCATGTCCCTGATTAGAGGTTTCATAGTAGAGGGGATCAAATCACTGGAGTTAATTGATATTGAAAATGAAGTGACAAAATAAAAATGGCATAGACAGCTGTATGCTCACGGATGTGTGAGTTATAGGATCTTTTCAGAGACCTTCAGAAAGATTCAGAGACCTTTTCAGTCTTAGATAACCTTCATAGAGTATTTGCTTCCCCACCAGGACATTCACAGTGAGGTAACATAGCACTTATTTGAGAACTTTCTGTGGCAGGACATTGGCAACTTTCTAAGTCAGGAGGCTTTTTTCATCAGATACAAATACATGTACATAAATGATAGGTCTCTGCATCTCAGTAAAGCTCAGCTGGTATCTCTAGTCTGCCCTCTTTAGCAGTCCTCAAGGAATAAATATAAGCAGTTTTTTTTTTCCCCACAGGACAAAATGTACAGACAGCTTTTCCATCACTTGTGAGTCTTTACCTATTTTATATTGGTTATATTGTTTGCATATCTTTGGTCCCATAGTTTGGTTCTTTGAACTGGAAGGTTGAAAAGATATGGTTCTGGATTTTCTATTCTTTCTGATTCCTTCATATATTCAATATTAGCTCATTTATTTCCAGCATGGAGAAAATTAAAAAGAAGGGTAGAGAGAAGAAAATTAGATTGTTTCCCTTTAAGTGGTGATTCAAAACATATTTGCATAATAATAACAATATGTGCCATGTGTCCTATTAAAATTAATCTGCTTATGTGATAAGGCTTTTGGAACAGGAGCATAGCTTAGTTTTGCCTTGAGAAGAAGTGCTAATCCCAAATGAGCATTATCTTCTTTGCAAAATAAATATTGTCAAAGCTAGCATTCTAACCTTTCCTGTGTTTTTTCTTATCTTTATTTAAATATAAGGCAGCTGGTTGAAATCAGTTTAACAACAGGAGTTGCATTCAAATGGGCCAAAGTCCTAGGGACAAATACATGCTGGTGTGTGTGTGTGTGTGTGTGTGTGTGTGTGTGTGTGTGTAATTGTACCTATAAACTATGTCATAACTGCTGGACATTGCACTGTATAATGACTATGAGAGATTTTGGAGTCAGACAGACTATATCAAAGAACAGCTTCATCATGTAATATATGGACAACTTTGGGCAAGTTCTAAGAGCGTCTTTAAGTCCTAATTTATTCATTTGCAAAATGAGAGTAATACTACACACTTTATAGCATCAAATGAAAAATGTTAACTGTTTAATGGAATGCCTGGTACTCAAGCATTAGTCTCTTCTTCCTTTCAGCTTTCACCAAATTGCTTCTACAGCTAATAACTGCAAACTGGGAATGAGAGGCAAAAAAAGAATAATCATAATAATAAAGTTAGATGCTGGAATACCTAAGAGGAGAAAATTTCGAACTGGAGATACAAATATGTTATCCAAAAACTTTGCTCTTTGGCATCTTTATATAAAAACGTTTCCCTAGAGTAATTAAAATATGATTATAATATGATTAAATATTTAGCTTATAAAGAAAATTTGTTTTGCATTTGGAAGTGATTACAAGGAAGCAGGCTGGTGTGGCCCTCCTTTAAAATATAAATATTGGCTGAAACATGTGAGATTATCTCAAAGTCTAATAAGAAAACAAAATCTATTGTATTCCTGGGGGTTGGGGTGTTAAGAACTCTTGACTTTGGGCACCAAGACATTTGAATAATAGCTAACATTTTGTAGCATTTTACTCTGTACCTTTAGATTCTGCACCTTATGTGTATCAACTTCTCTAATCTTTACAACAAAGCACCGGGCACTATTATCTTCATTTTACAAATGGAAAAACTGAGGTAGGTGGGACCCACAGTGAGTTATTGGCAGAGCCAGGATCCAAATCTAGGCTGGCTGGCTGTGTTCTTGAGTGTACTTTCCCCTCTCTACTGTTTGTCATCCTCTTTCCCTATTTCATTGGAAAAAAGTGAGCAGTACTTTAAACATGAACAGCGGTCCTGAATCCATAAGCCTATAAAGCCCAGCAGATGACACAAACAAGTAATGCAGGCCATTTGAGGAGGTCCACAGACCAGAGGCTGTATAGACGGAGCAGCTAATATTCAACCTTGGTTAAGTTTTGTTCAACATTTAGCAAATATTTGCCAGACTGCATCCGAGGTACCAGGACTACTGTGGTTAAAAAAATACAACCCCTGTGTCTTAGGTTGAATAGTGTCCCCCACCCCCATAAAATTCATGTCCACCCAGAACTTCAGAAGGTGACCTTATTTGGAAATAGGGTCTTTGCAGATGTAATTAAGGTAAGGATTGAGATATGATCATACAAGGTAAGGGTAAGCCCTAAATCCAGTGGGGGTATCCTTACAAGAGACAGAACAGACACACAGACCCACAGAGAAAACAGGGCACAGTGAAGGTAGAGGCTGAGATTGAGTTGATGTGTCTGTATGCTGAGGGACATCAAGGATTGCTGGCAACCACTATGGAACAGATTTCCCCTCAGAGCCTTCTGAGGGAAGTGACCTGCTGATATCTTGACTTTAGACTTCTGGCCTCCAGACCCATGGGAGAAAAAGATTTTGTTGTTTTAACCACCAAGTTTGTGGTGATTTGTCACAGAAGTCATAGGAAATGAATACATCCTGCCCTCAGGCTACTTGCATTTTACCAGGGGAGAGAGAAAATAAAATCACTGACTATATACCACAGTCCTGAGTGCTTCTTATCATTGTAAAACGTGCTTAAGGGCTGAACATTTTCCAATGACTGTAGCCAGATCTTAGCCCTACCTTAGTAACTCCCTTGCTAAACCCAAACTGACCAACAAGGATGGCTAAATTGCAGCCCTAGTCTTGCCATTCCTGCATCTTGTAACAAGACTAAGACAATCTCAGTTTCCACAGCAAAAAAATTTTGGTACAAAACTGAACATTCCTTGACCTTCTCTGATCTCCCTATAACCTCTTTAAGCCCCTTGTTTTCTGGGGAACAGAACAGTCCTCTTGAATTGTTCTCATGTTAAAGATTTTAATAAAGCCTTGAGCTAATAGTTTCAGTTGGCTTTCTCCTTCCACATCTTAAAATGGAAGGGACCTTAGAAATCTACTCACTTCATTGTAGAGCAGTGATGATGTCCTTGGAATGGATAATGACCAGCTGACAATAAAATAACTAGTCTTGTTCTATCACACAAAAACTGTGTGAACTTAAGTGAATTGCTCTACCAGTCTGACCCTCAGTCTCCTCATCTGAGGAGGAGGGCAAATGGTATCAGTGGAATAAGATTAACCCTTTCCAGTTTTAAACTTTTACGCCTTTATGGGTACAGTGGCACAAGAAAGAGCCAACCAGCTGGATGTCCTGTGGTTTAAAAATACTTAAATTAGAGTCAAGATTAGTTTAGCATTCCACTATTACCCAATACATTAAAGTCCATCCTATCACAAGTTTTATAAGTCATCAAATGTCTTATTTGTGGCTCAGCAGTGAGCCCGATGTGGGGCTTGAACCCATGAACCTCGAGATTGTGACCTGAGCCGAAGTTGGATGCTCAACTGATTGAGCCACCCAGGTGCCCTGACAATTTTTTAAAAAGCAACAGACTTGGGACTGCATGTGTGTATTTGAGAGCTCTTAAAAACCAATGTGAAATAATAGCAAGCTAAAAAATAGGCAAAAATCATAATCAAGCCACTAACAGATGAAGAAATGTAAAAGGACAGTGGACACAGGAAAAGAGAAAAAAAATCAGTGAGTAGAGAAGTAGAAATTATGACTAGTTTTATTAGATTTATTATTATTTAAATGGGAATTTTTTAAACCATTATAATATTCTGTGCTAGTGAGTGTGTGGGGAAACAGGTACTCTCAAGGACTCTCGGTCAGAGTGCGTTTCATTGCACTTTTAGAGGACAACTTGCCAATTATCTATCAAAATTACAAACACATAAGGCTTCTGATTGCTTTTGATAAGCAATCCCACTTCCAGGAACATTAATTAGCAGGAATGTTAAAAATATGTATGTGTGTATATACATAGGTCTATGTATCAATTTCATTACAGCAGTACTTGATAGAAACAAATGTCAAACCGTAGCAGCATGATTAAATCAATTATATCCACACAAAGGGTTACATAGCTACATAGTCGTTAAAAATAATATGTATGTTTTATGTGTTCTGACAACAAGGAACCATGTTTTCATTGGAGTAAAAGTCATTTCAGAAAGAGAAAGTATACAAAAATTCATGAAAAAAAATGTTCGGTTTCTTTAGTGATCATAAAACTAAAAATAAAACAAGGAGAATGCAAGACAACAATATGTGTAATAAGTTCAGACCCCTTTCTCAATGATTCTACTGCTGTTATTTTTATTTTACAGTAATAATAAAGATGTGACCAAATTTATGCATGGGGATTTTCATAAAAAGGTCATCGAATAGGAAATGTCCAACACTTGGGGGACTTGTAAGTAAAATAGAAAAATATCAATGTAATATAAATTAAAAACATAAAACGTGATAAGAGACTCTTAAAAACTGAGAACAGAGGGAGGGGAAGAAGATGGCAGCATAGGAGGACGCTGGGCTCACCGCGCGTCCTGCTGATCACTTAGATTTCACCTACACCTGCCTAAATAACCCAGAAAACCGCCAGAGGATTAGCAGAACGGAGTCTCCAGAGCCAGCGCAGACGAGAGGCCCACGGAAGAGGGTAGGAAGGGCGGCGAGGCGGTGCGCGCTCCACCGACTGGCGGGAGGGAGCCGGGGCGGAGGGGCGGCTCGCCGGCCAAGCAGAGCCCCCGAGTCTGGCTTGCAAAAGAGGAGGGGCCTGACGGACTGTGTTCCCACAGCAAGCGCAACTTAGCCTCTGGGAGGTCATAAGTTAACAGCTCTGCTCGGAAAGCGGGAAGGCTGGAGGACAAAGGGAGGGGGAGCTGCTGAGCCCCCGGACGACAGAGCTCAGTTTGGTGGGGAACGAAGGCGCTCACCAGCGCCCTCTCCCCCGCCCATCCCCCAGCCAAAATCCCAAAGGGAACCAGTTCCTGCCAGGGAACTTGCTCGCTCCCCTCAGACACCCAACTCTGTGCTTCTGCGGAGCCAAACCTCCGGCAGTGGATCTGACTCCCTCCCGCTGCCACAGGGCCCCTCCTGAAGTGGATCACCTAAGGAGAAGGGAGCTAAGCCTGCCCCTCCTGCCCCTGTGCACCTTGCCTACCCACCCCAGCTAATACGCCAGATCCCCAGCACCACAAGCCTGGCAGTGTGCAAGTAGCCCAGACAGGCCACGCCACCCCACAGTGAATCCCACCCCTAGGACAGGGGAAGAGAAGGCACACACCAGTCTGACTGTGGCCCCAGCGGTGGGCTGGGGACAGACATCAGGACTGACTGCGGCCCCAACCACCAACTCCAGTTATACACCACAGCACAGGGGAAGTGCCCTGCAGGTCCTCACCACGCCAGGGACTATCCAAAATGACCAAGCGGAAGAATTCCCCTCAGAAGAATCTCCAGGAAATAACAACAGCTAATGAACTGATCAAAAAGGATTTAAATAATATAACAGAAAGTGAATTTAGAATAATAGTCATAAAATTAATCGCTGGGCTTGAAAACAGTATAGAGGACAGCAGAGAATCTCTTGCTACAGAGATCAAGGGACTAAGGAACAGTCATGAGGAGCTGAAAAGCACTTTATAAAAAAATTTTTTTTTTTTCAACGTTTATATTTATTTTTGGGACAGAGAGAGACAGAGCATGAACGGGGAAGGGGCAGAGAGACAGGGAGACACAGAATCGGAAACAGGCTCCAGGCTCTGAGCCATCAGCCCAGAGCCTGATGCGGGGCTCGAACTCACGGACCGTGAGATCGTGACCTGGCTGAAGTCGGACGCTTAACCGACTGCGCCACCCAGGCGCCCCAAGAAAAGCACTTTAAACGAAATGCAAAGCAAAATGGAAACGACGACAGCTCGGATTGAAGAGGCAGAGGAGAGAATAGGTGAACTAGAAGATAAAGATATGGAAAAAGAGGAAGCTGAGAGAAAGAATGATAAAAAAATCCAGGAGTATGAGGGGAAAATTAGAGAACTAAGTGATTTACTAAAAAGAAATAATATACGCATAATTGGTGTCCCAGAGGAGGAAGAGAGAGGGAAAGGTGCTGAAGGGGTACTTGAGGAAATTATAGCTGAGAACTTCCCTGAACTGGGGAAGGAAAAAGGCATTGAAATCCAAGAGGCACAGAGAACTCCCTTCAGATGTAACTTGAATCAATCTTCCACACAACATATCATAGTGAAACTGGCAAAATACAAGGATAAAGAGAAAATTCTGAAAGCAGCAAGGGATAAACGTGCCCTCACATATAAAGGGAGACCGATAAGACTCGTGACTGATCTCTCTTTTGAAACTTGGCAGGCCAGAAAGAATTGGCACGATATTTTCAGTGTGCTAAACAGGAAAAATATGCAGCCGAGAATCCTTTATCCAGCAAGTCTGTCATTTAGAATAGAAGGAGAGATAAAGGTCTTCCCAAACAAACAAAAACTAAAGGAATTTGTCACCACTAAACCAGCCCTACAAGAGATCCTAAGGGGGAACCTGTGAGACAAAGTACCAGAGACATGACTACAAGCATAAAACATACAGACATCACAATGACTCTAAACCCGTATCTTTCTATAATAACACTGAATGTAAATGGATTAAACGCGCCAACCGAAAGACATAGGGTATCAGAATGGATAAAAAAACAAGACCCATCTATTTGCTGTCTACAAGAGACTCATTTTAGATCTGAGGACACCTTTAGATTGAGAGTGAGGGGATGGAGAACTATTTATCATGCTACTGGAAGCCAAAAGAAAGCTGGAGTAGCCATACTTATATCAGACAAACTAGACTTTCAATTAAAGGCTGTAACAAGAGATGAAGAAGGGCATTATATAATAATTACAGGGTCTATCCATCAGGAAGAGCTAACAATTATAAATGTCTATGCGCCGAATACGGGAGCCCCCAAATATATAAAACAATTACTCACAAACATAAGCAACCTTATTGAGAAGAATGTGGTAATTTCAGGGGACTTTAACACCCCACTTACAGAAATGGATAGATCATCTAGACACACGGTCAATAAAGAAACAAGGGCCCTGAATGAGACATTGGATCAGATGGACTTGACAGATATATTTAGAACTCTGCATCCCAAAGCAACAGAATATACTTTCTTCTCGAGTGCACAAGGAACATTCTCCAAGGTAGATCATATACTGGGTCACAAAACAGCCCTTCATAAATTTACAAGAATTGAAATTATACCATGCATACTTTCAGACCACAACGCTATGAAGCTTGAAATCAACCACAGAAAAAAGTCTGGAAAACCTCCAAAAGCATGGAGGTTAAAGAACACCCTACTAACGAATGAGTGGGTCAACCAGGCAATTAGAGAAGAAATTAAAAAATATATGGAAACAAATGAAAATGAAAATACAACAATCCAAACGCTTTGGGACGCAGCGAAGGCAGTCCTGAGAGGAAAATACATTGCAATCCAGGCCTATCTCCAGAAACAAGAAAAATCCCAAATACAACATCTAACAGCACACCTAAAGGAAATAGAAGCAGAACAGCAAAGGCAGCCTAAACCCAGCAGAAGAAGAGAAATAATAAAGATCAGAGCAGAAATAAACAATATAGAATCGAAAAAAACTGTAGAGCAGATCAACGAAACCAAGAGTTGGTTTTTTGAAAAAATAAACAAAATTGACAAACCTCTAGCCAGGCTTCTCAAAAAGAAAAGGGAGATGACCCAAATAGATAAAATCATGAATGAAAATGGAATTATTACAACCAATCCCTCAGAGATACAAACAATTATCAGGGAATACTATGAAAAATCATATGCCAACAAATTGGACAACCTGGAAGAAATGGACAAATTCCTCAACACCCACACTCTTCCAAAACTCAATCAGGAGGAAATAGAAAGCTTGAACAGACCCATCACCAGCGAAGAAATTGAATCGGTTATCAAAAACCTCCCAAAAAATAAGAGTCCAGGACCAGATGGCTTCCCAGGGGAGTTCTACCAGATGTTTAAAGAAGAGATAATACCTATCCTTCTCAAGCTATTCCAAGAAATAGAAGGGGAAGGAAAACTTCCAGACTCATTCTATGAAGCCAGTATTACTTTGATTCCTAAACCAGACAGAGACCCAGTAAAAAAAGAGAACTACAGGCCAATATCCCTGATGAATATGGATGCAAAAATTCTCAATAAGATACTAGCAAATCGAATTCAACGGCATATAAAAAGAATTATTCACCATGATCAAGTGGGATTCATTCCTGGGATGCAGGGCTGGTTCAACATTCGCAAATCAATCAACGTGATACATCACATTAACAACAAAAAAGAGAAGAACCATATGATCCTGTCAATCGATGCAGAAAAGGCCTTTGACAAAATCCAGCACCCTTTCTTAATAAAAACCCTTGAGAAAGTCGGGATAGAAGGAACATACTTAAAGATCATAAAAGCCATTTATGAAAAGCCCACAGCTAACATCATCCTCAACGGGGAAAAACTGAGAGCTTTTCCCCTGAGATCAGGAACACGACAGGGATGTCCACTCTCACCGCTGTTGTTTAACATAGTGCTGGAAGTTCTAGCATCAGCAATCAGACAACAAAAGGAAATCAAAGGCATCCAAATTGGCAAAGATGAAGTCAAGCTTTCGCTTTTTGCAGATGACATGATATTATACATGGAAAATCCGATAGACTCCACCAAAAGTCTGCTAGAACTGATACATGAATTCAGCAAAGTTGCAGGATACAAAATCAATGTACAGAAATCAGTTGCATTCTTATACACTGACAATGAAGCAACAGAAAGACAAATAAAGAAACTGATCCCATTCACAATTGCACCAAGAAGCATAAAATACCTAGGAATAAATCTAACCAAAATGTAAAAGATCTGTATGCTGAAAACTATAGAAAGCTTATGAAGGTAATTGAAGAAGATTTAAAGAAATGGAAAGACATTCCCTGCTCATGGATTGGAAGAATAAATATTGTCAAAATGTCAATACTACCCAAAGCTATCTACACATTCAATGCAATCCCAATCGAAATTGCACCAGCATTCTTCTCGAAGCTAGAACAAGCCATCCTAAATTTCATATGGAACCACAAAAGGCCCCGAATAGCCAAAGGAATTTTGAAGAAGAAGACCAAAGCAGGAGGCATCACAATCCCAGACTTTAGCCTCTACTACAAAGCTGTCATCATCAAGACAGCATGGTATTGGCACAAAAACAGACACATACACCAATGGAATAGAATAGAAACCCCAGAACTAGACCCACACACGTATGGCCAACTCATCTTTGACAAAGCAGGAAAGAACATCCAATGGAAAAAAGACAGTCTCTTTAACAAATGGTGCTGGGAGAACTGGCCAGCAACATGCAGAAGGTTGAAACTAGACCACTTTCTCACACCATTCACAAAAATAAACTCAAAATGGATAAAGGACCTGAATGTGAGACAGGAAACCATCAAAACCTTAGAGGAGAAAGCAGGAAAAGACCTCTCTGACCTCAGCCGTAGCAATCTCTTACTCGACACATCCCCAAAGGCAAGGGAATTAAAAGCAAAAGTGAATTACTGGGACCTCATGAAGATAAAAAGCTTCTGCACAGCAAAGGAAACAATCACCAAAACTAAAAGGCAACCAACGGAATGGGAAAAGATATTTGCAAATGACATATCGGACAAAGGGCTAGTATCCAAAATCTATAAAGAGCTCACCAAACTCCACACCCGAGAAACAAATAACCCAGTGAAGAAATGGGCAGAAAACATGAAAAGACACTTCTCTAAAGAAGACATCCGGATGGCCAACAGGCACATGAAAAGATGTTCAACGTCGCTCCTCATCAGGGAAATACAAATCAAAACCACACTCAGATATCACCTCACGCCAGTCAGAGTGGCCAAAATGAACAAATCAGGAGACTATAGATGCTGGAGAGGATGTGGAGAAACGGGAACCCTCTTGCACTGTTGGTGGGAATGCAAATTGGTGCAGCCGCTCTGGAAAGCAGTGTGGAGGTTCCTCAGAAAATTAAAAAGAGACCTACCCTATGACCCAGCAATAGCACTGCTAGGAATTTATCCAAGGGATACCGGAGTGCTGATGCATAGGGGCACTTGTACCCCAACGTTTATAGCAGCACTCTCAACAATAGCCAAATGATGGAAAGAGCCTAAATGTCCATCAACTGATGAATGGATAAAGAAATTGTGGTTTATATACACAATGGAATACTACGTGGCAATGAGAAAGAATGAAATATGGCCTTTTGTAGCAACGTGGATGGAACTGGAGAGTGTGATGCTAAGTGAAATAAGCCATACAGAGAAAGACAGCTACCATATGGTTTCACTCTTATGTGGATCCTGAGAAACTTAACAGAAACCCATGGGGGAAGGGAAGGAAAAAAAAAAAAAGAGGTTAGAGTGGGAGAGAGCCAAAGCATAAGAGACTGTTAAAAACTGAGAACAAACTGAGGGTTGATGGGGGGTGGGAGGGAGGGGAGGGTGGGTGATGGGTATTGAGGAGGGCACCTTGTTGGATGAGCACTGGGTGTTGTATGGAAACCAACTTGACAATAAATTTCATATATAAAAAAAAAAACATAAAACGTGTAGCGCGATCTGAACTTTGTAAAAATGTATAGAAAACAGGGACAGAAATTGCTGTAGGCCTAAAAAGTTTATTTCCTTTTGGGGCTCTCGGGGGGCTCAGTCGGTTGAGCATCTGACTCTTGGTTACAGCTCAGGTCATAATCTCATAGTTCATGAGTTTGGGCCCCTTGTGACAGTGCAGAGCCTGTTTGGGATTCTCTCTCTCTTACTCCCTTTCTCTCTGCCACTACCCCACTTGCACATGCATGCTCGCTTGCTCTCTCTTTCAAAAATAAATACAAAGTTTATGTCCTTTAGATTGGAAATTCCATATGTATAAATCTGTACTTTCCTATTCAAAAGGTAGATAAGCTTCATGTACCAAGATTTTTGCTGCAGGTTATTCATGATAGCCAAAATCACTGGAAACTAACGAAATGACTGAAAATTTAAGAATTATTAAGCTAGAGTGTGACATATTCATATGATGGATTATATTTTGGCTATTAAAAATAATGTTGGAAAAGAATTTCAGGTGACCTGCAAAAACACAGAGTCATAAAAAGCTAAAAAGCAGGAAAAAGAAAGGTATCTGCTCTTAACTGTAAAAATAGATGCATTGAAGAAATTCAGGAAAGAAATGTAAGAAAATATAGTAGTTGCTTCTCTTTGTGGTGGGGTTATGGACAATCTTGACATTTATCTTTATGCTTTTCTCCATTTTGCAAATTTTATCCTATTTGTATGTTTCCATGTTAATATCAGAAAATAATGCTTGTTTTAAAAAGAAGAAAAGGCAACAGAAGTAAGGTGTTTTCAGATGCGTACTTTATTGAATATTATCAGTAGCCTCTAAAACAATGAGACAGCAAAAATTGGCCTTTAAACTTAGAACAACCCATAGATCTCAGAGAAAGTGAAGGGCAGACCTTTAACTGTTGATTTTACTCTAGCCCAGGGAGGACCAGTACGGTAAAAATGATGTTAGGGATAGAAGGATAATTGGTGCCTTGAGGTCTGCACTGTGCTGTTTTGTAAGAAAAAAAAAATTGTGGTAATGATATTTTTGAGTCAGTTGGATACAGACCTCTGGGTGTGAATAAAAACCTAAGAGAAATGTACGTTAGGAAGTCAAAAGATGATGAAACAGCCTTCAGTGAGGGTAAGCACAAGATTTTGTTTGTGTGTTTGTGTGTTTGCTTATTAATTTTAAGTCTGAGAAAAAGAGAAGTTTATAAAATGGCTACAGAAGGGAGTCATGACTCACTTTTCAAATAGAGACAATTCTAGAATTCCTTAACAGCAAGCTTTATTGATACATATAAATGTTCACTTTCTAATCATGAAGGCTGTCAGAAAGAATTTAATGGAAACGGGGAAAATTAGGGTGTGAAGAATCATTGCCAAATTGCAGACCCTCAGAAATGAAGACAAATGAGAGTTACAGTCAACAGGATTAGATATATAAACACTTGTTTACAGACATTTTTTTGGGAATTCAGCTACAGGGACTCTCCAAATTAGATTTATTCTGAATTGCTAATCAAAATGAGGCCAGTGAGCAGAAGCTACAAAGAGTCAGTGTTTCAAAAATAAAATAAAATAAATTTAAAAAAAGAAAGAAAAGAAAAGAAAACTTCAGTATTTCAGTTCAATGTAAAGGTAATTTTTTATGGCCATTAAAAATATTTTCAACAGATTTAGTTACATTCTGGACTAATGACTCAAGTCACTATGTGGCCCATGAGAGATCATTACGTTGCAGTTGGGTTGATGAAACTCTAATATGATAGTATTTAGTCACCTCATCATCCCATGTGTTCCTCTTCCTATAGTTCCAGTCTAGCTAATGGTATCACTTTACTCTATCCATTTGCCTAAACTGGCAATCTAGGGGTCATTTTAATCTTAGTCCATCTTCTTATACCAAAATGGATACAAATGGAAGATCTAGAGAAACTCATGTAATATTCCAACTATCTCCTAATCAGTCTACTCCCACACTGCCATGTCCTTCAGGCTCTTGTTTTCTTCCACTGATGTATTACAATACCCTTCTTATTACCTTCTGATGCTGTTATACTTGCTCACCCAACCCTGTTGATAGAGTGATATCTCAGGTTCATAGCTCAGAGCCTTGTACTTTATAGGTGCTCAATAAATATTTGGTGGATGAATGAATGGATAAGTGCATTGAATGAATAATAAAATGCCAATCAAATTATACCTTTCCCTGGCTGAAATTCTGCCCTCCCCTCTTTATGTACAGGTTACAGCTCAAATCCTCTAACTTCTTCTGGCTTTTATGAATCTTTCCAAGCTCATCCCTTGCTACATACAGATTCACAGGAGATCTCAAATGTTTTAAGTACAACACTGAGCTAGAACAGTAGTTCTCAAACTTTATTGTACATCAGAATCAGCTAGAAGGCTTATTAAAACCAAACTGATGGCTTCCACTACCAGAGTTGATGACTCAGTAGGTCTGGAATTAGGCCAGAGACTTTGCCATTTCTATCCATTTCTCAGATCAACCTCTGAGCTGAATGATCTAAAAATACATTTAGCTATGATATTCAATGATATTGAGTATTATAGACACCTCTAAGGCATTTTTTTTTGTAACTCAATAATATTATCTAAAAGGATACTATTTGGAGTGATGATTTTGTTTTCAAGCAGACCAGAGAACTGAGAATGTTATAGAAGGGAGTACAGTGTCTTAGGAAACATATTTTTATACTTTATACCTCAGAAAGAAAAGCATACCCATCTCTGGCTCTGTATGGTTATTAAGTTCCATTGGTTAAGAGTATGAACTTTGTGCTTATAAAGGCCTATGCTGAGTTGTAGCCCTGCCATTTACTAGCTGTGAAATTGTAACTCTTTTAACCTTACCAAGCTATGATCTCTTCATCCTTGGAATAAAGATGGTAATAGGATCTATCTTAGAGGTGTCTGGGTGGGTCAATGGGTTGGGCATCCAACTCTTGATTTCAGCTCAGGTCATGATCTCGTGGTTGGTGAGATTGAGCCCCTTGTGGGGCTCTGCCCTGACAGTGTGGAGCCTGCTTGGGATTCTCTCTCTCCCTCTCTCTCTGTTCCTTCCCTGCTCACGTGGGCATGGATGCATTCTCTCTCTCTCTCTCTCTCCCTCCCCCTCTCTCTCTCTCAAAATAGGATTTATCTTATAGGTTTGTTGAGAGGATTAAGTAGGATAATGTAGGTAATATACTTAGCTAGATGCCTGAAACATAGTTGAAATGCAGTAAGCAAAAGTTTAACAGGTAAGAATCCTGGTTGAGAGAATCAGTTGGTAAGAACTATAATTTATCTATTTTTATATCACTCACTTTCTTGTTAGAGTATATATTCTACCACTTGACAAAAAAAGAAATCAAGTCAATTCAGTTCCCATCCAACTTCCATTTTCTTCAGTGTGTACCTGCTTTTTAGGGACTTGTGTGGTGCCTTAGGATGGTGTTTGGGGATATCTCATTAGTTAGGTCATTAACTGTCTACACTGGTCTCTGCCAAGAAGGAGATAATTGTGACTGTCCCTTTATCATCTCTGTGTCATCTGCTTCTTTGTCACCCTTGGGGACACAAGACTATTCTGCACCCATTTCCTTAATTATAAAATAAGGTACTATTTTATACCTCAAAGAATTAACTTATAGATAAGCGTTAAAAGTACTTCATGTTTTTACTGGAGGATCTAGAGAACTAAAAAGAGAATAATTCTCAACCTTAGCATAAAAAAAAAAAAAAAAGCCAGACAACTTCCTGCCCCTTCTTGACACTGTAGGAACACTGAGGCTGCAGGACAACCAACTGGCCCAAAAATGTAAGGAAAGACCTATGTCAGCAGTGATAGAGGTATGTTAGCACTGGCTTACCTAGGGAAGATGCAACTGGACCCCAAGGAGAGATTGCCAGGCACCTGGAGGGCTACAGAAACTGGAATTCTGCATTTCCTTCAGGGTTCTTCTCCATGAGCTCCATTGGGTGCTCATAGGAAAGATTGGAGAGAGTCCTATCGAAGAGTCTCTTAAGGTACCAATTTGGGGGAAGAGAAGAGCAGCCTGTGATGGAGGATCATAAAACTCTACTGAGACTCTTCTCTCTTCTCTCACTGCAAAGCAAAAGCCTAACTCTGTGGGAGGAAGGATAACACGTGTCATTGCCTTTAAGGCATTGATGAAAATCTACTGCAGCTGAGGGAAGAGAATAGAAGGAAAAACTTCTACACTTAAAGGAAAAGCAGTAGTATGGGGTCCAGGCTATAACTGGAGAAGGAGAGTGAGGTCACATCTTTGAGACCCTGGGATGTAATGCCTGCCAAAAAACTGAGGCTTAATCAGAGAAGCAGAGAATAGCCCTCTCCCACCGCTACCAGGCTAACAAGTGCCCAGTAACAAGTAATAATGAAGGACTGCTGGGAGATGGATAGAATAAGAACCCTAGAGTGGAGTTCTCTGAGGCATGGTACAAAAGAAGACCGCAAACTGATGGTAGAGTAGACATTGAGATAAATCCTTTCACAGACTGGCCCACACCCTAAACACAAGATATCACTACAAGAATTTGAAGCCATAAAGCCTGTGGTGTGCTGAGAGTGAACATAGCAACATCAGACTCAGCATTTCTAATTGTAACACTCCAAACTTAATGGCAAACACCAAACCCCAAATCCAAGAGGCTCAGAAACCCAAGCAGAATAAATACCACCCACCACACACACACACGCACACATGCACACACACTCATGCCCCCCCCAACACATACTCTTAGTCATTCATATATTCAATCCACTGAACACAGAGAGAAAGAGAAAATCTTGAAAACAGCCAAAGGAAAAACACACATTATATTACACATGAAAAAAGATAAGATTTATAACAGACTACTTGTCAGAACCATGACTTCAAATAGAAGTAAAGACTTAACCAGACAAACAAAAACTAGGGAAATTCATTGCCAGCAGACTTACACCACAAAAAACACTAAGGAAGTTGTTCCGGAGGCAGAAGAAATATGATACAAGACAGAAATTTGGATCAACACAAAGACGTGAAGAGCCTTGAAAATAGAAGAAATGAAGATAAAATGAAATTGATTTCTTTTTATATTTAATTGCTCTCAAAGTTAACTATTTAAAGCCAAAATAGAAGCAATGTATTATGTGTTTATAGCAAATGTAAAAGATATGACATCAGTAGAGCAAGAATGAAAGAAGGGAATACAGAATGGTTTGAAGTGGCATATGATTTGAAGGTAGGCTGGTTAAAGTTGTATACTGAAAACCCTAGAGTAACCATGGAAAGTTTGGGTGAAAGCATATAAATAATGAGAGGAGATACAATTGAATCATTAAAAAATACTCACTAACCCAAGAGAAGCCATAAAAATAGACAACAACAACAAAATAGATGAACTAAATTGAGAAGAGCTAACAAATGGAAGATTTAGTCTTAACCATATTTATATCATATTTGAATGGTCCAAGCACACCAGTTAAAATATGGAGATTGTCAGAATGGATAAGAAACAATGTGCAACTCTATGCTGTCGACAGGTAATCCAGATTAAGTATAAAGACATAAATAGTTTGAAAATAGAGCTAGAAAAGACACACCATACTGATACTAGCAAAAGAGAATAGGAATAACTATAATAATAAAAAAAACATGCAAAGTAGAATCCAGAGCAAGGAATATTATCAGGAAGAAAAAGAAACATTAGGTATGTATGATACAAGGTTACATTCATGCCTAATGTTTCTTTTCTCCAAGAAAACACAAAACCCATAATTATGTATGCACCCAACAGGTAGAACTCCAACATGCATTTAAAAAGCAGATACCAATAGAACTGAAAGGAGAAATAGAGAAAACCATGTTTGGCTGCACTAATTGTAGTGTGCTCTATTGTTTTTGACAGTGCTGGAGGGCAGAGTAAAGAATGAGAGTTGGATAGATGCAGGATGTCAGAGCCAAAGGTAAGTAGGAAAATGTAAATCCCTTGGGAATCTGTGGAAATCTTGGGAGAGCATTAGAATCTACAGGATTGGAATAAGCATGGGAAAGAAGGATCAGTTCCACCCCATTCCCTTCTGGATGCCAGGAAAGAAGAGGCTTTGGCTCATTGGGCAGATTATGGCTTTGAGATATAGGCCATTACCTCAGAGGCACATTATATGAACAATGTGCCAGAAAGACACTTGAACTAAGCCTTTGTATGACTCTCAGTGGCTGCACGATGAATCCCCTTAGAATGAAAGAGGAGGGCCCCAGTGAACTGGGGAATGTATCTTTGTCTCTGGTTTTGGCAAGGAATGAAATGTTACACATCCCAGGAAGAATTTCCCATTTGATTTGATTTTTCTGTGTTTTGAGATTCTTCAGAAAAAGTATGAGCACAGCTTTATTTCTCATATTAAAAAGCATGCTTCCCAAACTGAAAAGGCCAGCCCGATGCAAGGCTTCATGTAGGACAGCTCTCTGCCTCTGACAAGGGGTTAGTGATCCCATCTGGGGGTAGTTTCAGCTTTAGGAAGGCTGATTTTAGGGGGTGAAATTGACATTTTCAGGAAGTTAGAAACTCTTGAGGGAAGAGGGCAAAGATCTAATTGCTTTGCTCACAGTTCTGTGACGGTTGGAGCTCTGTGGTTGTTCATGCCCTTGGGACATGTTAATAATTACTGGACTATATTATTGAACAAAATACAGCTCATGGGGGGCCAGAGTGTTCTTTAGCAGCATTGGTCAATATAACAAACAATATCAGAATATTAACACTGGAAGAGTTTAGAGACACTCTAAACTCAGTGTTTTCAACCACATTCTGTGGTGCCCAAAGGTTCTGAAAAGGTACTTAGGCATTAGGAGAAGGGAAGCTGGAGCAAGAGGGTTCTAAATTACCCACTAAAATCTATCACCCCTTCAACCAGGGCAGTTCTGTTTATTTAATTTATATTTGGATGGAATTCCATATGAGATTTCATTTAGTAGAAATTAGTATTATTCTGGTCTTTTTTTTTTTTAAGCCAAGATTGGCAATTAATGATTTATTTCAAGGGTTGGCCAAGTTTTGTTTTGTTTTGTTTTTTTGTAAAGAGCCAGAAAGTAAATATTTTAAACTTCGGGCCACATATGAGCTCTGTCACATGTTCCTCTTTGTTGTTGTTGTTTTTTTGTTTTTTTGTTTTTATAATTCTTTAAAACTAACAAAACAAAACAACATCCCTGGCTTATAGGGTCCAAGCAAACAGGGCCAAGGGCCACTCTAGTCTGACTATCTCAAGTCAAATTTTGACTTTGACTTTGATAAGAAACTTGTCAAGAGACCCACAAAGACATATATGGTCATGACAACCATCGAGCCTATAATAAACTGTATGACTCAGAAACTGGTGGCCTGAGAAAGTATTGAAATTTTCTCCTACAGGCATCAGAGTTGGGATGTTGTCCTTCAAGATGTGCTCTATACACAGAACCCATGGTCATTTTGTGGTGCTGAGCAACCTTTAGATATGAGTCTGGAAACCAAAGGGTAAAAGTAGGAATGATCCCTTTTAGCATTCCTCCTAGTGACTCACTTGGGTACTTTGTGCTCCCTGACCCCACAATTTTAGACTCTGTTGGCCTAAACATTTGGTTTCCAGGGAATGAATGGTTCTGCAAGGGGATACAGTAATCATTTCACTAATCCTAAACTCACAGCTCCTACTCGGTTGTTTGGGGTTCCTCATGCCAATGCACCAACAAATAATGAGTTGCTATACTGCCAGAGATACCTGACCCTGAATATCATGAGGATATTGGTTGTTGCTGCATGAGGGAGTCAAAGAGAGTATTGTCTGGAAATCAAAGGATTCACTGGGACACACTCATTGGTGCTCCCGTGTCCAGAGGATGCTTGTGTATTGCAACAGCCATGGCCTGGCAAAGGTATAACCAGGAGTTCAGTTGTTTCAGAGGTGAAGTTCCAGTTACACTACCAGTCATACAATCTAGCAGAAGTTCTGGTTCAGGATAAGGAGGATCTAGAATATGTGGTATAAGGAAAACATGATGAATACCAGTTGGATATGAGTAGTGCAAAAGCAGAACTTCATGAGATGCTATTGTGCCCAATCCATAACCCTTTGCCTTGGTCACTTTGGTGTACAGCAGCATTTACCTGCATTTCTTTTTCTGAAAGTGTGTGTGTGTGTGTGTGTGTGTGTGTGTGTGTGTGTGTGTGTTTAATCACCACACCTTGGTTCGCTGTCTGGAGTGTAGCACATAAATGCTAGGGAATTCATACTCCTTGGGAGAAGTCCTCAACCAATTACTGATCAAAGTCAGGGTATAAACATCTCAGCTATCTCATATTGTAGGTGGGAAAACCAGGAGGCAAGCATTTTATGCTGGCTCCCAGGGTTTGTCCAGCTTGATAATCAAGCTTTAGTTGACCTTAGATGTAGATGGCTTGATTCTGCAAGCTTTATTTGCTCCTTTCCCAATCCTGTTTCATGTACCTACTTCTCTACTTGGGTTTTCCTTCACCTTTAAAATAAGCTACTTTCATACAAATACTTTTCTCAGGATCTCTTTTTGGGGGAGCAAAAAAATGGGAAAAGAGAAATGGGCTATTAATATTTTCAGGCATAATCATGGGTTAAATTGACAACTATGTTTGGTGCCCATGAATCTGTTACATTAATAGATGAGAATCTCACAGAAGCTAGAGGTAAAAAGTACAGTTCTTCAAATCCATCCCAACCTATTTTTATGCAAATATTAATAATAAAAGGGTGAAAACTCTAAAAAAGTGCTAAACTGAGTTGGGACAATAGGTATACAGTGGGATTGTCCCTGGAAAATTAGGATTTATGGCCACTCTACAAATATACTAAGTCCCTGACTATCTTTTGCAATTTGGGCTGACCTCATCATTTGGATTTCATTTTTGGTTTCACATTCCTGTGAGCTCCAAGTAACAAATTCTTGGAAGTTCTCCTATATTTTGGCTCTTGACTTTTGCCCAATGCTGAAGATATCTCTTAATCTTAGTCTTCTGGGTCCAGGACATCCTGCCATGACTTGCTCTGCCATATAACTCAGTATCCAGCTACCACAAGACTTTTAAATATTTGAAGTCAGTAATTATTGTTTATTATTATTTTATGAATAATTTCAATATCCTTTATTTTTTTCTATATATTTTTTTCTATCACTTTGACATCCTTTATACATCTCAATTCCTCAGCACCTCAAAGATTTGGGATATTTCCAGTGTTCTAGGGAGCATCCTGGTCTGATTAAGAAGCAACCACTTTTGAATAACATAGCTTTCATTTCAGTGTCCAGCCTGGACCTTTTCCAGACTTGGCTGAGCACCCTTAGCCCTTGGGATATCCTGCTCTCTCAACAACTCTGGGAAGCATAGTGACGCCCAATTCACACATCCCAAGTTTTTAGCAAGAAAGAGCATTTTAATTGAATTTCAGGGCAGTTAGTTTGGGTCTTGGAAATTCATCTTTGCCTGTGGGTGGCCTCTTGAGAGGGATATGTGGTGTGTGTGTGTGTGTGTGTGTGTGTGTGTGTGTGAGTGTGTGTGTGTGTCTGTCTGTCTGTCTTTCTGTGTTTCTTTTCTTCTTTTGGATGGGTCCAGCTAAGACATGTTTGGTGTACTGAGTAATACAAACAAATACAGCTCTAGCCTCAGCCACGTTCCTGGATCATCAACTCTGCATAATATCCCTTTCTTAATTATGAAGGGGCCAAGGCCTACTTAGCAACAGGATACTCGCCTAGTACTAGAGTCAACTCCTTCATGACGCCTGTTGAAACCCAGAGAAGAAGACTTGTCTGTCTTTTTTATTTGTGACCTCACCTCTATGTCCTTCCAGAATGGCACAGTTAACTAAGAAAGCATTTTAACTGAGAAATTTAAAAATATCCCAGACAGCATACTTTAACGATCAAAATATTCCACCTTCAGGGAAGAGTAATTATAGGCCTCTTTCTCTTCTATCTTTTATGGAAAATCTACATGGCTATCTCTTTTTCTCGCAGTAAAGGAGAACAGTTTTGTGTCTGCAGAGACCATTGGGAGTTTGGAGCCTTCTGTGGTTGACTTCTGAGTGCCCCATGAGGAGAAAGAATTCAACACTTTCCTTTATTGATACAGAGACTGACCTCCCTTGAGGCTCATATGTTCTTCTGGGATAGAAACTTATCCAGATTGTGAGATCAAGAGTGGTTTCCTTAGGAATATGAAGCCTGATCTCATAAGAAAAATTTAAAAAAGATTGTTATAGCCTGGCTGGAACCCATGTAACCAAACAGCCCAGACCTCCCCTGATGCCAATGAGATCAGAATTCCAATCCTGCCCTCAGAAAAATACAGTATACCTAGTGAGCCAGCAACCTACCATGAGACCTATCCCTTCCTTCCATCACCCTTGAAGTGCATTCTCCTTCTGCCATCTTCTAGGGAACGTTTGAAAACTGAGAAAACCTTCCCTTATTCCTGTTATTTGATTGAGATATAAATTGAACTTTCCCATGGTGCTCTTTTTATCTTCATTCCTTGGTTTAAATTGATCCTATAATCTCAGCCTCTACAATGGCGATTGCCCCTAACAGAAGCTTGATTCTCTCGCAAGGGTGCTGTTTCCATTTGTAGTTCATCTGGGGTAGTGATGATAATGACAATGGAGCAAGGTGATACATTTTCTCATACCACATTTGGATGTGAATGTGATACATAGCTCCTTTCCCCCTATAACGTGTCTGATGACTTTCATGAGCACACCCACCCACCCGCTGTTCCTTGGGAGTGCACTGGTCTAGACCCCTCACTGTGCATTCTGTGAGCATCCTTTTTTGATTCATTTTTGGCCCAATGGTATATCCCTGTTGATGCAGCCTCCCCTTGGTTCTTGTAGCCATCGCAGATACTTCTGATTCTCTGCCTAGTCCTGCATCCAGATGCCTGTCCATGTGAAGACCTTACATTTTAAAGATCCCATGACTCCCAGCTCTCCCCCTCTTCCTCTTCTCAGTCATTTCCCTGCTTTGTAGCAGAACTATCCTTGGTAGGTTTGGGTTAACTCTGCTATGCGGTTTGGAAGGAGTGCCAGTTTCCTCCTGAAATCTGTTGTTCCTGGTATTATTCCCAGGTGTGGGGCCTCAGGACATTATTTGCTTCTTTCTAGCAGTTGTCCTACCCCTTTAGGCCCTGGTCTCTGATCCTTATCTGGTTTTAAGCTCACTCCTTTGACTTCAGACCATCCTAAACTGATTTACAACACCCACCCACCCCCTTTAACTTGCTTTACTTTATCTGGGTAAAGGTCTTTTGTATTCACTTTGATTCATATTTTGGATCTATTTGGTTTGCAGGACACATTTTTATTAGTTTATTGTTTAACAATAACCTAGAAATCTTTTATGAAAAGGGGCAAGAAGAAAGGAATAGGCACATTCATTTAAGTACCATTTGTGGGCAGTTATATTGGGTTCTCTATGTTGTTTACCTCATTTAATCCTCATAACCCCCTGTGAAATGTGAAATGTGTGTTGTCATCACTGTTTTAGAGATGAAGAAACTGAGGTCAAAGAGATTAGGTTAAGTAGCCTGTCCAAGGTCACAGAGACAGTAAGAGGGAGAGATAAGAGTAAAACTGTGGTCTGAATCTAAGGGCATTCCTCCACCCCCTTACACCATCATGCCATCTTTGCCGTCCTTGGCCTTTTCACCAACTCTTCTAAGTTCCTCACTGGGGCTATGTGCCATATAACCTTGATGCAGCATACCTTTTTTTCTATACCTAACTTCTTCAAGCTGGTTCTAAATTACAGCTAACTAGGGACTCTTGTGTCTTCCTGTTTCAGTTTCTGTTCCTAATGGACAACCCATCTAGTGTTTGTTTACTACCTATGGAGCATATCCATGTTTCATTTCATTGAAATGTGTGTGGCACACATTTCTGTTTTTTCTTGAAATCAATTAATTAATAATCTACCTTTTCTGCCTCGAATTACTGGATTTATCTCTTCCCCAAATAAAGAAGTGCTTCCATTGAAAAATTACAATCCTCTGACTTGTTCTTCTCAGCCCTAATACTATTTCTCAAGGCCAACACTTTTTATCTCTTCTGTTTTTTGTTTTTAGCTCTCATGATGGTTACTTCTCTACCTTTAAATGATATGCTTATAATATTGACTTTTGAGTTATTAAATTTAGACTTCATCTTTTAAACTCTTGCTATGGTAAATGAGGACTCCACTTACTTATATTATCTCTAATGCCACCCCAATTTCTAAAATAGTTAACCACTCTTTTAAGTTCTTCTAATAGTTAATTTTTAAGTTTTAATAATATGTTTACTTTTCTGTTCTGTCAAATATAGATATTTTCTCTAAACTCTTCATTCTATAAGATTAGAATGTTAATACCCCTTTCCTTCCATTCTCCTCTACATTCTATTATAGTCTACTTTCCACATCGTAGGTTCTGTCTCCTCTAAATTTACATTTGTCTAGAGAGAGAAAAAAAGCCAAAGCCTTCTATATAATGAGTATAATGAGTAATACTCATATACTCATATGAGCCTTCTATACTTTGTCCACAGATTGATTCTAAAATTGATCTTTAGTGTTCTCATTGTTGTGACTTTCTAAATATGCACTGAAGGTGAATGTGCTATGTAATGTGCTATGATCACTTTGGCTTCCCTAACCATGTTCCCTTATCTTGTTTCTAATTCTCACCATCCCCTTGCATTATGGGCCTTTATTGTGTCCCTAAAGTAATTTGACCTCTATCTCAAGGATTGCATCAAATCTTCAAGTCTCCCTGTCCTTGTTCCATCCTTCCTGGACTCCTGCTCAACCCAGAAATGATTGTTCACTAAGCATGATGAGCAGCTGTCATCTTGTGACTTTTTTTCATTACTCTTCTGTGTCAGATTACTAGTCTATGGATCTCATTTCTTCTTCTCTCTTCATTTAAACCTTTAAGGAACTTCCTATGGAAAGAAAAAAATGCATTGGCAGTAATGTCCTGAGACTTGCTTTTATTTCATTTTTACACTTGATTGGTAGTTTGGCTGGACTTGGAAATCCCTTAACACATTGAACCACGTCACGTCCCATAATAATCTGGCCTGCAATGTTGCAGAGGACAAGTCTGAGTCCAGCATGGCTCTTCCTCCTTCATAGATGACCTGTTGGATTTTTCTTTGGGAGCTTTTTTTTTTCTTTTCTTTTTCTAGACATTTGGAACCATCTTTTTTTTTTTCTTAATACAAGGTGTTTTGATATTTCATAATGATGACAAGGTGTTTTCTTTTTTAATTTTCTAAGCTAGATAACCAGAGGACCCTTTTAATTTGAAGATTCATACCCTTTAACTTTTGAACATTTATCTCTTCAATCTACTTGATAATTTCTTTCCTTCTGTTGCTCCTGTTCTCTCCCTAGAAATCTTATTAGTCAAGTGGCAGAACTCTCCTTTTGTTCTACATTCTGTAAAATTTCCTTAATTTTTTTTATCCTCTGCTCTTTCTCTTTATTATTTCTTCTAATAATATATTTAATTTTCAAAAACTCATTCTTTGTTGTATCTTTTTTCTCTACATACTGCCTTAATTTAATAGATGAAATTAGTTTTGTATGTCTTTAAGAATTTAGACCTAATTTTCTTTATCTCTTCAGTTTCTGAATTAAGTTTTCTTCAGGACCATCTTTGGTATTGACTTCCTTGGTATTTTTCTTTCATGTTGGAAGCTTTTCACAATTGTCAAGTGATCATGGACTTTTCATTCATGTTTAAGAATTAAATGAAAGAAAAGCTAATTTAGGATTTTGGAGTGGAGCTTGTTTACCAACAGGCTTTATTTTAAGCCTAGCAGGCAGGGATCCTACTGTTATATGGAGGGACCCATACATGCCAGAATAAAAGGACCACCCCCTCACTGGTTGGCCAATATTTTATATTTTATCCAAAATCTTTTAGGTAGAAATAAACTTTATTCTTCCACCATCTCTCACATGGCAGATAAAATCTATTTTCTTAGTGGACATAGTAGAGAAGAGATTGGGGGAATTAACTTCTGTGTTCAGATATTCATAACTCTCTTTATGGCCATGACGTCACTACCATTATAGCAGGTATTTCTGAGTCGAGAGTCCATGTGGAATTCTGCCAATGCTCAGCTTTCTCTTCTAATCTGCTACACGAACAGTATTCCTCTATCTATTTTGGGTCTACAGATATGTATTGAAACATCTTATTACTGATGACTTTACCCCAACTCTGTTTGTTTTTATGAAAGCAAATGATCTTTTTTCCTAATTTTTGTTTTAAAGTGGCCATAGAAAGGTAAATGAGTACATGTTCAATCCTCTGTTTTGAACCAGAAGCTTTGATTTTCATTTTTATGAGATCCCCTTGGCTGTTGTAGGGTAAATGGACTGGATGAGGGCCAGAAGGAATGCACAGACACCAGGTAGGTGACTATTTCATAGTTCATGAGAAGAATGGCACTGTGTTAGAATAAGATGGAGAAAAATATACAGTTTTGATATAATTCTAAGGTTAGGACCTTCATGACATACTGGTTAGACATGGGAACATGAGGGCAAGAGAGGAGTTAAGGATATCTGCAAGTTTCTAGAGTGAGCACCTAAGTGGTGGCATTTAATGTCTGAGAAAGAAAGGGAGAGGATCAGTTTTGGAGGGAAATAAGTGTTTCATCTTGGCCAAATTAAGGTGGATATGCCAATTAGGCATCCAAGTGGAGAGGTCAGGTAGAAAGTTAGATGCACCTGTTTGGAAGAGATTTTTTTCCTCAGTAGATACAGGGTATTTACATTTCACCCCAGTAACTCATTTGGGTAATCTCTAGGGATAGTCTTCCAGAACATTTCCACTAAATGAAAACATTCATTCATACAGCAAGAATAACACACTTTCCATGAATGTTAATTCAGTCATTTGAAATGAAGACTCTACAAGGAAAAGAATATGTAATTGCTGAAGTCTATTAAAAAACTTATTTCTTCTGCCACTCAGAAAATTACAAGCATGTGCCTTTGGATTTGTATTAGTTTTCTGTTTTTAACCTAAATTACCTGAAATACAGTAATCCTTCTTAAAATTCTCAACTCACCAAGATAATGGTTTAGTAGAAGGTCTCCCAACTCTGCTACCTACTAGGTATGACCTATGCTTGCACCTTCTGATCATTAAAATGAGACAAATCTTAGCTAACTCATGAAGTTATTATGGGAACATGATAATTTATAAAGTATTTAACACAATACTGGCCACATAATATATACTCAATAAATGATAGTCATTTACATTTTAAAGGAGTTGTTAAAAATAAACAATTAGCCTTGGAAAGGCACAGTTTAAGATGTTGTCAGCCTTGGCATCGAGGTGGTAACAACTTCATTTGTGGATGCAAATGAATCAACAAACTACAACACTAACAGTAATTATTAATTACTCACCATGGGTCTATCAACAAATACTTGAGAACTTAACCTAATGATTCAACATTAAAAAATGATTTGTCAGCACTAAGGCAAACAGACTTCCCAGAAAACTAGTAGGGTGGGGGCAGAGCTGCTGTTTAGGATACTTGGGCTCTGATTCTGCTTCCTGTGCTGCTACTGAGAGAGAAATTGATTCTATGTGCTTTAAATTTATCTGTATGCAACAGATAGTAATGTTCCATTGCCTGAGATGTTCTTTAAGTTGCATGTGCACATGCACACACACACATGCACACATACACACAAATTTTTAGTTTTGAACAAAAGGTTTCATTTTGCCAGATATCAGTCAACACAAAATCATAAGAATTTTAAAATTGAATTTCTAACAGTTTGAATATGCCCTAACCTAGTCAAGTATATTTTTCCAATTCCTAATAGCAGTTAGTTCAAGAAATCTGTCTTTTACCATGTTATTTCTTTTTTTTTTAATTTTTAAAAAGTTTACTTATTTTTTTTGAGAGGGAGAGAGAGAGAGAGAGAGAGAGAGAGAGAGAGAGAGAGAGATGGGCATTGTCAGCACAGAGCCCAGTATGGGGCTAGAACTCAAAACCAAGAGTTAGACACTTACCTACCTGAGCCACACAGGTGCCCCATACCATGTTTCTGCACGAGTAACATGAAGATGTCTCAGATGCCAGAGTAGGTACAAAGTGTTTTATGGTGTATAATAAAGAAACAATAATTCAGGGAAAGGAGTATGGGAATTTGAATAAAACAGCTGAATTCAAATTCTGGCTCATTATTGCTGACTCATTAAATTGACTCTCTCTCTCACTCAATGATAATATTTTTCTTCCCTTAAAAGCAAGAAGAGTAGGTGTTTTTCAAGGTATTGATTAAATTTTTTTCTCATTTGCCAAAATGGTATCTGACAGATAATACCCAACAGTTTTACTTACCAAGGGTCTTAGAAAATCTTGAGAAAGCAGTACTAACATGCCCATGACAAGAAAATGCATCCTGAAAAGAAGAGATGACAGGATGATTTTTCATTGCATGTGGATTCTGGCTATGTTCATGGGCTTCAGGGAATCATCTGTCCCCAAGAAGCTTTCTCATTTCTCATTGACTCAATTACTTTAATACTTTTACCCAAGTTGGGAAAAAAGAGTGACACCTTCTATGGTGTCAGGATTCACTTAATTCTCTTAGATAGTTTTCAAGCATTGGATCTTCCAACTCACTTTCTCTATTAACTTTATTTCCTGGGGTTTCTCATCTACTCTGCATCTCTATGATGCTCATGAGAACTCTTTGTGCCTCGGTAACTTGCAATGGCTGGTGGGTAGGTTTTGCAGGTATCCATGTGTGTTGTCCCCAGTGTGGTACAGAGACAACATAAGAAAGAGGCCAGGGGCACCTGAGTGGCTCAGTCGGTTAAGTGTCCAACTTCAGCTCAGGTCATGATCTCGTGGTTTGTGAGTTTGAGTCCCACATTGGGCTCTGTGCCGACAGCTCAGAGCCTGGAGCCTGCTTTGGATTCTGTGTCTCCCTGTCTCTCTGCCCCTCCCTTGCTTGCACTCTGTCTCTCTCTTTCCCAGAAAATAAATAAACATTAAAATTTTTAAAAATTAAAAAAAAATAAAAAGAAAGAGGCCAGGCAGTACATTGAGAGCATTGAAATAGTGGAGGAAGGTAACCAGTGAGAAATTCTTAGTAACTGGGTGATGAAGAACTTTCAGGAAAAACCATGCCTGATATTCACATATAATCATTAACAATGGTGCAAGATGCACTACTATTTCCCTGAACCTTCAGCAAAGCCTACTAGGTCCCATGTTGCTGTGCGGTAATGGAATATAGAGTAAAGGAAATGAAGTGGTAACCTGCTCTACACGGACTACTGTCATCTCTGCCTGTTTCCTGTTGTACCCACAAAAGTATGAGCATCATATAAAGAAGGAGTAGTTCTTGAAGTTCCAGGTGATGAGCTGAGAATAGGGCAGCTGAGACCCAGGTGGAGAGTGGTATGGAGAAGCAGACACCATGTGGAATACTTTCCTTCTCCAAGTGACCTGGACAGTGTGAGTGGCTGAATCTGGGTTATGCCAACAATACCCAGTAACTAACCAACAGATAGTATTTATCTTCTCGCTTATTCTATTAAAGATGGGAATCACAAGAGTACTTTCCTTATAGGGTTGTTGGGAAGATGAATTGAGATAAAGAATGTGAAAGCCTGTTATAAGCCATAAAATTAGAAACCATTAGTAGTCCTAGCATTACACATTCTTGTGGCTGTATTTTTACTCTGTTGCAGTATAGGTTCCCCTAAATCACAGAGGATCTTCTATTTTCATTTGTTCCTAATGCTCTTCTCCAAGCACCCACTTATGAAGCCCCCAACACATGCTAGAGGCATTCTTTACAATTTTCTTGCATTCATTCCTCCTTTGGTTCCCATAGACTATGGATTTGGCTTGCTTAAGCTGCCACTCTGTGGCATCTTGCTCTCCTGTTTTATTTTAGAGCATTTGGCTGATTCGTATTGTGGTTGAGTTAAACATTCTGATTTGGACTCTTAAGATGTTTGTAATGTTAGTGTTTGGGGCTTGAGAAGGGCCCATGAAGATCTGAGAGATATTTTGGAGCTCGGAAAGTGAGTGAGTTATCCATCGGGCACTTTTCCACTGCTAATGGAAGGTGTCACATATCACAAGATACTAGAGCCCCAATGAAGATCAGATCACCGGATGAAACCCCTGATTGGATGGACATACATTTATAGACTGGCTTTTTCTGTGTGTGCTATGGATAATATTCCACTGCCTATTTTGGGAGGTGGGTTGTCAAAGACGGGAATAGGGCTGTGTGGGAAAAGGATTATGAAAGATGTGGCTTTGTGTGGATCTGAACTTACCTAAACCCTTGTGAGAACTGACTCATGTAAAATCATTTATAGACCCTGCACTGTGCTGTGTGATGCAGGTTGGCATCATGAGAACAGCAAAGAGTTCTGTGATTCTGCAGGTTTCATGTTGCCCTTGGACTCCAGTGGTCATAGACACTGAGTGGGAGGATCCTACCCTGGCCAACATTAATCATCCCATTTCCTGTGATCACATATAAGTTACAGGAGGTGAAAAGGAAGCCGTGGGCTGATGCTGTCTCTCTAACAGCAATGATACACATCACTGTCAGGCTGAAAATTGTATGTTAGTGCTGCATATTAAGAGCTCCTCAATATGAGGGGAAAGACAAGCCAGGCCTGAGATAGCTGGCTGCAGAGAACATCTCCAAATGAGAAGGTGCTATTTATGCACAGAATAGATCTACTGTGATAGAGAAGGCAGGGCGGGCATTGGGAGGTGTTCTCATGCATTATAGGATGTGTAGCAGCATCCCTGGTCTCTATTTACTAGGTGCCAGTAGCATCCTCTCCCCAGATGTGACAAAAAGTGTCTCTAGGCACTCTCGGTGTCTCCTGGGGCAGGGGATGCTGAGAATCACCCCTAGTTGAGATCCTCTATTTGAGGCTGTGGTCTTTGTTAATATAATAAAGCTGGTGCACCAACACCGTATGCACATTCCACTTCATGAGACAGAGGAAGGAGATAAAGAAGAAAGCAAGACATTTTCTTTTAAGAGGGTGATCTAGAAGTTGCACATACCAGTTACGTTCATATTCCTTGTGGTGGAACTTGGTCATATGGCAACAGTAAGCTGCAGAGGGAGGCTGAGAAATTCGAAGGCATGCTAAAAATCAGGAGGGTTCTAGGAGAATATAAATAATGAAGGGGAAAAATTAGTAGTCTCATTACCCTTATAGAATTATTATAGAATTAAATATGGTAATATACCTAAAGTGCCTAGCATAGTGCTTTACATAGTAAATGCTCAATGAATATTTGTCCTCCTCTGCCCCTAGCACCTCCATCTCCAAGCACCTGGCCTGTGTCTCATTCACCCTGAGATTTGGTCTTAAATCTTTCTGATAAGTAAATGTAATAATGATGACTCTCCTTTATAAGTCCTGCATCTGGCCAACATGGGGACCGTAGACCACTCCCAATATAGGTTTTCTTTCAGACTTTCACTGATTCATTCTTTTTTTCTGAAATGACCTTGTCAACCACACCATCTCCCATAAGCACATGCACATGTGTGGACTTTAAGTGATACTTTCTGGAGGTCCAGTTTCAAAATGAACAGCATCTTGGTATTGAACTGATTTTAATCCTGGCTCCAGAACTTACCACATTTTTAACTTTTGGTTAGTTGCTTATGTGGTTACTTCTGGGCCTCAGTTTTCTCATCTGTAAAATGGTTCCTGGAATATCTACCTCGTAGAGTTGTCCTGAATTAATCACAAAGGAGAATGTTTTAAGCCCCTGTTATTTTGTCTGGTCCTTTATTATTTAAAAAAACTTTGCATACTACTCTATAGGTTCTGTAATAGTATCCCAATTTTATAGAAAAGTATCTGTGACTAGGAAAGGTTCTTTGTTTGCCCAAACTTGTATGTGTACACAATATTAGGAGGAAAGAGAGATAGGATTTGAACTTAGGTCTCTCTGACAACAAAATCAGATCTCTTTACAATAACAAAGTTTTTCTTCTACTTCTTTCTTGAGTACAGATTACTCAATAGATTTTAAACTTCTTCTATCCTTTAAAGAAGTCCTATGTGTAGACTTACAGAATATGGGATGATAGCTTCCCCAAGAGGGAGACTATAGCCCAGAATGGACTGTCCTTTCCACCCTGGAGAGAGTGATGATGTAGAGAATGACATCTGGGGTTTTGTGGCCACTAATCATCTCCCCTGTGCCTGGCTGTCTTACCAACAGCACGGCCAGGGGATCCTTGTGTGCTGAGCTTATCACTGGGATCCTGGCACTCTCAAAGGGGCTGGTCCCCGCTTGTCTTCCTTTGCCTGAAGCTAGTTGCGCAAGCTGCTGACCTAAATGGAAAGCACTGCATTTCACGAGAATGAAATAAGTACATTGGACAAGAGCTCCACATTTCCTGCCACCAGCTTGACTTCATTTTCGGGAATGGCCCTGCTAACCTATGATTTCAAAGGATTCCAAGGAATCTTGGAGTCTAGCTATCAGTTTTACTGGTAGTTTTTTTTTTCTGGGTGTCTCAATGTGGCTTTTTTTTTTTTTTTCTGTGTATGTATGTGTCTGTGCATGTGTTTGCATGCACATGCATTCATGGAGGCAATATTGGGGAACTCTCTGTTCCATACACACAGTGGTGTCTTGTCAGAACAGCTGTGGTTTAATGAAAAGAATACTTGGGAGTCAAAAAAACCTGGATTCAAATCCTAGGTTTCTTACCTGCCATGTGACCTGGAGAAAATTTCTGGTTCTTTGCTTTCCCAAATGGAAAATGAAACTAACAAACCCTACTTCACAGAGCTGCTGAGGATTTAACCTTACTGCAGATGGATGGCAGTGAACTGTAATGGAAAGAGATCTGAGTTCAAATCCAGAATGTATCTCTGAGAAGCCATGTGAATCAGGACAATTTACTAAACTCTGTTCCTCGGCTTTTGCATCTTTAAAATGGGAGTCATGGGGCGCCTGGGTGGCGCAGTCGGTTAAGCGTCCGACTTCAGCCAGGTCACGATCTCACGGTCTGTGAGTTCGAGCCCCGCGTAGGGCTCTGGGCTGATGGCTCGGAGCCTGGAGCCTGTTTCCGATTCTGTGTCTCCCTCACTCTGCCCCTCCCCCGTTCATGCTCTGCCTCTCTCTGTCCCAAAAATAAATAAACGTTGAAAAAAAAATTAAAAAAAATAAAAAAATAAAAAAATAAAATAAAATGGGAGTCATAATGATACCTGTACTCAGAATTGTGTGGGTCAAATGAGATGTCTGTGAATCCTCTAATGAGGTCCTGGACACACAGCAGAAACACAACAGGTACTAGATGGTTTCCTTCTCGCCTTTCTCCAATCATCATGTGAAAATTAATGTGTATTTCCAAGTGGTGTTTAAATAAAATATGATGCTATAACAGGAGTTGTAGTCACATTAAGTGATATGACTCAATTTAGGGGGTTTAGTGAAAAATGGGGAAATGCTTTGGGACAAAGCAGGCTGGACTGTGTCTCAGTGAGGCTTCTTAAAGGATGCTGGTTATTGCAGCTGGGTCTCTGGGGTTTCTTCACAAGTTAATAGGCAGGTTAATGGGAGCCTTTGATTATGACCCAGTGGCGAACCCACTTGTCTTCCTCTTGTGACACAAAAGGCATCTTGCCTGCTTTTATTCCTCTTTAGCATTTACTTCTGCAGCCTAATTGGGTTATAACAGGATTGTCCTTCCCAAGGGCCATCTTCCGAATCACCAGCCCCAGATGAGAGTCTTTGCTTTTGTAAAGATTCATCTTAATCACAGACCCTCTTTGTAACCTTTTCTAGCTGACTCCTTAGCTCCATAAGGAGCAATCAGATTGGATACTGGGTAAGGTCAAGCATCGTGCCCAGGAATGTGAGTATTGTCAAAAAAGAGTCAACAGGCCCAAAATGGAGTCACTTGTGCTAAGCCCCATGTCAGTAGGGGGCTTAATATCTACCAAGACTTAATATGCACCAAGACTTAATATCTACCCTAATTATAGATTCAACCTCTTCTGGGAATGTAACCTTTAACCAGTCAACCTGGAATTACTTGGTTAACACTAGCGAGATAATTTGCCTGATAGACCCCCTCTGTTCCCTTTAAGAGGGCAATCTTGCCTAAAACAGTGCATTCTGCTAATAATTTCCTTTTCCCCTCTTCTGACCTTTAAAAACCTTTCTTTTTCTATAGCTCTAGAGTTCCTTTTTATTTGCTAGATGGGATGCTGCCTGATTCATGAATCATTGAATGAAGCCAATTTAATCTTTAAATTTACTTAGTTGAATTTTTGTTTTTTAACAGTATGCTGGGATGAGTACACACCCAACTTGAGAGCCAACTTTGGAGTAAGATCTCACCTTCACGAAAGACTAATAGGGTAGAGTTCTCATTAAAGCTCCTTCTCTCTCAAGCTCTGGAAAAGGCTTTGAAAAGAGCTCAGACTTTGTCTTCTGGCCCCACCGTGACTACCTGTTCATCAATTCCCACTGCCTTCACCAGCCATACCCTTACTTTCTGTCCACAAGGACAGAGCTCTCATTCTGTGCTTTGGCTTCCAAAGCCACCCACTGCAGCACCCTACCCATGCCATTCTTCCTACATATTTGTCCTAGTCCTCAAGAGCCCACAGTGAGAGATTATATGTTGGACTAGTTTATTATTTATTTAAAAAACTTTTTTATTAAAAAAATTTTTTTAATGTTTTTATTTATTTTTGAGACAGAGAGAGACAGAGCATGAGCAGGGGAAGGGCAGAGAGAGAGGGAGACACAGAATCCAAAGCAGGCTCCAGACTCCAAGCAGTCAGCACAGAGCCCGACACGGGGCTTGAACTCACAGACTGTGAGATCATGACCTGAGCCAAAGTTGGACACTCAACTGACTGAGCCACCCAGGCGCCCCTATTATTTATTATTAAAAATGATAATTTAGTTATTTCAATTTGATTCCAATCGACTTTATATTCATAAAGCAACAGTGGTTCAGATGCTATGTCAGGTACTATGTAGACAGACTACTCTATGCTAGGAAGTTTACACTCATTACCTCATTTAATATTTAAAAAGTGGACACAACTATTCTTACTCTCTAGGAGGAAACTCAGACTCAGAAAGGTTTGCTGACTTGTTCAGTGTTACCAAGGCCTCTCAAGGGCATCATTCCCTTTGTAGTCCATGCAAATAGTACCACCTAGATTTGTGTTCCAGGACACAGAATACAAAGGGAATGGTGCCCCGGAGCTGTGAAGAGCTGTGGGTCTGGTGGTCACCCAGACGACAGTGACAGAGTCAGGAGCTGAACCTAGTTCTCCTCATCCTGAGTTTAGTGATGCTTCCAATCCATGTAAATAGATTGACCTGTAGCTATCTTATTTTGCTTCTGATGAATTAAGGAACGCAAGGGGTGATTTCAGGTTTGACACATCATAAAATGATTTGAGCATTTGGGTGAGGGTAGCAAAGGCAAACGATGCTTACAATTCTCATTTGATTGATAAACTCTCAGCCCATGTACAGTACTGGAGCTAGCACACTCAGGTGAGTCCTCACGGTTCAGGAAGGCAATGGGAAGTCACCTGGCAGTGGGGGAAAAAGCAGAGCTAGGCAGAGCTAGGTTCAAATCCTTGACTTGGATTTGCCACTTTGTAGTGGCAAATGGGCAAATAACAAGTCTGTCTGCACCTCAGTTTCCTCTTTTTCAGTAAATGGCTCTTTTGCTTGGGCCGGGCTACCATAAATTCATTAGATAGGATTTGCCCAAGTGCTTGCAACACCATAATTTAATACTTTCAAAAGTGAATACAATTTTGGTGCTAGCAGGACTGTTTTAAGTTAAATAGATTTTTAAATCTCCTTTATTCTGAATACATTTTCATAGCTGCTGTCTTCACTTGTAGACCATTGTTTAGCCAACTGGTAAACACTGCATTCTAATCAGCTTTACTGATTTCAAAAAATCAGTGTTCTTTCTATTATACTTCTATTCTCCTCAGTTGTTTTTAAATCCCCCTCCTTTTTTTTTTTAAAGCTTAGAACAATGTATATTTCATACATGCTTCAGTGACTTTAAGTATTCCATCAAGTTATCCCCTGAGTCTGGCCATATCCCTTCTTCCACTTCGATGGTGGTAGATGGGGTGTTTGCAAACATGACAGTTTCTACATGAGGGCCAGTGTCCACACACATACTATCCTCTCCCCTTTGGCTGTTGAAAGATTCTCCATGCTGTTCTTGTGAGTTTTTATGATTGAAGAATCAATCAAAGGTTTAGGGGATGTGCAGAGAGCCACACAAGCTGATTTCCTGGACCTCTTAGCCCTCAGGCCCAGAAAGGAAACACAGACCCTAAGGGACTCTCATTTGTAATTGAATGACAAGTATATTGTGGTGGGAAGAGCTGTCTCTTCCTTACTAGGGCCATTTGCTAGCCTTTGTGTTCATTTTTATGTGAGTTTAATTCCCATTGATGTGGGTGATGACTGCTGGTCAAATACCACTCCTGCATCAGAGGCCAGCCTTCTCCCCCCAGGTCCCAGTGGTAAACACAGAGGAATTGAAAGACAGAATGATTTCACCTCTGAAGTCCTATTTGGTGCACATTTTGAGCCCAGGGACCAACCACGCAGGAGGCCTGGGGTGTTTTCACTCGGGCACAACCATGAAAGTGTTGTGTATATTTTTCCCCTTTGGTGGAAAAATGATGGCTTTGCTTTCTTGAAGCATTCCTGCTGGCTTATTCATGGAACCCAAAGAGGGCGACATCCAAGGAGGGCAGCATGCAGCCTTCTGTTTCCTAGCCAGAGTCAGGGTTTGGCAAAGAGCGGGAGCTGTAGGGAGGCAGGACTGCCCAGTGCAGTAGGTGAGAGAAGAGTTGGCCAAAAGGTAGGAAAGACTTGAAACCAAAATCCACACTCTGATGTGCGGGGCCTCCCAGTGAGAAAAAACACTCACCAAACACCCACATACTTATTTGGGTTGGAATAGGGTATGCAGTACCCAGGAGGCTGTTGAAACAGAGACCTGACCCCCTTCAATGGGCTGGAAGAGCCATAGAAAGCTGGGGCAGGGGCTGGGATGGTGGGTGAAATGGAGGATGCCCATGGCAAGGCTGTGGATACTTGGCCCAAAGAACCCATTTTGCAGGTTTACTTGGGATGAAACTGTAAGTTGTGCCTTGTGTGGGTGGTAGGTGGAGAGTCTTATGAGAAGGAGGGATATGTCTTTTCTCTAGAGACAGACAGAGTTAGGTTTGAATCGAGACTTCACCACTTACGAGCATTGGAACCTTGGAGAAAATTCACTTAATTTATCTGAACCTCAGTTTCCTAACCAGTAAAATGGGAATAAAATTATAGTTTTTAAATGAGGATTAAATTTGGTATTACATATGAAAAGTTGGCCTGAGTGTGCCTGGCCCTCATCAGTTTGCAGTAAATAGTCTTTCCATATGTTGGATGACTGGTTGTATGTAGGGAGTGCAGCCTCATATAATGGTTGTAGAGCATCTCAGCCTCGGTGAAAATCCTGGCTGTATCTTATAGTAGGTTTATGACTTAGTAAGGTTTCTTAACCTCATTAAACCATAATTTCTTCCATCATAGAAAAGGTTATCATAATAATACTTATCTCACTGTGTTATCAAGAGATGAGATAATGCATGAAAAACACTTAACATAGTGTCTTACTAAACAACCAAGTGTTAGCCAAAATGATGGTGATGGGCATCCTCTGAGGACAGGAATTGAGGACAGGAATGGCATAGTCTAAATCATGGTTTTCAGTGAGACCTCCAGGAGACATCGTACAAGGTCTGGAGATGGTTTGGGTTATTACAACTTGGGTGTGTATATGTGAGCTCCTATTGGCATCCAGTATAGAGACCAGGGATGCTACTCTACCTCCTACAATTCACAGAATAGCCCTCCGGAACAAAGAATTATCAGTTCAAAATGGCAGTAATGCTAGGGTCGTGAAAGCCTGGTGTACACCAGTCACTTTGGCAAGACTTGAAAGACACAAAGTAGATATCAGAAGGCCTGCCTGCATTAGTATCAGGGATATCTAAGTTTTTCAGTTATTTAAAGCATATATCACCTTCTAGATTATACCTCCTACAATCTAGGACATTACCTTCATCACCTTTATTCCCTGTAGTTTAGCACAAGTTACGCATTCACTAAATGTCTTTTAAATCAATGCATAGAGTTACCTAATGTGGTAGCTCCAGTGCAAGTTTAAAGATAAAACTATTATTTTAAAATCCATGGAGAATTTTCATCTTGAAACAAAATGGGAAAATGGGTCAGTTTTGGATAGAGCATCACCCAGGGTGATCAGAACAGGAACTGAGAAACCAAAGTAGCAGAAAACACAGGAAAGTTACTGCTTGGCATATACCACCAATTTGGGACTGGGAAGGCTCAGAGTGGATTTGCCTTTCTAATTAGATTTGACTTGGGCTAATATTGAAGTGAGCTTTTGTTCCCTAAGTAGACACCAGCTGGGAGGTACTCCAGGAACGTGCTGGGTGGCAGGGTGAAGTCAGCTTGATATTACACATTTTCTCTGGGTGATCCATAAATAGAAGCTTCACACATGGACATATGAGACCAGTCTATAAACTTAGCTCTGACGCAGAATGCCCTGAGAGGTCAGACTCTTGAGTCACTCTGGATGATGGTTCAAACCCAGGCTCCATTACTTGCTCACCGTGTGGCCTTGTATAAGACATTTAGCTTTTATGAGCCTCATATTTTTTTTCCAATCTGGAAAATGCAGACGGATAAGATCTACCTCAGGAGTTTGTTATGGAGGATAAAAGAACAAAAGAGATAAGGGGTAATGTTGACTCTTACTTTATAAACCTTGGATGACCCAAAATTCATTACACATGTATTGATTTAGGGAAGAATTCCCTTAAGTAAATGACTTATTGTTTACTTAAGTTTTGTATTACCTCTACTATTTACCAACACCCATACCAATGGATGATATCCTAAATATTCTTGCTGCTTATATATTCCACCACACCTTAATTGTCCTTAGAACACACTCCCAACTACTCCTAAAGCATAATGCTTGTCAAACCATTCCCACACTTATAAATGTTTCCTGTGACCTACAGAATAAAGTCTAGACCTACTGGCAAGGAGTTCAAGGCCTTCCACCATCTGGTATCCACAGACGTTCCAAATGTTTGCCAATGCCTGCATTCCTACATATAGATGAATTCTGGGCCATACACTTTCCAGGTTATTTTATATTCCTGAAACATTTCTATGGTTTTCATGCCTTTCAGTTTTTGCTCCTGGTGTTCCCTTAGCTTGACAATCTTTTAAAATGAAATCATATGCAGTTTTCAAGACTCAGGTCAAATCCCTTTTTCCTTTTAGAAGTCTGTCTTAATTTCTCCTCTCTTAGTTGGAAATATATCTCTTATTCCTCAGGCCCTAGGAGCACTTAGGATCTCTGAGCTTTCTGTCTCTGCTATTATAGCAGTTTGGGTACACACCTTTATTCCTCTATGAAATGAGGAGCTCTGGACAGGTACCTTTGTCATCCCTCCCACCATCTCTCCCCCAACACTGGAATAGTATCTTCACAGGGGAAGCACGCAAAATATGTTCATTGGGTCAAACATCAGATCATCAAGGAGGTTAATTTCTTTTTTCTTTCCTTTTTTTTTTTATTTTAGGGTGGGGGGAGAGAGAGAATTTTTTTTTTATCTTATTAAATTCCAAGTTAGTTAACATATAGTGTAACACCCAGTGCTCCTCCCAACAAGTGCCCTCCTTAATGTCCATCACCCATTTAGCCCATCCCTCCACCCAGCACTGCTTCAGTAACCCTTAGTTTGTTCAGGAGAGAGAGAGAATCTTAAGTAGGCTCTATGCTCAGTGTAGAGCCCGACACAGGGCTTGATTCCATGACCCTCAGATCATGACCGGCGCCAAAATCAAGAGTCAGATGCTCAACCTACTGAGCCACCCAGGCACCCCAAAGAGGGTCATTTCTTAAAGGAATCTCTATTACCAAAGGTGTATCCTTTTATCCTACCAAAATATCCCTCCAAAAGAGTACTGGAATAAAATTCATTTTCTCTACAACCAGAACAAGTTCGTGTCTATAGGTTCTAGAAGCTGGGTGTGATAATGAGATGTGACTTAAAGATTCAGTGTGTCACACCATTCATCCATTAAATAATCATTCTTGAAATGTAAGCAGATTGTGGTGTGTGTGTGATTTCTTGAAATGTAAGCAGATTGTGGTGTGTGTGTGATTTCTTTCCATCTAGAACCTGAAGTCACTTGAAGGTTCATCTGTATGTAATTTCTTTACATTTCCTATAGTTCCCATCTCAGCATTCTACTTTGGACTTCCAAAAAGTGTAATATGAAAAGGGGAGGGAGTAAAGGGGAGAGAGTAACTTGGCAGTGGAAATATGACAAACACGATGTCAGCCAGGTGATCAAGGCCAACACCCATAGTGGTAAGTTCTGTTGACAACTTGTGTACCCTTGATATGATACAATGAGAATGGAACTTTTTTTCTGTGCTCTTCCTCCCCCAAATCCATAATCCCCGTACAACATAAGGAAAACATCAGACAAACCCAAACTGAAAGACATTCTGCAAAATGCCTGATCAAGACTCCTCAAAACTCTCAAGAACATCAAACAAATAATAAAAACTTGAGAAACTACTACAGGTTAGAAAAACCCAAGGAGTCACAACATCTAAATGTAATGTATCCTGGTCGGTATCTTGGGACAGAAAAAGGACATTAGGTGAAAACTAAGGAAATCTGAATAAAGTATAGATTTTATTATTAATGTATCAGTATTGGTTTATTAGTTGTAACAAATACGCATACTGATGTGTGATGTTAACAATAGGGAAATTGAGGAAGAGGTAAAACTTTCATTATTTGCAGATTACATGATTATATATATATATATATATATATATATATATATACACCCTGAAAAAAAATCCACCAGAAAACTGCTAGAACTGATAAACAAATTCAGTGAAGTTAAAAAAGTTGAAGGATACAAAATCAGTGTACAGAAATCTGTTCCTTTATTTTTAAGTTTATTTATTTATTTTGAGAGAGACAGTGTGGGTGGGAGAGGGGCAGAGGGAGAGAGGAAGAGAGAGAATCCCAAGCAGGCTACACACTGTCAGTGCAGAGCCCAAAGTGGGGCTCAAACTCACAAAGCCATGAGATCATGACCTGACCTGAAACCAAGAGTCGGATGCTTAACTGACTGAATCACCCAGGCACACCACTTTTTTTTATTAGAGAGAGAGAGATAAGTGCATGCATGCAGCAGTGAGTGGGGGTAGGGGAGGCGAGGAGCAGAGGGAGAGAGAGAATCCTAAACAGGCTCCACGCTGTCAGCACAAAACCCATCATGGGGCTCAATCTCATGAATGATGAGATCATGACCTGAGCCAAAATCAAAAGTTGGACGCTCAACTGACTGGCTCACCTAGGCACCCCTGTTGCATTTCTGTACACCAATAATGAAGCAGCAAAAAGAAATTAAGGAATCAATCCCACTTACAATTGCACCAAAATCAATAAGATACCTAGGAATTAACCTAACCAAAGGGGTGAAAGACCCATACTCTAAAAACTATGAAACATTTATGAAGGAAATTGAAGAATACACAAATAAATTGAAAGACATTCCATGCTCATGGACTGGAAGAACAAATATTGTTAAAATGTCTATATTACCCAAAGCAATCTACCCATTTAATGCAAGCCCTATCAAAATACCAAAAGCATTTTTCACAGAACTAGAACAAACAATCCGAAAATTTGTATGGAACCACAAAAGACCCCAAATAGCCAAAGCAATCTGAAAAAGAAAAAGAAAAACAAAGCTGGAGGCATCACAATTCCAGACTTCAAGTTATATTACAAAGTAATATAATCAAAATAGTATGGTACTGGCACAAAAATAGACACATAGATCAATAGAACAGAATAGAAAACCCAGAAATGAACCCACAATTATATGGTCAATTAATCTTCAACAAAGCAGGAAAGAATATCCAATGGGAAAAATTCTCTTCAACAAATGGTGTTGGGAAAACTGGACAGCAACATGCAAAAGAAAGAAGCTGGAACACTTTTGTACAGCATACACAAAAATAAATTCAAAATGGATGAAAGACCTAAATGTGAGACCTGAAACCATAAAAATACTAGGAGAAGTGTGCCTCGGTGGCTCAGTTGGTTGAGCATCCAACTCTTAATTTTGGCTTAGGTCATGATCCCAGGGTCATGGGGTCGAGCCTCACATTGGGCTCTGTGCTGAGTATGGAGCCTGCTTGGGCTTCTCTCTTTCTCTCCCTTTGTCCCTCTCCCCTACCTGTGCTGTCTCTCTCTTTCTTTCTCTCTCTCTCAGCAAAAAAATACCATAAGAGAACACAGGCAATAACTTCACTGACATTGGCTATAGCAATTCCTGTCTAGATATATCTCCTGAGGCAAGGGAAACAAAATGAAAAATAAACTATTGGGACTTCATTAAAATAAAAAGCTTCTGCACAGTGAAGGAAGCAACAAATCTAAAAGCCACCCTAAAGAATGGGAGAAGGTATTTGTAAATGATATATCTGGCAAAGTGTTAGTATCCAAAATATATAAAGAACTTACACAATTCAACACCCAAAAAATGAATAATCGAGTTGATAAAAATGAGCAGAAGACATGAACATACCTTTTTTCCAAAGAAGACTTACAGATGGCCAACAGACTTGTGAAAAGATGCTCATCACTTATCATCAGGGAAGTGCAAATCAAAACTAGGGGATATCACCTCATATCTGTCAGAATGGCTAAAATCAACAACACAAGAAACAATAGGTGTTGGTGAGGATGCAGAGAAAGGGGAACCCTCTTGCACTATTGGTGGGAATGCAAACTGGTGCAGCCACTCTGGAAAACAATATGGAGATTCCTCAAAAATTAAAAATAGAACTACCCTATCATCCAGCAATTACACTACCAGGTATTTACCCAAAGAATACAAAAATACTAATTCAAAGGCTGTTATCTACAATAACCAAATTATGGCAACAGTCTAAGTGCTCATGGATTGATGAATGGTTAAAGAAGATGTGGTGTGTATATACACAATGAAATATTAGTCATATAAAAGAATGAAATCATGCCATTTGCAACCACATGGATGGAGCTATAGAGTATTATGCTAAGTGAAGTAAGTCAGTCAGAAAAAGACAAATACATTATGATTTCCGTCTTATGTGGGATTTAAGAAACAAAACAAATGAGCAAAGGGGAAAAAAAGAGAGAGAGGGAGGAAAGGCAAACCAAGAAACAGACTCTTAACTGTAGAGAACAAACTGATGGTTACCAGAAGGAGGTGGGGTGGGGGGAAGTGAAATAAGTGATGGGGATTAAGGAGTGCACTTGTGATAAGCACCAGGTGTTACATGTAAGTGCTGAATCACTATATTGTACACGTGAAACTAACATTACACTGAATGTTAATAAAAATTTAAATAAAAACTTTAAAAAGAGAAAATTAGATGTGGCACATATAGGAACTCTTTATGCTATCTTGGCAACTTTGTGAATGCCTAGCGAGTGAGTGAGAAAGGGTATTTGCATTTGATTTCCATATGAAGAATTAGAAAAAAACTGAATAGTGTAAAACATGTCGCCACAGCATGAAATTGGATAACTGTGAGCAAATCACTTGAAATTCTGGGGCACCTGGGTGGCTCAGTCAGTTAAGCATCTGACTTCGGCTGAAGTCATGATCTCACAGTTTGTGAGTTTGAGCCATGCGTCGGGCTTTGTGCTGACAGCTCAGAGCCTGGAACCTGCTTCAGATTCTGTGTCTCCCTCCCTCTCTGCCCCTCTGCTGCTCACCTCTGTCTGTCCCTTTCTCTCAAAAACAAATACACATTAAAAAATTAAAAAAAAAAAAACAATTGAAGTTCTCATTCAGTGTCTTCTCATTCATATAACAATAATTTTTAAAAGTGCATAACTCATGGGATAGAACAAATTAAATTAATCTACAAAGGCTGCCTGGCATTTAGTAGGTGCCCAATGCGTGCTCCCTTCCCTTTGTCATATTCGACTTGTGGGCAAGTCACCGAACCTGTCACCGTGGACATTGGATATCTGTTATTGAAAGAAGTTATTTAAAACAAAAACTGTAGCTACTAGCTACTACTGCCTTCTAAGAAGTAGGGGAGCATAACTTTCATCAACAGGGAAATAAGTCTCTATACTCTCCCCTTCCAATTACAGACACTTGTGGGAGAAGGAGAGTGAAAAAGATGGAGATTTCAAAGCTTCTTCCATTTCTTCTGTGCTGATAAAGGATGAGTCCGAGGGTGGATGAACCTTTGTTTTGCAGGCACATTAATAGGTGTTATTTTTAAAAATAAGCCTGGAATCCAATAGAGGTTGGGAGAGTTCAAACAGCTGAACTGTTCTGCATAATTAAGTTAGGGAATTAAGATGAAAGGAGCATAACAGTGTGTGTGTGTGTGTGTGTGTGTGTGTGTGTGTGTGTGTGTGTGTGTGTGTTTGGGAAGACTGAGCTACAGAGCAGGAGGCTGCAACCTTTAGAGTGGTGTGACCAGAAAGAAATTCTCCGTAGAGACACAGCTCAAGAACTTTTAAAGCAAAACTGTCTAAACTCTCATTTTTAGCTTGCTTTTCTATAATATAAATATGCTTTATCATCTCAATTTTCAAAGAAGTCTGCTGAACACACAAATGCCTGGTGTGGGTGGCTTGTTAAGTTAGGCATCCGACTTCGGCTCAGGTCATGATCTCACGGTTTGTGAGTTCAAGCCCTGCATCAGGCTCTGCTCTGACAGCACAGAGCCTTCTTCAGATCCTCTATCTCTCTGTATCTCTCTCTCTCTGCCTCTCCCTCTTTCTCTTTCTCTCTCAAAAATAAACATCTTAAAAAACCAACAACAAAACGTCTGGTATGAAAGATTCTTGTAGAAATTAAAATCCTCATCTATACTGGTACCAATCCAAAGAAAAAGAACAGGCACACCTAGGTGGCTCAGTCAGTTAGGCATTGGCTCTTGATTTCAGCTCAGGTTATGATGTCATGGTTTGTGAGTTTGGGCTGTACATTGGGCTCTGTGCTGACAGCATGGAGACTGCTTAGGATTATCTCTCTCCCTCTTTCTCTGTCCCTCCCCCACATACTCTCTCTCCTTTCTCTTAAAATAAATACATAAACTAAAAAAAAAAAAAAAAAGAACAACCCGGGGGGTGAGATGAAATGAGATTTTGGTTTCAGCAGAAAGATCAATTTGGACATAGAAATGACCACTGAGTACACATATCCCTGGGAGTTTGAAGAAAGCTGGGGCCGGGCATTATGTTGGGACTGATTTTAATAAACTGGGAAACGTGTGTGTGTGTGTGTGTGTGTGTGTGTGTGTGTGTGTGTGTGTATGCACGCACGCACATGTATATATGTGTAGGATGCAAAGCTATACTGCCATTAATGAACAAACCTGCTTCTTGCCTACCTTTCCAGAATGGAGACCTGGGGGAAGGAGGAGGGCTGATGTTTCCCAGGCTCTTGGTGCTCTCAGAGATGTGCCCTCTCTGTGGGTGAAGGGTCCAAATGCACAGACCATGCCACACCCCCACATTCTCGTGTTCCAGTATGCTCCCACATACTGGAATTGCCACACCAAGTCATTTACATGCCCTGGAAATCAGTGTCTTTTATTCTTCCTCCTTACTCTGCACATGCTATTTCCTTGTCATTCACATTTCCAATCCCACCCCATCCCCCTACCTCCGCCTTAAGCCCAGCTGTAGTATCTCTTCTACTGTGAAGCTCTCCTAAGCACATTTCCTCCCTTCCCAAATTCTGGCAGTAGAGTTCATTCTGTCCATGGTGGGCACATTGGAGATATATAAGTATATCCCTCCTGCAGCTCATAACAGAGAGGACTGCAGTGATTTGCATGCCATTCCCCACTCCCAAGACTGGAGAACAGAGGAGTTTCATTTTCATGTCCCCTGAGCACTTACAATAGAGCCTTGTTCTTAGAAGGTGCTCAGTAAATATTGGGCAAGTGACTAACTCCAGATCTTTCTTACATTGCCAGTACAATTACCTGCTCTTTACACTACAGCTATGGATGCGTTGATTGGTTAGGTTCCTTCAGCACAGAGACTTTCAAGCTTGTTGGCACACTGGAATCCCTGGGAGCTTTAATAATTACTGACACCCAGGTTTCAGCCCAGATGTCCTCATTAATTGGTCTGGCTGCAGCCTGCGTGTGGGGCCTTTGAAGCCTCCTCAGCCCTGCTCTGAAGTCCAACGTCAGGCTTGCTTGAGGTCATTTCTCCCTCTTGCTGTCCTCGTGATTTTCGAGCATGTCCCAGAGGAGGGACAGGGACAGACACAGGGCTTTCTCATAGGTCCATTCCAATGCTGCTCCATCCCAGGCTGGTCCCCTGAAAGCTCTTACCAGGGATGCAGTGGGGCTCAGTGGGATCATGAGCGTGAAAGTGCTTACAAGTGCCTCTTTCAGAGGTCTGTGGACACAGACAGTGACCCGTCTACCTGTCTTCAGATCTCTCTGTTTCCAGGTGCCCATTTGCTGGTTCCGTGTATGCTTTGTTTGTGAAGGCCTGTACTCCTTACTCTCTTTGGAAGATGTCTCTAGGAGCCGCTTTGCTCAGATGTCAAGAACCAGAGTATCTGGAAGTGTGTGGGTCCTGGAGCGACCTTAGCTGGTGACTACAGATAAGAAAGTACAAAGCCCGGACCCCTTGTCCAGAGTTGGGACATCCTTTGAGCTATAATTCATACTCCAGGGTCCCCTTGAAGGCTGGGGCTGAGGCTTTGCCTAAACCCCCATGCTAGCTTGGCCTCTTTCCCTTTCGTGTCCTGCCTCCCCAGTCCCTTCCTGGCCCCTCCTTTATCATTCACTTGCACACAAATCTTGTCTCAGAGTCTGTTTCTGGGAAATCTGACTTAAGTCACAAATGCAACACGATACAATGGTGTAATTCCTCCTGCAAGTTGATGATGACAAAAATACATACTTACTGAACATCTCCTCAGACACTGTTCAGTGCATTCGTTTGAAACATGCATTACCTCATTGAATCCCCAACCCAACCCTCTGTAAATAAAGAAGCAGGGGTTTAAGGGTTAAGTTTATTCCAATATCACACGTTAGCTAAGTAGTACTTAAAGAACAGGCTGGAATGAGCCTAAAACTCCCACTTTAGTGTACTCCATCCCAAACTGAAGGTTTTGGGCAATGTACTTTTCCCCCCTGCCTTTTTGTTAATTTTCCCACCTTTCCTATTTACTTCCATTTCAATCATGCTAGCCCAAAGACAGGTGTCAGGAGAGAATCGTGTTCTTCTGACAGGCAGATGGGAAACAAAAACTCTTCTCATAACTTGGCAAGAACAAGGGTCGTGATTGATCTCAGGTTGCTGCTCCAAATGGCAACCACTTTAAAACCGATCCTGCCTCTATCCCGGGTGAAGAAAGCATCACTCACCACAATTCCCATCCCTTTCAGGCTGCTGCCTGCAGTTTGCAGCTCAGGTGTGAGAAGTAAAGTGCCCTGTCAAAACAGCGTCTCCGTGCTTGGTGAGGTCGGGGAGCAGGTGGGGGGAGATTCAAGCGGTATTTCTGTGGGAAGCCGGAAGGCAGGTGATTTGAAGATTATTTTGAGTGACTGTTGATTATTTTATTATTTAACCCCATATTGAGTATTAAGCATCTGCTGGACGGCCGGTGCAGAACACAAAGATGGGCAAGGCGTGGCTTCTGCCCTGAAGGGTAAGACAGACACATTTGGCCAACCAGAGCCACAGAAGGAATTCGGGACCTGAGATCGAGGACAGGAAGGTCTACCTTAGAGATTCATAGAAGTCTTCAGATACAGGGCGACACTTGAGCTGAAGCGCCATACAGCTGCAATTCCTTCAGGTGGCACCATTGTGTGGGGAGTGGAGGGTCGAAGTTATCTCAGGTGAAGTGAAGAGAACCCAGAAAGGACAGGGGTCTTCGTATGTAGAGCACCTGCTAGGAATGGTCCACAGTAGCTGGAAATGCCAAGATGGGTATTGGTGACAGATGCAGTCATACTTTACTCAAACTTTCTTGCATGCCTACTATGCACCATGGTAGGGTGCTAATCATATGCAGCTTGTTGACCGTTAGTTGCTTATAGGTGGAGGAGACGGACAAGCAAAGACATAATTATAGCAAAATGAAATGTGTTATGAGAGAGCACAAGGAGATGATCTGGTAGAGCCACAAAGACTTCCTGGAGGAGGAGACACTCAAGATAAGTCTTACAGTTGAAGAGGGAGTGATGAAGTTGGAAGGGTGAGCTATGGACCAATTACTGAGTGCTTTATGTCACACGTGGGAGTTTGGACTTAATCTGGTACTGAAGATTGGAATTGATGCATATGTAGGTGCGGTGAGGGGGCCGCTATTAAGCCTGGGTTTCTGAAGGATCATACAAATGACCAGCTCTGCATATGCTGGTCCTCAGCTCTCCTGCCCCTTCTGTGGGTTCATTGAGGAGGCTGTGCCCTAGATTTTGAGATGTCCGTCCTATGGTTCCACCTTATTGGTAGATTTGCTCTTGTCTCTATAAACAGGTGGCTGTAAGGTCCTAATAGAACAGGGTTGAGAGTGGAGCAGAGAAAGGTTTTCAATTCACCTGCTGTGCTGCATCCTCTCATTCAGTGTTCTGTAACAGAAGAGGAAATGGATGGAGACTGATTGCCGATTCGGTAACTATGGTAATGTTCAGGCTCCTGTCATTTATGAGGGGCCTGAATGGATTAGAAGCACCTTTTAAAATGCTTGCTTGTGAAGAGGTAGCTAAACATGTCTTGACTGCCTGCCTCTGACAGGCCTATTTCCAAGTATGCAGAGGCAGGGTTTTAGAAGTCTGAGTTTCAAAGGCATACCCAGCCTTTACAAAGAGAGAAAGGAGGCTTGAGGGTCACTCAAGCCTGGCTTGCATATTTCCAGCTAATGCCAGGCAGCTGCCCCTAAGCCCTTCCCAAGTAACCCACAAAACAAGGGCTTTGCTTTGAAACTAAGACTTTGCCCCAAATATCCATCTATTTAAAACAGCAACAAAAAATGCTATTCCTTTGTTTCACATCCTTCTACCAGTCCCACCTTTGGGGTCTTATTTGGACTTCTGTAATAATCCATCTCTATGCTTTTTCTTTAATATCATGAGCTATATTTGGCTTCTGTCAGAACTTCCTATATAAAGAAATTAGACTGGCAGGTTCCAGTCCAATCTCTGCTGCTTGTTTCCTGCTGTGTGGCCTTATGAAAATCACTGAGTGTCTCTGAGCCTCAATTATCTGATCTATAAGACAGAGATGACAGTATCTGAGAGTTTTGCGAAGTCTCTGGTCTTACCTATGTCATAGAATGAATGCTCAAGTAAATAGTGTTTTCCTTCACTTTCCATCTTCATTCTGTCCTCCCAAAGCTGTGAGCTTTTTGAAGACAGACTCCAAATCTGTTACACGTCTGCTTTCAATTCAGTCTAGACAGCCAGTGCATAAGAAAAATGAATGGGAAACTAAGCCTGGATCAAAAAATTCTATTCAGCCAGTTTAGGCAGTCTGAGGTCAACATATCCCAGGTTAGCCAGAAAATAGGATTCTTGCTGGGCCTCTGACTTCACCCAGACCCTACAAGGTGAAATAGATAAACAGATGAATGCAATCCACGCAAGCTGGTCTCCCATCCCAGGAGAGCAGGCCCAAGCATCAAACTTATGGATGGCAAGAATTCCAGAAAGGGGGGCGTCTGGGTGGCTCAGTCAGTTAAGCTTATGACTTCAGCTCAGGCCATGATCCCATGGTTCATGAGTTCAAGCCCCGTATTGGGCTCTGTGCTGACAGTTCAGAGCCTGGAGCCTGCTTCGGATTCTGTATTGCCTCCCTCTCTGCCCCTCCCCTACTTGTGCTCCATCTCTCTCTCAAAAATAAATAAGCATTAATTTTTTTTTTAATTGCGGAATGGAAGGAACTCTGGAACCTGGATTGAAAAGAGCACTCTCAGGTACCCCAAACAGTGCCGTGTTCAGTATCTTGAGATTTTTAGGCATTCCCAGGAACTCTTCATATCCCCAAAGCCTTCATTCACACTCCTCCATTCGGCTGGAACACTCTTTGCTTCTCTCTGCTAAGTCAGTCCTCATCTATCCAGGCCCCATGGTAGTTGCATTCTTCCTGTGAAGCCTCCTCTTTCCCTCTGGTTAAAGTTGAGCCCTCCACTTCAGATTAGGAAAAACGCTTATGATCTGCTTACCATTTGAGAATTAACTTCACTTTTTAAATAACTTTTTTGCATTATATTTTTAAATTATAAAGCAACAACACCACAATGCCAAAAATAAAACATTTAAGAATAATCAATCATGAATCGAATCACATTGGATAAATCCAACTGTGTGTATCTAACACAATTGTATTTGACATTATGATATATTAACTTCCTGTGTAAAACATATAATATTCTATATATTGCACTCTGAATTTTATATTAAAATGTTAGTATTTTCCTACATTGCAGCATGGCGTTCACAACCATCACTTTTTGTGGATTATGAATAGGTTTTTTTTTTAATTTTTTTTTTTTACTGTTTATTTATTTTTGAGAGAGAGAGAGAGAGCAAGGGAGGGGCAGAGAGAGAGGCAGACACAGAATCCAAAGCAGGCTCTAGGCTATGAGCTGTCAGCACAGAGCCCAAAATGGGGCTCAAACCCACAGAGAGCAAGACCATGACCTGAGCTGAAAATCGGACACTTAATTGACTGAGCCACCCGGGTGCCCCATGAATAGGTTTAAAAATTTTTTTTTTATGTTTATTTCTTTATTTTGAGAGAGAGAAAGCCAGAAGAGAGAATTCCAAGCGGGCTCCATGCTCAGTGTGGAGTCTGACACAGGGCTGGATCACATGACCATGAGATCATGACCTGAGCTGAAATCAAGAGTTGGACGGTTAACTGACTGAGCCACCCAGGTGTCCCACATTATGAATAGGTTTATACTTTTTACTTAAACTCTCTTTCATAGTTGAACATTTAGGTTACTTTTGCTTTTTCATTATTGTAAATAATGCTGCCCTCTGTATCTTTTGCTCATATTCTTGAACAGTCAGCAAAGACTAACATTTCAATGGGTTAAATAATAAGTCTTTTTCTCACTCATGAACCATCCTAATGTCACCCATTCCTGCTCTGCCTGTTCTGTTTCACACAGTCTATTTAGGGTCCCAGGCTTCTTCTATCTGATGGGTCTGCCATCTTTCAGAATCTCAAAGGCCTCCAGAGGATCTTCAGCATTCAGCAGGAAGATAAAGAGATGATGCATGGAAGATTTCAAAGGAGATTTTTGGCGTCTTCCTGGAAGTAGAGATATAAGACTTATGCATACACGTCACTGGCCAAAACTTAGTTACATGACTCCACGTAATTGCAAGCGATGCTGAGAGAGCCAGTCCTGACATAAACCAAGGGAGAGTGGTGGATTTGATGAGCAACTAGCCAATTGCTTTCTTTATTTTATATTACTTACTTAGACTAGATGAGTGACTTTAGTTTAAAATTCAGTAATGCTTTTGCAGCTGTTAATATATATTAAATCATCATTCTTCACCCATTTATATTAAAAATATTTGAGGGCTTACTATGATACAGGTGATATACTACAGGCATTACAATTCAACTCTGAAAAAGACTTACTGTTTGAATTCTGGCAACTAGTCTAATGGTCTATTATATATTCTCTTCTTTTCCTCTTGAATCTGTTAAGGTGTCTAAATCTCCATCAAGGTTTTATACACCCCGAGAGCCGTGTATTATTTATATAGTCTTGATATTACCTAGCTCAATGCTGGGCACACAGAATTGAAAACATATATAGATTACATGAATAATGTTATCAGTCATCCAATATACCTTATAAATAAAAGCTCTGAGGGGCAAAATGACTGTCCACAGATCTACAGAAAAATCCTATAACGTAGTAACCAAAGTGTTCAACTGAATTGGACAAGACGTCGAATAGTGGTTCTCCAAGGAAAGGAAAGATGCTTTCTGAGCAGGAGGAGGATTCTTCCACCTCCACTCTGCCTGAAATAGCAGCACAGACATTGCATTAACTCACAGCAGGAGGGACTTATAACAAATGCAGAGCTTCCTGTCTTGATGGTTCACATTAAAGCCAAGGGAGATTGTAAACTTCCCATCCAAGGCAATGCTAAGAATGAAGGGAGTTTCCTATTAGTCTGTGGTAGCTTGGAAAAGTTTAGCTGACAGGAAGGGGTAAAGCTTTTGTTTTACCTCCATTTCTCATGTAACTTTTGTTTTTAGACACTATACTACTCACCCTATGCTACTTTGCCTCCCTTTCCCCCTCAATAAAGCATTAAAAGAGAGTCCATTCCCTTCTGGGAATTATGGTGTTCCCCCACCCCCCCAATTCTCATATTTCTCAACACCTGTTGGGCAGCTGCTACATTCTGCCCAAGTAGTGGCTGCATTTGCAAGGACTAAATTCTAACAATATGGAAAGTTAGTGATACTTAGGGGATTTGCAATATGAACTTAACTATAGTAGATTGCTGGAACCACACTCTCATATTTCCCATGTACGTCTGTGGTCTCTATGAAGAAGCAATAAAAATAACAGAGCTACTAAGTTCACTGGCTATGCAGCTAAATCTTTTCCTACGTCTATATATAACCACATAAATGCAATACTTATATAGCTCTATCTGAATGAATATGCATGTATGTCTAGCTGTGTATCTTTATATCTGGTAGTTATAATAATAGTTTCTTAATTGCATTACTGTAGCAGCTAACACTGAGCCTTTATGAGATGCTAGGCATTGTTCTAAGCATTTTATATACGTTGATATATTCAAACCTCAGACCATCGTAAAAGGTAGCTGCTATTATAATTCTTATTCTACAGATGAGGAAAATAAACTTAAGCAGCTTGCCCCAGATCACACAAATAGTAAGTGGTAGAGGCAGGATTTCAACTGGACAGTCTGGATCCATAGTCCATGATTTTAATTAGTATGCAGTACTTGTGTTTAATATCTTATTTATTTAGATTTTTAAAACTACTTTTAAAACTTCCTTAGTACAAAATGAGGATTTCTATTACATTTTTTAATTTGTAATAAGCTATTGAGATAAGTGGGACAGGTATTATACAGTTTTTGTTTATATCATCACTACTTTTGTAAACAAAGCGAAGCTCAGAGAAATGGAGTGCCTTTTTAAAGCCCATGTTGTTGGCAAGTGAGGGAGCAAGAACATTCTGCATCCTGGTTTTTAGTACCCGACCCTGGAAAAACAGGCAAAGGACATTTTATGGACTAAAAGAATTAAGTTCCATATTTCTTGTAAAAACAACATTTATTACTTAGTGACAAAAATGTTACAGGTTTTTATAATAGTCCAAAAATCCAGGTTATTAAAATTTCAGAGCCACTCAACATTCCATGAATACTTTATATATCTGTGGAGGTTTGACAGAAATGATATGAAAGATCTCTTGAGCCTGGGTTCTGCCCTTAATTCTGCTAGAGATTGGTCTCTGGTAACCAGGAACTAGTTCTTCAGTCTCTCTGGGCTTCAAGTGACTCATTTTAAAAATGAGCCTAGAGATATCTTTAGTAAATATTCAAGGGGCCTTGGTGCTCTGAATAGTAGTTGCTCAACATTTCTTAAAGCAATGAAGGTGACAAAAAAGGGTGGTTATTGCTAACTGTGACATTGAACCCATGGGAGTCTCACATTCGGTGATATTTCAGCAGAACTGGGCAAAAGGAAAGGGTTGTGTTTGGTCCTCTGTAGGTGAATTGGAGGATTCATTTATTCCTCCACAAAACTGTATGGCAGGAACTGTTGTCGGTGTGGGGAAAGGGCTGGGAACTAGCACCAAAGCCCTTGCTCTCATGGATTTTACACTGGGTGTGAGGAAACCAGACCTTAATCAGGTGAACAAACACCATATAATTCGCCAAGAGCTGGTAAGTGCTCTGGAGGAAAATAAAGCAGGGTAAGGATGGAAGAAGAAAGTAGGGATGGGGATTTTATTTCTTCTTTGACAGAAAACTTGATTTAATTGATACGAGGTTATTTATAGTCCTTCATGTAATTTGGTGTGAATAGTCATGTTTTGCTGCGGCAGTATTCATGCATTTGAATATTGGGTGCTGAAAAAAGATTTCCGTGGAGTGAATATTGGGTGCTGCCCTAAACCTCAAGCGGGATATTCTATGCATATAAGTTTATAAAATGAGAAAAAAAATACATTCCAAAGCACATCTGTTACGAAAGATTTCAGATAACAGATTATGGAGGTCTATTAGCTAGACTTCAGGAAGGGAGTCAGGACTGGAAATATAAATGTGAATGACACCATCTTATTGATGGCATTTTGATAAAGCCAAGTGGTTGGGTGATATCACATGGCAAAGAGAAGAGCGAGGACGGAACCGTGTCTCACTCCACTGCTCAGAGGGATGAGGTGGGAGACTGACAAAGGGAGATTGCCCAGAAAGCAAATAAAGAAAGTGTTTCAAGAGCACTGCAGGGAGGAGCGATCAGCTATGTGGAAAGAAGCTAACAAGTCAGGAAAGCTGAGGATTGAGCATGTGGAAGAGAAGCAGCCCCAGCAACATCCTTTCTCCTTTTGGTCATCATTGCCAGGATTCATTACACCGACAGCCAGGCTTGATATACTTAGGTCCCATATCTACAATGATTGCATTAGAGCCACTGCTTGGAGACACTTAATAAACTACTTACCTTTCCTGAAGGTGAGCTGTATTTCCTGGAAGTAATCAAAACACACAAACTTCAAAGCCAGATGGACTTGGATTTAAATCCCATACTCATTGGGTTGCCCATACCTTTTTTTTAAAACATAATTTATTGTCAAATTAGCTAGCATACGGTGTATACAGTGCTCTTGGTTTGGGGGTAGATTCCCGTGATCCATCGCTTACATACAACACTCAGTGCTCATCCCAACAAGTGCCTTCCTCAATGTCCGTCATCCATTTCCCCCTCCCATCAATCCTCAGTTTGTTCTCTGTGCTTTAGAGTCTCTTATGGGTTTGCCTCCCTCCCTCTCTGTTTGAAACTATTTTTTTCCCTTTCCCTTCCCACATGGTCTTCTGTTAAGTTTCTCAAGTTCCACATATGAGTGAAAACATATGATATCTGTCTTTCTCTGACTGACTTATTTCACTTAGCATAATAGCCTCTAGTTCCATCCATGTTGTTGCAAATGGCAGGATTTCATTCTTTCTCATTGCCAAGTAGTATTCCATTGTATATATAAACCACAGCTTCTTTATCCATTCATCCATTGATGGACATTTGTGCTCTTTCCATGATTTTGGGTTGTCCATACCTTTATAGGTCAACGTTGGACAAGTTGCTTAACTGTGCCGTATCTTACTTTTCTCACCTGAAAAACAAGGCTCCAGAAAACAATCTCAAATATATGTTGAAGATTAAAAGCAATAACCTACATAGAGGGCCTTAGCACATAACAGATCCTCAAAGGTTTTCCTCTTTTCCAGTGACAGTAGACAAGCCACAGATAGGCAGCATGGGGGTAGGACAAAGCATGCCGTGAATGGGACCACAGGAGATGTGGACTGAGGCTCTGGCCTCACAGCTGTATACTATGAAAGCCCAGGTAACTAAGATCATATTCCTAAGCTTTGGAATCAGAGATAAACATCCAACAGGGCCAAACTACAATATTGTGTTGAATTGGAACAATATTTTTAGTTGGCTGGTTGGTTGATTTGTATCAGTCTCTAGTTTGCTACAATTTCATACTTTCTTCGTGACATCATTCATTTATGTTACCTGCCTGCCCCTGAATCCATCTGAGTTTGCAGTCCCTGGAGTATATAATTTTTCTGGTCCCTTCATTTAGAGTATTTTTCAAGTTGGGTAACTAGGACTCCAAGATACCCTTGTTCAGGACACTTTTATACTCTAAACGCTACATGTGCAATGGTTAGGATCAACATACTTTTCAACACCCTTCAAAACGTTTCAGGCCTGAAAACAAGCTGACTGCCTCTCAAATAAGAAAGATGAACAGCAAAATTAAGTGATAAAAGCTTTCGGACACAAAATATGTAACGGCATATCAACCATTCAACTACAACTTGATTAAGGTAGTTTGATATTGAAAAATAAAGTTTAAGTCACAAGAATAAGATTAATAATTTATTCTTCAGGAAATTTGGAAATATGGAAAAGTCATCAAAAATATTTTCACTTTTTTAGGGCAAAATTGCATTTAATAGTAATGCAAAAGTGTAAGGTGGAGTTCTTTAGGAATTGTAGTTACTTTTTTGTTCCCCTGCCATTATTCTTAGAAAAATGTATCCTATAGATTTTGACATTTTTCATACATTTTCTGCAGTGATTTCTCCAAGTTAACAGTGGAGTGAGGAAGGGAATGGTTATAGATTCTTCCTCATTCATACACTTTACCCTGCTACACATCTTTATGTCCTTAGGACTTAGTGCATTGTGGGTGCTTGATAATGTTTATTGGCTTAATCATCTGCTGAGGGGAAGGTCGAGAGAACAGGACTCAGGTGCCTGGAATTCATATAACATAAGGGTTTGATTGCTTCTTCATAGGATATGTGAATTCTGACATTGTTTAGGGAAGCAACATTCCTTACTCCTAGGAAGGGACACATGGCGCAGTTGCTACCGAAGAGGCATAGCATTCTAAGTCTGCTCACGTTTCTGGAAACACTGACTTAAGGGGATAGATGCTGCTAGCATGGCATTCTTCTTTTTTTTTTTTTTTTTTTTTGAATCCAGGTGTGCTCTCTGGAGGAACAAATGACACTTTGACAGTGTAAGTTTACAAGCCAACCTGCTGGGGATAGTGGAGTAGAGAAAATGAAAGACGGAGGGTCCTTGATGTCACTGATGAACTGTTGCATGAGGCCTGGACCACATGCTTCCATAGTGCTAACCATGAAAGCCAATTAAACCTATTTGTGTGAGATATGGAAAGTCCGTGATTTTTTTTTTAGTTTCTTTTGTTTGTTTCTTGTTTGTTTTTGTACTTGCACCCCAAAATACATCTGATTGCTATACCAAGGGGAGGGGTGGCTTAAATAGAACGGAGATGAAGGTCTTTGATATTAGAAGCATTAAGAAACTTTGAAGCTAGGAATCCAGAGGGATATTCTGGAAGGAAAGTGACTATTTGGGTAGGTATACAGATAAACTCAAGTAAGTAAAGTATTTAGGAAAATTACACCCTGAAGTTGAAGATAGAAGTGGATGATGGAACCACCAGATATGCAGTATGGGCTACACAGCTTCCCAGTACTAAAGATAGCAACTTAGTACAAAGGAATTGATGCCCACCTAACATGCCCCTTACGTTATTCATCTATGCATCCCTATTTCCTTATCAGAAATTTTGGCCGGAGTATGGGTGGTAAATGATTCAAGGTGAAGGAATTGCAGGAATGGAGCTTTTCTCTGGTTAAGTCACAAAACATCCCCTACTAGTTTATGAGATACTGCAGGGTAGGGAGGAGAGGAGAAGTTGGTTAGTGAATGTTGGGCTTATGGACTGTGGGACATGTATTTTGAGAGGACTCCCAGGTAAATGTACTTAAAACTGGGACATGCTTAAACTGCTTTGAACTTGCTTTAGAAAAATCATCAATTCAGGATAGTCAATTGGGGAAGGAAGTTATTTCTGTCCTGAGGCTATTTATAAATAAACACATACCCAGAGGTTTCCAAAAGCTCGATATATTACTTGGGATTTTTCTCCAGTTTCATCAGTGTTTCAGGCATTAGAGAAGCCCGTTCCACACCTGAGTGCTGAAAGTCATTAAGGGTGATGTGAACCAAGAGACTTGGCTTTTCATCTTCATGCCTCTCATTGAATTCTGTTTCTTCAGTAGAGATGTAATCACCAGCGGTGGGGGACAGGATGATTCTCTTGCCATCTGTGGGCCTCAGTTGAAGGTGGCTGGTCCAGCTCATCACCCTTTCTTTCTTCAAGTTTCCTATGTATTTGGGAAGTTCTTCTCTTCCTCTGTCAAATATTCACTGGGTTCCCAACTCTCTAAAGTATCTTCAGGGTTTCAACTGAATGATCCTTTTCTCATGAACCACAGGAATCTAAAAATTGGTTTGATTACAGTTAACCAGTCTTGCTCTGAACCATAATATATGAAATTATTTGCATACTAAGTTATCATGTTTATATTTATCTGGAATCCACACACACACACACGCACACACACACAGAATCCATCTGCATACTAAATTATCATCTATATTTATATGATAAATTATCACTTATATATTTATATATATGCCTTATACCCAGCAATAACCAGTTTTAATATAAATCATTCACAATGGCAAAATATGTAAAACTCTATGTTTTTGCCTTAAGACTTTGATATGATTGATAGAAAAACACCAACATATATGATTAAAAGATATAGTAATCATATTGGGATAGGGCATCAAAAGATAAGAAGCATTTATTTGGAGCTTTTTATACAAAGCAGGAGACAGCACAGCTTGTCCCTGGTTGAAGCTACAGGCTCCAAAGGGTTCCTCACGTTCCCTGTGAGATGTCTGTTGGCTGATGATACCACTTGCACTGAGTAAGGATCCTTCCAGCTCTGAGCCAGCTTGCTTTTGTGAGAGAGCTTTATGTATGCCCTCCCCAACACTCGTCTATTCTGGTTAAAATTCTTCCCACTCTTGTGATACAAGTTACAAATGCAGAAATAAGCCTAGAACATCCTTCAGTGTCCCCTGTGACACTGAGTAAAGAACATGTCAAAATCTCAGGGCTGCGGAGGCTTATACCTGTATTCCACTTCCCATCTGAGAATTAGGTTTCTTCTTGAGTTAGCGCATGTGGTTCAACCATGAAAATATCTTTCTAAAATAATTTCTGTCGTATAGGCAGGTAACAAAAGAAATGCCCATCATTATTAGTCGACAACTACTTCAATTAGGCAAGGAGATTAGGAAAATGGTACTGTACCAATGAAACAAATTGAGCTATTACACTTTATTTTAACCAGTTGAATTATTTACTTCTCCCTCTTTTTTTGATAGGAAATTACATACCAATAAATTCAGTTACCTTAGTGAACATGACATTTCTCTAGGATAATTTATGTTAGTTTTCCTTTTGGGACATCATTGTAGACATACGACCCTTCATGAAAGATAAAACTGGTCCCAAATAACTGTAATCATTTTAAATGCTCAAATTGTCACTGCTTGGTCACTGGCTACTGTCTCCACAGACTGTCCTGTTTATCCTTTGAGCTCTATTCTGACTTACATTAGATAGTATTCTTTTTAACAAAAAGTTGCTTCAGTGTGATCTTTTGTTCTGCTTTCTTCAAATAAGAAATTATCTACTTTCTAAATATTTCTGTGGCTTTTAAAAATATGGCAGTTAGCACCAAATACATTGAGGTTTTTTTCATGTGATCATTTGAGGTCAAAAAGTGATGTATGCAATAAAGGTAGAAAGACTACCTTTGTATCAAAAGGTATGATTTCATTTATATTTATTATTTTGCATGCATTTGACTTCTCACTGAGGTTTTATTTTTGTTTTTTTGTTTTTTTTTACTATATTCTATGAGTGTATTACTTCAGTGTTTATCTCTTTTCTAACATGTTAATAATTGTCGTAATAAGTACTGTATTTGCACTTTCCGGATGAATAGTGACATAGAGAACCACTGTCTAGGCTTACTAACCATTGGGATTTCGTTTTTTAAAGTTTATTTATTTATTTTGAGAGGGAGAGAGAATGGGAGAGGTAGAGAGATATAGGGAGAGAGAGAGTATCCCAAGGAGGGTCCACACTGTCAGCACAGAGCCGGACACAGGACTTGAACCCATGAACAGTGAGATCATGACCTGAGCTGCAACCAAGAGTTGGACACTTAACCAACTGAACCACACAGGTGCCTCAAGAGTTTCATTTTCTAATGAAAGTTTATCTAATTATCTGGTCATCTTTTCCACATTTCAACATCCTAAAAATATAATTTATCATTTTTTTCTCCTACTGCATTGTAACATTGGCCTGCTGTGATCTACCTCATCTTATTTGGCAATGCAAGTCCCTGATATATATTCTGAAGTGATTCATTTCACATTAATACCTGGCTTAAAACTTCCCAACATGATTAACAATGAAATCCAAACTAAAGTGGCCAACAGGCAGCTTCTCAGATCCCATCATTGACCTGTGCTTCAGTTGAGGCTCTCCAGATACTACGGCCCTCTTTCTGCCTCTTGAGCATGTGGATAGTAGCCCCTGCCTTACCCACAGTTTTGCTTTCTACAATTTCAGTTAACCCATGGCCAACCACAGTCCGAAGGCAGACGATCATCCTTCTGAGGAGTAGTCAGAAGGTCAGCAGTAGCCTAACACCACATCACGATGCCTGTGTCATTTACCTCATTTTATCTCATCACCTAGGCAGTTTATCATCTCACATCATCACAAGAAGGGTTAATACAGCACCATAAGAAATTTTAAGAGAGAGAGACCACATTTGCATAAGTTTTACTACAGTATATTGTTATAATTGTTCCATCTTATTATTAGCTATTGTTGTGAATCTGTTACTGTGCCTGATTTATAAATTTGTCTTAGGTATGTGTGTGTAGGAAAAAAAAGTCTCTATAGGGTTTAGTACTATCCGTAGTTTCAGCATCTACTCGGGTCTTGGAGCTTAGCCCCTGGTTTCAGCATCTACTGGGGTCTTGGAGGGCAGACTTCTGTGATACACTTCTGCTTCAAGGCCTGAGCTCTGGCTGCCACCTCTCTAGAGCCCCTCTTCTCTCCTAGCATTGTAAGTCTGGTTCTTCTCACTGTTCAGTTCTCTTCAAACATCAGTTTCTCTGACTGGCATTTCCTAAGCTTCCTAGCTAAAGTACCTACACATAAACTCATCTTTTCCAGTGATTCATTTTTATTTTCTTGTTTAGAAATTATCATTCTCTGAAATGAGAGTTATCTCTTGAGGGGCTTGTTGTGTGCCTTCTCAGTAAAATGAAAAAATCCAGGAGAGTTGAGACTTTTTCGTTATTTTTCACTGTTTTCAGTTCCTGGCACACATTAAATACTCAAAAGGTACTTGTTAAATGTCAAATAAAAGAGCAAAACATAAATGAGAATGAGGGAAGGCAAAATATAGGACAATGTTATTAAAATCTTGTCATAGAGAAGGCTTTTCTAAGAATACCACCAAATGGAGAAGCATAATCAACAAATTAGTTTATACATAAAATTGTAGAACTTCTGTCTAGTAAAAGTCTTTACAAGAACAGTTGAAAGAAGAACAAATTGCAGCTTATATATACTTAACATTGCTAAATACTCAGTTCAGAAGTAATGCAATACCAAGGACAAATAGCACAATAGGGGAGAGAGCAAAAGTTATGAATAGGCAATTCATACATGTAAATAGACAGTAAAAGGTACGAAAACATGTACAAACTTATTAATAATTTAAAAATACATATTTACCCAATGAATTGCAATTTGCTGTCCGTAAAATTAGTTTTAAAAAGCTTAACAAATAGAAACATGCTAGGCTGTTATTTGTGTAGGGAAAGTAGATTCTCTAATATATAAAAATCTGAATTGTGATGACATTTTTGGAAGCCAGTGTCTCTCCAAATTTAAATGTACAGGCCCTTATTTTTTTTTTCAATATATGAAGTTTATTGTCAGATTGGTTTCCACACAACACCCAGTGCTCATCCCAAAAGGTGCTCTCCTCAATACCCATCACTCAACCCTCAGTTTGTTCTCAATTTTTTTAACGTTTATTTATTTTTGATACAGAGAGAGACAGAGCATGAACAGGGGTGGGGCAGAGAGAGAGGGAGAAACAGAATCTCAAACAGGCTCCAGGCTCTGAGGGGTCAGCACAGAGCCCGATGTGGGGCTCGAACTCACAGACCGTGAGATCATGACCTGAGCCAAAGTCGGACACTTAACCGACCGAGCCACCCAGGTGCCCCTGTTCTCAGTTTTTAAGAGTCTCTTATACTTTGGCTCTCTCCCAATCTAACCTCTTTTTTTTTCCTTCCCCTCCCCCATGGGTCTCTGTTAAGTTTCTCAGGATCCACATAAGAGTGAAAACATATGGTATCTGTCTTTCTCTGTATGGCTTATTTCACTTAGCATAACACTCTCCAGTTCCATCCATGTTGCTACAAAGGGCCATATTTCATTCTTTCTCATTGCCACGTAGTACTCCATTGTGTATATACACCACAATTTCTTTATCCATTCATTAGTTGATGGATATTTAGGCTCTTTCCACAATTTGGCTATTGTTGAGAGTGCTGCTATAAACATTGGGGTACAAGTGCCCCTATGCATCAGTACTCCTGTATTCCTTGGGTAAATACCTAGCAGTGATATTGCTGGGTCATAGGGTAGGTCTATTTTTAATATTTTGAGGAACCTCCACACTGTTTTCCAGAGTGGCTGCACCAATTTGCTTTCCCACCAACAGTGCAAGAGGGTTCCCGTTTCTCCACATCCTCTCCAGCATCTTTAGTCTCCTAATTTGTTCATTTTGGCCACTCTGACTGGTGTGAGGTGATATCTGAGTGTGGTTTTGATTTGTATTTCCCTGATGGGGAGCGACGTTGAGCATCTTTTCATGTGTCTGTTGTGTACAGGCCCTTAGACTCAGCAATTCCATTTCTAAAAATGTATCCTGTCAGTGTGCCCAAGTCTGTATGCAAAGATGTCCATACAAATTATTGCACCGTTGTTTATGATAACAATATGGCAACAATCTAAATGTTCAAAAACAAGAAACAGGATAAATAATATATTGTATTTTCCATGATGGAATTCTATGTGACCTTTAGACAGAAGGAAGTAAATCTGAAAATACTCTGTATATTAGTATACAGTGATGCCTGTGATACAGGAAGAGAAAAAAACAAGCTAAAGATCAGTATGTGTACCATGAGGCCCTTGTTAGGAAGGACATTCCAATCTCCAGATATTAGATGCCTGACCACATCTAAAATAGCAAAGGCATCTTATGATCTTATATTACAAGAAGTCTGGTGGAATTGTTACAGGGTTATTTCCCTAATTGACGATGTAAGATTATTGGGTTAATGACACCATGATTCATTTGGCTTTTTTGTTTTCATGGTCGCAGAATGATTGTAGCTGCTCTAAATAACAGGTCTCCACATCAGTTTTCCAAGATGAAGAGAGCAAGAGAATAGGTTTTCTTTTCATGAATCTTTTTACCCAGCAAGATAGTCTCTCATAGAAACCTCCTATCAGATTTGCTCTTACTTCACGTAGTCCAGAACTGTGGCACATGGATGCACCTCACTGCATAGAAGCCTCAAAAGTATCATACAAAAGAGAATGGGTTCTATAGCCCACTTAGCAGTATTATGATTGATCCCCAGGGTTTGAAGAGCCTCTTTCCCTGTAATCAAGGCTCTCATCCTTCAAAAGCATGGGCCATAAAAAAGGACTGATAACTTGGACCCCATTAAAATGAAAAACTTTTGCTTATCAAAAGACATCATTAAAAGTATGAAAAAAGGCTGGGAAGAAATATTTATTATACATACATCTGATAAAGGATCCAAAAGATATAGTCTTTCAAACTAAAAAGATAAAAGACAAATAAATCAATTTAAAATGGACAAAAGACTATGAGACAGCCCAGAAATGAGAGTATCCAAAGGGCCAGTAAGCTTCTGTGAAAAGTTTCCAACCCCTTATCAGTGAAGAAAATTCCAAATACAAGCACAATAAAATCCTCTGTATATCCAACCAGAATGACTAAAATTTTTAAAATTGACGATAGCAAGTGCTAGTTTAGATGTAGAGCAAGTAGAACTCTCATGCATTACTGATGGGGATTTAAATAGGCCCTGCCACTTTAGAGCATTCTTTTGTGATAGTCACTTGCTAAACTTACAAATACTCTGTGAGCCAATAATTTCACTCTTGGGTATACAACCACAGAAATGAATGTACATACCCCATGAAAATATGTCAAGGAATGTTTCGAGCAGTTTTATTCATGGTATCACAAAACTGGGACCATCCCAGGTGTTCATCAATAAGAGAATGGATAAGTTACGGCATATGCATTCAACGAAAAACCACACACTGACGGCAAAAAATGAACTCCTGAATCATGCAGCAAACCAAGCATTAATCTCACAGAAATACTAGCAGAAGCTAGACACAAAGGTTATATGCACTATTATTTAATTTATATGAAACTGAAAAACACGTGAAACTATGGTTATAGAGATCAGGAAGAAAAGAGGTCACCTTTAGGGGGAAGGGGGCATAATGAGGCCTCCTGGAGTGATGGACATAATTCATATCTTGAATTAAGAGTGGTGGTAAGACAACTGCATGCAATTGTAGACATTCACTGGACTTAAGACTTGTAAACTTTGAAGTATGAGAGTTATAACCTTAATAAAAAAGAATAAAACAAACTAAAGAACTCCAAACCAGCCAAAAGAGATCTCTTCTATCTTAAAAATTTTGGTTCTTTGGGCATCTCGGTGGCTCAGTAGGTTGAGCGTCCCACTTCAGCTCAGGTCATGATCTCACAGCTCATGAGTTCAAGCCCCGCGTCGGGCTCTGTGCTGACAGCTCAGAGACTGGAGCCTGCTTCAGACTCTGTGTCTCACTCTCTCTGTGCCCCTAACCCACTCGCATTCTGTCTCTGTCTCTCTCAAAAATAAACAAACACTAAAAAATTTTTTTAAATTGGGGTTCTTGTAGATGGAAAGTAGAAGTTTGATGCTCACGGCTGCTTGGTTCAAAGGACATTGTCTGTCACAATTCCATTTGTATACATACACGATCAGATACACACACACACACGCACACACACATTTTGTGTATGTGTTTATATAAGCATAGAAATTTTTGAAAGAATGTGTGGCCAACTGATAACAGTTATATCTGAAGATGGAATTGGTAGGTTTAAAATGTTTTTGTACATTTCTGATTACTAAAATAAAAGGGAATCATAACATTAGAGCAGGAATCTTGGGAGTCTCTAGCCAATGTTGTTACATGTTAGGGAATTGTCCTTTATGATGAGTCAGTGGAGAGAAACAGATGAGAGATACCCACCCTCCAGAACTTTTCAGGGAGGTGGTAGGAAAAGTTACCAAGGGCTGCAAAGCCTTCTCTGAGCTCATTTCATCAAGATGGAAAAATCTACTAAGAAAATTAATATGCTTGTGAATAACTGAGAGCTGCCTACAGTATAGTCTCCTGAAATGACATTTTCTCTCCTATGAATGATGAAAAGAGGAGGCAAGCAACCTCAGAGGTCATCTCATTTAATGCCCTGGACAGTGTGCCAATCTTTTCCGTAATTCTTACTTTTAAAATGTCTCAACAGTTGTGTGACAAGTGGAAAATATGGCTTTACTACTACGTAGGGGATGTGTGCTGTATGGTCAACTGGCTGGAAAACAGGCTGTCAAATCACCGCAGTGGTTTACTTTGCCACCTAGAGTACTGTCAGTGATGTTTGTGAGTGTGTACATGTGTGTATGTGTGTCTGTCTGTCTGTCTGTCTGTCTGTCTATGGAAGAGACTCAAGGAGTCTTAAAGAGAAAGAAACTGGTGATGTGAAGGAAGCTGGTTTTTGGAATCCATTTAGCAGCACTGGCTTGGGTTAAGTAATGATATATCTAACATTGACAGAAAAAATAAATTTAGATTTTAACCTCAGTGCCTTCATCCTAGTTTTCTCTGTGCATCAAGAAGTTTTTAAGTTCTCAGAAAATGGGAAAAAGATATGTTCCAACATGGCTTTCTATATGCCCCATTCTCAGTTCCTGAAGGCAGCAGCACTTTTGCCAGTGGTATTATGTTTTCTAATATTACCCAATGAGGTTTATGTCATCATTTATTGTTACCTCCTTGATCTTCCGTTCACCAACTATTTCCTCCACCCATTCAACACATACACTTCACGTACCTTTTCTTCCCTGACTTTTGAGTTCCCAAAGCCTTGATACTGGGGAAAATGCATGTAAAGGTAGATTTTAAAGAACATCTGAGGACCAGAGCCACATTTCTTTATTCCTTAGACTTGCCAGAGCCCTCAGGATGAGGAGGAGAAAAATAAGGGGGGATGTATTAAGCATATATGCCCTGGCCGTTCCCAGAGTAACAGGAGCTTTGCACTAGCCTTCTTGGGTTAAACCCAGCATGAGTGAAAAAGAGAGGCTTCAGGTAAATGTGTTGCATTTGAAAGCAGAAGTCCTATGTCTCACTTCTGGAGCATATTTCTGGAGGGCAGCAAGTCCTCAAAGAGGGAGTCGTGTGTCTAGGCTGATAGGACTTGAGATAGACTCCTCGAGTTCCTCAATGTGTAGTGTGATTTAGAGGCAAAAGAAAAATCCCCCTGAGAGGCACCCAGAACAATGCCTCAGATGAGGGCAACTTGTGTAGATTAATAGCAGGAGGCATGGGCATCTCTAAGGAGACTAGCCCGGGTAGCAGCTATTACCTCAGCAATGCCTTGGCCCTGCATAAGCCTCCCAGCAACTTAGACCACCTCTGTGAAAGGCAGGAGATGGGGGACTGAATTCCTGAACTGACTGAGACTGATTTTCTGCCACTTTATTAGAATTTGGGCTCAAAATAGAAATTGAATTACAAAAAAATTTAATTTACATGTCACCTCTAATCACCATGCCATGACCATGCAGACAGCATGATTGTATCTCCTTCGATTGTTACATAATGGGTTCAAATTGGGCCACATTTCTCTGAAGCAGAGGTTTTTGTTCCAAAAATTCTAAGTGTTAAGGGGACTTATTTAGAAAGTCTTTATTATTTCTTAGAACCACTCATTCAACACTCCACAAAGGTCCATGTGGGTAATTTGTTCAGAAGGAACATAAAGAGAACTGTATCTGAGCACCATGCAGAAATCCTCTCAGCCAGTCTCCTATGGCACATACCTGGAAAAGGGAAACAAGTATGGAGAAAGAAAATGCAAGGATAAATAACTGTTTCCACACACAGCTCTTTCACACTGCAGGAAAATTTGCTTCCTTAAAGTGTTAGAGAATCCAATGAGAGTTTGTGTGCTGTGATGATAGGTATCTCGTGGTGAATTCAGAAGCAACCCAGAATTTCACTGTGGCCCGTGGAGTCCATTGTAGACATCCAATTAACTGGGAGCAGGATCACCACATCAGAGTTGGACAGAGAGCCCAGACAGATCACCCAGGCAACGATGTTCTTCTTTCTGAAGCACTCCTACTGTGTGCTAAAGCTGTAGCACAAACCAGAGGGGTGCCCAAGAGTGAAGAATGGCACTCCTTACCTGGAGCCCACACCCCCTATCTCTTCCTCCCTTTCCTCCTTCTCCTTTTTCTTTTAATTATTCTTGTTTCAAATACCCAGTAACTCAGGCTGGGAACCCTTTAAATGTTCATGATGGAAAATGTATCCTCTTCTACCCATCTTTCTTTCTAGCCTTTCCTTATCCCTTCTCCATAGGCACTACAACCTTGAGAAGCATGGTTTTTGTTGGCACAGCTGCTTTTTCTCTTTTATACCAAAGATGCCTTATTATAACTTATTTCCTGGCCCTTACTGCTCTGGGCACTTCCTTTCCTAACTCATTCTACTCTTGGCTTTTCTTTAAATTGTGTTTCTACTGCACAAAATCATGTTCTAAAAATATACCCAGGATGCATATTAATCAGGTATGGAAAGATATGCAGACATGGAAATAATTGTCATAAAGGAAGAAGTTTATACTTGAAGATCCTTAGAAACAAGAGACAGCAGATACCTTGCAGGAGCACATGGGGAGGCACCCAGGTTGACTAGGAGACAGAGGGAGAGGGAAGGATATAGCTCAGAGCATTTATTGAAATTATGTGAGAAGTAATGGGCAAAGCAGGATAGGTATGCTGAGTCAGTTTGGAACTAGGCAGCTTGAATATTTTTGGCAGGCTCTGGATTATAGAGCTGGTCCCTAGGTGTCTGGTACCTGTCCCTGGGGTGATTTAGGGCCGAAAGATATTGGCTTGGTGTGTGAGAGTTGGGGGTCTGTATCTGGATTGGTTGGTTTTCCCATCAAAGGAATGCTCATGGGGGAATACTTTTCTATCTCTAGAAATTAGCTAGCCCCGGGAGGAGCAGTCTCTCCAGGATCAAGACTTTAAATGCCAAAGCATCAAGAATGCAGAAAATAAGAAAATACAATCAATACAAGTTGGGTTCAAAGTAATCATTGTTTCATGTTCTACCTTTATCATCCATCCATGCATTGCCTCTTTTACTTTATGTTTTTATCTCTCAAATAAAGAAGAGTCATGAATTAACCACAGAACCTAAAACCTAGGATATTATCAACGACTCACACTGACTTCTTAGCTTCTACCCTAATCTTGCAGGTCCAGCAGTTCTTTCTGCAGTTTATTAATGGGCCTCAACACCTCATACGGAGAAGAATATCCTATTTTGGATGACTGCCAATGGCCACGTACCTGTCCTGTTCTCTCATCTGTCTCATCAGCTTGAATTTCAAGCTCTTTGAGTGTTTTCCAACCTGTAACTTAAACACTGGCAAGCAGAAGAGCATTTCACTTGGCTTTGGATGAAAAATTCATGAATGCGTGGAGATAAATGCTGGTTGAAAAAACATACATATTACTTTGTGTCTACGTAAGCCAACACCTCTGATGATGACAGTATATTCTTCACAGCTCTTGAACAAAAACCTAAAACCAAGAATTTAGGAAAGAAAGGACCTTTCCACAAGGCTTTCCAAGTCAGGCTTGAGGCTATGGTAACAGCCGCAAGAGTCTTCTTACTGTCTAGATTTTCAGCAGCTCCACTATTCATTTTGAATGAGGGCCACCAGACGTTGTCAAACAGCAGCCAGCAGACATGAAGGGACAGGGCTTTTCATAGCCTTTTGAGAGTATTGATGATGATGTTTTTTGCATAGGGAGTTTGAGATGTTGTGTTTAGAGAAACTAGTGGGGCTGTTGTTGAAAAATCAGCATAAATCAGATGTCTACAAGAAAGGACCTTGGAAAAGCCAGCGGTACACTGTCACAGGCAACAGGTATTCTGGGGAGTGAATGTGTTGGGATAATGCTTGGGGGACTTCAGACTGCCTTTCCAGTTCCTCACTGCTATCCTAGAAGTTCTTAGGTATTTCTCTTTCCAAGTGTTTAGAAACATGACAAAGTAAGAACTGCTGTGTATGCGGATGACCAGATCACTTCTGCCTCATTCAGCCTTTTTGTTTTCTGCCTTTTCTGTTGTTCTGTGCAAAAACATCCACATGGGTTCCTGAGCTATTGTTACAAACAGAGAAATGTGTAAGACCAGGGTTTTAGGTCTTCATCAAAACATCCTTTTTTTTTTTTTTTTTTTCTGCTTCATATCCTGTGGGAACTTTGGAATTTGGCTTTGTTATGTCCTAGCCAGTACCTCATAATCAAAAGGTTTTCAGAAATTTCTTCAGGTCTCACGTTCAAACTAAACAGTGGGTCTGGTTGTATTTTGTGCAGATAAAGTATAAATCATTTTCTGTCAGATTTTAGACTTCCTGAATGGACTGTCCTGGGAAAAGAGTCATTGGGTATTCAAAGCTTCCACAATTTAGGGATTTTGGCTGGATCCCAACATATTTAGGAGACCCCATTTGAAAATATTTACCCATCCAAATGAAATGAAAAGGTGCTTGTCCTCCAAATGGCCCCTGAAATAACTTTGGAAGTCCAACCCCTGCCACTGAACAGTGGCTATTACCCTTGGACACTGGTAAGCAGGGCTTATAATTCTGGAATAATTTCCCTTTGAATTTATGTCTCTTCAACTTCAGTTCACACATCAGCCTTCTCGTCTCCTCTCCCATGTTAAATTGGTCCATAAAACTCCACACACTATAAAATGGGATCTGGGTGGAGGTGTAGCAAAGCATCCCTCAAGGTCAACATTATGATAGACTCCCTGTCCCACACCCCCCCCAACCCCACCCCAGAAGAAAGTGGAAACAAAAGGCATGTTGGTCTGCAGGCTTGACTTCTGGCAGCTCCTAAACAGCTGTTAAGTTCTTGTTTAGTTGGAGGAGCAGCAGCCTTTAGAAAGGGAGACCCCCTTTCTTTCTCCCCATGTCCCTTATCTGAGTAATGGTCTACACAGAAGATCAAGAAAATGCCACAGTCTCACTAGGTTCTAAGAACTGACACCAAGGACTTCCTGTGGCCTGGCTCCAGCCACATGCGGAACAGCTCAGCCTGGAGCAGCCAGCCCTGATCGTGTCTGAAATATTTGGCTCCTGGCTAAGGCTGTGGGCTGGCTGTCTGGTTTGTTTGAACACAAGCTAGCCTGGGAGTCTTTGTGTAGAATGCTTCTTGAAGCTTTTTCCGTGACATCTGCCAATTAAATGTATGAATTACTCTGTTTACTCCTCCGTGACGGGGCAGATATTTTATTCAGAAGCAAGGATTTCTTCTCATCCTTGCTTTTTCTTCTCACATTTGCTTAGCTCCTATTATGTGCCAGAAACTGGGCAGGGATGCTTTTACATTTGTGATCTCACTTTATTCCTCATTACAGCCCTGATAAAATGCACTTAGGGTTCCCACTTTGTAGACAGGAAACTGAGATACAGAGATAGGAAGTGATTGGTCTAGGCCCACACAAATTAATAAGGGGGCAGAATTGGAACTAGGACCTAAATTTCCTCATTTCAAGCTTTTTACAATTCCTTTTAATCTTCTCCATTTCAGTTTCTTTTTTTTTTTCAATGTTTATTTATTTTTGAGACAGAGAGAGACAGAGCATGAACGGGGGAGGGTCAGAGAGAGAGGGAGACACAGAATCTGAAGTAGGCTCCAGGCTCTGAGCTGTTAGCATAGAGCCTGACGCGGGGCTCGAACTCACGGACCGTGAGATCATGACCTGAGCCGAAGTCGGACGCTTAACCGACTGAGCCACCCAGGCGCCCCTCCATTCCAATTTTTTTATGGATAACTCTTGGCTGTTTGGGTTGGTATTTTAGTCTTTATTCATTCATTCACTCATTCAGCATGAGCATCTACCATTGAGCATCTTCTACGTACAAGGTACTAGGTCTGAAGGCTAAGCACAAGAATCTGCAAACGTTCTGTAAAGAGCCAAATAATAAATATTTTAGGCTTTGAAAGCCATACAGTTTCTGTTGCAACTTCTCAGTTCTATCATTGTTGCATGAAAGTGGCCCTAGACAACAGATAGATGAATGGACTTGGTTGTCTTCCAATAAAACCTTATTTACAAAAATAGGCAGCAGGTCAGATTTGATACTCTAGCTGTAGTTTTTGATGGACTACCATGCAGTGCACAACCTGAACCCTTATACATGTTACCCCTAGTGAGGCACCACATAATTCTGTAGGTGGACTCTGAATTCTGAGCCTGTAATGACAGTGAGGATCCCTGTGCTTGGACCATGCCCTACTCTCTCAAAATAATCCTGACAGACCCAGCTGAATAATCATCGCCTTCAATGGTGAGATGCCACCTCTGCCCAGCAGCATTTCTCATGCACTCGTGGGAATGTTACTAGCATTCATGAAACCCTTCTGTGACTTGGTGGGCAAAGTGTTAAATCAGAGACAGTGACAAGAAGGTTGGGCCTCAGAGAACGTTGAAGAATCTAGGCTTGGGCATGGTCATCCACACACCTGATTGCACCGCAAAACTACTATAACAACAACAGCTACCATGGGTTAATGTTTATATGCTGAAGGCATCCATCTGCACAATCTCACTTGATCCTTGCAAGAATCCAGTTCACAAGTATTGCTATTTCTGCTTTCCAAATGAGGAAGCTTAGACTCAGAAAAGTTCAGTTATAAGGTCATACAGACAGTAAGTAGCTAACTCAGGTTTTGAGTGAAAGCCTGAGTGTTTCCAAAATCTCTTACCTCCAAAGTAGACTGCTTTTGATAGAAGACAGTAAAAGAAAGAACAAGCTGCTTTTATTGTCATTGTTATTGCTTCCATGGCATCATGGCAGCAAGATGAACCATAGGGACCACTTGACATGAAAGATGCATTTGTGGGGACAGCAACCATACAGTGTATTCCTATTAACTGTGGTCAGCTTCCTGAGGCACAAAAGGTCTACTTCCAGTGTGTGCCCACAGTGCCCTCTACTGCCCAGGAGGAATACCACACAGACTCTGTTTTTCATTGCCTTCAAGATGGAAGACCCTTATTACCATTTGTTGAAAATTGGAATTTGAGTCATGGTGTGAGATTTTATTAGGATTCTTTCCTTATTACTTCTGATAATTGTACACTGCATTGCTAGATTGGGGATCGCAGGTGGGGAAGAGGAGAGAGAGCCCGTAATCTTCCTTTGGTTGTCTCGTACCTGAACAAGAGTGCACATTTTTCCTTTTATAGGGTGGCCTATGGTCGATTGAATGGTGATGACATCTGGGCCAGGAAGAAGTCAAGGAGACTCCCGATGATTCCTGGTGGTATTTACAGCTCCAAGTCAGGTAAAGTTTATTTCATTACTGAAAAAAAATGTTTTCATGGAAATAAGCAGACAATGCACTGACTTAATGGGTACAAGGAAAGAGAACAATGTCAAGATAAAAGAATACAAACCAACTGATTGCTAAAGGAGCTAGAATGGGAGAATTAAAACACATAGAAATTAAATAAATAAAATATCACCCTTCATGGTACAGTGGTGCTGTGGCCTGGGGATGGAACTGGAAACTTTGTGTGGTAAGTTCTAGTGGGATGTGGGTTGGGCCAAAATATATTTGTCTCCAAGAAATACATTTTTCAAAATGCTAAGCTTTAATTTTTTTTTAAGTAAACAGCCAGGAAAATGCCAGGCTTGATCCTTTTTTGAATGGGGCCCTGGGTATGTCTTATGGAAGTCCTTGTGAGGGGAAAACCCTTGGTAGCTTGACCCAAGCTAACTGCTGGACTGTGGGTCCATTCAGTTCGGCCTTCACCCATCCACTTTGAATCTCTGCCCTCGCAGCATCCTGGGCTATGTCCAAACCTCCCTTTCCACCTCGCTGCCGGCACATGATGTGCTTCCTTTTTTCAAAGGAGCAGCCATGTTGGAAGAAACACAGGGCCCCGAAAAACAATCCTGTTGGTCCAATAGTCAAATCTCTCAGCCCACAGAGATGTTTCTCTGCCTACCACATTTTCCTTGGCTCTTCCGGGCTCCATCCCTCTAAGCAAACATTCCCTCTGCATTTAGACTCCTTCTAACACTGAGAATAATGTAATGGAAAGAAGCATTCAAGACCTGGGTTTTAGTGGTTTTGCTATTAACTTCCTCAACATTTAATATCCCTGACTTTCAGCTTTCTCATCTTTATTCAGTATTACCCATCATATGGTGCCAATGGAGAATTGAATGGGATAATGTACAAGAAAGCATGTTAATAAGTGTAATAGTCAAATATTTATTAAGTGCTTGGCATTGAGAAATATGAGGCTAAGACACAGATTTTGACCTTGAAGAGTTTATAATTTAGTGAAAGAGGTAAATAGGGAAATGGGTAATGTCGTGTGAAGATTGGGTTGCGTTTGTTTGTTTTGCTTTTTTTCTAGTTGGTCGTAGCAAACCAACCCATAACCTATTCCAAATCTATACCCACTGCCACTAATTCCCCTTCCTTCTTTGGGACTCAGATTTCCAATTTGCCAAATGAATGAGTGACTAGATAATTTGTTGGACATTTCTGAAGGTGAGAGGAGGTGCTATTAATAACTCTGCCAACTATGCCAGAGCAACTGGTTATAAATGGAAATGATCCCAGGCTATCTGAGATTATGGTTGTTTCACAAATAAGTGGGGGAAGGCATTGAGTGAGATCTAAGGCTTATTCAATTTCTTACAATTTATGGGCCTTACACTTATTATCGCAAGTCTTTCTTCTAGTCCCAGTTCCTACATTTCATCTTTGGCTGCCCTTGTGGGCATGGTTACTGGTCAGTAATATAGAGAATGAGCTGTATACTGATGATCCCTGAAAATCCTGGTTGCTGCCCTCATTGGTCGAATCCTTTGTTGGTCAAACTGTGCCATATTCTTTGTGGCCACATCGTCTGTTGGAGCTTAGCCCCGTAGGCCTCAGAAACTAAGTGAAAGTAAACTTAAACACAAGCAGCAGAGGTCCTACTACTATGGACCACTGAGCTCCTGAATTGTCTCTTCCCACATCTCAGATGCTTTTTATATTACCCTCCTCTCCCAGTGCAGTGAGCCCTGTGCTCACATGGATGGTGAATTTCCAGACAACACATAGGTTTAATAATATCTCCCCACCCACTGTGAGCTTCGGCCAGCTTAAGATCAATACGAGGAAAGGATTCATGAGCTGATTTTGTGTATCTCTCTCCCTCCATCCTTCTTCCACCTTCCTCCTTCCTCATTCCTCCTTACAATTTGATCTCCTTTCTACTTCCTCTATTGACAAATTTTGGGGCTTGGGATGGTCTTAAAATAAAATTTTCTTGATTTTTCTTTTACTACGCCATCCAACAAAAGTACCCCAACCGCAATGCTGGGGAAACTGAACCCCAGAGGAGTTCTTGATAACCTTTTATACACAAGCACATATAATTTGTGTTAAATGATTTGAGATTAGTGATGGAGTCCCTTATATATTCAGGCTGTATGTTGCGTGTCTTCCCAGAATTACACGTTTTATATATTTTAAAAAATTTTTTAGAGAATTGCTTTTATTTATTTTTTGGGCAGCATATTTTTTTATTAAATATAATTTATTGTATGGGGCGCCTGGGTGGCGCAGTCGGTTGAGCGTCCGACTTCAGCCAGGTCACGATCTCGCGGTCCGTGAGTTCGAGCCCCACGTCAGGCTCTGGGCTGATGGCTCAGAGCCTGGAGCCTGTTTCCGATTCTGTGTCTCCCTCTCTCTCTGACCCTCCCCCGTTCATGCTCTGTCTCTCTCTGTCGCCCAAAAAATAAATAAACGTTGAAAAAAAATTTATAAAAAAATAAATATAATTTATTGTCAAATTGGTTTCCATACAACACCCAGTGCTCATCCCAACAGGTGCCCTCCTCAATGCCCATCACCCACTCTCCCCTCTCCCCCACCCCCCATCAACCCTCAGTTTGTTCTCAGTATTTAAGAGTCTCTTATGGTTTGCTTCCCTCTCTCTCTGTAACTTTTTTCCCCTTCTACTCCCCCATGGTCTTCTGTTAAGTTTCTCAGGATCCACATAAGAGTGAAAACATATGGTATCTGTCTTTCTCTGCCTGACTTATTTCACTTAGCATAATACCCTCCAGTTCCATCCACGTTGCTACAAATGGCCAGATTTCATTCTTTCTCATTGCCAAGTAGTATTCCATTGTGTATATAAACCACATCTTCTTTATCCATTCGTCAGTTGATGGACATTTAGGCTCTTTCCATAATTTGGCTATTGTTGAAAGTGCTGCTATAAACATTGGGGTATAAGTGCCCCTATGCATCAGCACTCCTGTATTCCTTGGGTAAACTCCTAGCAGTGCTATTGCTGGATCATAGGGCAGATCTATTTTTAATTCTTTGAGGAACCTCCACACTGTTTTCCAGAGCGGATGCACCAGTTTGCATTCCCACCAACAGTGCAAGAGGGTTCCCGTTTCTTCACATCCTCACCAGCATTTATAGTCTCCTGATGTGTTCATTTTAGCCACTCTGGCATGAGGTGGTATCTCAGTGTTGTTTTGATTTGTATTTTCCTGATGAGGAGTGACGTTGAGCATCTTTTCATGTGCCTGTGGGCCATCTGGATGTCTTTTTTAGAGATGTGTCTATTCATGTTTTCTGCCCATTTCTTCACTGGATTATTTGTTTTTCAGGTGTGGGTTTGGTGAGTTCTTTATGGATTTTGGATACTAGCCCTTTATCTGATACATTATTTGCAAATATCTTCCTATTCTGTCGGTTGCCTTTTAGTTTTGTCTATTGTTTCCTTTGCAGTGCAGAAGCTTTTTATCTTCATGAGGTCTCAATAGTTCATTTTTGCTTTTAATTCCCTTGCCTTTGGAGATGTGTCAAGTAAGAAATTGCTGCGGCTGAGGTCAAAGATGTTTTTCCCTGCTTTCTCCTCTAGGGTTTTGATGGCTTCCTGTCTTACATTCAGGTCCTTGATGTATTTTGAGTTTATTTTTGTGAATGATGTGGTTTCATTCTTCTGCATGTTGCTGTCTAGTTCTCCCCGCATGATTTGTTAAAGAGGCTGTTTTTTTTTTCCATTGGATATTCTTTCCTGCTTTGTCAAAGACTAGTTGGACATACATTAGTGGGTCCAATTCTGGAGTCTCTATTCTATTCCATTGGTCTATGTGTCTGTTTTTGTGCCGATACCATACTGTCTTGATGATTACAGCTTTTTTAGTAGAAGCTAAAGTCTGGGATTGTGATGCCTCCTGCTTTGGTTTTCTTCTTTGGCTATCCGGGGTCTTTTGTGGTTCCATACAAATTTTAGGATTGCTTGTTCTAGCTTCGAGAAGAATGCTGGTGCAATTTTGATTGGGATTGCATTGAATGTGTAGATTGCTTTAGGTATTATTGACATTTTAACAGTATTTATTCTTCCAATCCATGAGCATGGAATGTTTTTCCATTTCTTTCTATCTTCTTCAGTTTCCTTCATAAGTTTTCTATAGTTTTCAGCATACAGATCTTGTACATCTTTGGTTAGATTTATTCCTAGGTATTTTATGATTCTTGATGCAATTAGAATCACACATTTTAACATAATCTTGAAACCAGGGTGATGTGGCTGGGCTAACTATGCCTCTTCTCAAACATATAGCTATGATCCACATGAGTATCTTATCGTAGACAGTTGTAGGCTCTTGGGATTTGCATGGCCCTGGAGTTTTCTTTTCCATTATCCTTTCTAGTTTCATTACCCTTATGGAAAGCACTGAGGATTGCAGGAAACAAATTCTGGAGGAGAAATCTTATCATCCCAGCAGACATCATAGGGTCTGGTCCCAACCATTTTCATCTACATCATAAAACAACCCGTTTTGGTGGCTTAGTTCTGGGACAAAAATTTGTACATAAGGAACCAGTTCGGGTGTTCAGAGAGGTGACTGCAGGTGAAAGATTAAGGGAGAATATGTTGATACAGCTACCAAATTCTTCCTGAACCAGAAGGAACTTACTGAAGACCCACTGAGAGGACGGGTACGAGCCCAGACACAATGGAATACAGGTTTTTTCCCTTCTCATTCTGCACAGCTGGTGTATGCTGTGCACCCTCTACTGGGTGCTAGAACAGTCTGACTAAACCCCCATCTCATCTGGCTACCTGCAGGCATGAGTAGGTAGCCCTGGAAATCACAAATCCTGGTTCAAATGGGGTTGCCACTGTCATCATCTTCCACCCAACTACTTTATCAGGGAGCTGGGATGATTAATAGTTGGTGATGGTGCAGGGAGTAAACTAGAAGTGGAAATTGGTATGATTTGGCCTGCTGGGGACAAGGGGCTGGGCCTTCTGGGCTAATTCTTGCTATTTTCTTCTGGAGTAAGTTTTATTCTTATCCACACTTCATATTCTGTGTATCTCTCTGTTGGTTCTCCATGAGACGGGTTGTCTTTATTTAGTAAGTAGGACTTAACGATTCTTAATCCAAAGGCCTCATCTTCCATATGGCATGTTGGGAAGGAGAGCTTGCACATTATCTCAAATTCTTTTTCCTTTATATTTTAAAATGTTATCTTGAAGATCAAAAGTGAAAGCTCTCCTCTCATGTTGAGCCCAGCTGTCCTGTGGGGTCAAAGACAACCCTGCTCAGCTGTGCACAGCAATTTGCCACTTCCTGGTCCCCACCCTACTTTGCCCTTCAAGTACAGACATGATACTGTTGAGTCCCTCCAACTAGGAAAGATGATTTGAGGTTTTCAGCATAATTTAGCAAGTGTTAAGTGAGCATCTATTCTGCCCCACGTTCTGTTTTTATGTTTAAAGGTAGTTTTAAGTTCAAGAAAGCGTGGCTGGGCTAACAAGATGAAAAAACTACATTTTTCAAGAATCTACATGATATTTTATTGAGAGACGTTTAAGTACATGATGTGTAAATAATTAGAAAAGAGCATGTAAATAACATGTAACAAGGCAAATTGAAATAAGAGGCATACGGAAGCATTAGCAGCTTCTAGAGGAAGGAGCTGTTAATTCTGCCGAGGGTATCAGAGAGGACTAGTCAGGTATGTTAAAACTCTGATAGTTTAAACTGAGCTTTGAATATTAATCCTAACATGCATTCCACTGCCATTTACCGAATGCCTGGTTTAGGTGACAGACAGTGCAAGACAGTGCAGATTATGACAACTCTTGTCACTAGGAAACTCATGACCTACCCATACCCACTGAGCCAGATAAATATACTATCATAAAATTAAAAAAAATATTTTTAGACTGTTAATTATAATCATAGCCCCTGCTTTATTTAAAAAGCATTACCAAGTCCTAGGTTTATTCATTAACCATCCATTAATTAATTTTCAACTCATTATCTAATTACAATGCACAATCACCCCTTATATTGTGTCTAATATAAGTTTACACAAGAGGAAACTTGTTCAGAGGTACCTTGATAGTCAGATGAATAACTAAAATTTGAATTCTTGAATCCATGTCTGTTGGATTCCAAAGTCCATGCTCTTAAATATTAAAAAAAAATTTTTAACGTTTATTCATTTTTGAGAGACAGAGAGCTGTCAGCATAGCCTGACACAGGGCTCAAACTCATGGACCACAAGATTATGACCTGAGCTAAAGTCACATGCTTAACCAATTGAGTCACCCAGGTGCCCGATGCTCTTAAATATTAGGCAAGAATTGGGTGGAGGGAACAATGCAAAGTAAGGGGACAAAAATAGGAAAGAAAAGGAGAGTAAAATTATGTTACAGGGTCAGGATGGGGCACTTCTTTTGTGGTTGGAACTTAGACCATCCTGAGGGATTTTATGCAAGGCTGGACAGGTAGGATGGGGGTTGTTGTTTGAAACCCTTGGATATCGTACTAAGGAGTTGAATTTTTATTCTATAAATCATGGTAACCCACAGTAAGGATTTTAGATTTTAGTAGGGATTTTAGACAACTTACATTCATGAGAGTATTTCTAAATAAATAATGAGGATGGTGATAGGTTCCCTGAATCCTCTATACATTTTTCTGAAGTATGTGGTGAGGGTTAGGACTCTGGGCTGTGGATTTGAAATTGAAATTATTTTCTTTTCTGAATACATATAAATGGTCTGCCTGGAATTGGTCTTTGCTCTTAGTAGCTATGAAAACAGATGTGCAAAACACAAGTAACATCTTTATTTTTCTAGAATGCTACCTAATCCTTATATGACAGAAAAATTTAGTCTTAATGAGTTTTTACAGACATTTTTAGATTCAAACTCATTCAAATCAGAATTTACTTCCTCTTTCTGTGTGGATCGGCCAAAGTTTGGAGAGACTTTCAAAACATAAAAGGATGAGAGGTGGGAGGTGGAAAGGGTGGTACCTGATCCCTGGTCATTGGTATCTGTCCAGCCCTGCAATATTCTCCAGTCATTGGTCAAAAACTGTACCATTTTCAGTCCATCTGGCTCCTTATAGCTCTTCTGTGGCCTTTTGCTCCCCTGCCAGGAGAGTTTTCAAGTGTTTTCCCATACTATTCTGGGGCCATACAAGACTTGGGGGCCTAGCTTAGGTATTCCTAGACCTTGATGATTTTCTCAATCCCTCATCAGGAAGCAAACACAATTCCCTTCTCTTACTGACCCCTCCCAGGACTTGGACTCCATCCAAAGGGATGAGCACAGCACAGAGCCTTCCAGACCTGGCTCCAGCTCTCCCTTCTCCTCCTAATGAGCTCAGAAGATCTAAACTACTGTAGGGGGTAGAAGTGTTTTGCAGGTAAACTAGTTCTGCCTAACGGCATATTCTTCCAAGTCTGTTTGTCCTGGTATAACCTGGACCAAGGCATTTGGGCTTAGAAGCCATGAATTTGATGAATGATGTCCACTTCCCTGAATAAAAGAGACCCACATGGTAAAGAGAGAGTACACATAAAAACACATGGGTTAGCATTTTACAATATTGTCCCCATGCTATTAGAATCTTGATACGAATTTTAGCACCTTGGAGACACCAATCTGAGTTTACTTTTTATCCAAAGAGAAATTTGGCCTCCATAGCTAGGCATTTTTCAAGATGGCAAATTCACAAATTCCACTTTCTTATTTTCTTTGATTCCCCAACAAGGGTCTCATCTATGATCAAAGCCTTTTTTTTTTTCCCTAACAGCAACTGGCATATCCTTGAAGGTATAATTAGCTACCATAGTAACTATAAATTATAATCTTCCTTTGACTTTCCAGACAACCTAAATAAGATGCCATCACTTTCCCCCTACAATTAATACTCCCTGAAGAAATATCTGAGTGTCATGATCTATTGCTAAATTTGGAGCATAGAGACAATAATTTGGTCATTTCCACCAGAAGTTAGAGTGGTAGCAAATTCACTGAATTCAGCAAAATACATGGACATACAACTTGGACTAAGATTGACTAAGAGCTTGTGAAACTGAAAGCTAAGTATCGGTTGAAAAAGTCTTCTTTATACTTTATTGCCAAAGATGTAGAGAATAGAAGGGAGTATTATTATTATTATTATTATTATTATTATTACTGTTGTTAATCACTCATTTAACTGCTATAGTGAATTATGGGCTTAAAGTTTTTTTCCGTAACACTCATTAGAGCATTTACTGCCAACTTACAGTGGAGTGTTGTAAAGATTAAGCTATAATCCTGTCCTTCTGGTTATGAGGGGCAGGGGAATTAACTCACATCTGCATATCTGCAAGTGTTTTCCAGGCACTGTGGTAAACACACTACAATATTCTTCTCATTCCATCATGATAATAACCTTAGAAGTAGATCCTATCATTCCCAATTTATAGATGCAGAAAGCCAACTTCTGAAAGATGAAAATAATTGACCCCATTAGTTCAACTCTGGTCTGTATCTGACTAAAGGAGGACACAGTTTTCCTGCCTTTTCTTTTTTTTTTTTTTTAATTTATTTTTTCCTTTCCTTTCCTTTTTTATTTTATCTTATTTTTTTAATGTTCATTTACTTTTGACAGAGAGAGAGAGAGAGAGACAAAGACAGAGCACGGGGGGTAGAGAGAGAGGGAGACAAAGAATCTGAAGCAGGCCCCAGGCTCTGAGCTGTCAGCACAGAGCCCAATGTGGGGCTCAAACCCACAGATCATGACCTGAGCTGAGCCAAAATCAGACAGACACTTAACCAATTAAGCCACCCAGGTGCCCCAAGTCAGACGCTTAACCGACTGAGCTACCCAGGCAGCCCCCCTCCTTTTCTTTTCCTAAGCCAAACTCTGTACAACAAATGATACCATCTGTATTCATTAAGGAATGTCTCCATCCTGGGGATTGGTGATTCTTCCCTCTGAGGATATTCACTCCCAGGACTCAGCTTAGCTCTCAGGGAAAAGGGAGATCATGTCTGTCCCCCATTCCCATTTGTTTTCCCCACCTCTATCTCCATGATCTTTTATTTTTAAGAGAAGTGAAGGAAATGAAAAAAATTTGAGTACACACTATTCCCAAATGCTTACAACAATTTTACAAGGTATATATTACTATTCTTCTCTTTATAGCTTAAAGATCTAGAGCTCAGAGAGGTTAAGATACATATTTAATACAAATATATATAACATATATATATAAATTATATATATTTAATACTAAGTATTAGTATACTAAATTTATATTTCCTTTTAGATTAAATTTAGTATTTAGTTTTAGTCTAAAAATAATGGAAGAAACATATACAAAGTCACACAGTTAAAATGTAGAGCTGGGAATCAAAGCCAAACTTGTCTCCCTTCAGAAAACCTCTTCTCTTTATACTATTTGTTTATTCAACAAATATTTACCGCGGGCCTGACTATGTGCTAGAGCTGGGTCTAAATTAGTAAAAATATAGACATGGTCTTGCTCTCACAGAACTTACCATCTAATAGAGAAGACAGATAATAAATAACAAATAAATAACTATTATGTACCACTATGAGAAAGAATAACTGGGGAGTCTCCATAGGTATTAAATATGTTTAATATAATATATGATCTATTATATGTATTTATATTAACTCAAAGGAGAAATAGGGGAAGTGGGTGGTCTGAGACGTTCTCTAAGGAAAAGGCAATTAAACTGAGGACTGGGGTGTGGAGGAACCAGTCAGGTACAGAAGTTGGGGAAGGTATTCAGGGCAGAGAAAAGACTGTGGGAAGCCCTGAGGACAGCAAATAACTTGTTGTTTTTAGGGGACAGAAATAACTTTTGTTCAGCTGGAGAGGATATTCTTTAGGGAATAAGGTCATAAAATAAGTTGTAGATATAGGCAGGGATAGATCATGCAGGGAAATGAAGTCATGTTAATGAATTTGGATTTCATTCTAGATTCAACCAGGGAAGTGGCAGGATATGTATAGAAATAGGTTTCTCTGACTGCTCTGTGATGACAGAATTTGAAGGAAAATTAAAGTGATCATGGCTTATTTAGGGAAATCATCATGGTGATTTGTGCTAGCTAGGGATAGTGAGTGTGTGTGTGAGATGGTTATATATAATGTGTATACACACACTATGTGATATATAGGCTTGCAATATTTATAATAAATAGTATAGTAAATATAGAGTAAATAGGTATGAAGGAGGAAGAGCCAGGACTTGCATGGTGTGGCCTAGAGTCAAGGGAGAAATCAGGCCAATTTGCAGGTTTCTGGTATGAGCAATGGGTAGATGGTAGTGCCATTACTGAGACGATGAAGACTGGGGAGACAAACATACTTGGGGAGAAAATCAAGCTTTTGCTTTTGGACATGTGAGATTTGAGCTATCATGTAGGTTGTTGGTTGTGTGAATTTGGAGCCCAGAAGAAAAACATTTGATGGGAGGTATAAACTCCTGAGTCATCAGCTTATAGATGTTTAAAACAATGGGAATGAATAAGTTTACTTAAAGGGAATTTCAAAAGGTAGAGAAGATAGCCTAAAACTTACCCATGAGGTATTTATGTATTTAAAGTTAGATTAGAAGAGGAGGATGTTTCAGAGGAGACAGACAACAGAAGTCCAATAAAGAAGGAGCCAAAGTGCAAGATTATTAAATGGTACTGAGGGATCTGGAACTCTCTGCAATGATGGAAATGGTCTACATCTGCACTGTCCGGTATGGATCTGATTTTCATATTGAAACACTGTTTCATAACAATGAAGGTCTAAACAGAGAACAATTAAAGATTGGCCCCTGAATTTGGTGACAGAAGGTTACTGCTGACACGGACCAGGGAGGTGGTAAAATGGAGGTGGAAGCCAGTCTAGTGCCAGTAGAGAAAGCAAAGACATGAAAGTAGAAGTTTTTTGGATGATATTTGGAATATTGCCTCTGAAAAGGAGAAGAGAAATTGGGTAAGACTGATAGGAATATGAGAGTTCAAGAGAAGCGTGCTTTATCTGGGTCCAGGGGAATGGAAGATGGCATTTACTTATTTATTTATCAGATATTTGTTGAGCACCATGAATTTTCAGTGCCATTTCAACCCTGGAGATGGAGTAGAGAACTGGACAAGCAAGATCTGTACTCTTCCAGGATTTACAGCCTATTGGGTGAAGGGGAGACAATAAACAGCAAATAATAAATTAATTAACTAAAGGATAACTATACAGAGTGAGAAATACTGTGCAGGAAACAAAACAAATTAATAGGATAGTGACTGCAAAGGGAGTGAGAGCTATTTAAATAGGAGGGTCGTGCAGGGCCTTTCCAAGGAGGTTAAATGAGCCAAGACCAGCTAGCCCTGGGAAATGTATCACAGTGAGTCTGAATGCTGCTGGATGACCCAACAGAGAGGTAAAAATTGATAATGTAGGAGAGAGGAGGATGAGCAAAGGCACAAAACTGAGGAGGTAAGGGAAGATGAGGAGGATTCACCTTAGATAGGAAGAAGGATTCCTCTTCAGAGGTGAGCTCTATGGCTTCAGTGATATGAAGAGATTGAACAATTACTGTTAGTGAGGAACATGAGTAGGCAGGCTAACAGCACAGGAGGTGATGATCAAATGTAGGATGCTTGCAGTCATGACTGGGAGGTGGTATATTCTTAGTAATGACAAGCCCAGAGCATGATATCCGAGAGGGAAGTTGAGGAATAATGTTTTGGTATTGGGGTAGTGGTCTTCAGAGCCACGGGGTGAGAAACAGAGAAGTTGGGGTATTAGATTGATTGCCCACATGGGTGTTGAAATCAGCAAGAATGATGACTAAAATTGGATGAAAAGGAGGAACATGAGCCAGAGCTAATTTGTTATAATATATGAGAAATGACCAGATAAATGGTAGCAACAAGGAGAGTGTATCTTCAGGGAGTAAACCTGAAATAAACAGAGGGTTTTGCAAGACAGAACAGAAGTAACGGTTTAAAAGTGGGAATGGGGAGCAGGGAGGATACCGACCTTACCTTTCTCTCCTAAAATATGTAAGAATTGAAAACGAAAAGTCTCTGCTTGAGAGGACTTTAGGAAGATTCTGCTGGTTCTTTAGCTAATAGCCATCTACCCATCTTTTCCCAGTTGTCTAAAAATCCCAATCATGTATCAAGTACCAGAGGATTAATAATGCTTGATCTAAGATGACAAAATCAGTATTGTTCTCCTTTGCCAATACTTCCTTGTGTGACCTTCTTTGTAGCAAGGGTGGCTATGATATGGTTATGGCCAAAGGACATTCATTCAGCAAAATGTATTTTTTGAGCACCAGCTTACATATCAGCATGGTTCTAGGTGCTGAAGATACAGCTGTGAACAAAATTCAGAAAAGCTTTTATGGAGCTTACATTCTAATGAGGGGAGGCAGACAAGAGACAAATAAATATATATTTCAAATGGTATTAAGTACTTTAAATATAGACAGGGAGGAGAACAGAGTATATCAGAGAGTTGCTATATTAGAAAGGTTGTAGGGTCAGATGCAAATAGATATCTGCTGGGAGGTTTCTGGAGAATCATCCTATCAAAGGGATGATTGTGAGAAGTGAATTCATTGTCATCCCTCCTGTCTCCTTATTTTTGTTCTGGATATGGATACGATACCTAGGGATATAGCAGCCATTGCGTGACTATGGGACAATAAACATGTGGTCACAATGTCAGTATGCTAAGGTTTGCAGAATGAAAAGATAAAAACAATCTGACCAACGCTGAGATTTTCCCCAAACTTAAAGACAACTTTCTGTAGACTTCTTACTATGTGATATGAGATCATTAAATGCCTTTACTGTGTAAACCACTGAGTCATTCTCCTATTTGCAGCAGAAGGTATTCTATTAAAGAGCTACATCAAAAGCAGTGTCGTCTGGAGAGAACCAAGTTTCAGCTAAGACAAAAGGCTGAGTAATGCTTAATGGATAACAGATCAGGAGCTTGAGGAAACATGGCCCAGGGTTTTAGAAGGATGGGAAGGGGAGCACTCATTTAGTGTGTATTGCTGTGTAACAGAGTACTCCCAAATGTAATGACTTAAACATTAAACATTTATTATCTCCCAATGTCTGTGGTCCAGGAATTCAGGAGTGGCTTTCCTGGGTGGTTCTAGCTCAGGGCTTATCATGTGCTTCTTGTCAAGATGTTAGCTGGGGCTACAGCCATTTGAAGTCTTGACTGGAGCTGGAGCATCCGTTTCCAAGATGACTCAGTCACTTGGCTTTTGGTAGAAGACCTCAGTCTTCACCATGTGTACCTCTCCATAGAGCTGCTTGCATATCTTCTTATGACAGCTGGCTTCCTCCTGAAGCAAGCAATCCAAAAGAACAAGATGAAAGCTTTAATGTCAATTGATTAATTGATTGATTGGCTGAGAGCAAGCTGGAGAGGGGCAGAGGAAGAAGGAGAAGGAGAATCTCAAGCAGACTCTGTGCCCAGCACCAAGCCTGATGTGGGGCTCTATCTCACAACCATGAGATCATGACCTGAGCTGAAATCAAGAGTCACTAGCTTAACCGACTTTGAAAGTCACACTCCATCACTTCAGCAACATCCTATTGGCTATTCAACATAGGAGGGGACTACAAAAAGGCATGAATCACCGGGAGGTCATCATGGGGATTGTCCATCAGATTCAAATCATGAGATTTACAGAGAGATTTACATGAGATTTACAAAGCAAATGAGGATGAAAATTTGGATGATTATGAGAAATAGGGGAGACTTAGACTTCTGATGATGAATGAGGCAAATTAGGATGTGAGGCACAATGGGATTGGTCCTGGTAATCTCTTAGAGGAGACTGGCAATCAGTTCTAGTGCCGTTTTCTTGACTATGCCATTGGAAAAAGTCTTTGAGGCAAGTGTGCCTCTTGGAGGCTCCTGGCAATGAGGTCTCACTGACTAGTGTGTGCTTCCCAGGATGTCACTGGGCAGTATGGCTGAGTGAAAAGTATGAAGGTGCAAAAATAGAGGAAGAGCCGCTTGACACTTCAGTTGCATTATAATTCTAGCTGCACCAGCCTCTCTGAAACTGGAGGGCCATTATTGACTGTGGTGCTTCCCAGCAAATACCCCACCCCATCTCCCTCCCATTCCATTCTGAAAACCCATTTTTAAACTCTTCCTTCTTTCTTGGCACAACCAGTGTGTTATTCTTCACCACAAAGCCTCTCTCTACTCGGTAATTTAAAGCAGTTTGTGTCAGAGTGACATTAATTACGTCAGGACCTATTGAAGCCCCTTATGAAAGACATTTTGTTGCTGTTGTTGTTAAGAATGAAATGCAAAGAAACCACTCTTTTTTTTTTTACAGTGGACGTCAGAGCCCACTGGATTGAGGAATTCAGTAAATAAAGGCAGTTAGGGGGGATTAAGGACAAGTCAACTTTTCAAAAGGATAAAGTATATAGTTTCCAAAACACCCATTTCTGGGTATAGGCTGAAGACCAATATCTTTTGCTTGTAACTTGTTTTAGCAAAATTCCAGCATTTAATTATTAGTTTGGTGAATGACCACACCAGACCATTTAGTGTAACATGACAGGCCCTGAAGGGAGTAGTCAGTAATTTGAAACACTAACCATGTGTTTTGTCTAAAAAATTAATACCTGTAGCATGATTAGAGTGGCATAGTTCCACCAATCAAAATGTAGGAAAAAATCCATGGCATTAATAAAGGCAGCTACTGTACTGACTTATGGCAAACATAATAGATGCTGTTTATTAACTATTTACTATGTGCCATTGCTATAGATGTATTATCTCATTTTATCTTATTGATCACTTCATGAGCTAGATAACAGCAAAAGAGGCTAATATTTACTGAACACACACTATGTTTCATAATCTTTTACATGTTTTGTTTATCTCAGTCCTCATAATATAATATTATTTTATACTTGTGTTAAAAATGAAAAACTGAAGATTGGAAAATGCAGCTAATATTGACAGTAAATGATAGAGGCAAGATTTGAACTGATGCTTGTCTAATTCCGGTGTTCATATGCTTAACAACTACACTACCTCAAAAAGATAGTACAACTTAACTCATTCTGACTGAACTTGAGGAAATGGATTAGGGACTGATTACAGGTAAAGTCTTAATTCGACACATTTGAAAAAAAAAACTTGTTCCACTCTATCATGTTTAATTAAAAATAGCACCTCCTGTTGTGCTAGTCAGTAGAGATCCTCAAGGATTGATTTTAATAATTAGCCAAATGGATTTGTATTTGTACAGATAGATTTCAAGAGCTTGCAAAGGACTTGTTTGAAATATAGCAATGGCTACTACTATTACAGACATTGTAATAAATACTGACTACAACCCTGGAATATGGACACTAAGGTATTAGACATAGCTAGGTATACAACAACTCAGCGCTACCTTCCTAATTTTTAACAATTTTAATTGAACTACCCACCCTTCTTCTGTGGGCTTATGCTGCAGGCGAAGTGAGCCCAAGCCTGAGGGGTGAATCATGATGAAACCAAACCAGTTACGTGATGCAGCACCCCTTGCCAGGGATGGCTTGGGCATGGGCATATAGCACGATTCTAGCCAACGAGTCCCGAAGAACAGGCCGCACAGGGATTTCTGGAAAGATTTTCTACGTTAGCTTAGTGACCTATAGGAAGAAGATACCCTGTTTCTCTACCAGTCATTACCATGTCTGTGTGTGATGCCTAGAATTACTTCAGCAATATTTTGACAAGAGGGAATTTGGACAAGTACCAAGGGTGGCAGGCAGAAAATAGAAGAAAAACATCTGGAGTTATGATGATGTCAAGTTGCTGACTCACTGATTCCAGAACTTCTCGCTATGGGAGATAATATATTTTCTGTGCCAAGTCAGGTAAATCAGGGTTTTTCTTGCAATCTACAGCTCGACTTCCAAATTGATAGTTTTATCATCCCTATTGTTCTGAGGGGGAAAGAAAAGTGAAGTTCCAGAAAACGGAGGACTTGGTTAAGTTCATATCCAATTATCCCTACATCTGCATGATCCCTGAGCCTGTCCTTCACTGTAACACACCAGCTCTCACTCTTCCTTCTATAGACTCCATTTGTGTTGCAAAACCCCTTTCTCCCTGGGAGAGTTGAGGGAAATTGAAATGTATCTTTTCCTGCATGCCAAACATCTCCACTGCATATGCAAATGGGGACACAGTGATGAGTAAGCAGTCTCCCCACGTCTCCCATGACACTTTGACAGCACATGTACACAAAGAGCTTCCAATTCTTCTTCAGTACCAGAGATTAAAATACTTTGATGGCTTGCCGTTGCTGATAGGATAAACTCAAGACTCCTTAACCATGTCTACAAAGACCTATCAATCTGGCCTTTTCTTTCCTCTCCAGCTTCCTTTGCTACTCAAACAGGCTCATGATGGAGGACTCCAGACAAGTCCTTTGTCACTTCCTCTGAGTACATCCTCCTTCCAGCCTCAGAGCATCTGCAAATTCTGTTCCATCCGCTTTGGCTATTGTTACTCCTTCTTTTCACTAGGATATTTCCTTTTCATTCTCTAGGTCATGGCTTGGCATCACTTCCTACCCTCTTTAAAGTCTTCTAATTCTCTCTTTTTTAAAATTTTTAAATATTTATTTATTTTTGAGAGACAGAGCAAGGCCGAGCATGAGCAGGAGCAAAGAGAGAGGGAGGACACAGAATCCGAAGCAGGCTCCAGGCTCTGAGCTGTCAGTACAGAGCCCAACACAGGGCTCGAACTCACAGACCGCAAGATCATGACCTGAGCCGAAGTTAAACGCTTAACTGACAAAGCCACCCGGACACACCTAAAGTCTTCTAGTTCCCTTTTAAAGCATTTGTCACGTGGCACCTACTTATATCTCCTAGTCATTTATTTATTGCCACTCTTCCCCACTAAATTGCTAGCTCTAGAATGGCAGGGGCTCTGTCCATCTTGTTTACCACTATTGCTCTGACTCCTAGCCTGGAGGATTGAATTTAAGACAGGCTCCATAAATGTTTGTTGAATGAGTGAATGGGTGATGAGTGAAGATAATTCTCCACTACTTGTTTGTATCTTGTATATTGGTCATGGTTTGCTTGGATGGGAAGCTAGGAGAAGCACATATATGTGCATTTCTTCCACACTCTTCATCCGGCCTATGTTATATTCTCTGCCATGACCTTATTCTAAACGCCATGATATTTTCCTAGGACTCCTGTGGTGCCCACTTATTAAGCACTTTGCTTTCAGTCTTGCCATCCACACTTGCACGCCTCAACATGCACACCAGCCAGTTCACCACACGATAGCCTCTTGCTCACTCTTCACCTTTTTGCAAGTAGAATAAGATACAGTGTCTGTCAGCGTCCAACACAATTTAGCTGTGCCTGCTTCTCATTCCTTATCTCCCACAAGCTTCTTTGTAGCTTATGATGTTTCATCCACTCTTGCGTCTTTCTTATACACCAAAATATACCCAAAGCCCTTTGCTCCTGGTGTGTCCTCTGCCTAATTGTTGTAGGGGCCATCACCTAGACCCCATGCTGGAACTATCCCTCATCCTTTCTAATCTCTCTAATCTTCTACTTTATTTTCTTCATACCATCCACCAGCATCTGAAAAAAAAATCTTTCTTTGTTGGCTTACAAATTTATTATCTGTCTCTCACCACTAGAATATAAGCCCCTTGAGGGCATAGAACTTATGTCTTACTCTCTGTGTTTTAATCACTTAGAATAATGTCTAGCAAACAGAAGTAACTAAATAAATATTTGCCAAATGAATAGACAAATGAGTGCTCTCAGAGAGGTGAGTTATTGTACAGATTCCTATTTGATCAACATTTATTGTGCCTTTCAGCAAAACTACCAGGTAAGGCATGAACGCTGACCGAGAACATGATTATGATCTAGTTCTTCCCTTAAAGAGCCCAAGTAGTGTACTAAGCACCGGTATATAAATGAATGCATTCAATATGGTTTAAGTGCTGCAGTAGATGTGTACATAAAATACGTTGGGGCCCAAAGACGACAATGATCATGTCTCCTTCGATGACTCAGGAGAGGCTTCCCCAGGGAAGATTTGAGGGATGAGTTGGAGTTTTCCAAATGACTCTTGAAATGTTTTCAGCATTCCCTGCAAAGATCAAAGAGTTTCCAAAGAAGTGGAATCATACAACAGCTTGGTGTGTTGGGAAACTGGTGTGTTTTCCATGTTGGGATCCTGGGGCATGAAAGGAAAAATATAAGGCTGAACTAGACAGTAGACAAAACAGGAGTGTACTCAGTACTACATCTGCCTTCCACAAATAACACCTCTTTTCTGCTGGGGGAGCTCTTCACTCCATGTGGTCCTTGCATAGTCTTTGCCAATAATGGTACCCAGGATTTCTGGCACTGGTGTAGAGTTTATGATTATGTTTTTGACCATCTTATTTCACCAGATTCCTGAATGCAGTGATTTGTAAAGGGACAGTCAGAGTTCTTCCCTAATATTTTATACATGGATACCAAGAGAAGATAGCTTCTTTCTTTCACTGGGATCCTTAAGCTAGAAGACTTGGTGGTCATGCCCTCTGCCTTCAGTTTCCCACTTCCCCTTCCACAAAGAAGAAAGAGAATACAAGTAACAAAGAGAAACAGAACAAAGTGAGAGAGAGAGAGAGAGAGAGAGGAGAGCTCTAGACATAGGAGGATCCATATATAGAAATAACACAGGTTTCTGGAGTCCTTGAAGCCAGCTCCATTCCCTAGACATCCCAGTTATCATATGAACTAGTTCATTCCGTTTTGTTTCTACCAGTTTGGAATGACTTCCTGGCACTTGCAGTCAAAAGAGTATTAGAAAGCACATTCTTGTGTTTAGATTAGTGAAAACTACAGGAAGAAAAAAGATTCAGAGGAAAGATAATGTATTTACTCTTTGGCATGCTCTTTGAGATGCTTTGGGTATACACCACAAACACAGATGTCCAAGGGGCAGTTAAGCATAGGGGCCTGGAATCCAGGACAGAGGGACAACCTAGCCATATAGATGTAGCGTGAGTCAGGATAAAGTTGATTGTTGCAGCTGTGGGTCTAGATAAAATAATTCATGGAAAGCTAAGAGAGTAAGAGAAAGTAGAAACCACAGAAAGAACCATGAGGCACTCTCTCTTGAAGGTACATGGATGGGTGAAGAGAAGACCTTCAAGACTACTGAGACAGTATCTGAGAGGGAGGAGAATCAGGAAAGGGTTGACTTCCAGAAGCCAGAGATATAAGTAATTTTGAAGAGAGTGTGGCTAAAAATCCTGCACGATGCAGAAGTGAAGTCTGATAAGGTCTGTATTCATTAGGGAAGAGTAGGGAAGGCTGCAATAACAAATTAATCGCAAAACCCCATTGGCTTCAGACAACAAAAGCTTTTCTCTTATGTTACATGGCCTTTGCTAGTTATGCAAGGACTTGAGGTTACAGAGGCTCTCCCACCTCGTAACTGCTGGATTCAGAACCTGCTGTATCTTTGGTTACTGGGATAGAAAAAGAGAGAGACTGGAGCCCACAAGTGAGCTTTTTTATTGCCTTAGTCTGAAAGAGACATACAATGACTTAGTACACATTTCATTGGCCAGAACTAGTCATCTCCTGCCTACTTAGAAGGAAACTAAGAAATTCAGGGGGTACAATGGAATACTAGATTTGGTGAGCATTATTGTCTCTGCCAGAAGGACACAGACGGAAATTTTGGATTTATCTATCAGCAGGTCATTGGGGATTTATTTTTATGTATGCATGTATGTGTGTGTGTATATAATAATGATAATAATATATATATATAATTTTTATTTTTTATTGAAGTACAGTTGACACACAATATTGCATTAGTCTCAGGAGTGCCACATAGTGATTCAACAAGTGTATACATTATGCTGTGCTCACCACAGTGTAGATACCATCTATCACCATGCAACTCTATTACAATACTATTGACTCCATTGCCTATGCTGTGCTTTTCATCCCTGCGACTTGTTCATTCCACATCTGGAAGCCTGTATCTCCCACTCATCTTCACCCATTTTGCCCATCCCTCATCCCTTTCCCCTCTGGCAGTCACCAGTTTGTTCTGTGTATTTATGGGTCTGTTTCTGCTTTTCTGTTTGTTCATTTGTTTTGTTTGTTTTTTTGTTTTTAGATTTCACATTCAGGTGAAATCATGCTTTTTGTCTTTTCTGTCTGATTTATTTCACTTGCCAGAATAACCTCTAGGTCCATCCATGTTGTTACAAATGGCAAGATCTCATACTTTTTTATGGTTGAGTAATAGCACTGCCGATTTTAGAAAACACATTGCCTGGAGCTAAGAGGCTGGAAATCATCTTGAAATTACCAAACGAATGAAAGGTAACAATGTTAAGTGCTTTATAGTCATCAGTATACTTTACCTCGTTTTAATCTTGGTACAACCCTGTGAGCCATTTGCAGTTTTACAAAGGAGTAAATCAAGGCCCTGTAAAGGTCACTTAGTGGTTCAACTATTACTTACTGAGTGTTTGCTAAATGTCAGAACTGAGAATTCAGTTCCAGCAAAACAGAGACACATCTTTGCCCTCATGGAGCTTATAGTCATATAATTAATTATACAACTAAATATGGAACCACAGCTCTGAAGCATGCTATAAATGAAAGTCTAACATATGATACAAGAGAGCCTGTAATAAGCCTGGCCTGTGGATGGTAAATGCTTCCACAGGTAGGTGATGTGTTGGAGTCCGGTAGGCAGAGTTTGGGGTAGGAGTTGGGTGTATCTATTCCCCAGACAGAGGAAAGAGTGTGTGGAGGGCACTGCGGCATGCAAGCCGACTTTGAGGTACTGAAAGGCTAGGATAGATGGATCTTAAGGAGGCAGGGGAAAGGAGCATGGTATAAGATAGCTTAAGAGGTGACATGAGATGGGCTGTCCCCATTCCTGTGGGTCAAGTTGAAGCTAGTAAAGCCATTTTATACTTCACCAGAGGTCTGTTGGCGAGCTTTTCTCTACAGAAGAAATGCATTGTCCCAAATCATCAACCCAAAGTCACAGAGAGATGCTAAGAGTCCAACCCAAGTCCGACCTACTCTGAGCCAGGCTGTCCTTCACTAAATTCCAAATGCCTCTACAGATGAAACAACGCCAAGTTCAGCGGGAGATGCAGCGGGGTGTTGTGAGGCAAGTCCTGAGTTGAAGGAGCCAGGACAGGTGTTCTTACCACTTAGTATCCCTCCCACAGAAAATCTTGCACCAAATTCACAAATAGATGGCCCCATTTGCTGTGTAATATGGAACATTTCTCCCACTCCCTCCCATCTCCCTGGAGGGAAGGACTCCTGGGGCTTTGTAAGTAATTTTAGCAGGTTTCAAGCCTTTCTCATTTTCATTCTCCAACTTTCCCAGAAAATGCAGAGCTGTGTCAAGCTGATTTTCTAAGGGCTGCACTCAGGGGAGTTTGCTCACCTGCAGTTCTGAAGACATTCAGGCTGAGATCCTGAGCATCCTGCCATGGAATTTCATTTGGTCTTTTAGGAGTTAAAATCGGTCTGCTAAAAACTAGGCACAAGTGCTGAGGAGGTAGTTGAGGGGAAGAGGTAGCTTTTGCTATGGAGGTAGTTGTTTACATCACTTTTAAAACAAACATCATCTTTGTCCTTTTATCCTCTCTCTCACTTACATGAAGAAAGAAAGATAAAGGAGAGGAAAACCCTCTCCCATGAGGGCAACATTGACAGGAGAGCACAAGGCCATCTCTTCTCTGGCACATGAAGTGTTCTATTTGTAAAACTCATGTAAGTCCCATCCACACACACCCCCAACTTTTGTGTGGGTTTTTTTGTATTTTTATTTTATTTTTTTAATGTTTTATTCCGAGAGACAGAGAGAGAGCATGAGCATGGGAGGGGCAGAGAAAGGGGGAGACACAGAATCCGAAGCAGGCTCCAGGCTCTGAGCTGTCAGCACAGAGCCCGACGTAGGGCTCGAACTCACAAACTGTGAGATCATGACCTGAGCAGAAGTCGGACACCCAACCGACTGAGCTACACAGGCACCCCCCCCACCCACAACTTTTGTTTTTAAAAGTTGCAGGTTCCCGTGGCTTTCCCAAACCTTTGGACCTCTGATGCAACTTCGGTGCCTTCGTCCCCTGCCTCTTCCCAAACCTTTAGCTGGGTTTCTGCTCTAGCTTCTCTGTCATATCCATGGATTCAAACACGGTTCCAATCAGGACATTTTCCTTTGGCAGGAACACCACTGAGGATGGCTTTGTCTCCTACACACACACACACACACACACACACGCACACACGTAAACACACATAGTCCCCAAGAAGACTTTAAAGTGGGGTAACATTTGCACTTCTATTTGTTTATTCAAGAATTAAGCCATGGGGGCTTGTAATATTAGTGGGATGGTTTAGTGCAGTACTTCCAACTGGAGGGTTCTGACATGGGGCTGCTTGGGTTCCGAGTCTAGATCTTAGATATTAACTATTTTTTTTAAGTATAATTTATTGTCAAATTGGCTAACATACAGTGTGTACAGTGTGCTCTTTGTTTTGGGGGTAGATTCCCGTGGTTCATCGCTTCCATACGACACCCGGTACTCATCCCAGCAAGTGCCCTCCTCAATGCCCATCACCCACTTTCCCCTCTCCCCCACCACCCCATCCACCCTCAGTTTGTTCTCTGTATTTAGAGTCTCTTGTGGTTTGTCTCCCTCCCTCTCTGTTTATAGCTGTTTTTTCCCCTTCCCTTCCCCCATAGTCTTCTGTTAAGTTTCTCAAGATCCACATAATGAGTGAAAACATATATCTGTCCTTCTCAGACTGACTTATTTCACTCAGCATAATACCTTCCAGTTCCATCCATGTTGGTGCAAATGGCATGATTTCATTGTTTCTCATTGCCAAGTAGTATTCCATTGTGTATATATATATATGTGTGTGTGTGTGTGTGTGTGTGTGTGCATGTGTGTGTGTGTATACATATATATATATATATACATATACATGTGTATATATATATATATGTATATAACTATACATATACAAGGAACTATACAACTATACAAGGAAATTACCTAAACTTTCTGTTTCTTCAGTGGATGGCCATGGTGGTAAATAAAATAATTTAGCTAAAGAGATTAGCATGGTGCCTGGCATAGCATCAGCTCTCAGGATTTTAGCTTTTAGGGGTATTTGTTAGGGGTGTAATGCAGTCTTCAGAATGCGTTTTTCCCCTGCCGTTTCATTGTCTTCATCATCTTTTATTTCCATCCAACATTAATTGAGTACCTAATGGATAATCCCAGAGGATTCTGGAGATAGGGTGAATGAATGAGACATTGGTCCAGCCCTCAGGTTGCTCCCAGTCCATCTGAGTGCACAGGTGGGCAATCAAGGACCTTGGGAAGGATGCCTTTCTTACCTTGCCTTGTAATGTTCTAGAAAGAGAATTCCTCCCGGGAGCTCTGCACTTGAGGCTGCAGCAGCCTCGTGTTCTGGAAGCGCTGTGGATGGGTGGTGCGTGTACTCAGGGCAAGGGTAAGGAGAGCTCCCAGTGTGAAGCCAGAAAGAGCAGTGGACGCCAGGACAGTGACGCCAGAGAGCGGTGTGTCCCCCATGCTATGCTGTTTTCCCTCAGGTGGGAGAGCCGGGAAGGAGGAGGCTGACGTGCCACTTAGAAGGCCTGGCCTCGCCCAGCTGTCTCCAAGGTGACTGGAGAAAGGGAAGGGACAGACAGCATGAGCCTCCTGTCACCAGATTATTTATAGTGCCCTCCCTGCTGACGGCCCTGGCTCTGCACTCTGCGGCCTCAGCACACAAGTGGAGGGAGAGATGATCCCACAGGGTGGAGCAGCCCCTGGGGAAGGAACTGCCTTCTGTACTGCCCAGTGGGAGAGCTTCCCAGTGGGAGACAAGGCCTTCACAAAGCCCCTGGCTGGAGCCCGGCAGGAGAAGCCTCCCCTGGGTCCCCATTACTGTGCCTTTCAGGGTCAACAGGAAGAGAACCTCTTTCAGATAGGTCCTCTGCCACCTTCTCCCTGTGTCTCTGATCCCAGTTATCTGTTGGACGTCCTTACTGCTCTGTATTTTCTGTGGTTTCTAACTTCTGCTACAGCTACTGAAAAAGAGGAGGATTGGAGTGGAATGGAATGAATAGACTGAAGGCAGGTGTGTGCAGAGCTTTGGGCTCGCTGTCCTGAGGGATCAGACCACAGTCGAGCCACCATGTGTGGCGCGGGGCCTGCAGCAGGCCCTCAGAGACACAGGGAATAAAGGCATCTGACTCCTTTACTGTCTTTCCCTTCTCAGACACAACATGGGTTTCCGATACGATGAAGTGGCAGTCACCCTTACTTTATCCACTGCCCCACCTTGAAGTCCAACAGCTAAGCCCTCTTAGCTCACTTTCCTCACTTTCGCCCCTAACCTGATGCTCCCAACCCCTGGACTCAACTCTGTGCCTCTTCCCAAGCCAGAACCAAGACCTACCATGGCCTTCTTTTCTAACTGGTGTCAGAACTCTTGACTCCTGAGGCCCACCCAGGACCGGCCCCAGAGGGTTTGCTCAGACCTCTGCGGGAGAGCATAGAGCCATGAGAGCTAGTGAGATGTGAGGCCTTCCTGGGGGAAGGGCCATAGCCTGGTCTGAAAACAGCAGCTAACTGATCTTGATAAATGTGGTAAGGATCACACTCGAGTGGGTGGTTAAAGCAGTGTTTCCCAAAGTGGTCCTGTGCCACCTGGGTCAGGACCACCAGAGGTATTAATTAAGAAGATACATGCCTGGGCCATACTTGCAAATTAAGGAACCAGGATCCATATTTTTAATAGCCTGACATAAATTTCATGAAATTAAAATTTGTATATTTTTAGGCAAATATTCTGAAAATATTAGCGGCGAACAGTATTGTTGTTAAGCCTGTCCTCCTAACAAACAACAGCTTATGTGGGAAGAGCCTCCCGATGATCAGCTACAAAGGAACTCTGAGGCTTTGGGAAAACTACCTCTCAGTTCTAGCTTCAATGCTCTCACTTCTGTCAGGAGAGGATTAGCTTGATTGGTCTCCCCAGATCCTTCCAGCTCGATTTCTCCTTGAGTGTAGGATTCTGTCAGAACGAAGTGGTCTCTAGGCATGTGAAGGGGACCTCTGCAGTGCTGAGGAGTCAAGGAGAGTCATACGTTGTTCACACAGGGACTGCAAGGAGGGGTGTGGATACAGTAAGAGAATCCATCTTTGTAACTTGAGACAGCCTTCTTAAAGGACCATTTCTCCACCTCAGTTTTGCATTTGAAAATAGGGGCATAGGGTGCCTGGGTGGCTTAGTCAGTTAAGTGTCCAACTCTTGATCTTGGCTCAGGTCATGATCTCACAGTTCGTGAGTTCAAGCCCCACATTGGACTCTGCACTGACAGCTCAAAGCCTGCTTGAAATTCTCTCTCTTCCTCTCTCTGCCCCTCCCCCTCTCAAAATAAATAAACTTAAAATCAAAGGGGGGCAAATGTTTATAAAATGTTTATAGAGCATACAGTATAGGACTCAGCATGTGGTAGGGCTTTAACACAGGGTGACTATTACTATACTCTATAGTATTCAGGATAATAATATGTCCATGAAATGCCTGGTACAGGATATGGCACAAAATAGATGCCCAGAAAATGATAGCTCATTTTTCCATATACTAGAAACACAATGAATGATTTCATTCATTATAAGTCACTGAACAAATATTTATTTAGTTCCTAGTCCATAGAAGGGACAGTGGGTGACATAGGAGGGCACAGTGGTTACTGAGACAGCTATGGTTCTGACTAGATTTATGGTCTAGGAGAAGATACAGGCAAGTGAAGAGATTATTAAGATAGTGTGCAAGGAGAGAGGGAAGATGGCAGCGTAGGAGGACGCTGGGCTCACCGCGCGTCCTGCTGATCACTTAGATTCCACCTACACCTGCCTAAATAACCCAGAAAACCGCCAGAGGATTAGCAGAACGGAGTCTCCGGAGCCAAGCGCAGACGAGAGGCCCACGGAAGAGGGTAGGAAGGGCGGCGAGGCGGTGCGCGCTCCACGGACTGGCGGGAGGGAGCCGGGGCGGAGGGGCGGCTCGCCGGCCAAGCAGAGCCCCCGAGTCTGGCTGGCAAAAGCGGAGGGGCCTGACGGACTGTGTTCCGACAGCAAGCGCGACTTAGCGTCTGGGAGGTCATAAGTTAACAGCTCTGCTCGGAAAGCGGGAAGGCTGGAGGACAAAGGGAGGGAGAGCTGCTGAGCCCCCCAGACAACAGAGCTCAGTTTGGTGGGGAACAAAGGCGCTCGCCAGCGCCATCTCCCCCGCCCATCCCCCAGCCAAAATCCCAAAGGGAACCAGTTCCTGCCAGGGAACTTGCTCGCTCCCCTCAGACACCCAACTCTGTGCTCCTGTGGAGCCAAACCTCCGGCAGCGGATCTGACTCCCTCCCGCTGCCACAGGGCCCCTCCTGAAGTGGATCACCTAAGGAGAAGCGAGCTAAGCCTGCCCCTCCTGCCCCCGTGCACCTTGCCTACCCACCCCAGCTAATACGCCAGATCCCCAGCACCACAAGCCTGGCAGTGTGCAAGTAGCCCAGACGGGCCAGGCCACCCCACAGTGAATCCCGCCCCTAGGAGAGGGGAAGAGAAGGCACACACCAGTCTGACTGTGGCCCCAGGGGTGGGCTGGGGGCAGACATCAGGACTGACTGCGGCCCCGCCCACCAACTCCAGTTATACACCACAGCACAGGGGAAGTGCCCTGCAGGTCCTCACCATGCCAGGGACTATCCAAAATGACCAAGCAGAAGAATTCCCCTCAGAAGAATCTCCAGGAAATAACAACAGCTAATGAGCTGATCAAAAAGGATTTAAATAATATAACAGAAAGTGAATTTAGAATAATAGTCATAAAATTAATCGCTGGGCTTGAAAACAATATAGAGGACAGCAGAGAATCTCTTGCTACAGAGATCAAGGGACTAAGGAACAGTCACGAGGAGCTGAAAAGTGCTTTAAACGAAATGCAAAACAAAATGGAAATGACGACAGCTCGGATTGAAGAGGCAGAGAGAGAATAGGTGAACTAGAAGATAAAGTTATGGAAAAAGAGGAAGCTGAGAGAAAGAGAGATAAAAAAATCCAGGAGTATGAGGGGAAAATTAGAGAACTAAGTGATACACTAAAAAGAAATAATATATGCATAATTGGTATCCCAGAGGAGGAAGAGAGAGGGAAAGGTGCTGAAGGGGTACTTGAAGAAATTATAGCTGAGAACTTCCCTGAACTGGGGAAGGAAAAAGGCATTGAAATCCAAGAGGCACATAGAACTCCCTTCAGATGGAACTTGAATCGATCTTCCGCACGATATATCATAGTGAAACTGGCAAAATACAAGGATAAAGAGAAAATTCTGAAAGCGGCAAGGGATAAACGTGCCCTCACATATAAAGGGAGACCTATAAGACTCGTGACTGATCTCTCTTTTGAAACTTGGCAGGCCAGAAAGGATTGGCACGATATTTTCAGTGTGCTAAACAGGAAAAATATGCAGCCGAGAATCCTTTATCCAGCAAGTCTGTCATTTAGAATAGAAGGAGAGATAAAGGTCTTCCCAAACAAACAAAAACTGAAGGAGTTTGTCACCACTAAACCAGCCCTACAAGAGATCCTAAGGGGGACCCTGTGAGACAAAGTACCAGAGACATCACTACAAGCATAAAACATACAGACATCACAATGACTCTAAACCCGTATCTTTCTATAATAACACTGAATGTAAATGGATTAAATGCACCAACCAAAAGACATAGGGTATCAGAATGGATAAAAAAAAAACAAGACCCATCTATTTGCTGTCTACAAGAGACTCATTTTAGACCTGAGGACACCTTTAGATTGAGAGTGAGGGGATGGAGAACTATTTATCATGCTACTGGAAGCCAAAAGAAAGCTGGAGTAGCCATACTTATATCAGACAAACTAGACTTTCAATTAAAGGCTGTAACAAGAGATGAAGAAGGGCATTATATAATAATTACAGGGTCTATCCATCAGGAAGAGCTAACAATTATAAATGTCTATGCGCCGAATACCGGAGCCCCCAAATATATAAAACAATTACTCACAAACATAAGCAACCTTATTGATAAGAATGTGGTAATTGCAGGGGACTTTAACACCCCACTTACAGAAATGGATAGATCATCTAGACACACGGTCAATAAAGACATTGGATCAGATGGACTTGACAGATATATTTAGAACTCTGCATCCCAAAGCAACAGAATATACTTTCTTCTCGAGTGCACATGGAACATTCTCCAAGATAGATCATATACTGGGTCACAAAACAGCCCTTCATAAATTTACAAGAATTGAAATTATACCATGCATACTTTCAGACCACAATGCTATGAAGCTTGAAATCAACCACAGGAAAAAGTCTGGAAAACCTCCAAAAGCATGGAGGTTAAAGAACACCCTACTAACGAATGAGTGGGTCAACCAGGCAATTAGAGAAGAAATTAACAAATATATGGAAACAAACGAAAATGAAAATACAACAATCCAAATGCTTTGGGACGCAGTGAAGGTAGTCCTGAGAGGAAAATACATTGCAATCCAGGCCTATCTCCAGAAACAAGAAAAATCCCAAATACAAAATCTAACAGCACACCTAAAGGAAATAGAAGCAGAACAGCAGGGCAGCCTAAACCCAGCAGAAGAAGAGAAATAATAAACATCAGAGCAGAAATAAACAATATAGAATGTAAAAAAAAACTGTAGAGCAGATCAACGAAACCAAGAGTTGGTTTTTTGAAAAAATAAACAAAATTGACACACCTCTAGGCAGGCTTCTCAAAAAGAAAAGGGAGATGATCCAAATAGATAAAATCATGAATGAAAATGGAATTATTACAACCAATCCCTCAGAGATACAAACAATTATCAGGGAATACTATGAAAAATCATATGCCAACAAATTGGACAACCTGGAAGAAATGGACAAATTCCTCAACACCCACACTCTTCCAAAACTCAATCAGGAGGAAATAGAAAGCTTGAACAGACTCATCACCAGCGAAGAAATTGAATCGGTTATCAAAAACCTCCCAAAAAATAAGAGTCCAGGACCAGATGGCTTCCCAGGGGAGTTCTACCAGATGTTTAAAGCAGAGATAATACCTATCCTTCTCAAGCTATTCCAAGAAATAGAAGGGGAAGGAAAACTTCCAGACTCATTCTATGAAGCCAGTATTACTTTGATTCCTAAACCAGACAGAGACCCAGTAAAAAAAAAGAACTACAGGCCAATATCCCTGATGAATATGGATGCAAAAATTCTCAATAAGATACTAGCAAATCGAATTCAACGGCATATAAAAAGAATTATTCACCATGATCAAGTGGGATTCATTCCTGGGATGCAGGGCTGGTTCAACATTCGCAAATCAATCAACGTGATACATCACATTAACAAAAAAAAAAGAGAAGAACCATATGATCCTGTCAATCGATGCAGAAAAGGCCTTTGACAAAATCCAGCACCCTTTCTTAATAAAAACTCTTGAGAATGTTGGGATAGAAGGAACATACTTAAAGATCATAAAAGCCATTTATGAAAAGCCCACAGCTAACATCATCCTCAATGGGGAAAAACTGAGAGCTTTTTCCCTGAGATCAGGAACATGACAGGGATGTCCACTCTCACTGCTGTTGTTTAACATAGTGCTGGAAGTTCTAGCATCAGCAATCAGACAACAAAAGGAAATCAAAGGCATCCAAATTGGCAAAGATGAAGTCAAGCTTTCGCTTTTTGCAGATGACATGATATTATACATGGAAAATCCGATAGACTCCACCAAAAGTCTGCTAGAACTGATACATGAATTCAGCAAAGTCGCAGGATACAAAATCAATGTACAGAAATCAGTTGCATTCTTATACACTAATAATGAAGCAACAGAAAGACAAATAAAGACACTGATCCCATTCCGAATTGCACCAAGAAGCATAAAATACCTAGGAATAAATCTAACCAAAGATGTAAAAGGTCTGTATGCTGAAAACTATAGAAAGCTTATGAAGGTAATTGAAGAAGATTTAAAGAAATGGAAAGACATTCCCTGCTCATGGATTGGAAGAATAAATATTGTCAAAATGTCAATACTACCCAAAGCTATCTACACATTCAATGCAATCCCAATCGAAATTGCACCAGCATTCTTCTCGAAGCTAGAACAAGCCATCCTAAATTTCATATGGAACCACAAAAGGCCCCGAATAGCCAAAGTAATTTTGAAGAAGAAGACCAAAGCAGGAGGCATCACAATCCCAGACTTTAGCCTCTACTACAAAGCTGTCATCATCAAGACAGCATGGTATTGGCACAAAGACAGACACATAGACCAATGGAATAGAATAGAAACCCCAGAACTAGACCCACACACGTATGGCCAACTCATCTTTGACAAAGCAGGAAAGAACATCCAATGGAAAAAAGACAGCCTCTTTAACAAATGGTGCTGGGAGAACTGGACAGCAACATGCAGAAGGTTGAAACTAGACCACTTTCTCACACCATTCACAAAAATAAACTCAAAATGGATAAAGGACCTGAATGTGAGACAGGAAACCATCAAAACCTTAGAGGAGAAAGCAGGAAAAGACCTCTCTGACCTCAGCCGTAGCAATCTCTTACTCGACACATCCCCAAAGGCAAGGGAATTAAAAGCAAAAGTGAATTACTGGGACCTTATGAAGATAAAAAGCTTCTGCACAGCAAAGGAAACAACCAACAAAACTAAAAGGCAACCAACAGAATGGGAAAAGATATTTGCAAATGACATATCGGACAAAGGGCTAGTATCCAAAATCTATAAAGAGCTCACCAAACTCCACACCCGAAAAACAAATAACCCAGTGAAGAAATGGGCAGAAAACATGAATAGACACTTCTCTAAAGAAGACATCCGGATGGCCAACAGGCACATGAAAAGATGTTCAGCGTCGCTCCTCATCAGGGAAATACAAATCAAAACCACACTCAGATATCACCTCACGCCAGTCAGAGTGGCCAAAATGAACAAATCAGGAGACTATAGATGCTGGCGAGGATGTGGAGAAACGGGAACCCTCTTGCACTGTTGGTGGGAATGCAAATTGGTGCAGCCGCTCTGGAAAGCAGTGTGGAGGTTCCTCAGAAAATTAAAAATAGACCTACCCTATGACCCAAGAATAGCACAGCTAGGAATTTATCCAAGGGTTACAGAGTACTGATGCATAGGGGCACTTATACCCCAATGTTTATAGCAGCACTCTCAACAATAGCCAAATGATGGAAAGAGCCTAAATGTCCATCAACTGATGAATGGATAAAGAAATTGTGGTTTATATACACAATGGAATACTACGTGGCAATGAGAAAAAATGAAATATGGCCTTTTGTAGCAACGCGGATGGAACTGGAGAGTGTGATGCTAAGTGAAATAAGCCATACAGAGAAAGACATATACCATATGGTTTCACTCTTATGTGGATCCTGAGAAACTTAACAGAAACCCATGGGGGAGGGGAAGGAAAAAAAAAAAAAAAAAAGAGGTTAGAGTGGGAGAGAGCCAAAGCATAAGAGACTGTTAAAAACTGAGAACAAACTGAGGGTTGATGGGGGGTGGGAGGGAGGGGAGGGTGGGTGATGGGTATTGAGAAGGGCACCTTGTGGGATGAGCACTGGGTGTTGTATGGAAACCAATCTGACAATAAATTTCATATATTAAAAAAAAAAAATAGTGTGCAAATGATGCCAAGCCATAGGAAAAGTGAGGTATTACAGACAGATGAAGTGTCTGTACCAGAGTGTACCAGGCTAGCAAAGAACAACAGGTACAAAGATGCAAAGGAAAGAATAAGCATGGCACAGCCATGGAGATAAAACAAAAACAAAAACAAAAATCAAACAAAAACATTGAATAAAGAGCAGGGACCGGTTCACAAAACGCTGAGTAAGTGTATGCTTACAGCTTCCCCTGTGCTATGGGTATAGGGTATATGGTATAGGGAACCACCGTGTGTTGTAGGAAACTTGCTCTGATAGCCAGGTGGAGTATGAACCAGGAGGTTCCTTTAGGCAGGAGGCCTGGGAAAAGACGAAGCTGACAGTAGGCTTAGATAAAACAGATCCCAGGTGTGCTTCAGAAGCAAAGCCTATAGAACCTATGATTGATTGGATTTGGGAGTATGCAAGTAGTATTTTAGGATCTGTCAAGTTGTTTCCCAATTATCAGTTAGAATGAAGCTTCCAGGGGCGCCTGGGTGGCGCAGTCGGTTGAGCGTCCGACTTCAGCCAGGTCACGATCTCGCGGTCCGTGAGTTCGAGCCCCGCGTCGGGCTCTGGGCTGACAGCTCAGAGCCTGGAGCCTGTTTCGGATTCTGTGTCTCCCTCTCTCTCTGCCCCTCCCTCGTTCATGCTCTGTCTCTCTATGTCCCAAAAATAAATAAACGTTGAAAAAAAAAAAAAAAAAGAATGAAGCTTCCAGTTTCTTACTAACTACTAGTTAAGGCTGACCCGTATTGGAGAATGTGGATTATGTATATGACAAGTTTATTTGGGGGGGAAAAATACACAGCCATTTTGTTAGGTGAAATTTTGGAAGAATTATAGTGTCAGATTTTAATTTTTGGCTTTTGGGGCTTGGGTTTCTCATTAATTCCAGATCAAAGTTCTTGGAACATCTTCTGATGCAGTCATTATCTTTAACCACTTGATAGCCACATTTCAAAGTCCTTTATCTTCTTTCCCCACCTCTGGCAATTCCAGACAGTTGCCTCTGATACTAAATAAATCTGCCCTTTTCTGCTTTAGTAGGACATTCTTTCTTTATCTGCAAGATGTAAGTCTGAAACTGTACTGAACCCATAGTAGGTCTTCACTAAAAATATTTAATAAATGACCAAAAGAATGAATAGTGATGAAACCTAGTTTCCAAATATTTGGAGCAGTTTGAAGCTCCATTATATTTTATACCTTTGAAATTCAAATAACCACTATTTCATACTAAAGAAAGAAGTATGAAAAGGAAGTAGAGATTTTAGAAAATAGTTTGGGTGCATAAATAACAAAATAGCATTATAATGTTCTGTTACATTAATAGAACTTAAAATAAAACAAGAAAATCTTTCTTTTCATTCCTTGTCCACATGCAATTCTAATTCTAAAGCTTGCCTAATTGTTTTCATTAGGTATATGCATTGTACCTTTTTTCACTTAACATTAATATATCTATTCTATGTTTGGGAATATAGTTTCTACCATGTTAACTCTTATTAACTGTATAATAGTATATTGAGGTGGTAAGCCAGAATATTCTTGATCATCACCTTTATATATCATACAGTAAGCCATTTCTGGACTCCATGATAATAAATAATGCTGTAAGTAACATTTCCTAGAGAGACAGTCCTAGCATGTTTGAAGCACACTATGTTATTCTGAGAGTGAAACATTAAGGTGTGTCATAGATTTGACCATAGATGTGTCATCATCTTACTTGAATAACGGTATTTACCAATTGAAAAGGGCCACTATGGAAGCTTATAGAAAAAGAAAGTCATATCCAAGCACTATTGATGGAATAGGTACCCTCAAGTATAAGACACTGAGTACTTTCAATCTCACTAATAGGACCACCCTGCAGTGGAAATGGGCATAGGGGTTTGCAGCCAAGTGGTCTTTAAATATGCAAATGCCAATGACAAAAACATTCAAAAGAGAATTTTAGTCTGTTACCATTAAATATTCAATTTTTTTTCTAAATCTCTGTTTTGATTTCACGCTTATCATGTGAATTTCTGACTGGAATTTGATTTTCCATGCAAGTCTGCCTGCAGGGAAAGAACATGCCCTTCCTGCATTTCAAGTCTCTCTAGTTTTTTAGTTTCAAGTATTTCTAGCCCTTCTATCAAAAATCTCTCATTATAAATCAATATACTGCCTTCCCATGCAGTTTTCTGCAGTGTGTTTCACACACACACAAATGTCTGAAACAGATGTACTTTCAAGTATTTTTATTTATTTATTTATTTATTTATTTATTTATTTATTTATTTAAAAAGAGAGAGAGAGAAAGAGAGCAGGGGAGGGGCAGAAAGAGGGAGAGAGAGAGAATCCCAGTCTCTGCACCAGCAGCACTGAGCCTGACGCAGGGCTCGAATCCACAAACCATGAGATCATGACCTGAACCAAAACCATGAGTTGGATGCTTAACCGATGGAGCTATCCAGGTATCTTTCAAGTATTTTTGATGCTTATGACAGTAATTCTACCCTATAAATAAATGAATTGCCATATATATAATATATATATGTAATATTATATATATATAATATTATATATATAATACATATATTATTTATTTATTTATTATATTATTTATTCATATATATATATATATATATATATATATATATATATATCAGCCCCATGAGGCCCCATGAGACTAACTAATTTGTGATGGGTCTGTTCACAACAAAATCAGCTCTGAGCATGTAGGACACTAGTCTGGTACTAGACTACAGTAAGTTCACCAAGGTATTTATTCTACACTGCCCAGTTTCTCAAGACACAGCTTACCAGCCTTATCTCCCAGTGGCCCCACATTAATATGTCCACTGGTGTCAGGCATAAGTGTGTATAATTACTACAGAGTAATGTTTGTGTTATGTCAAGGGTAGGCTCAAACTGTGAAAAACCTGAAGCAAAATTATGAGTGCCAAATTAAGTTGGCAATTCAATATTTATTTAGAAATCAGAACAAATTATGAACTTAAAAAATCTGACAAGTAGCATGTATATCATGATAACTTTATGTTTGTATTAATCAAGTGTCTGATTTATCTCTATAATAATTTCTCCTATATTTTGGCAGTATATATTTTGATCACTTGTTCATATGATAATGATTTTGCAATGTTATTTTCTATAGAGAGAACAGTAAGTATAAATAAATTTTCTAGCATGGTTACATCATTGATAGTTTAGAGAAATTTATTTTACTCCACTAGCGATTATTGGAAATGCCTTCTTTTCTAATACACGTGTTCATTGTTATGAGTCTTCCTGTAAGCACTGCTTTTACTGCAGCCCACAATTTTTTTGTTAAGTTGTATATTCATTTTCATAATTTGGTTGCTTTTAACAGATTCTCTTTTTCTTTGGGGTTTCTGTCATTTCATTTTGATCTGGAAAGGTTATCCTGCTTGAGATTTGTTACAGTTCCTAGATCTGAAGCTTGATGTCTTGAAATAATTCTGGAAAATTCCAATTCATTGTTTTCTCTTGAAGTATTGCCTTTATCTCATTCTCTTTCTGGAATTCTTTCTGGAATGACTTTTCTTTCTGGAATTCTAATTTAAGTATTTATTTAACTTCTTGCTTTATATACCATTTCTCTTAATGTTGGACTCACATTTTCTACACACTTGTTTCTCAGTGTTGCATTTTGAATACTTTCCTTGTATCTATCTTTCCATTCACTAATTTTCCATTTGGCTGGGTCTTATTTCCTGTTAAGGTTTTAATTTCAATTACCATGGTTTTCATTTCTCAAAGTTCTCTTTGGCTATTTTTCAATTATGTTTGATCATAGTTTAAGTCTTTTATATCTTGTTCATACTTCACACTTCTCTTTTATTCCTTTAAGTTTGAAACTTATATTTTGTGTCTGATAATTCCAATGTCTGAACTATTTGTGGATCTGATTTAACTATTATCACATTTGGTGACATTCACATAAAGCTTTGTCCTCTATATGTCTTTTGTGATATCTGGCTGGAAGTTGCTCATTTTCCTTGGAACTTATCTGGGGATATTTAACTTTAAAGACTAGATTGAAATTATGTTTCTGGAGGAGAATTTATGTATATTTTAGCTGCATGCCTGGAGCACTGTCAACCTGTACCAACTCTAAATACAACTATATATTTGAGGTTTTCTATATCACGTAGATAGTTTTCGTTTGGATTACAAACATGCATGAGTTCTGGCCTGTAGTTTCTAATTCTAAGAGGAACTTTTTCCTTCCCATCCAATGCTGAGGTAGAGACCAGAGCATTTCCTGTCAGTTCTCTTGTTTTCAGCAGGTTTTTTTTCTCATTTGTCTTAAAAAGATATAGTCTTTTCAGGTGCTAACTTTTTGTAGCAATATTCTACTAGGCAATCCCTCTGGAGTGTCTCCTGGATTTTGTCTCCTGTTCCCTGAACTCTGTAGATTTGTCAGAGTGAAGGTGTTCATTCTCCTAGGGCCAGCAGAAACCTTCAGCACAAAAGCTGCTTTTGTTTCTTTCTTACCTTTCAGGTTCCTATTCTTACTTGATTTTTGGTCTCCACAAATTCCTTCTTAAAAGTTTGAGACCAATGGTGTACTTTTAAAGGTGTTTTTACATTTTATCCAGAATTTCAGTTGTTTTATCATCTATCATTGTGCAGAAGAGTTAATATGGCAAGTCTGAGGTTGCCCTTCTTATAAAGACCTGTTTGCAAGATTGGCCTTTTTGGCTGGTGTTTGTTGGCTACCCCACTATTCCTAGAGCTGATGAGAGTAGTTCCCTGTACCTAAAACTGTTTGCATAAGCAATATAGTTTAGGCTGAACACCTGCTTTCCTTCTGGGAGTCTGGAATTTTGGTCCATGCTAAGCAGAGAGAATCTACATTATCAGCCTCCAATAAAAACTCTGGGCACTGAGTCTATAATGAGCTTCCCTGGTAGACAACATTCTATAGATGTTGTCATAACTCATTGTTGGGGGAAGTCAGTGCATCCTGTGTAATTCTGCTGGGAAAGGACTATTGGAAGCTTATTTCTGGTTTTCTCTGGACTTCACTCCATACATCTTCCCCTTTCCTGATTTTGCTTTCTATCCTTTTACTGTAATAGATGTTAGCTGTGAGTATGACCATATGCCGAATCCTGTAAGCCTTGCTAGTGAATCATCAAACCTGGAAGTGGTCTTGACAACCTCAACACAATTATACTGGAGAAAATCCCCCACTATACTTTATTCAAAGAGGTGGTACCCCATCTGATGATTAGAAATCACCATAATCTAGAGATGTGAATTTAGAGGTAGTAATTCTATTGGTTTTCTAGGGATGCCATAACAAAATATCATGGCTACTACTTTCTCTTCCCGGACCTGTTCTTATTGTAAATCCAAGGCAAGTTTCCTCTTTTTATTTGGCTAAACCAGTATGCTTAACTGTTATGCCAGAACATATGAATAATACAGTTTGGTAATAGCAATTACATGACAAAAAATTTTTTTCATGGTTAGATAAGTTTGGGAAGTATTGACAAAGTGAATAGATTTCTTTGCTGCAGAAGTGCTCAGAGATTTTGATGCATTAACCTTTAATAAAAAGATATAGTGGGGCGCCTGGGTGGCGCAGTCGGTTAAGCGTCCGACTTCAGCCAGGTCATGATCTCGCGGTCCTTGAGTTCGAGCCCCACGTCAGGCTCTGGGCTGATGGCTCGGAGCCTGGAGCCTGTTTCCGATTCTGTGTCTCCCTCTCTCTCTGACCCTCCCCCGTTCATGCTCTATCTCTCTCTGTCCCAAAAATAAATAAGCGTTGAAGGGAAAATTAAAAAAAAAAAAAAGATATAGTAAGTAGTGTTTTCAAAATGTATGCTACCTCAAAATCCTTTTCTTTAGAACTCCTATTAATATAACTTGGGACACTAATGTTCCTAAGGCATTGTTTAGAAAATGCTAGAATAAAAACTTGCTTCCTGCCTTTTGAAAAGCCTTAGGTGCTTAGGTGTTGTCTTTACTTGCTGTGTTTATTGTCTTGAGTCATATTTAGTAACTATCCTTCTAGTTACCTCAACAAAATCAATAGAGCTTTAAATCATTCTGAAATGCCCAAATTTACTTTCAGGAGCAAGATTCTACAGTGCCCTTAAGCTAAAAATGTCTCGTACTTAATAGGAAATAGTTATGTACCTACTTGGGGTAAAGAGCCACTTTATTTCTTGCAACTTCAATATTCTCATCACCAGAATAGACCTAATAAAACTACGTACCACTTGGTAGTGATTTCAAATAAAACCAAGCTTGTAAATTAGTAACCCCTATTTATAGGTAAGAAATTATAAATCTATAGATCTGCTCTTTCTTAAAACTTAGAAGATGATGTATAAATGAGATATAAATACATCAATTATTAAAAAAATCAGTCAACCCTTGGGGTGCCTGGGTGGCTCAGTCGGTTAAGTGTCCAACTCTTGATTTTGGCTCAGATCATGATCTCACAATTTGTGGGATTGGGCCCTAAGTCGGGCTCCATGCTGATGGTGTGGAGCCTGCTTGGGATTCTCTCTCTCCCTCCCTCTCTCAGCCCCTCAAAATGAATAATTAAATATTAAAAAAAATCAATCAACCCTGCTGCTTGAGAGATGTCTTTTTGGTACTTTCTTGGGATGGATAGAGAATTTTAGTGGATTTCTTACATGTTCACCCAAAGTGTTTGCATCTCCCATTATGATCACTAGATTAGGGGTTCCCCAAAGATTTCTTTAGCCATTGATCACATAAAAGCACAAAGAACTCTGTTGCTGCACGTAGGAGATCCAACTGTCTATATGATTATTGGTATTTAGTCAGCAGATTACTGCCTTTTCATTCCAAAGGACTTCCCACCATAATTGTTATGTTCTCATTTTTTACAGTGTTTTGGCTCTCAGACGGTATTAACTAAGTATATGTCATTCATTTTTCTATTTTGTGTATTAACCCTATAAGTATGCATCAGTGATAACTAACATCTCCCCTATTAAAACCAGATAAAAATTGAGTCCCTATTTGCTTGAGCAGACTTATCTTGGATAAATATTCAGTTCCTATTAGGATTTTTGAAATCTTGAACATTGATACTTCCTGGTACTCCTTCATCTCCTTTGAGGACCCAGGCCAGGACTAGCTCTCCATGGTCTATGAGTTAGTGAAGAGTGACTGTGTGGTTGGACAGGGATAAGATTTAAACCATGGATAAATTAGTAAACTCATTTATGGAAACTCTCTCAACCACTGTTCTCATTTGATGTATGGTAAATTGGAAGCATTCATCATATGGCCTGGATCCATTCATTTTGACCTTAGATTGAATGGTCCTGCAGGGTACTACTCAGTCCCACTGTAGGAGACTAAGACATGCCTCTTGCTGTATTAGTAAAGCTGGCTAATTCCATGACTGGGTCCCAGGTGTCAGAGCTGGAAAGAGTACATGGCTGGAAGGGGAGTAGGAAGGACTAAAATCACCAGGGGATTTATCTACTTGCAGCCAAGTTCAAAGAGTATGCACAGAAATAAGACAGGTAACAGAGCTGGACGTAACCAGGAAGAAAGATGAGCAACAGAGGCTGAAATGAAGTGATAAAATTCACACCATTTCAGAGAGTAGCAAGAAGTCACTTTTGTTGAACCCCAGCGGCCTGGTAGATGGAGAGTCTGCCCAGTTTTAAGACCTGGAGCCAGGGCCAAACAGCACACACTGTGTTACGTGTCCGTGGCCCCTCCCCTTGTGCAGTACCAGCTCAGAGAGTGATGTTGGAGCTGCCTAAGGTGCAGTATGTCCCCACAAATGCTTTCCTCTATCAGCTAACCATCCAGTTTTAGCATCTAAACGTACAGGAACAGTCACACACAATGTTAAATCAAAAGCCCAGGAGGTTGTATTGCCCCCATTCCTTTCCAAACAAAAAAATATGAGGTTTCCATGCCTAAATCCAAAACACTATTATTATCCTGATCTCTCATTTAAAAAGAGGAAATGATTTGAGATGGATTTGACTCAAGAGGAAGCTGAATACAGGCATGTAGGAAGCCTCACTGAAGGCGCTGATGTGGGGTTTAATTGAAAAGCCCCGGGAGCTCTGATTTTTCTGTTCTAGTATTTATTTGAGCCAAAAGATTAAAGCTGGCTTACAGTGTAATCATGATCATTCCTACATCTCCCATCTTAGGTTTGTATAGTAGGTTAATGAGTGCTTTCCTCTGTGTCACTGCACTTGGATTCAAATGGCAGTCCTGTAAAATAGACAGGGAAGAGATTAGTAGCCACTAACCACATTAAATGATGACCATGGCAGGAGTGAAGAGCTGCCATTTTCCCAGGGCCATAGAGAAGGAAAGTGAGTTCCCATTTCTCATTTCTCAGTGACACTGCCTCTCCTAGTCTGGAATGTCAGAGGGAAGAGTTGCTGTCAATGCTTGGCTGTCTGCTTCCTATAGCAGTCCTCATCCTCAATGAAGCCCCATTGCAGCTGTCTGCTGTGTTCTTCTCCTATAGCCGGAATGTGGTCAGCCCTTCCCAGAGATGATGGGAGTTGGAATGGTTTGGTGGTGTCAGGGTGTGTTCCTGGACAACAGAGGGACAACCATATCTGCAGCACAGCTCAGCTGCTACCTAATGCCTTTGATCTGGGGTCAGCAGGCACTATGCATTCTCCTACCCCCACCTTCCAGGCACTGGTCCTTAAAGAGAGTTCCATATAGTATCTTTAACAGGTGCCAGTTGCCTGGACTTTACTCCATGCATGGCTAATGGCAGCCCTCAGGTCTCTGGAGTAGGGGTTTCTTCTGTTCTGGGTTCCTAAGCACTGTGAAACATATGGAGTCATTCAACTCAGTGCCTGGCACTGGCCCTGTGTCTATGTATCTCTGCTAGGACAGAATCCCCAGAGGATGGATGTCTCTTTGGACTACCAGTGCTCATTGGCCCAGAACAGAATTGACTCTGCCACCTTTCAGATTTGGTCTTGAATTACCATCCCCTCCCCTAGAGAGATAAGATAGAGGCTAGAGCTTTGCTCCCACTTCTCCACATTCCTATTAGCTTTTTCCTCATTCTGAGTTTGGTCCTGCTTTCATTCTGTCATGTTTTTCAAATTTGGGGATTGTTTAGATAAAAGGATTTTCATAGACCCTCCATATTACCTTAAATGATTTGCATTATTACAGTGAGCATAAGGCTTTTAAATACTAATTTATGTTCCTTATCATAAGTTAATGTCTCTCCCTTGAATGTCATCTGCCACTAGTGCTTTCTTATAAGTTGTAGGAGAACAAAAAGGACCACCCAGGACCAGTCTCTTCTGGCCTTAGCAACACCTGAAGAAGCCACAGATAGATAAGAAAAGGGGGAGAAAAGAGCAAAATCATCACCAAAAATAAAACCTAGCATATCCGTCCCCAGGAGATTGTGGAAAGATGGGAAAGACCCAGGAAGAGGGACAAGAGTAGAGAGGACATAGCCCCATTTAATATTTGGGAGCTTAGAAAGAAATCATTTTGCAGGCTGCCCCACACCAATCTGGGGGTGAGTAAATCAAAGGTAACTTGGTAGTTCAGTGTGAGCAGTGGTTCTCAAAGTGTGGTTATCAGACCAGCAGCATCACTTGGGAACTTGTTAGAAATGTAATTTATCAAGCCCACCATAAACCTACTATAGTCATTGTGCATATAACTCATATATCGTTACAAAACCAAAATAAATTTTTAAAATTCAAATTGAGAACATTAATAGCATGTGGTAGATACTGTTTTCCTTGGTTTACCCATCATTTTCCTCTATTATCATAACTGTAAAATATATAGTAACAATCCTAGATGTTAATAATTTTAACAAAGTTTAATATCAATCTTTAGAAATCCACCCTGTCCCAAGGTCATGAAAATATTCTACTTTCTTTTCTAGAAACTTTATTGTGTTACTTTACACAGTTAGATCTGCAATTCATTTGGAGCCTATTCTTGTGCATAGTCTGAGAAAGGGGTTAAGTTCTACTTTTTTCTCCTATGGATATTCCATTGACAGCACATCGTTTATTGAACAGCCTATCCTTGTCCCCACTGCTCTGCAGTGACACTTTTGTCATTAAATCAGGTATTTGTGGGGGTGGTTTTAGTTGTGAAATCTCTTTGTTATTCCACTGGTTTAATTATGAGTCTTTGCACTCACATGCACTGTCTCAATTGCTCTGGTTTTGCAATAAATCTGATATCAGGTCTAATAATTCTTTCTACTTTCTTCTTCCTCCTCCTTGTCCTCCCCTCCTCCTCCTCCTCCTCCTCCTCCTCCTTTTTCCTCCTCTTCTTCCTTCTTCCTCCTTCCTCCTTCCTTCTTCTTCTTCTTTCCTGGCTATTCACGGCCCACTGGGTCTTTAGTATGAAAATAGAGTTACCTTGTCAACTGCCACCAAAAAGAGTTTCTTAGCTATTCTTGGGTCTTTTTATTTTCAAAATAAATTTTAGGATCAGCCTGTCCAAAACAAACACACAAACACAACTTTTTGAGATTTCAATCAAGATTGCACTGAGTCTGTAGATCCATTTGTGGAGAATTGATGTCATTACAATATTGAATATTCTAATCCATGAAAATATATATCCTTCCTTCGTTTATGTCTTTATTTTCTGTTAGCAAAACTGTATATAGCATTCTGCATAGAATTCTCATTCATCTTTTTCAGATTTGCCCTATTATTTGACCTTGTTAATACTGTCATGACTAGTGCTATGTTTTGGACTTCATTTTCTGACTGCTTGTGCAAAATTCATTAATTTAATATAGTAGTTAGTAATTCTTTTGTATTTTCTACATACATAATCAAACCATTTAATTTGTTATTCTCTGAGTCTAATACATTTATTCTCTCACCTTTCTTAGCTGTCCAGGACTTCCATAAATGTAAATATCTTTGTCTTGGTCAGCATCTCAGATGGCAAGCTTTCTTTATATGTCCTTTAAATATGTAGTAAGTTATTGTAGATGTTCTTTGTCATATTAAAGATATTTCCATTTATTCTTAGTCCACTATAAGTTTTTTCATGAATGGGTGTTGAATTTTATGGAGTGCTTTGCATCTACTGAAATAATCATATATTTTTCTTTTATTTTTTCATGTCTGTTTTCTTTAACATAATGTTTAGAGACTTATTCTTTTTTTATTACACGTATCAGTTGTTTGTTCTTTTTTATTGCTGAGAGGTATACCATTGTGCATTCATAGTTATTCATTGATTCTTCTATTGATGGGCATCTGAACCATTTCTGGTTTGGGGCTATTATGAATAAAACATGATGGACATTCGTGTTCAAGTCTTTATGTGAATAAATGTTTTCATTTTTCTTAAATCAACATCTGGGGGGGAGTTTTTCTTTTTACTCTCAAACCTTTCGATCCTTGTATTTAAGATGTTTCTCTTACAAGCCACATACCATTCTACTTTTCTCATTCATTCTGATCGTATTGTCTTTTAAAACTGAAAAACTTAGTTCAGAATTAATATAATACAGATACATTTGAGTTTAAATTTATCATCTATCTGTTGCGTGTCATATATTTTTCCTTTCCTTTTTTTTTTCATGTCTCCTCATGGATTTTTAATTTTTTAGCCTGCTCTGCACTTCAGCTTGCAAGCGTACTCCTTCTTTTACTATTCTTTTATTTTTTTTAATTTTTTTAATGTTTATTTTTGAGAGAGAAAGAGAGACAGAGCATGAGCAGGGAAGGGGCAGAGAGAGAGAGGGAGACACAGAATCCGAAGCAGGCTCCAGGCTGTGAGCTGTCAGCCCAGAGCCCAATGTGGGGCTGAAACTCAGAAACTGTGGGATTATGACCTGAGCCAAAGTAGGATGCTCGACCAACTGAGCGACCCAGGCGCCCCCTTCTTTTACTATTCGTTTAGTGTTTATCTTCATTTTGCAGCAAATAGCCTTGATTTTTAAATATCCAACGTAAATTAGTACTACTTTCCAAACAATATAAAAACTTTAAATATATTAACGCCATTTACCTTAGCCCCTTCCAACTCATGTGCTTTTATTGGTGTGTTTTGATTCAATGTATTTTTGAAATTCTATAATATGTGTTACTATTGTTTTACACTATTAGTTTTCACTCATTTATTTGCCTTTTCTATTGTTCTTCCTACATTTTGCATTTCTGTGCTTCCATCTGGAATCATTTTCCTTCTCTCTGAAGAGCTTTATTATTATTTTTAGGGGAGTCTGTTAGACAGTTATTTTCTTTTAACTCATGGCGCGTATCACTTCTGGCTTATGTTTTTGTTGCTGTTGTTGTTTGTTTGTTTTCTGTTGAATAAGCTACCTGTTTTATTTTTACTCATTTGAAGAAGATATTTATTTTCCCCTGGCTGGTTTGTAATATTTTTTTTCCCCATTTTTCTCTCTCAACAGTTTTCCTCAGATAGATCTAGATTTATTTTCTTTGTATTTATTTTGGGTGGGATTCATAGTATTTGAATCTGTGGCTTGTTTTTTGTTTTTTGGGTTTTTTTTTGTTGTTGTTGTTTTTTAAATCAATTTCTTAAATCTCAGCCATCACCTCTTCAAATGTTGCTTCTTCCCCACTCCTCTGTTTCTCCTTTTTGGGATTCCAGTTACATTCATGTTATACCTTTATACCATTTCCATATATCTCTTGTGTTGGTTTTTTTGTTTTGTTTTGTTTTGTATTTTTTAATTCATTTCTATGTTCATACTTTAACCTGCATCTTTTCTCCTGATGTGTTTTACATTTCACAAATCCAGATTCATCTCTACTCACAAAACCCTGCATGTCAGTGGTAACAACTTCTCTAGCTCTCATATTATGTCCTCTGTGCCTTTTGTCACACTGCTCCTCTATCCATCTGTTCATATTGATGTCTGGCATCATCCTCTCTTCTATAATGTTTTTCTTGACCCTCTCTAAATAGAACCAAGCGCTCACATTCCCCCACTTAACTCGTACAGACCAACCTAGGACCCACACAACAAACACTTCATGTACTTATTTGTCTCTATGTCTGTCTTCCACCAGTGGACTGGGAACTCTGCCCTATTCATCTTCAGATCTCTAAAATACAACCCAGTGCCCAGCACACAGATAGTGATAAGTACATTGACCCTGATTGAATTACTATAATGTACTCTACTCTGGCTACACATTAGAATCACAATGGGGGGACGTGTTTTGAAAACTACTGATGCTTAGGCACCATACTGAGTCAAATCTAGAGGTGAATCTGAGCATCAGAACATTGTTTTAAACTACCATAGGTGATTCTAAGTGCAGCCTGGATTGAGGTTGCTGACTTAAAGAATCTGCTGCAAAAAGGTGATTTTATGATGTAATGGGCTGAGGCCTGAAAAGGTTTCCCTGTGAGGAATTGGGTACTTCCTGTGGGGAACACCAAAAGATATGCCTGTGAGGGTGATGCATTTGGGTGCAGCTGTTTATAGATGTACACAGAGTGGAGACACTGTGTGTGTGTGTGTGTGTGTGTGTGTGTGTGTGTAAGCATTTAGGAGCTGAGAATGAGGAGAGGGATCCCCAAGGTCACAGGGGTGACAGTCTGGGACTCTAATCCAGATGCTTGAGTTGGTAAGTAATCTGAAGAAAATGTGTATCTTCTATCTCCTTCTGTAGGAGTAAAATCTGCGTGATATTGGCAGGCCATCCCTAACTGTTAGCAGGAGGGTACATGATACCCATTCATGCCAAGACTTTAGGGAGATGGAAACTGATAAAGGTCCCACCAGGTAAGGGAAAACATGGGAACAGGCCTTAGGTGAAGCTGTCAGCACTCCTGCCCCAGTTCAGACCTCTCACTGTGATGATGCGTGTGCTCCTCCAGTTGCCATAGAAACCGGATCTTTCCTCCTGACTCTCATCCCCTTTGCTGTGTGTTTGGCTTCCCATTTTTTAATGAAATTAAGTATGCAGCGAAGTGTGCTTACTCTCTCCCACATGAACCTGCCCCTCCCAAATCAGAGCAGTTCAAGAATTGTCTTGTGAATCATGAGACAAATAGATGCTGTGAGAAGCCCTTGGTCTCCTCATTCCAACCTCCTGAGGCTGCTCCCCACTTGGCTTCAGTAGTTATGGTCTGATACCAGCAATCTCCAAGTTCAAATGCATGATCTAATTTTAGATTCTCAGAACAGGCACAGAAGGAAGTGGATTAATAAAATATAAGAAAATAGTGAGAACATTCTGTTGACCCAAAGGGGGTATTTGTGATATTCTATAATAATTAGGAAGACGACCGTAATTAGAGAAGAAGAAAAGCAGCCCTCCGTTGGTACCAAACTGAGTTTAATAGAGTGTTAACAAGGCCACGGTATTTACAAGATATCCCAACTATTCTCTCGACAAGAATTTGCATCTCTAGTTGTCTTCCCTGGTAGTATCCAGAGTCTTATTTCTCCATGTCTTCTGAAATGTTTATTAATGATTTTTCTGTAAAGAAGAGTAACACAAGATAGTTACTTGATACTCTGCTGTTCTCAGTTATTAAGACTAAGATAAGATTGTAGTATGTTATAAACAATTAGTGAGCTATTTTCTTTCTCATTTCTAGGATGTTGGTAGTGAGGAGTGGTTTCTCTCTTTATAAACCAGTGTAGGTATGGAGGGAAGGACTGTTGTCTGTGGGGTGTCTTAACTAGGTTGTTCAGGGTCCCTGTCACCACTGTTTTTGCTGATTAATAGCAACCTTTCTTCAAGATCCACTTGGAGCCAATTTTATTCCTCCACCTGTTTATATCTCCTCATCTATGCCTTCTCCAATGAATATACTCACATCCTCTCCCTCCTCTTAACTATTCTGTACTTTCTGAGACCATACCTTTCTAAGACCAACCTTAGAGGCAGGAAAATGTCTGGGAGTGTATGTTAGAGAAGGTAGATATTTTGAATGACCCCAGGAGAGGGCCACTGTGAGTTGTGTCAGACACATTTTTTGTTTTATCCACTGAGTACCCATGCCCCTAGGAACCATGGTGCCCATTCCTACTGTCGTTGAACACACCTGAAGTCTGTTGTTGACCAGCTCACATTCAGGATCTTGTGTCTAAATCACCTTGCCCTTGGCCTTTTAGTTCTAAGCATGTTACATGCAATAGGACAGGACACATTATTATCTAAAATCATTCTTCCATCCAAGTGCTCTGTGTCCCTGGAAAACTGATGAGTTTACTTCAAATTATATAAAAATCCACTTCTAGTATCCTGACAGAAATTCCTTTGAGTTGGAGATTTGTTGAACTTAAAAGTCAAAGAAATGCTCATTTCTTTGTCGAGTGAACCTTTTTACTCACTTGCGTGAATTCGAAAACCACTAATGCAGCCAGCCCCTATTTAGTTTGCACTGGAACCTAGAATCACATGCAAATACCAATTAAACCTTGTCTTCCAACAAAGATACATTAGCCTCAACCTGGATTAATCTGTCACTCAGTGTTGAGCATCAGCCATTGTAAGAGGTTAGATAGTTGATCTTGAGAAGCAGAACATTCCTGTAGAGTGGTTACTTTATATAACAGCTCGTAACCAGGAGCCCATCTTGTCTTGAATGCATCAACACTCAAAATGCAGAAACTTGACTTACAAAACTTTTTCAGGAAACATGACTATTTCTTTCTCTCTTTTTTAAATTTTTTTTTGAGGGGGGTGGAGAGAACTAGTTGGGGAGGGGCAGAAAGAGGGGGGACAGAGGATCGGAAGTGGATCCGTGCTAACAGCACAGGGCTGTGGGGTTTGAACTCACGAACTGTGAGACCATGACCTGAGCTGAAGTTGGACACTTAACCAGCTGAGCCACCCAGGTGCCCCAGAAACATGACTATTTCTAATCCATGAGTTTCACCTGGAAACTCCCTTGACCTTAAACCTGGTACGCAGAGTTATCAACAATGCAGACTTACCCACAATCTCTGGCCCAGAAGTTTCTATTTCAAAATCACAGGATGTGCCAGTCCCAAAAGCAGGAACACCCATCCGCCCCTACCATGTCCATTTCCATCACCCAATATCCAACTTTTTCAATGCATCCTGACCCTAACAGAGTTTAATCAGTGTATTTTTTCCTTTATCCCCAGCATTCACTAACTTGTATATCAGTCAGATGAGGCCAGATTATGTCAAGGTGAAAAAAAAAAAGTCCAAAATTTCAGTTGCCTAAAACAACAAAGGCTTCTTTTTAACACATGTGAAAGTCTATAATGGGTCCAGACAACTCTCTAGGGCTACTGTTATTCATGCAGCAGCCTAGCAATCTAGTTTGAAGGAGTCTCTGCCACCTAATACCTGTATTGTTGGGAGACTTAGACTCTTCAGGTGACCTGGCAGGGAAGAACTTTCTAGAACAGAAGTTGGGAAACTTTTTCTTAAAGGGCCAGAAAGAAAATATTTTTGCTTTTTCGGACCTTGAAGTCTCTGTCACAACTATGCAACTCTGTCTTTTATAGCATGAAAACAGCCATAGATAATATATAAAAAAATGAGTGTGGCTATGTTCAATAAAATTTAATTTACAAAAACATGTAGTGGGTTGGATTTGGCTTATAGGCCATAGTTTGCTGCCTCCTGGTCTAGAATCTCTCACTGGCAATTAAGTGCTTTTACTTAGATATGACACATATCATTTTGCCCACATTTTATTTGCTAACGCAAGTCACGTGGTCATGCCTTCAAGAGCCAGGAAAATGCAGTTTTCTCATCTTTTCAGAGGATAAATGGGAAAATATTTATGAGTGGTATTAATGTCTTCACATTATCCATGCAGTTTTACAAAGCTCAATTTTATAAAACTCCTGAATGTGGGCTGGTCAGTGACAGACTTCAGGTGTGTTCAATGACAGTAGGAATGGGCACCATGGTTCCTAGGGGCATGGGTTACTCAGTGGATAAAACAAAAAATGTGTCTGACACAACTCATGCAGTTTTATAAAGCTCAGGAATATTAGTAGTACAGTTTAAGGTCAGATATCTTGGGGTGCCTGGGTGGCTCAGTCAGTTGAGGATCTGACTTCAGCTCAGGTCATGATCTCGCAGTTTGTGGGTTTGAGCCCCACGTCGGGCTCTGTGCTGACAGCTTAGAGCCTGCTTCGGATTCTGTGTCTCCCTCCGTCTGCCTCTCCCTTGCTCGCTCGTGCTCTCTCTCTCTCTCAAGAATAAACATTTTTAAAAAGTCAGATATCTTAAATTTGATGTTCAATCTGAAGTTACTTGGTAGTCCTGCATGACCAGGGCAAATAAGTTTAACTTCTTGGAGTTTCAATATCTTCTCTGTAACGTGAAGATGATAATTGCTGTGTCCTTAGAACTATTTTGGGATCAAATGGGATATTATACGACAAAGGATTTGGAAAACAAACATCAAGGATTCAAGCTGTTATTATTTCTTTTTATGCTCTTTGCTTCATTCCAGTTTCAGGCTGTTCTTCAACACAAAATTTAGACCCACCCACAAAGGCCTGGGCATTGGCACACTCTGAGTTCTAAGCTCTATGTCCAAAGTGATGGCGTCTTCCAAGAATTTTGCTTAGGCTCCAGAGCTGAAGTCAAAAATTCTTTTCTATTCTCTCCAGACTATAGCCCATAATATTGCACAGAGTGGGCCCAGTTAAAAATTGGCAGTGGAATGAATAATTGAGTTTAACAAGTAAATGAAGCAAAATTGCTTTTATGAGTTATGCAAATTTTTTTCTCCCTGCTTTTTTCCCTCTTGGTATCTGGGAGAGTCTCATTATCTCTTAAACAGTTCTCCTAAGCCACTTGAATCCTTGAGCATTTCTTAGTCCAGCATGGCATGCTTTAACTCTCCTCTGTTTTTAAGCCTCCAGGGTGGCTAGGAAAAGAGTGAGAAGCGTGTGGGAACAGCTTCCAAGAAGCATTTGAAGGGAAGGAACTAATGTCAGTAAGCAGTTTCTCTATGCCAAGAGCATTACACACTCCCTTATTTTATCCTTGCAATAATACTGCATTGCAGGTTGCTTTATTTCCACCAAAGAAACTGAGACTCAAGGAGTTTAGGTAACATATACTAGGTATGTTAGGAGATGCAGCTAGGAAGATGCAGGGAGCCACAATTTGAGGCCTGGTCTGGCTTCCAAGCCCCTCTTTCTTTCCCTGCTACCAGGCTGTGTCCTTCACAAAGCAACCCCATTCAAATGGATGTCAATAACCTTTCTTCCTTGCAGGGCAATTCACTGAGCCCTCTGTCCCACTGGAGAAGGCTGGTAATATCCAAAGAAATTCAATACCTGAAGGACTTACCTGCCCCATCTTCTGTACCTAATGGAGACCCTTTCATACTTGCTCCTCCCTCCTATTCTCCATGTGGAATTCAGGCTCAATTTGCACATCCAAGGGTTGTAGTGGTGGCAAACCACCAAAAATATGTGAAATCTTAGGGGAAGGAGCATCAGTAAAAAGATAAGGAGACTCGGGATCTATTATGATAATAATAACGGTAATAATAATAATAAGAGCTGACATTTTATTACTCTTTGCTAACCACTTTTCCACATATTAATTCATGTAATCCTGACAACAATTCTGTGAAGTAAATACCACTAATATTTTAAAGCTTAGGCAGCCAGATATGATGGAACTTGTCCAAAGTTGCACAGGTAGTAAATGGAAGAGCTGGGATTTGAACCTAGAAAGGATGGTACCAAAGCCCAGTGTCTTAACCACTTTGCAAGTCATTTCAACCACCTGGCAGCTCTTAAAAGATGCTGGTCCTGGCTCTAACCCCTAGATATTCCAATGTATGTAGGAGACAGGATCAGGGCACGGGTATTTTTGTAAAGTACCAGAGAGTGAATCTAAAGAGAAGCCAGAGTTGAAATCCTGTGTGATGCAGTGATTCCATCTCCCTGAGAGTAAGCTTTTTCATCTGAATACAGGAGAGGTGGGGTTTGGAACTGTGAGGATATATTGAACCGTAATAGTAAATTAAGAGTCTTATTAGCATTTTGTGGGCAGCTTCCAGGGATACTAAATGTCAACTAATGCTAGAAACAGTATTGCCCAAGGAAGAATTTTGTTTGCTTTATTTTTTTTCCCCCAAGAAAGAATTTTCTTGCCCAGATTACCAATAACATCCCACTGGTATAAGGTGAAGGTACTCTTTGGCTCTCAAAATCTGTGCCTGTTTGATTCTAAATTCTACCAAGTATCAAAGGGGGATGGGATGTTTTCCCTCACTGCTGCACGGATTATTCTACTTTAAACTTTTTAACCACTAAGCAGTGAAGGAGACCCAGGCAAGTCTGAAGGCCAACTTCTTTCTGGCACAGTGCTTCCACGAATGGGAAAGTATGTCACCAGTCTGGGACTAAGGCTCTTCATTTACAAAATGTTTTTTTTTTTTAATTTTTTTAACGTTTATTTATTTTTGAGAGACAGAGAGAGATAGAGCATGAATGGGGGAGGAGCAGAGAAAGGGAGACACAGAATCTGAAGCAGGCTCCAGGCTCTGAGCTGTCAGCACAGAGCCTGACACGGGGCTCGAACCCGCTGACCGCGAGATCATGACCTGACCCGAAGTCAGATGCTTAACCGACTGAGCCATCCAGGCGCCCCTACAAAACAGGTTTTAAAAAAATTTCAAAGGTCTAATCTAAGGATTAAATAAAATATCACATGAAAATCACCAGAACATAGATGTGCTTGCCACATAATAAATATTTACAAACAGAGTACACATAGGAGATGAAATTAATATCGTTTTCTTCATTGGGCTGATTAGAGAGGAGTCTATGCTGATTTATATAAAGCATGACAAAAGTAGCAAATAATAAGTGTTCAGTATGCTGATCCTTTTTAATTGTGTGTTCATTACATTTTAAAATTTTTAGTGTATTTGTATTATTGCAAGAAAGAAGCTAAAGCATACAGCATGTAAGAATCATAACTGTGATCCCGTATGTAATCCCATCCCCCAACACATATACTCTAGAAAGGAGACAGTCCCTAAGAGGATCTTTTGTTTGCAGGTAAGGGGGGGGGGGGAGGAATGTAGAGGTTTACTGGGGGAGTCCAGAGCCTAAATCACTTTACATTTGAAAGCGGATGTAAATATTGGGGGGTATGAGAGAGGGAAGAGCCCAAGATAGAGCTGTTGTGAGGGAGCCTTGAGAGGACAGGCAAGGAATTAGGGCCCATCCTTACATTTGTCTTGCCATAAAATCCTGAGTAAAATATTCCATTTTTTTCTTAAGCCCTTATAGATTGGAATCTGTTACTTGAATTTGTTAAAGGAAGGTTCTCGGTCCTTCCCCAAAAAGTTAGTTTTGAGGCAGGAACAATGAATGACTGTTCATGGGTTTCTAACTCAAAAAATGTTAAAATTTCTGAATTATTCATCACCCCATGGCTGGCGGGGGAGTGTAGGTGCCCATCATTGAGGAACCAGTAAACCAGTGGGGAGGATGTTCATCTGGATACTATTTAGCGGGAAGAAGCAACAAACTAGGTTGTTTATCAGTTACAGCTAGAGAATATAAAAACAGAATGAGACCATTAGCACAGTGCCATTTAAGTAAATGTAAAACATTCACACAATAACTCTATATTTTACAAGAGTACATAAAATTCAGAGATTCCTACCCAACACATTAGGGTGGTGGGATTGGACAGTACAATAGGATTAGAATGAAATGCAGTAGGTGGGTGGGTAGATGGGTTGGTGGATGGATGGATGGATGGATGGATGGGTTAATTTGAAAATCAATCAAATAAGAATGTGAGTCTTTGAGTGAGCCAATGATCATGGAACTGGGGAAAATTATTAACTCAACTCTCCATACCAAACCACCTCACCTTTCAGAACATTCTTGGAATGACCCAGAAATTGGTAGTAACAGCAAAATCAGTACTCTCCATGCTGCCTTGTCCAGAAGCTTGCGAAATTAGTGCAAATGGGTAAACCATTCCTAGTGAATTTGAGAGCTAGTTTTACTGGTTTATAAAGTAAAACTATGGTTTCAAAGGCAATCTGAAAAGGCTACATAATGTATGATTCCAACTATATAAAACTCCAGAAAAGGCAAAACTATGGAGACAATATAAAGATCAGTGATTGCCAGACAATATAAAGTCTCAGGGACAAGGAGTGAGGGATGAACAGGTAAAGCATAGGGGATTTTTAGAGCAGTGAAATTATTCTGTATGATACTGTAATTGGTGGACACACGTCATTATACATTTGTCAAAACCCATAAAATGTACAACACAAAAAGTGAATTCTAATGTGAACTATGGATTTAGTTAATAGTAACACATCATTATTGGCTCATCAGTTGTAACAAATGCACCACACTAAAACAAAACAGGCAACAACAAAAATATTTCAATACGAGACATGTTGCCTAAGAACAGAAGAGCACAAGAAACAGAGAACTACATCAAACTGAGGCTAAAATGGCAATCATACTGGGAGAAGTTGATGTCATGTGCCTCCAGGCAGACCAGAACCATGTTCTGAACAGAACATGTTTTTCTCTATAGAAAAATGGGACAAATAGGAGCACTGCTAGAATAGCAGGTGCATAAACTAGAATTGGTTAAGCAAATGCTCTTATAGAGAGACATGTCTACTTTCCTTTGCATCCAGGAAAATAATTTTAGAAACTGTGGGATTCTGGGTTAGGAGGAAATGAGGTGTCCATTTTATTGGTTTATTGATTGATTTTTTTTTCTGTGAATTTTCAAAACCAGAGGAAGCACATTGCAGACAGAGGCAGAAGTGACGTAGTCCATGCATTATCAACTGCATCTATTTCACTTTCCATGTGTGGATTTATTTCTCCTTCATTATAAGGGGAACCAAAAGGGCTAATTGATAAGGAATCATTTGAAAACAGTGTGAAAATATGCATGTGTATCTATTGGTTGGGGCAAATTGGAGGTAGAAATGGATCCTCCCATTAAGAAGAATTTGATATGAACTACCTTGACAGCTGGTAAAGGAAGTGGGTATAGAACAATGACCTAAAGGATTATCCTGAAACATTATCCAGGGCCACTAATTTCACCAGGGACTATCATAAAACACACTCATGTTGCAATCCTTTCCTCAAGCTCTTTGACAGAATAGAGTGTGTGGGGGGCCATATGATGACACTTGAATATCGGTCAAAGAGAACTAGGTTTCAGCACAACTCAGCAGTCTCTAATTTAGCACAGGACAAATGGCTCTCCCAACTGACCCATAGAGAAAGAAAACATAATGGAGAAAGGCTAGTGAAAGAGGGTTATGATGCAATAGAAAAAGGCTCGTATTGGAGTCAAGTGTCATGGGCTCTAATACCAACTCAGTCACTTATAATTTATGTGCCTTTGGGCCAGTTAGTAACCCTAATGCGGTCTAAATTTCCTAATCAGTAAAATGGGAGTGGTCATATTTACCTTTCAGAGTTCTAAGTGCTCAAAACAATAAATATAAATTACAATGCCCGGCACATAGTCAGTATTCCATGATATAATTGTGGTCTGCATTTGAGGAAAATGCTCATCTCCTAACAGCAGTGCTACCAAAGGATTTATGTATGGGGAATTCTTCCCAAGTCCTCAAGAAGGAGAAGCATATCCCACATTACTGTTCCCCTCACCTCTTCTCAAAACACACAGGGTGGCAGTGGCTTCCATGTTTGCAGTGGAAGGTCAGTGTCTTAGCCCTTATCACCAATAATCTCCATCATCATCACCATTACAGCAGCAATAACAAAAGTGCCTCACATTTGTTTGATGTTTTCTTAAGTATTATCTCAGGCTCTCTGATTCTGTAATTTCCCTGCCTCCCTAAAGCATAGCACTCAGTGGCTGATATTGCTGCAGTTGGTGATTCAGTTCTTCCCTGCACCTGCATGTCTCTGTCTTGCTATGTAATATTAAATGCATTTCCCCACAGAAACAAAGGCTGAAAACTCTAATGTTAGTTCTAATGATGTGCTTACTTCTCTAGGGCCACTGTTTCTCAGTTCAGTCATATAAGAGCTGACCTGGGAAGCAAACCACCATCTTGTTTCTATAGGGGTGGAGTGCTATAAATACAATGCAAGGAGACTTTGGAACACACTCTGCAGGTCAGGGTCTCTGTCTTCAGACCAATTACTTTACCTTTGACAAAGACTGCATAAGTCAACATGAATCCCTGATCTCTTTTGTTTGTGTCTGGGTAGGCTGCCAGCTAGTTACTAGGAGGCAAGGCAATTAGGTCTATAGCCTCTTTTTTCCCCCCGGTATTGGGAAACCAAGTCTGGGCTTCCGCACTCATTCCACAGTTTGCTGCAAATGCTGTATACCTAGACTTTCTGTACATTTTTCTAAATTAATGCAAGTGGATCCCCCAGTAGAGCCCAGGGAAGTTATTTTAATAGAGTATGATGGAGTCTGCCAACATATTCATGTGACTACAGCTATAGATGCATCTAGAACAAGAAGAAAGGAGCCATCCAATCAGGAGGCAAAGTTGTGACTTTGCCTCTAGCCACTCTTTCTCTGTTGTAGTTGTATTTCCAGAGTCCCTGGTCCCTTACTCTAATACCTCTGTATTCTTCAATTTTTCTAACTAATATGAAATTAAGAAGGGATGACACAATTTTGGTTTTTAGGTGTCATCCTTCCATAGGGTCTCATTTTATCCTCACAACAATCTTGTGGGATAGGTGGTATTATTATTATTATTATTATTATTATTATCATTATTATTATACCAACTGTTCAGATAAAAACACTTAAAACAAGAGAGACTCAGGAACTTGGTCAAGGACACCCAGCTGGTAAGTGGCAGATTCAGAACCTGAATCCAGATTTATCAGACTTCAAAGCTCCTATCTCTAATCAATAAGCTATAATTATTCAGTGCTTTATTATTTTTAATGTACATCATTTTGAAAGTATAGGATTATTATTTGAAATGACTATCAGTCCTATGAATGAGATGGGACAGACACTAGTATCTCAATTTGGCAGGAGAGAACATGGAGATTTAGGTGGGTGAATGACCCCACCCAGGCCCCCAAGTGGCAGGTGGTAGTGAAGGGAATATGGACCTTGGAGTCAGACAGACCCGGATCTGGGGCTGCCCCTGACTCTGTGTATAGCTGTGGGAAAGTCACTTATGTTCTCACTTATGAAGTGCAGCTAATGGTATCTCCCTAAGAAGAGGTTTTCTATGAAATAGACAGTTTGGGAGCAATCTAACATAATGTTTAAAAATGTGCCCTCTTGAGTCCACATGCATGTTTTAAATGATTCTGTGACTTTGAGAAAGTTACTTAACCCAAGTGCTCTGTAAAAAGAGCACAATAATAGTACTTAATTTGTGGGGCCCTGGGAAGTTTAAGTGATACAATTCATGTAAAATAATTAGTAAAGAACAAGTGCCCAAAAAATATTAGCTGTTATCTGTAAACCAGTGCACAATGTGCCTAACACATAATAGACAATCAATAAATGTTAATCCTCTCCACCACCACGTGTTCCCTGCTCTAGAATGTGCAATGGTCCTCTCTAGCTCAGTGGAGGCCGCCCCACCCTCATGACTTACACCTGCTTGAGCACAGGCCTTTGGGAACCAGGTAAATGAAGGCAAGAGATGCCATTTTCAAATTTAATAAACACTCAGCCACTCACGAGGCATCTCTCATTCCCACTGGCAGATTATAGACAGTCTTTTCTCAATTACCTGTGTCTAATTTTAATACAAGGCCAGCTTTGCTCACTTTGTTCTCTGCATTCACCCTCGGCCACCTCCTGAGCCCCAGGTGGGATCTACTCAGAGAGTGTAAGCCCGTATTAATATCATCCTGAGCAAAACATAATTAGAAAACTAAATCAGCAGCCACAAGAAGAGTGTAATGCTTTCCAAAGCCATATATCGGGTGAGTGGAATGTTGATGTTTATGCTGCTTTTCTTGACATTTTTGTTTGCTTTGGATTATTCACATCGCTGCTCCCCTGTATGTATCCCTGCTATAAAAAAGTGAAGATGATTGGGCATTTATTTAGGCTCCAGTGCAGGAGTTGGCAAAGTAGGGCTGGCTTGCCCAGTCTAGCCCCCTTCTCATTTTTGTGCCAATCTTCATTAGGACATGGCCACGCCCATTCACTTACATATTATCCATGACTGCCTTTGAGCTACAATGGCAGATAAAGACCAGATGGCCCACAAAGCCTAAAATATTTACTCTCTGGCTCTTTATAGCTACAGTTTGCTGACACTTGTTCCAGTGTATCCATAAGCAAGGCAGCTTTCAGAATAGCCCAGTAAGGGTCTTTTTCTACCTGAAACTGATAACCAGCAGCTGCCTCCAAGTTCAACAGGTAGCTCGGGCTGCACAAGAATGGGTGCTTGGGCTCAGGAAATAACCTGGCAGATGACGAAGACACTAGGGCATCAGGGCTGCAGGAGGCATTCCTGGATCTCCCTGTGCTCATTGCCCCCAAGGGGTAGAGACCAGGGAAGACCAGCTAGGTCCTGCATGCTCTGGAGGCTACCTTAGAACTGACCCCGTCCTTATTGTGGGAAAACTGCTATGTGGCTGGATGATCTCCGTGCTCACAGTGGCCAGAGTTCTAGAACTCACAGCCTCAGGGGCCTACATTTAAAGACACACTTGGAGGTTCACATTATGTCACCTGTAGATAACAAAGATGGAGGCTGATTGGCAATTACTAGTTAAGAATTCCCTGGGACAGCTGCTAATAATGCAGATTCCTGCCTGTACCCAGAAAGTCCAGTTGAAAAACTTGGGGTGAGGTCCAGGAAGCACTGTTGCATTTTTTAAGCAAGTATTAACTGGTTTTGTTGTTGATGTTGATGACTCAGGGAGAATACCTTAAGAAACAGTGCCTTGGTGCTGTGACCTTAATCATTCTGGGGTTGCTGACTATGCGAGAATCTTATAAAAGCAATGGAGACTGGGTCAAGGGAAAAAATACAGTGTATGTGGACAGAAACACCTTATATTTCCTACATCTGGAGAGGGTTCTGGATTCTCTAAGCCCATTGTTAAGAACCCCAAGTTAAGAACCATCCTAAAATAACGGGTGAAGGAGCAAGTGTGTGAGAACTTGGATAGGAGTGTTTGAGTTCGACACTCCTGACAGCTGTCACCTGCCTTTTCCCCTCCTGGTGGGTTCGCACGAAGGGTAGTTCCGCCTCTGTGATAAGGATGTGTGGTGCTTGCCTGGATAAACTCACAGGGTGGTAAAGGTCACATGAGGTCCTGTATACGAAAGTAAATTGCACACTCTAAAGTGCCATGAACATCCAGAGGATTTTGATGATGCAAAATCAGCCTTAAGGCGCTGCCTTCCAGGTTCACATCCTCCTCAGCACTGTGATTGCAATACCTCCCTCCATGCCTTTTCAAGTCCTGTCTTCATTTGCTGCCTGTCCAGTTTTCCTTCATGCCACAGGGATCCAAGGAATTGCACCTCGTGAAATAACTAACCATTGGACGTTTCCACTTTGGAGCCCGGCCAGCCCAAGGCTCTCAGTGTACCCAAAACTCATCATGAAATTGGCTCCTCTCTCTCCTCATTTCCTGGCTGCTGTTGTGATTGGATGATATTTTGAAATATTAATGTGTACTCCTCCCCCTCTTGTATTTTTCTCTTTTTCTTTCCCTCCTCCTTTCCCCAATTCATATTCAGTTCTTTCGATAGGAAGAAAAGCAACAGTTGAGATTTTCTGCTGTAGGAAACAGGAGACTATTTTATATAGGGTGACCAAGGAAAGTTCCGTTGGTCTTTTATTAGAGGGTGAATCTGAAGCAAGCGAGGGAATGAGTCATGAATATAAATGTGAAGATAAGACCGTGTCAGGGCAAGTGCCTAGGCCCCAAGGTGGGAGCCTGCTTTGAGTTTTTAAGGAAGAGAAAGGTCACTGTGGCTGGGTGAAGTAAGGAAGCAGAAGATTGACAGGCAGTCAGGTCAGAGGGACCAGAGCCGGCATGTCCTCGAGGTCAAGCTCAGGACTGTAGCTTTTATTCTGAGTGATTTGGGAATTGGAACTTACATTTTAAAAGGATCGCTCTGACTTTGTGTGAAGAATCACAATCACCATTCCAAGCCCTCCCTCTTGCTGTGTAGGAGCCAAGGAAGAAGCAGAGAACCCAGTTAGGAGGCTTGTTCACAGCCCTGGCAAGACTGACACCAGGGGCAGCAGTGCAGGAAGTGAGGGTGGGGGGATTAGGGCAAGGCACTGTGTATATTTTGAAGGTAGAGCCAATCACATTTTAAATGATGGGTTAGATGTGGGAGATGAAAGAAACAAGAAGATCAAGATGACTGCAAGATTTAGAATCTGAAAATCTAAGATGGAGATGACTTAAGAGGCAGTGGGGATTGGCATTAGGAGCCAGGCTGGATCAGACATTCGGTTTAAGCCATGTTTAACCTGAAGATGTGCATCCAACATCTACATGGAGAGAGTGAGTAGACAACTTGACAAATTAGTCTGGGGTTCAGGGAAGAGGTCTATGCTAAAGTCAGGAGAATATTCCACAGGGTTCAGATGGTGTTGACAGCCGCAAGTTACACAAGCATGTAAGGGAATGGCTATGGATAGGGAAGAGAAAACTGGAGAAACCAAGTATAAAAGTTGGGCAAAAACAAGGAATTAATATGGGAAACAGAAAGTGGCTTGGGGAATTATAACAAAACAGAGTGAAGTGCTAAATGTGAAGGAAATGGTTCAAGAAGGAAGAAGTAATCCAGCAATGGAGAAGGCTATTGATAGGTCAAATGAAGACTGAGAATTGACCATGGCATTTAACATTCTGGTAATTAAACTATGTGAATCCTACAATATTCCCTGGAAGAAATAAGAAATCATTTGCCTTAGGGAGTTGAAGACACATTGTTCGATGACATGAAGAGTTGCTCAAAAGTGAAGCTAACTTGATGGATTCCCATCTGCTGAGCAGGGTGCCTGCCCTTTTCTCACCTCCAAAGAAGTGATTTTTCATCAGAGAAGAAACCTGTCACACCTTTGAGCTGCCAAGCCATAAATCTTCTTTCCACCAACTTGCTAATAGTTTTTCTTGCCACCTTTCCTGATAACCCAGAGTAATTGTTATGAAATATGGGCTTGTTCTGTCTCTCCCAGCTGCGGCCCCTCTGTCCTCTGCAGGTCCTGGGGAAAGGCAGAGGCTCTATGTTTGTCACTGGGTGTTCATTAGAAGCACAGCAGATGCTGTTACCAAGAACGTGACATCCTGATGAAACCGGAGGCACCACACAGCAGCCCTGAAATCTGAGAGCCAACAGCCCCTCCTGCCCAAAAGTCATCAGCAAGTGGCTTCTGCTTTGTTTTCTTGGGGAGACAGAGAGAAAATGACCCTATTTAATAGGGATGAAAATGTTCGTTCATGTGTGCTTTTACTGATTCCACAGAAATGTATTGAGTGTCTGAAGTTCTCTAGTAGAGCACCGGGTTAAATTTTGATGCAAATGAATGGTCTGACATATGCATCCTATGGAAGTCATAATTAGCAGAAATTAACTGAAACATAATTAGCAACTGGGAAGAATATTGGGAGATATGGTCTGGGGACAGCTCAGTAAGTGTAGCTTTAAGTCTCCCTTGTTCATTATGCAGAATGTGCTCAGATCAGTGACTATGGAATTTTTCCTTGACCATCATGAGCTTCTGCCAGATCCTAAAGAGCCCTGTGTAAGCCTTACCAAGCCTCTTAAACCCCAAACACAGATCCTGAAATTTCAACAACTTTCCCTAGTGATTGCAAAAACTGCCTTTGCAAGCCTTATCTCCATGATTCACATCTGGGTTCAGGGTTCAATGTCTTGGTATGCATCTAAGTGCCATCTTGCTACGCTGACCACACATTCGGTAATGGTGACTTAACAGCATAGATGCACAGTTGCCCTGCAGCTCCACAATGACAGATAGTCTATGGACATATGCAGTTGGTTATCTACAAAGTCTAAGTGACATCAATTGTGGCAGGCCAGTGCAAGACTTCACAAAGTACTTATGATTGGCACACACCATGCTAAGCATTGGGGATATAAAGCTGAAAACAAATCCCTGCCCTTAAGAAGCTCAAATAGAAAAGGGTTTGCAAAGTCAAGTGACTTTAAGGAAAGAAGCAACCATTGGCAGACTTAGCCCTAGTCTGAGCTCATGAATCTCCTGGCTAAACATCTCAGTCTTGACTGCTGGTCACCCACTAACTAAAAATTGGCAAGTTAAGATCTGATTGGATTGCTTTAACAATTGCTTGAGCAATGACTTATGCATTATAAAGACTATTTAGTTCTGATTTTCATTGTTGAACATGAGGAGTCCATCAAGTGACCCAACACTTAAGTTAGTGTGGTTTTCAGATGCAGATGCCTGAATTAAACAACTAGAATTTATCGAACTCTTCCCTTGTGCCAGGCATTGTGCTAAGAGATTTCTGTGGATTATCTAATTTAATTTCACAAACCTCTAAAGTATGTACTATTATCATCTCCCATTTTCAGATGAAGAAAGTGAGTTTTGGTCAGGACTCAAGCCCAGGATGTCTGGTACCTGTGTCCCGTCCTACTTTCCAGGATGAAACATTTCCTCATGCAAGATCGATTCAGACATATTATATCTTTACTTAATGAATGCCAACACATTCTGAATGGTTGTGTATAACTACACAGATTACTCAGCAGAATAGTGAGGGGCAGGGGCAGAAGATAACAGATGGCAGGACACAAGGATGATATTACCAAAGGAATGTAAGTATGGATAATTTGCAGATTTTACCTTGTTTAGTTCCTTTGCCTTCTTTTTGTATGCAATGCTGTTGATCAGACTCTGAAACCCAAATCTCTTCCTGTGCTTGTGATGAACAAAGAAAAGATAAGAACTTTAAAATTTTCAGAGAATAGCAGGAGAAATAAGATGTAAAGTCAGATAAAAAACACAGAGGGAGGCAAACCATACAGAGAAGGAGACTCTTACATACAGAGAACAAACTGAGGGTTGCTGGAGGGGGGATGTGTGAGGGGATGGGCTAAATGGGTGATGGGCATTAAGGAGGGCACTTTCTGGGATGAGCACTGGGTGTCATATGTAAGAGATGAATCACTGGGTTCTACTCTTGAAACCAAGACTACACTATATGTTAACTAACTGGAATATAAATAAATTTTTAAAAAGATGTAAAGTCAGATTTCCACCCCAAAATCTCAATTGGTTAAACGTGGTCCAATGCTGGCAGCTTTCTCACCAGTAGGGGTGATATTTCTCCATCTGGATCATCAACTTCATCCCTTTTTACCTTTGTCCTTCTGGACAACTTTTCATTCTTGAAAGATTCTGCTCAAGGAACACTCCCTCCAAAAAGCCTTTCTAAGTTCCAGACTTAATCAAGTGGCCCTCCTTTGTTTCCCACACCATCACAGCATCATATTGTCTGTGTGATTTGGTATATTCTATATTAGGCTCTGAACCCCTTTAATACAAAGACTGGTTTTGCTTCTTTTTGTATACTCAACATGTAACAGAGTGGTAAATATATGGTAGGTACTTTTTAGATGAATGAAATCGTTAATACATTTTGACATGGACCAGGTAGATTTGGTCTGCTTATAACCAGAGTCTATGTGCTTAAACTCAGTTATCAGTTACTTGTGGTATGGAATATGTCTACCCTCATAACTGGAAACAGAACTCATGGTGTAACAGAAATTTAAACATCAAATGGGATAACAGAGATACACTAGTCTAAATCCTTCTTCATATAAATAAAAAAAAAAATTAGATGCCAAGTGGACTGAAGAGCTTTCCCCAAGGTCATTCAGATTTCAGGGACAAGAACTGGGAATGGAGCCTAAATTTCTGACTCCTAAGCCAGAGATCTTTGCCACTTCACTGGTGTTCTCCCACAATGGAGGGTCTTTTAGTATTCTGTCCCATGAGGACAGCATGTTTTTCCTGATAGATAGATTCATCTATATTAAGAGATCCTCAAAGTGACAAATGAAAAGTTACAAAAGAAAAATGAATTTAGGGGTGCCTGGGTGGCTCAGTCGGTTAAACATCCAACTTCGGCTCAGGTCATGATCTCACAGTTCGTGAGTTCAAGTTCCGCATCGGGCTCTGTGCCGACAGCTTAGAGCATGGAGTCTGCTTCAAATTCTATGTCTCCCTCTCTCTCTGCTCCTCCCCCACTCATGCTCTGTCTCTCTCTCTCTCCTTCAAAAATAAATAAAAAGATTTTTAAAAAAGAAAGAAAAAGAAAAATGAATTTATTTTCCCATATATTGTTGAAAACAACTCAGAGTCTCTGGTCCCTTACAGTGCTCAACTACCACTCCTGAAATATGTTTCGAAAATTCAGTAATTCCAGGGAATTGTTTGTTTTTTCTCAAATAATTTGGCACACAAAAGAAATTTAAAAGGTGTTAGTGATTGTTTCTTATCTCTGAATAGATAGTCAAGGACATCTGCCATAAGGAAAATTCTCATTTCAGCCAGAACGTTGATTTCAATAAATCTATTCAAAGGAATAAAGTGGCTGTTCTCCCCTTTGGTAAAATACACTTGTAGCTCACACAGTATTTTGTTGATAGAAACGTTAGCAAGCAATGACAGACATGCAGCCTGAAAACACTGAAATGTAGCAAAACCCCACTAGTCGACAGAAATTAAAACATTGCTTTTCTATGTACATCTAGAATGATTTGCGTTAATACATTGGTAGAGACACTGCCTGTGCACTGGAAATAATATGGGCTATGGAAGCAGACATATCTGTTTAACTTTGTCATGTATTAACTCTGTGACCTTTGATAAGAGATTGAATCCTTTTAGTTCCATCCATCAATTCAAAAAATATTTAATGAACATTTACTTGGTGCATATGCTAAAGCACTATGAACAGCAGTGACAAAAAGAGTTTTAAAAAAAAATCTAACTTTCATGAAGCTTACATTCTCATAGGGGGAGGCTTTGGGAGACAATACACACACAAATAGGAAATATTTGGTGATTAGAACTAAGGGGAAAAGTACACTTTGGGGGAAAGGGAGTGCCAAGAGGAGAACAGTTTTAAATAGGGTGATCAGGGAAGGTGTCAACAAGAGAGTGACACTGGAAAGAGGGCTGAAGGAGTAAAGAAATGAATCTGTTAGGTTTGTGGGAGCAGAGAGTTCCAGACACAGAAAATGGCAAGTTCAAAGGCCCTGAGATGGGTCTCATGGTAGGCAAGAGGGCTTTATGTCCAGGGTGTTCAGAGAAATGGGGAGAGTAATAGGAGATGATTTCAAGGAGGTATAAGAAGGGGGGTAGGCATAGGGTCAAACCTTGTAGGCCAATAAAGACATGGTCTGTGTTTTCCTAAGTGAGGTGAGAAGCTTATGGAGAGTTTCAAGCAAGGGAATGGTATGATCTGGCTCCAACTTTTGAAAGATTGCACCGTGTTGACAATAGACTACAGGAGAGAAGGGTTAGGAGCATGAAGAATGCTTAAGAAGCTATTGAAATGATCCATGCAAGAGATTATAGTGTCTTAGACCAGGTGAGTAGCCATGGAGAAAGTGAGAGGTAGTCAAATTGTGGATATATTTAAAGATAGTGTCATCAGAATTTGTGGACAGACTGCATGTCAGGTGTGAGGGAAAGAGAGGCAAGAATTACTTCAAGGTTTTTGACCTGAGCAATTGGAAAGATGGAGTGGTCAACTGAGATGAAGAAAACGATGTGAGGAACAGGTTAGTTGAAAAAACCAGGTGTTTGGTTTTGGATATATTAAGTTTGAGATGCTTATTAAATGTGTAAGAGAAGATCCTAATTAGGCCACTGCACCTTGTAGAGGAGAGGTCTAGCTAGACTGTACATTTCAATATGCCTCTAGATGTTATTTAAAACAATGAGAAATAATGAGATCACCCAGAGAAGGACAGTCTCCAAGGGCTGAGCCCTTAGGCACTTGATGTTAAGAAGTGGATAATAAAAATAGTTAATGCTCATGTAGCACTTACTGCGTACCAGACCTTGTTCTGAGTGTTTTCGTATATGAACTCCTTCAATTTTCATGACAACCTCATAAGGCGGTTGCTGTTATTACCTTTATTTTATAGATGAGGAAACTGGAAGAAAGAGGTTAAGTAACTTGGCCAAGGTCATAACACTTGCTGAGTTGTGTAGCCAGAATTCCAACCTGGGCTGTCTGGCTTCGGAGTCTGGGCTTCTAACTCCCTCCCAGCACTCTCTCTCCAGTAACTAGAAGAGAGGGCTGCCAATAGGGATGCCTGAGGAGGGACAACCGGTGAGATAGAAGGAAAACCCTGGTAGTGTGTGGTCCTGGGAGCCAACTGAAGGAAGTTTCGATGAAGAGAAAATTGCTTACCCATGTCAAGTGATGCTGGTAGGCCAAATGGAGATAAAGACTGACATTAGCAACATGGAGGTTTTCAGTGACTTTGGCAAAAGCAATTTTGACTGGCAGTTTAGAGTGACAAGGGCAGGTAGAGTGGTGGCAGTGAAAGCCAGACTGGAGTGAGTTCAAGAGAGAAGGGGGGGTTTAGACAATGAGTTTTGACCATTCTTGAGAGGATATTTACTATACATAGGGGATATAAGCAGGTAGTAGCTGGAAGGGGATATGGGATCAACTGAAGGTATGTTTTACACATAGGATAACAATTAACATACAGGTGTTGAGAACGATATAGTATAGAGGGAAAAATTGATGGTGAAGGAAAGACAAGGACAAATGGTTGCAGTGATGTCCTTGAGTAGGCAAGAGTTGACTTTTGGGGGAATGGACAGTTCATCCACAGTAATGTGAGGGAAGCAGAGCCTAAAGGCACAGATGGTGGTAGTTGGGTAAATGTGGTGGGACTTTGTGAACAAGCTTTTGTTGTTTAAGTTCCTACGCCTCAATTTCCTTAACCACAAATTGGGGATTTATATCTCTCTTTCAAGTTGCTGTGAGAATTGAATGAGACAACATGGCAAAATGTTAGCATCATGTCCAGTATAATTTATGAGCTCAAATTCCTTATGAGAAATTCCCTCATCTCTCTCTTTATTGGTTATTTTTCTTATCAGTTACTAACATTCATTGAGCATTTACAATGTAGTGAACACTATGCCACGTACTTGGCACAAATTCCTCAGAGAATGTTCCTTCCATGTTTGTGGGATCCTATTGAAGCTTTTTGAACTCTTACAAGGAACCTATTTGGGATTTGGTTGACCATTTAGTTATTTCTTTTCCTCCTCAGTCTTCCCTTTATCAGCAACTGCTCTGGTCTAGGTTTTTAACATTTGTTCATTCACACTGATTCACCTGGAGAACGGTGGCATATGTCTGGGACCCAGAAGCATACTTTCCAACTAACATCCTTTGTGGGGTAAGATGAGGCGTGGTGGACTGGGTTACGCCATTTGTCAACCCTGGGTCTCATTTATGTTGGCTCCACTGAAACCACCTCAATATGGTAGAAATCCCCCAAACAACAACTAGCAGTTGCTCAAGCTTTCTTCTGCTGCTTTGGAGATAGTGGAAAATGAGAGATGGGTCAGTACTGACCAGCTCCCGAACATCAGTGTTCTCAGGTGGGAAAAGTGAGGTTCTTTTCCCCCATGGAGCGTCTCATAGGTCCACCCGGCATTAACATTTTGGTTTTTTTTCATCACCTGGACTTATTTACTCTTTGAAATGAATACAGATTTCCCTGCTGAGGATCCCCTTGTTCAAAATAGGTCAGTCATGAGAAATCCAGCCCTCCTAAATGAAGGCCTTCAGTGAAAGTAGATTTGCATTCTGTTCTCACAAGTCTGTTTCTAAGGCAAAGCAGTAAGAATCAGTGTCTTCCCCCTTTTTTGAGCAATTTTCATAAACCAGTGACTCTGTTTCTCATATCTGGGAAATGGCCATCCCAGCATTTTTACATGCTTGAGAGCTGAAACTTACGGTTTATCCAAATATGTAAAGTATCATTATTTGTTTCCTCTGAGGAAGCAATTAATTACATAGACCATTGGAATGATCCTGGTGTTTTATAATATAATCACAAGGTTCCTCATTAAGAGATGACGAGTCCCCAAAGCAAGCAAATACTACCACCAGGTGAGGGATCTTTATTTCTCTTATGGGGTACCTACTCTGTGACATGCATTGAATGTGATAGTTAATATATACCATTGCACTTCCCTCCTGGAGCTCTTCTATACATTAAGTTTTATTATCCCTAATGTGCCGATGAAGAGAGAGACTTGGAGAAAATAAGGAGTTTTCCCAAATTTACACAGCTAATAAGTGATGGAGCTCACATTTGAACCTAAGTCTACTTCAATGTATATAAACCTTGGTCCATCTGAAAGCCTTTAACTTTTAGCCACCAAATGGTATTACCCTCCTCCCCCCGCCCCCCTTATTGATGTCAACAACGTTGGATCGAGATCGTTGGATACAGAATCCTTCTGTGACACTATGCTTTATAATGCCCATATGGCTTCACCTGGAGTCATTCTGGAAGCTGTAAGTTCATAAATAATGTCTCTTCAACTTGGTTAGGCTCACAGTGCCAGGAGAAGACAGATGATCTACGCTGTGCATGGTATCATTGCGAGCTAATGTGTTACTTCTGTAGTCTTGGGTTGCCATCCCCTGGAGTGTTTTGATGTGATCAGTTGTCAGTTTCAGGTCTGTTGTTTCTCTCACCAGAAGCCCAGCCCGTGGAAGATGACAGCCCCAAAGCCTTTCCTGTGTTAGGGGAGCTATCGAACTCACATAATGACATAAACGAGTCGGTGTTCATCTGGGGAATCTCAGACAAAGCAACCCAGAGGAAAACCATCTCTGTCGATGAAGGTTTGTTTCACTTGCAACAGAAAAAGCAGCAGCAGCAGCAGCAGCAGCAGCAGCAGCCGCGACCGGAGCCCGTGCACAGGCTGGGGAGAGGTAAAGGGAGGCTGAAGCTGCCACATGTGAGTAGCATTTTATGATTTCTCTAAAGCTGAGAAAGGAATGCTGGGGAGGGGGCTTGGCCGTGAGGTGGGCGTGCGTGTATGAGTTGGGGCTTTCCGTGGCAGGGGGTGGGAGGAATGGTTTACACAATTAACAAGTGCATTTGGGATCTGCCCTCCTCTTCCAAAGGAAGTGCAAGAGTGTGCCCACACGCACTTGCATTTTCTCCGCTGGTCGTATAGTAAGTCCAAGCAGCAGGTGGGGAATATTGTTTTTTTTTTTTTTCTTCTTCATCCTTGAGAGTGGGCTGCATGGCAGAAAGATCCCTGAGCCAGAGAGACCTTTCCCGAGTGGAAGGACTCTTCCAGAGGGTTTCTTTCCCAAGTTTCTTTTGCAGATGTGTAGCTCTCACAGAGATTCTTTGCCACAGAGCTGTTCTCCTGCAGGGGTGTTTACAATCCTGCTAGCCACAAAGGGGCAAGGGTGACTTTTGTATCTCTGGTTCACAGTTCTAGATGTCTGTAGTAAACAGCCACAAATCCAACACAATTTAACCTCTCATTTCCCACTGGTAAAAGAGTTCAACGGGTACCTCCCGGGCTTAGAAAAGCATGGGTTGTATTTCATGCATTTTCTCAACCCAGGATAAAATAAGTAGGTCTCTCAGGGTTGACAGCATTGATGCCTTCTTGAACTTGGGGAAAGTTTTGTGGGGTTTTTTTGTTTGTTTGTTTTCAGTTTTTTTGTTTTGTTTTATCTTGTTTTTATGTTGTTGTTGTTATCAGGCTCTGGAAGTTACTGTGAACACTGGGTAGATTGAAGCTGAAAAACGGCCGGAGAGAATGTTTTTTTTAAACCACTAGTGTAGCTAGCTGCAGGTTTTCTTGGGCTAGTTAGCATCTCTGGGTTATTGTTAGTGACGTTAAATAATGAGCTGAGCAAAAGTACACCTGGTCATAAACTTGCTTGTGTTCTGTTTCTCTGAAGACCTGGTTCCTTTTTTTGTTGTTTTCCCGCCCTTGCTTCCTTTCTTCTGTCTTTAGAAGCTTAGACGTGGCTGAGCATGTCAGGCTGAATGTTTACGTGCATGAGTATTTGCAGTCAGTGCACCACAAGTTTATCTTCTGCAGGACGAAAGGAAAAAGGGGAGAAGGAGGGTTCTAAGGAAGGACACTTCCCTTGTCCTAAGAACAGTCTTTGGGCAGTTGTACATAATGAAGGCAGAAGAGTCAGAGACACTTCATCTGGGACTTGGTCCAGAGGAGAGCAGTCTGCCAATGCTTGGGTGGAAAACTGAATGCTGTTATACTAGGGGTCAGGGCCCCAGCTCTCAAGTTGTTATGGGGTGTGCATGAAATGTAAACCAGGGCATTGCTTTATGGGGAATCCTGTCACCCAGGGAGCGCCTTCCAACCTCATACCACAGCACTCCAGGGTCAATAGATGAGGCTGCTCAAAGTTGGAGATGAGTGGCTAGGAGACCCAACTGGCCATCCCAGTGGGAAGGGCTCAATATTTCAGTATTTGCAGTATCATGCTATCTGGGCTCCATCCACTGCACGTGGGGAGCCTTGCCATTCAAGTTGGAAGGACCTAACTTAAGCAACTCAGGGAAAGCCAAAGAAATGAGGCAAGATGAGTAATCTGATGCCTATGCTTTGGTATGATTTACTTTTGCTGTTATTGGTAAGGATGCATTGTGGAAACATTACAAACTGGGTTTGTTTGTTTTTTTAAAGACTTTGTCTTAATATTGCCCTTTTAGCATCACGTTTCTTCTCTGTGCTCTCTCCCAGCCTTTGTCCAAGCATGCCTTTTTAACACAATTGTAACCACAGTCTAGAAATATTTATTTTCACCATTTATTTTCCCAGTATTATTCCATAAACACTTTCCCGTCTTCCAGCCAGTTTTCACATAGATGGTTAATTGTGACTGGATTAAATGGATTAATCCCTTAAATGGATATGCCATAATCTGTTTAGCAGTTTTTGGCTATTTAAATTGCTTCTATGCTTTCCCATGATTGTTATTCCACTGTGAATATTTCTGTGCATAAAGCAGTTTTATTTCTCCTTATAAAAACGTTGGGGGGGGGGATGAATTCTTAATATTGATATTAGCAAGGTAAAAAAATATGAATATTTTTGTGGCTTTTCGTGCCTATTACCAAACTGTTCTCTGTAACATATTTTCACTGTCCAAAGCCATCAGTAATATAGTCTGGAGAAAGGTAGATTTATCTAGAGACTTAGGCACATTAGATTCTTTTTTCTCTCTCTCTGTCTAAATTAGGAGCTATAAAAAGACACTGGTCACTTCTTTAAATCTGGCTTTGAGTCCAATTAAGCCAGGCAGTATCATCCTCCCCAGGACAAGCCTGCAGCTCCTCAGCTTCCATACTTTGTCAAGAATTCCCGTGAGGAATCCCAAGTGCAGCAGACCCCTCTTTCCATTTCTGTAAGGAGTGAAGAGAGGGGCAGAAGCTCTCCATCCTGTATCAGACCACCTGATAAAGATGAGCAGGGATCACAGGAGGGGAAGCTAGCTTCGGGTTGTCTCCAAGCCCTTGAGCTCAATCCTGGCAGGCTTCTTTGCCCTTCTGTCTCCCTCCCCAACCCTGACGGAGCCAGCAGAGAGGTAAACTCACTCCTTGGGCAAGAGTTGCGGCTGAGGCCTGACAGAGTAGATGAGAGTAGGGTCCTTGGGAAGGTGAGGACTAGCTAAGCTTATCAGGGTAAAAGGAACCATACCGTAGAGTCTCACTGCCTTGTGTCCTCCCAAATGCATGGACTTTAATGATGTAGGGCAGACAGGGCTGAATGCCAACTCTCATCAAATAAGAGCTGTAGAATGCTTCTTTTTCAGTTCCTACCTCCTATCAAGACAACTTTTTCAACGATTTATTATTTCTCTTATTTCCTCGTCCCTTGTACTTTGTCCATTTGGAGATTAATCTGTGCTCTTCTCACCTCCTGTGTAGCTCACCGTAAATTGCTTCAGTGCTAAGCTCTTGTTCATTCTGTAATTATTCGTGCAAAGGCTGAGATTGCCCAGTGGGAGCCACACAGAAACTCGGCATACATTTGCCGACCCTAACCTGCACAGAGAGAAAGGACTTGTGTCTTGGGAGCAAGATTTTCTTACCATACATAAGCGGGTTTGATAAATATGAATTTTTTAAGGGTATTAGTGACTCAGTCTGCAAGGGCTTAAGAGAAGAAGCACTGCTTCACAAAACTGGCGAGCCACTGGTGTGTCTGAATTCAAGTGGAAAGATGGGGCAGTGGTCTAAGAAGGAACAGGGGTGTTGCTGTTTCAGATGATGGACAAACCAAGGGAAATGGTGTGCTCATGATCCACCAGTGAGAGGAAAATCCTTGCCTACCAAGGATGACAGGCTTTTAAGTTGTAGCACAAGTATTTAAGAAAGATGTTACTAAGGACTTCCCATATGATGACACTCTGCACTTCCCACATGGCAATCCCCGATCTTTGTATTATTGGTTTCAGGGCTAGCTTCCTGCAAGTTTATACTCAGAAGCGAGAATGGTGCCCGCTTTATTCACTGTTACTTCTGCAGTCTGTCACCCAGCAGCAGCACCTTCCACTTCGTCAAGATTTGCTGTGTGCCGGGACATGGGTTAAGTGCTACATCTCCATTAGTACCCTCACTACTCACAGCCGTCCTATGCAGTGGTTCCTAGGATTATTCCCATTTTTTGCAGATTTAAAAAAATGAAAGACTAGGAGGCTAGGCCAGAGGGTAGATGGAGACTTGTGTATAAGGATCGGGTGGGGGGAAGGAAGGAATCATTGAGGGAAAAAGAGAATCTGTGTCCCCACTTGAAAAGTTACACTTTTTGCTGTGTCACCTTTTACCGTGGCTTTGTGCGAGCATTGATGCGATTCCCACGACACCCTTATGAGAGGCTACCATCTTTGTCCCTATTGCACCAATGAAGAAATTCAAGCTCTGAGACCTTATGCAGTTTGTCCAGGGTCACAGAGCTAGTGAGTCTGACTCCAATGTCTGTTACCTCTGACTGCACCTCACTGATGTGCCACTTTGGCACTGATCAAGGGCCGGAGCAGTCGCAGCAAAGGGTTTGCCCGGGACAGTAGAGGTGGGCTCAGTGCCTTTTTTGATCTCTTTCAACTTGGGGTTCTGGGATGGCTTTTAGATCATCTTCCTATGATGCTGCACAAAAAAACTTAGGTTTTAGCTCATGCCTGAGGTTACCTCAAAGGCAAGTTACTAAAAGTAGAGGGCTCTGAAGAAAAATATCATCATGGGGCAAGCCTCTGGGGCACCTGCCTTTGTTCTCAGCTCTAGAACTGCGCTGTCCAATATGGTAGCAGTTAGCCACATGTGGCTATCGAACACATAAAATGTTGCTTGTTCAAACTGAGGTGTGCCCTAAGTGTAAATAAAAAAACACGTCAAATCTCAACAGCTCAGTATGAAAAAAAGTATAGATTATGTTAATAAATTTGTATTGATTACATATTGAAATGATAATGTTGCAGATATAATGGTTTAACTAAAATACATTCTTTTTTCAAAGTTTATTTATTTTGAGAGAGAGAGTGCGCAGGAGCAGGGGAGGGCCGGGGGGGGGGGGGAGAGAGAATCTCAAGCAAGCTCCATGGAGCCTGACTCAGGGCTCGAACCCATGAACTGTGAGATCATGACCTGAGCTGAAACCAAGAGTCAGATGCTTAACCAATAGAGCTGCCCAGACACCCCTAAATAGAATATAGTCTTAAAATTAATTTCACCATTTTCAACTGTTTCGAAATTGTAGTAAACTCACATAATGTAAAATTTGTCATCAACCATTTTCAAGTGTATACTTCCATAGTGTTAAATATATTCTCACAGTTGTGCAGTCTGGCTCTGGAATTTTTTTATATGGCAAAACTGATCATTTATACCCTTTAAACAACTCCTCATTTTTCCTTCCCTCATCCCCTGCCAACCACCCTTCTACTCTCTGTCTTTATGATTCTGACTATTCTAAATACCTCATATGAGTGGCCTTAAGATTCATCCATATTGTAATATGTGTCAGAATTTCCTTCCTTTTTAAGGCTGAATAATATTCCATTGTGTGCATGCAGGACATTTTGTTTGTCCATTCATCCGTCAGTGGATACATGGGTTGTTTCACCTCTTTTTACTTTTTTTTTTTTTTTTTTTTTAATGTAGCTTCTACCTTTGCTGTTTGTATTGTAGTTCTATTAGACCTCTTTGATCTGAACTTCTCGTTCTTGGTGCTTCCTTCTTCTTACCCCCACACACAAGGCCTCCGCCAGCCTTTACCAGATGTTACTCTGGCCTCCCTCTTCCCCCTTCCCTAAGACCAAACCAAGAATCTTAACTCTGATCAATCACTTATTTCTATAAAGATTGGTGAAAGACTGTCACATTAAACAGTTTTCTGTAATTGAATGAAACTATGATATTTCTCAAGAGGAGTATTCCCTTTTTCTTTAACACATAAGTTGAAGGCCCAATATATTGGGACTGAGAAGGAAAAAGCTTTTGAAGTGATTTGTTGTTTTTAAAAGTCAACAGCTTTCCTTAGCACACAGTCTGAGAGTGAATTCTATTAACCAGTACAGGGAAGAGTGCAGTACCAATAAGGCATAAATTCAGAGCAGAGATCTATACCAGCCTGTCATTTCTGAAATCCAGGTTTTGTAGAAAGACTTGAGTATCTGGAACTTCAAGACATTGGAATATTGCCAGTAGTTTGTAAACTTCCCATCATCAAACAGGATAAAATCCAAAAGCCATATTAGCATGGCCCCCAGGTCCTTTCAGCTTTCTAATTTCCTTTCCCCACTCCTTTCAGGCCTCTCTATAAGAAGATAAGTGTTACTGGGGTGCCTGGGTGGCTCAGTCAGTTGGGCATTCGACTTTGGGTCAGGTCATGATCTCATGGTTTGTGGGTTCAAACCCTGCGTTGGGTTCTGTGCTGACAGCTCAGAGCCTGGAGTCTGCTTCAGATTCTGTGTCTCCCTCTCTCTCTGCCCCTCCCCTGCTCACACACTGTTTGTCTGTCTCTCTCTCAAAAAATAAACAAAACATTAAAAATATTTTTAAGAGGGTATTACTTATTTGCCTCCACCTATGCAGTGTTCTCCCAGGCCTCCCTGCCGCAACAGTGTTCTCACTTCAGCCTGGGACACCCCACCCCACCTGCATGCTCCTGCAGAAGCTTAATCATTCTTCAGAAGGCCACTTTCTCTGGGAAGCATCTCTTGACCTCAGCATTGATCAGGGGAAACAGGAGGTCCACCCCTAATGAGTGGTTGCAGGGAGTTGCATGATGGGGCTCCACAATGGTGCAGGCAAAGTTAAGGGAAACCAAGACAGGATGGTGAAGCAGCCCAAGACTAGTAACTGCTGGAAGCAGGAAGGAGGAAGCAGTTACTGGAACATGGCCAAATTCATAAGAGCAACCTCTAGTCAGAAGCTGTGGCCTCTCCTAGAACAGTGCAGCACCTGAAAACCTGCATTGTGAAAGGAAGGTGGCTCTCTCTCCTTCACCCTCTCATGTCCTCCCATTGACTGAAAACCATCTGGAAGCCAGAAGGCACCAGTGCCCAGAGGATGCAGTTTATAGAGGTTACCTCCAAGAGCACAGAGCAGGTGGGAAAAGGGTGGATCTAGAGGGGCATATGGAGAGTATATAGTATGAGCCCCTACCTCATCTCCAAAAACTCCCTTCCCAAGCTTCCTAAGCAGTTTATACTTTTTACACTGTAAGATAATGCTTATCATATTATACTCAAATTGTTCAATCAAATGTCTTTTTTCCTAACTGCACATAGAGACAATGAGTTCTTTGAAGGTCAGACTCACTCCTCTCACTTATACATATATGTCTAATACCTAGCAAACTACTTGATAGCATGTAGGTACTAAATAAATGTGGATTCCTTGATTGTGTTAGTCCATCACACGTGTTTTCTAAAGCTCCCTTGGAATCTGGATGATCTATGATCATTCTAGATTGGGAATCTCTCAATGAGTTGGATATATAGAATTAATATCCTCTTTCTTTGAATCCCAGCTAGGGAGCTAAAATGGCTCAGATAAATGACTCTCTGTGTCTTGTTATGCTGTAATTGGTGGCACATTAAGTCATGAAGAATTGAGGAACTTGAACTTAAGTGGTAGGAATCAGCACTAAGTTAGACCAACCATGAAGGTAAGTGTTTGCATAGGTACCCAAGAGAAATTGAGCATCTACCTCAATTAAAATCAGAGAATACACATACAGAGAGAATCACATGCCTTTTCTTCATGTCCTCTTTATTTGGATTTTTCATACAAACCTACATGGTTTGCAGAGAGAGACTGGAGTATTTAATGCTTTGAACCAGAAGCAGCTGGGATGAGCATTGGGGGCACAATGAGAAATGCCAAGTAGGGCAATGGGAAGTACAAGGCGAAATGGAGACTGGATGTGGACTAGGAAGGACGCATTCATGGCTGAGGTTGACACAGCCATGACTGGTCCAGGGACAAACTTTTACTAAGATGACTGGCCTACTGACCCAACCAGTGAGTGAGGACACAGCTCTGAACTATGCCAGTGTATCTTGAGTTTGCTCACTCTACAGGTCCATTTTTAACCTGGAGTTTGTGATTGTATTAGTTTCCCAAGGCTTCCATAACAAGTGACCACAGACCAGGTAGCTTAAAACAACAGAATTTCATTCTGGAGTTTTCTGGAGGCCAGGATTCTGAAGCCAAGGTATGAGCACAGCCACCCTCCCCCTTGAAGGTTCTAGAGGAGAATTTCCTTGCTTTTTTCAGCGTCTGGTGGCTCTAAGCTTTTGTTGGCTTGGGGCTCACAATTCCAGCCTCTCCATCTTCACCTGGCCTTTTCCTATGGGTCTCCTCCGCATCTGTGTGTCTCAAAGCCCCCTCTCTTTTCTCAGTCCAGTTACTGGATTGATCTCATCTGTAAATCCTTAATTTCATCCGCAAAGACTTTGTTTCCAAATAAAGGTCACATCTATAAGTACTGGAGGTTTAGCAATGGACATAACTTTTTGAGGGCCCATATTCAATCCATGACAGAGATTATGCTGCTTATTAGCCAGCCTCTTTTCTAAAGCCAGACCTTTCCCTTCAGTCCACATGCTCTGATCTACCTGAATCTAGGATCTTACTTCATGCATTTTCTCCACTTTCTCTTTTGTGTCTTTAACACTTTCAGCTTGATCCTTCCCTTCAGCCTACAAATATGCTTAATTCCTTCCCAATCACAAACCGCCTTCTTTTCTCTAATTCTACCTTCCAAATCGAAACTCCTCTTAATGGACACCATGTCTCACAACTCCTACCCCCGCTGCCCCCACCACTCCAAAGATGGACTCTTCCTCCACTCGCATCTCAATCATTTCTGTGCTGATTTTTGCTTTCATTACAAAAATTGCCTTTCTGTAGTGATGAGGAGGGTTTAGGTTGTCTGACCCCATAAACTCTGGTTCCCTTTCGTCCTTCTGGTCCTTTCTCCAATGTCTCATTCTCTTAACCATATCTTCCTGCTTGAAGTTTCTTTTGTTATCTCAAAGTGTCAAGTTAGGGATTGCAGAGAAAATGTTTCCCAACTATATCTTGCCCAGCTGCTAATGGATAACTGCCCAACATCTGTTGTATTCCTTCCCCTCCAGGGCTCATGGGTTGCTTTTTCTTTGAAAATCTACTTAAAGCAAAAGTAACATTTCCAACTACCGGTCAAGTAGTCAAAAGGTGTTTCTTATTTTTAAATAAAAGGATACTTATTACAACAAAAACACTATACCCATCCCCAGTATAGCATTGCATCTGTTCAATAGGTCTGTCTACTCTTCCTTAGTCATCACCCGACCTCACACAGTACAGTACTCTAGTTTCATAAGAAATAGATTTAGACTCTGACCACAGTGACCCCCTCCACCTTCATTCTATGGCAGGGTTTTATAGTTTCTGCAGAATAAGGAGGCTACAATTCACAGTGGCCCCTAGCTGTTCACTAATTGGTCAGTCTGTGTATGTGTTGCCCTGCCCCCTTCAGGTGTTAACAAGAGAAGAGGGATTTGTGAATTCAGCTATTGTTTGGACTCCAGACAGAAGCGAAGTAGGTGATTGGCTGCTCTTTCTTACAATCTTAGTTTCAGTTGTTTTCTTAGAAAAGCATCTATTTCATTAAGATTTTGAAGGCCATCGGAATAAATCTGTTATACAGTATTCTCCTGTAAAGTTGCAACTCCCTACATATGGGCAGTTATGTCTCCTCTTATTCCTAATGATACTCACTTGTGTTTTCTCTTTTGATTTTTTAAATTAACCTTTCAACAGGCCAGCTTTTGGTTTTGCTAATTAACTTTACTTAATATTTAATTGATGCAGTTTTATTAAACTTCTACTAATATATAGTATACACACAAAAAGGCAAAACATGGTAGAGCTCAGTGGATCTTGACAAAGTGAATGTGCACTCATGTAATAAATATTACATCAAGAAACCAAATGCTACCATGAGCCCCACCATGAGGCTTCCTTCCAATCAACTACCCTCCAAAGGTAGCATTATCCTCCCCATGCATTAAGTCATCTTGTCCGTCTGTTTTCTATTTCCGATACCATGTACTTATGTAGAATGTGTATACTTTTATTGTGTCTGGTTTTACTCACTATTGTGGAGGGTTTCTCATCTGTAAGGGACTTTGAGTGGTAAGAGCACTGGAGACCATGACTGTGAGTCACCTGACAGAGGGTCTGGTCGGAGCAGATGAAAGTGGCAGTTAGTATCATGAGATGATGGCCTTATCTGCAGATGGATGAAGTGGGGGAGACGAGAAGGAGAAGTGAGGAGTGTGTGTAGTGGAAAAAGCACAGCTGATTTATCCTGACAAGTTCCCAAACATGTCCTGGCCAGGACCAAGACAGGAAGACCTATGGTGGAGAGCGGGATTTTGGTACCTCCCTTCCAACTTGCCTGATGGAATGGTAATCACCAGGTTTTATTATTTACCTAATATTTTATTATAAACATTTGCAAATACATGGAAACACTGAGTATTACAGTGAATACCCATTTACCCACCACCTGGATTCTACAATTAATATTTTGCTCTTTGTGCTTTATCACATATTTTATATCTGTCCATTCATCAATCCGTCTTTATTTGTATGCATTTAAGAGGAAGTTGCAGGCTTTAGCAGTAGTTTTTTTTTTTTAATTGAGACGAAATTCATGTAACAAAAAAATAACCATTGTAAAATGAATAATTCTGTGGCATTTTATACATTCATCATGTTGGGGCGCCTGGCTGGCTCAGTCGGCTGAGTGTCTGACTTCGGCTCAGGTCATCGTCTCGCAATTCCTGAGTTCAAGCCCTGCAGTTGGGCTCAGAGCCTGGAGCCTGCTTCGGGTTCTGTGTCTCCCTCTCTCTCTGCCCCTCCCCCACTTGCGCTCTGTCTCTCTCTCTCCCAAAAATAAATAAACATTAAAAAAATATATACGTTCACAATGTTGTACAACCACACCTATCTACTTCCAAGACATCTTCATCTGTCTGCTCCAAGATAGAGCCTCTTACCTGTTAAACAGTTAGTCCCTTTTCCCTTTTCTTTTCAGCCCCCGGTGACTACCAGTCTGCTCTTTGTTTCTTTGGATTTACCTGTTCTGGATATTCTATGCAAGTGGAATAATTCAACAAGTGACCTTTTGTGGCTGGCTTTTTTCAGTTAACATAATGTTTTAAAGTTCATCCACATTGGAGTTCATATCAGTAATTTATTCCTCTTTATGGACAAATGATATTCCATTGTATGGGTACACTACAATCTGTATATCCATTCATCTGTTGGTGGACATTTGGGTTGTCTTCACCTTTTGGCTATTGTGCACTTGGACATTTGTGTATAAAGATTTAAGTACTTGTTTTCAATTTTTATGCCTAGGAGTGGATTGGCTGGGTCCGATGGTTGTTCAATGTTTAACTTTTTGTGGAACCATCAAGGTGTCTTCTTGGTTTTTTAATTTTTTTTTTTTTACATTTATTTATTTTTGAGAGACAGAGAGAGAGCACAAGTGGGGGAGGGGCAGAGAAAGAAGGAGACATAGAATCTGAAGCAGGCTCCAGGCTCCGAGCTGTCAGCACAGAGCCCGACATGGGGCTTGAACTCACAAACCGTGAGATCATGACCTGAGCCAAAGTCAGTTGCTTAACCGACTGAGCCACCCAAGCACCCCAAGTTGTCTTCTTGGTTTTAAACCCCAGGAGATAACTTGCTCAAAACGGTCATTAGATTAGATGTTGTGCTTTCACGGCCAGTTATGAGCAGTCACTTAGCTCCAGTCTGACGTTCCTTGATTAGTCTATGTCCTGGATAAAATACACAGGGACTTCAGTGCACCTGAGAGGTGATGCTGGTTGGGAAGGCTACAGTTTCCTCTTGTCTCCTGTAGGGTGTGTCAATTTACCTGGCATTGGAGGGGCTGGGTGGATTATCCAGGACATAGACTCCTCAGTTTATGGTTCCTGTTATGTGATCAGCGAGTCTCCATTCTAGAAAACTGCTACACGGAGTAAGACTCCTGTGAATGCTACATGAGCCCCAGATGGCCAAAGCAGCTCCAGACTCCCACATAATTTCCTGGGTTTCGCTAAGAGCTAAGTACGACAGATTTGGGTTGAAGAGAGAGGGGTTTGACAAAGAGATTCATGGGAGTGGCAACCTCTGGAACAGATGCTGACAGCTGGTGTGAGATTTCAGAGGGCTGCCCCTGCTCTGTTAGCCTGAGAAAACAGGAGAAATTCCAACTATTGCATGATATCATCTGTGCTTTAGTAGCATTTGTTTTTAAACTACGGATTTAATTGCTGTTCCTTTGGCTCCTATTTCTTCTTTCCCCAAGAAAAAGGGAATCTTTGAAATTCCCATGAAAGCACATTCAATTGCCACGTCTGTTCCAACTTCAAGACAGAATCATCCCTAATAATGAAAACAAATCTGTTCTTGGCAAAGCAGACCCAAGTGTTGCTTTTGGAGAGTCAGGAAGGGGAAGCAACAAAGTGTCAGAGTGGCCCAGAGACTGCAACAGATTAACAAAGCCTGTTTATAAGCATGCCAGTAATCCACCAAATTTGTACAATGTGTGATTAGGGGCAAATCCCATTCACAAGAATTTGGTCAAGTAAGCAGAGTGGGCTCTGGTAGATTTTGCTTTGCAGCTGAAGAGGTCTAGATCAAAAAGGATATGCAGCTTATTCATGGCCATAGAGCTAGCAGGAAAATAGAGCCAGATTTCTGGCATATAAGAAAAATATAATAATCACCCAAGGTGTTGGGGAAATAAAACTTTGGAGTCCTGTAAAACCACATGTCTCAGTCACTGACCAGCCACATAACCACAAGCAAGTCATTTAGCTATGCTCCCCAAACCCCTCAGCTTCATTTTCTTCATTTCCGTCCTCTGTACAATGGATCTGAAGGTACTTGTAAGATTAATGTGAAGATAAAATGAAATATTGTATGTAGAGTACTCTACATACTAGCAATTGCAGGTGCTCAAAAAATTGTAGGTTTCCTGACCATAGTAGATTGTGCCAGATTTTAGAAAATCTCTTCCCACTACTTTTTCTTTTTTTTCTTTTTAAAAATTTTTTAATGTTTATTTATTTTTGAGAGAGAGAGAGAGAGAGAGAGAGAGAGAAAGAGAAAGAGAGAAAGAGAGAAAGAGAATGAGCAGGGGAGGGGCAGAGGCAGAGAGGGAGGACACAGATTCCAAACCAGGCTTCAGGCTCCGAGCTGTCAGCACAGAGCCAGATGTGGGGCTCGAACCCATGAACTGAGAGATCATGACCTGAGCCAAAGTTGGACGCTCAGGCACCCCTGTTCCTCCTACTTTTTCAACCCTTGCTTTTTCTTCAGAGTGTCCTAGACTGCACATGCTCTGGCCCCAAAGCAGAGTTCTTTCCAATTAGAAGATATCCTTGACATAAGAATGATGGGAATGCTTTGAGATGAGGGCACACTTTGCAGTCACGGGGTAGGAAGAATGGATGTTCATTACTTAATTGAAATAAACATTCATTTATATGTACAGCTGTCAGGAAGCAAACTGATCAAAGGCCCATTAGTCACAAGGCTGGCTTTGGAAAGGGCCACTTAGTTAGGGGGTGAATTCAACATGAAAGGGAAGAGTGAACTAGTACATTGTGGCCTGGAACATTGTGCATTAGTGATTACAGGGTCCTACTTCTGTAAGCTTTCCCTAACAGAGGTTAACCCAGATGCTGAAGGTGAACTGTATCAAGTGTTAGTGGCAGGTATGGGCAAGTGATGACTTAGCATCCCTTATCAAATTTCTGAAGTGGCCAGAATTGAGAGCAAGACTGAGAGGCAGAAATGTCAAATTTCTTAGAAAATATTAGTCCCCAAAGACAGTGTCCAACCTCTCAGACCACCGTATGGCAGAATAGAGTTGACTACTCTGTGTCTGCTTCAGAATTTAGAACTTGCCTGACTTTGGGAAGGTCATTAAGTCTGGACCTTTGTACGCTCATGTTCCAATAGCACTTGCTTTTTAATATGGAATTCTTACTTTTGACAATTGTAATATTAATGATAATATTTATATCATTATGTCCTACAACCAGACAGTGTGAGCCACAAATTAATAAGCATTTGCTCAACACCCACGGGGCACCAGGTGCTGCTGCCACAATGGGGATAGATATTGCAGAAGTGCATGGAGAAATAAATGATTTAATTTATATTTCACATTTTGTAAGCACATTTGCATTATACAAGCACTCAGCACATTTACATAATCTGCCAGTTGAATGAATAGACAACGCGTTGTGGAATTGCCTTTAGTATGTTGTGAGGATATAATTGCTGTTATTGTTATAATTGCCTTCATTTGCTGAGTACCAGCTATGGGAGGGCACCATGTGGGGACAGCAGAAGGCAGTGGTTGAGAGCACCAACTCTGAAGCCATATTGATGTGTTTGAATCCTGACTCTGCTACTTACGAGCTGTGTATCCCTTCAAAAGCAGCCTGATTTCTTTGTGGTTCAGTTTTTCCATCTGTAGAGTGAGATGGTAACAGTGGTACCTGCCTTATAATATTATAGAGACTACATGAAGTGATATTTATAGTGTGATTGGAACAGTACTTGGCATGATGTAACAACAACAACAATGATACATATGCATGCACATGTGCAAACACACACACACACACACATACATATCTACTGGGCAATATACTCATTTTATACCTGAGGAAGCTGAGACCTAAAGCCTCAGGGGCAAGGTAAACTCGAAACTCAGGTTTGTCCTCCTCCAAGTATATTCTCCTTCCACAAAGCCAGCTGTATCCCAGTAATGAACATAGTATGCTAACTCTGGAGGACCTAGAGATGATGCTTAGGGGTTGGCAAGGTCTTCTTCCTTCACTATCTATTGTAATAATAGATACATATATCTATTATATACATATGCATATATATACATATATAGATACATATATCTATATCTGTTGTAATAATAAAGCAGAGCCTTCCCGTGCCTCCTTATCCAGAAAAGAGCATGTCTATAACATCTACACCATCCCATCTTTCCTGTACGTGAGAGTGTTACCATTTCCAAAATAACAATCTTTGCATAGATGTGCAAGGACTCTGACAAAGGAATTCAAAGAGATTCTATTTCTAATGCACTTCCTCAGTTACCACTCTAAGGAAAGAAATGGCAACCTCAGAGATGTGTTCTGAAGGGTCAGTCTCTCTAGGTTTCAGGTCACCACCATTACAGAGATAGCATGGCTTTCAGGGTCTGTGGTCTATAGAAGATACTAGGAACTGGGCTAGACTGGACAAGATGAGAGTTTTAAATCGGCACCAACAAAGCCAGGGAAGTCATTGGGGCAAGGAGAAATGCGGTCAGAGAGGGAACCCACAATCAAGCTAGAGAGACAGTATAAAATGCCCATTCTGAAGAGTAAGGAAGTCAAATGGGAGGCAGGTTAAACTGAAGCTGGGATAAATGGGCATCAGAGAGCAAAGCCTGGGGCAGAGTGGGGTGGCAGCTCCAGATGGTCTGAGCATACTGCAACTGATATGTCCAGTTGCCTTTGGTACCTAGAGGCTTACTTGTTTAAAAGGGGCTATGCAAGGCTGCCGACAAACAAGGTCCTCTTGGTTTATACAAGGAATCTCTAGAGTTTGAGTCTAGTGAGAGTTAATCTGGTGCAGAATTTTCTCCTTAGTCTTACAACACTGGGAATACCTTGGGAAATGTTTGAGTCAATGCCACATATTGAAGTCATATCCCTGCTCGATTGTGCTAGATAGTTTGATGAGAGAGAGCAGGGAAACAAGAAAAAACTAAAATCCTGTTGAGTAAACATCACCAGGCGACATATCTCTTTAGTTTGTTACCAATTTATGATCACAATATTAAGAATCTCATTAGTCCCAAATGAGAGATTTGATTTCTGGGACGTCTCTAGGGTTGTGATGTCACGGTCAATGGAGACAAAAGGATCTTTACCAAGATTTTGTATTCTTATGGTATCTCTTTCTTCCCAACATACAAGTAAAACATTGATCTAACACTGCTAGGGAATAACTAGACAAGGAGATTCATCCACCCAGACCAAATTACATCAATGTATGTGTTGTTTTATACAATATAGGGCAGGTCATTTTGGAGAGAAGCTAAACTTTGCCTTTGCTGGATTTGATCTTGAATTGGACAGATGCTCCTTCTTTACCTAAAATAAGGCATCCCCAGTCTATTGGCCAACCATTGGATTTTCCCATTTTACCCATTGAGGGTAGTGGGAACTCTCAAATCAGCCTCTTTAGTGCTCTTCCCTTGAAAGGATGCAGGAATAAAGAACCTGTGGTTTCAGGGCTAGGAGGAGGCCTTTCATGAATAGGTAAAATGCCCCATTGTTATAGGGGAAACCTGTGGGCCTAGAGCCTGTGAACCTGACCCAAAGCTGTCTTCTAAATCTCTCAAATCCTTGTCTCTAGGCTGCTTCCACCTAGCTGGCCCTACTCTTGTATTTATTCTAGTTCTGCCGTATACCTGTATATGGTTTTTTACCTTCCTGGTACCCTTGGGACTGGCCTCCTGGTTTCTGTCATTTCCACATTTCGCTTATTTTATGAACTTCCAAAAAAATTGTTTCCTCTCCTTCTCTGCTTAACTCACTGGAAACCCTGACAGCTAACTTAAATTCTGATCTTTTTCTCCAATTTACACCTCTCCCCTACCCCTGGAGTTTTGGAGCCTAAATGCAATGGTAATGATAGATGTGCCTTTTCTTCCAACATAGAGTATTTACTATATCTGGAAGCCTCTTGATGATGTTTCTGTGATACCTCCTCCAGTGCCCAGGAGATCTGGATCATGACTCATTGCCTGTGAGGCATTTTCCAAATAATACACTAAATACATCATCTTGTTCAAATTTCACAACGACTCTCAAGAAGCAATTAATGTTTGTCTCTATTTCATAGAGAAATTTTGGGTTGTGTTCTAGCCATTGTGTTGTTGTAGAGATTCTGGATTCTGTTATGTTTCTCTAAAGAATGTTTTATTGTTGTTTAATTTTTATTTTTTGTTTTTAGCAGCAGTAACTTGCCTAGACTCAAGTTGCATACTCTGTCTTGACTGTGGTGGATAGTAGCTCAAATCTCATTCAGCCTTTATTTCCTTTATCCAGGTGGTTTGCACATGGCTTCACACATGCATAGTTTTGGAGTAAACCAGAGATTTGGGCACAGTTGACACATAGAAACTGGGGCTCCTCTATTCTGTCATTCTCCTTTCTGGGCTTCTCTCTTCACTTTCCAGAGGCTGTGGCCAACTGGGGTTCTGTTTCTGATTTCTCAAACCAGAAAGATGGTGGGTTTTTCCTGGTTCCTTCAGCTGGCCTATGTCTACAATATGACTATGACCCACCCTTAGGACAAAGTTGCAACAAAATGGGGAACTCATCCTCTGTCAATCTCTTCTTTCAGATTTCAGCTCCTGTTTCAAATCCATCTGCCTTTGTGGACTCTCTCTCTCTAGAGAGAGAATAAATAAACCCTTGGATTTATTTTGGCTTTTTAAAATATTTTGTCCAGAGTTTATAGCTGTGGTTTGTGGAGATTTGTTATAGCTGTTGTGGAGATTGGTCTGCTAGCTACTTACTCCATCACAATAAAAGCAGAACTCCAGAAAATGTTCAACAACTACTATTAATAATTACTATCTTTACCATTATTCTCATGATCAGCCTTCTCTTGCCAAGTCAGAGAATCACAGGTATCCTGGGCAGGTGTTGTAGAGCTGACAGACAAAAAATGGCTAAAGTATATCTCTGGAATATAGGATTTGTACCCCTCTGCAAGGTTTTCAAACAGTGGTTCTTTACAGAACTACGTGGGACATCACCCTCCCCAAGTCCATATGTGTGTGTGTGTGTGTGTGTGTGTGTGTATAGTGGGAGAAGGAGGAATAGTAATTTTCTTGAGTAAAGAACAATTGGTGAAGTGTTAATTCCCCACTCACATATCCCTCAAAGGGCACATAGCAAATGGCTTTTACTTTGGAGACAGGAGGTATCTGTTGCCAAAGTATCCCAACCAGCAGGACATGACAGAATTGTGGCTCAGAATGAGTAAGGAGGCAGGAGCACCTCATTCAAGTTCCTTGTAGCCCTTAAGGGGTCACAGAAGAGGGGTCACCTCACTCTTACAACCCCTGCTGATGGAGCTTGGAGTTTATCTGTGGGACAGGAGCCACAATGCATGTTTCCTATAAGGGGCATGGCATGTGCCCCTGGCAAGGGCCAAAGGGAATGTGGCTGCCACTGAGGAGGTCCTCCACACCAGAGGGCAGCAGAAACATGCTGCTCAACAACCACGCAGTCCCCAGATGCCTCCATGTCAGCAGAAACCACTCACACTTCACGGCACCAATCTGAAAATATGAACACTTCCTTTCCACCTCCCTGCTGTGCAGGCCCCAACAGACATAGCGAGGTGACCATGATCATTAGTTTTGGGACAAATGGGAATGATGCGGGCACTGGGAGCCAAGAAAGGAATGACCACAAGCCTGATGATGGCACAAGGGACTGCTGCTCCTGGAGGCTGACCTCTGCCCCAAGTCCTCTCTCACCCAAAGATGGGCATTGTCAAAAATGAAAAGAGGAAAGTGGAATTAGATGGAAGAGGAGAAAGATGCTGTGGGATGGGATTGTGGACCAGACCTTGTCTAAGGTTTTAATAACCAGGGCTGGGCTGAAAAAATAAAACAAAACACAAATGACACAAAAAGAAGGTGCCTGCTCCAGGCAGATAGAGATTTCAGGGCCAATAAAGGAGCTTGCAGTTCTTTTTTTTTTTTTTAACATAATTTTTTGTCAAATTGGTTTCCATACAGCACCCAGTGCTCATCCCAACAAGTGCCCTCCTCCCTGCTCATCACCCAGTTTCTCTTCTCCCCCACCTCCCATTTGTGGGCTTGTGTCTGAACCTGACCAAGTGGTGGCTTCCCTTTCATACCTCCTACAGGCACAGAACTCCTAATCTAAGTGCTCGGAAGAAGATTTGAATACATGGAAATTTAACCCCTGTAACTTGAGAGCTACCTCAAAAGACGGAAAGAAAAGCAAGAGAGCTATCGAAGCTATAGCTTCTATAATATGCAGATTATAAAATACAGATTATAATATGTAAAATACAGAATATAAAATACAGATTATAATATACAGATTAAAAAATACGTCCATAAAGATAACCCAGATGTAAAGGACAAAAGTTAGGCAAGTCGTAAACATGGATACATACATGGCTGAGAAACATAAGAAAAAAGGCTTATTTCTCAAGGATTGATTGAAATGCAAATTAAAACAAGGAAATACAGGGGCGCCTGGGTGGCTCAGTTGATTAAGCGTCTGACTTTGGCTCAGGTCATGATCTCACAGCTCGTGAGTTCAAGCCCTGCATCAGGCTCTGTGCTGAAAGCTCAGAGCCTGGAGCCCGCTTTGGATTCTGTGTCTCCCTCTCTATCTGCCCCTCCCCTGTTCACACTTTGTCTCTCTCTCAAAAATAAACAAACATTAAGAAAAAAAATCTTTGGGGCGCCTGGGTGGCTCAGTCGGTTAAGCAGCCGACTTCAGCCCAGGTCATGATCTCACAGTCCGTGAGTTCGAGCCCCGCGTCGGGCTGTGTGCTGACAGCTCAGAGCCTGGAGCCTGTTTCAGATTCTGTGTCTCCCTCTCTCTGACCTTCCCCCTTTCATGCTTTGTCTCTCTCTGTCTCAAAAATAAATAAACGTTAAAAAAAAATTAAAAAAAAAAGAAAGGAAAAAATCTTTATAAAACAAGGAAATACATTTTTTTCACCTACTAGACTGGCAAAAGTGTAAATGATTTTTTTTAATTTAACTTGTTTTATTTTTTATTTTTTTAAATCTACATCCAAATTAGCATATAGTGCAACAATGATTTCAGGAGTAGATTCCTTAGTGCTCCTTACCCATTTAGCCTATCCCCCCTCCCACAACCCCTCCCATAACCCTCAGTTTGTTCTCCATATTTATGAGTCTCTTCTGTTTTGTCCCCCTCCCTGTTTTTTTTTTTTAATTTTAATGTTTTTATTTATTTTTGAAGGAGAGAGAGAGACAGAGCATGAGTGGGGACGAGCAGAGAGAGAGGGAGACACAGAATTCGAAGCAGGTTCTAGGCTCTGAGCTGCCAGCACAGAGCCCGATGCAGGGCTCGAACTCACAAACTGTGAGATTATGACCTGAGCCGAAGTCAGACACTTAACTTACTGAGCCACCCAGGCGCCCCATCCCCTCCCTGTTTTTGTATTATTTTTGTTTCCCTTCCCTTATATTCATCTGTTTTGTCTCTTAAAGTCCTCATATGAGTGAAGTCATATGATTTTTGTCTTTCTCTGACTGACTAATTTTACTTAGCATAATACCCTCCAGTTCCATCCATGTAGTTGCAAATGGAAAGATTTCATTCTTTTTGATTGCTGGGTAATACTCCATTGTGTATACATGTATATACACACATATATACACATATACACCACATCTTCTTTGTCCATTCATCCATCGATGGACATTTGGGCTCTTACCATACTTTGACTATTGTTGATAGTGCTGCTATAAACATGGGAGTGCATGTGTCCCTTTGAAACAGCACACCTGTATCCTGTGAATAAATGCCTAGTAGTGCAATTGCTGGGTCATAGGGTAGTTCTATTTTTAGTTTTTTGAGGAACCTCCATACTGTGTTTCAGAGTGGCTGCACCAGCTTGCATTCCCAAGTGTAAATGATTTTTTAATATCCAGTGTTGCTATCTGGTGGGTGAGGCAGGGGCGAGGACACACATATCCTGATGGTAAAGTCCAGGTCAGAATTATACAGGCTTTTCAGAAGGCAATTAACAGTGCCTGTCAAAATTTAAAAGTGCTTGCCCTTTGACAAAACACTCCACTCTCAGGGATCTATCTTACAGCAGTCTTCCAAGTGTGTAACATAGATGTATAAGGATGTTCATGCTACATGACTTGTAACTGAGAGAAATCAGAGAAAACCTAAATGCCTAACGATAAGGGGATTGTAAAAGAAAGTATTGCCTATGCATACCATTCAGTGTCCAGGAATCAGTATTCAGGAATACCATTCAGCTACTAAAAAGAATGAATTACGTTTGTACGAGTAACAGAGAAGCTTGTCCAAGGTAGTTGTTGACTGATACAAGCAAGTAGCTAAACCTTTCTGTGTTTCAGACTCTGTTCTCAGAACTTTATGTTAATTCACACATCTAATCATTTATGATTAAATTGCTCTATGATTGGCACTGTTGTCACCATCCCAAATTTTAGCCAAGGAAGCAACCACGGCCCGGAGAGACTAAGTAAATTTCCAAGATTGACTCCAAAATGCATGTCCTTAACTATTATGCTATGCTGCCCCGTGTGTGTGTGTGTGTGTGTGTGTGTGTGTGTGTGTGTGTGTTGTGTATTCATAGAGACATAGAAAGTGTGTAAGTTTTAGGGGCGCCTGGGTGGCGCAGTCGGTTAAGCGTCCGACTTCAGCCAGGTCACGATCTTGCGGTCCGTGAGTTCGAGCCCCGCGTCGGGCTCTGGGCTGATGGCTCAGAGCCTGGAGCCTGTTTCCGATTCTGCGTCTCCCTCTCTCTCTGCCCCTCCCCCGTTCATGCTCTGTCTCTCTCTGTCCCAAAAATAAAAATAAACGTTGAAAAAAAATTTTTTTTTTAAAAAAAAGAAAGTGTGTAAGTTTTATAAAGATAATAAGACTGTATTTAAGTAATGTGCTACCCAATTCTTCCTTGAAAAACAAGTCACGTATTCTCCCACATGTCCAAAGTGTCGGCTACTAGGGGCTCATATAGCTCCTTGCCTCCCCAGGAACTGCATTCTTCCAAACGGAACTGCCTCCTCCGAGTTCACATCCCCTTCTGTAGGGATGAGAGACAACTCACATCAGTGAATAGTGCAAAGAGTGCATACAAAGGCCCTTGCCCCCTTTCAGGACAATTCTAATGGTCCATCTCAGCTCCCAAGTTTCCCTATGAATCAGCTAAAGTTTTTAGCGGAATTGCATCATAGCTCAGCTTCTCTCTCTGCCCAGTCCTGCTTCCTTCACTCTTCTACGGCTCTGGTGGCCAAGGGCATTTCTTAGTCACTGCTATGCCTGCTAACCTCCAACTCAGAGTCTGTCCTTGGGGGAGCTGGAAGGTGGAGAGTGGTAGCCAGAGGTGAGAAAGGGACTTCCACTTACACTACAGAAATAATGTGTATTTCTATTTTGTGTGACTTTTGCTCCATGAACATGTATTACCTGCATGTAACAATTTCCAAAAGGCCAATAGAAAGCATACAACATAAAATTAAGAAGTGTTGCCATAATTCTATAGCCAACATAGAACAACATTGGGACCTTAGAATCTGATTAGAGATGTGTATCCAGAGAAGAAAATATCAGGGCTCTCATTTATTTTTCAGAGTCCTCGCCTGAAAAATAAAATGCCTTTCCACTGTGCCTGGGTGTTTTTTCCTCCTGATACAACAACAACAACAACAACAACAACAGCAGCAGCAGCAAGCATTTTCCCTCTGTCTCTCCAAATTTTATCTGGAAGATTTGATATTTTTGAGTCTCCGTGGGCTCCATTGTCAGAGGGTGAAGGAAACCTGCTGCATTTTCTCTCAAATCCCTGCCGCAGGGGATAGGAAGCATTGAACCTTGTCAGAGTTCCAAATTTATTATATAAAAGCAAAACAGAGAAGCTGTTGAGAAAGAAAGATTTGCTGATAGATAAGAGGTTGGTTTAGTGGTTAGAACAGGAGCCCAGTAATTTTCAGGAGTCCACTTTACTTATAAAATATTGGTGCCCAGTTTGCTCATTCATTCTCTATGCATTCATTCATTCATTTATGTATCAAAACCTTATTGAATTCCTACCTCATGCCACATATTATGTTCTTGGGAGGTGTATTGGCCTGACCATGATATGATGAAACAACACTGACTTACTGATTGGTGAGCTACACTCTGGATGTGAAAAGGTACCATTTAGCAAATTTGGTCCAAAGGAGGACCACCTGCCATTGTACCTGTCCCAGAGAGCTCTCTAGAGCTTAGGTATAATTGAGAGGATGTGAATCACTGTAGCCTACACAAAAAGCTACTGGAGAATTGTTTTTCCTGGGTGATTGAAGAGATTCCATATTATGCCATGTGAAACAGAAGTAGGAGATTTCCTGTCAAATTTAGACATGAATGACATTGTGATGACTGCTAACAGTAAGGGCAGCCCTTTGCTCCTGAAGAACATTTGGATGAGTGATGAGATTATAAGATCATAATCACAGGCCTGAAATCGAACAAATAGGAATTGCAGGAAAGCAGCATAGGCATGCAGGAAATCAATAAATGAATAAGCAAGTGAATGAAACTCTACCTGGAAAAATGCTTTACGCGTTGTAGGCACTCAACAGAGGTCACTAAAACAAAATGGAGAGACTAAAGCACATATACTGTGTAACTTACCGCCTCCCTGTCTTCCTTCCAGTGTATGTTGAGCACCTACTATGTGCTAAACACTATGCCAGGCAGTGTTGCCTTTGCACATGTTAGTTCAAACCACACTTGCTAATTCCAAGCAGAACAGGAGCCTGCATTCCCTCCAACTCTTCTGCCATAACTAGACCTTCTAAAAAGTGCTTCCATGACCAGAGAGAGAGAGAGAGAAACAATGAAAGCTCAAAGTCATTTCACATGCAGGTTTTGAACTTAAACCCAACTGGCTCTTGAAACTACTCTTTTGACAGAGAATCTGCTCTTGGAACAACAGAAGCATTATGTCAGTGCAATGGTGACTGAGATATTTTTAGATTCCCATATTCTGACTTGAAGCAGAGCTTGAAAAGTGGAGCTGTCCAGGAGTAAGAAAAGACAGGCAGCCAGGGAGTAGGAACCTCTGGCATTATGGAAACTCAGAGCAGTGGTCTGCTAAAGGAAAATCTAGTCTGACGTTCAAACTCAACTGTATTACAAACTACGTGGGACCTTAGCTAGCAGAAGTCACCTTGGAAGGTTTAAATGTACTTAGGTACGAATACCATTGCTCCTTCTCAGATTGTCACCTGATAGTGAATGCACTGGCACACTTGAATAAAACCTCACTGATTGGACACCCGTTAACAAGAAGAGGATTCCAATTCCAGGTATCCAGTCAGGTACCAGGAAGAAGAGGGGAAGGCAAGTGGAAACAGGGGCAATGTAGGGTGCCTTGCTTGAAGGAAGGGATCATCAGATAATAAATTCAAGCCCATTATAACTTTGTGGGAGGTCAGGCCCTGTGGTGTCATAACTTGTCAAGTTTCAAGGGAATCAGGAAATCTTGACTTTGATTGAAATCCTCAATACGTTTTTTAATAGGCACCATCCAGAGACACGTATTGGTTAGGTTTTACCTATGGGAGGCTCTTGAAGGCAAATGGCCCCCCTGGTCACTATTTCCCTGGTGAAGAGGGAAACAGAAAATGAAAAGAATGTGCAGTGGTTAGGTGTTGTCATGGCAACCAAGTACAGTACCTATGACACCAAGGGAGCCAACCTTCCTTCCTTCTTTCCTTTTTTTCTTTTTTAAGTTGGTTTTTAGAGGAAAACTAAGAAAGGTATTGTGTGAATAAAGACCTTATTTTAACCATAAAACAAGTTTGGTTTTTCTCTCACACTGCTCTCCCAGCTTTGGGGCAGCTTTGAGAGTTCAGGAAAGACTCTCATGGTTCCGAGGCGACTTTGCTTCCCCACTTGTGGGCAGGCCATGTATTTGAGCATAGCAAGCAGTATTCCAGAAGTTTTTCCACCAAGCAAGGGCTTGGCCCTTCCTGATCTGGTAACTGTGTATCTGGGGAATTTACAGGAAAAGGTGGACAAATAAAATAAGATCTTGTTACCAACCTTTTTTAGTTCTGATAAAGTGCACCCTATGCTATCTTTTGTCTTTTCCTTTTAACTTCTGGATCTTCATTTTTCTTTCTCAGACTCTTTTCCAGTCTTGGTAACAGAAAGCCTTCAAGGTTGTAGAATGAAGTGGAAATAGCTTGTCCTGGGAGTCTGGAGACCTAGACCAGTTGTGAGACAAGCTAACTGAGTGACTTTGTACAACCCTCTCTGAACCTCAGTTACCCTCACTTGTAATGCAGCAATAATAAGGCAATAGATTGCCATGGTTTCAGGAACCTCAGAATGAGGGGCAGAAGATCTAGGTTCAGTTCAGGTTTGACATGATCTGTATGTGTGATCGTGGCTAGATCACTTCTCCAGGTCTCAGTTTCCCAACTGGCAAAATAAAAGTGCTCATCAGTTCACTCATTCAACAAGTATTTGTTGGGCTCCTAACATGCGTCAGGCTGTTTAGAGGTTAGACTAATGTTAAATATTTCATAGTTTATGTCTTCACTGGTGTTAGTGAGTTGAATATTGACCTCCAAAAGACCTGTCCATATCCTAATCCCCAGAACCTATGAATGTTACCTTAATTTTAAAACAAAGGTCTTTGCAGATATATCTGAATTAAAGATTTTTTTTTAATATATGAAATTTATTGTCAAATTGGTTTCCATACAACACCCAGTGCTCATCCCAAAAGGTGCCCTCCTCAATACCCATCACCCACCCTCTCCTCCCTCCCACCCCCCATCAACCCTCAGTTTGTTCTCAGTTTTTAACAGTCTCTTCTGCTTTGGCTCTCTCCCATTCTCACCTCTTTTTTTTTTTTTTTTCTTTTTTCCTCCCCCTCCCCCATGGGTTCCTTTTAAGTTTCTCAGGATCCACATAAGAGTGAAACCATGTGGTATCTGTCTTTCTTTGTATGGCTTATTTCACTTAGCATCACACTCTCCAGTTCCATCCACTTTGCTACAAAAGGCCATATTTCATTTTTTCTCATTGCCACGTAGTATTCCATTGTGTATATAAACCACAATTTCTTTATCCATTCATCAGTTGATGGACATTTAGGCTCTTTCCATAATTTGGCTATTGTTGAGAGTGCTGCTATGAACATTGGGGTACAAGTGCCCCTATGCATCAGTACTCCTGTATCCCTTGGATAAATTCCTAGCAGTGCTATTGCTGGGTCATAGGGTAGGTCTCTTTTTAATTTTCTGAGGAACCTCCACACTGCTTTCCAGAGCGGCTGCACCAATTTGCATTCCCACCAACAGTGCAAGAGGGTTCCCGTTTCTCCACATCCTCTCCAGCATCTATAGTCTCCTGATTTGTTCATTTTGGCCACTCTGACTGGCGTGAGGTGATACCTGAGTGTGGTTTTGATTTGTATTTCCCTGATAAGGAGCGACGCTGAACATCTTTTCATGTGCCTGTTGGCCATCCGATGTCTTCTTTAGAGAAGTGTCTATTCATGTTTTCTGCCCATTTCTTCACTGGGTTATTTGTTTTTCGGGTGTGGAGTTTGGTGAGTTCTTTATAGATTTTGGATACTAGCCCTTTGTCCGATATGTCATTTGCAAATATCTTTTCCCATTCCGTTGGTTGCCTTTTAGTTTTGTTGGTTGTTTCCTTTGCTGTGCAGAAGCTTTTTTATCTTCATGAGGTCCCAGTAATTCACTTTTGCTTTTAATTCCTTTGCCTTTGGGGATGTGTCGAGTAAGAGATTGCTACGGCTGAGGTCAGAGAGGTCTTTTCCTGCTTTCTCCTCTAAGGTTTTGATGGTTTCCTGTCTCACATTCAGGTCCTTTTTCCATTTTGAGTTTATTTTTGTGAATGGTGTGAGAAAGTGGTCTAGTTTCAACCTTCTGCATGTTGCTGTCCAGTTCTCCCAGCACCATTTGTTAAAGAGGCTGTCTTTTTTCCATTGGATGTTCTTTCCTGCTTTGTCAAAGATGAGTTGGCCATACGTGTGTGGGTCTAGTTCTGGGGTTTCTATTCTATTCCATTGGTCTATGTGTCTGTTTTTGTGCCAATACCATGCTGTCTTGATGATGACAGCTTTGTAGTAGAGGCTAAAGTCTGGGATTGTGATGCCTCCTGCTTTGGTCTTCTTCTTCAAAATTACTTTGGCTATTCGGGGCCTTTTGTGGTTCCATATGAATTTTAGGATTGCTTGTTCTAGTTTCGAGAAGAATGCTGGTGCAATTTCGATTGGGATTGCATTGAATGTGTAGATAGCTTTGGGTAGTATTGACATTTTGACAATATTTATTTTTCCAATCCATGAGCAGGGAATGTCTTTCCATTTCTTTAAATCTTCTTCAATTTCCTTCATAAGCTTTCTATAGTTTTCAGCATACAGATCTTTTACATCTTTGGTTAGATTTATTCCTAGGTATTTTATGCTTCTTGGTGCAATTGTGAATGGGATCAGTTTCTTTATTTGTCTTTCTGTTGCTTCATTGTTAGTGTATAAGAATGCAACTGATTTCTGTACATTGATTTTGTATCCTGCAACTTTGCTGAATTCATGTATCAATTCTAGCAGACTTTTGGTGGAGTCTATCGGATTTTCCATGTATAATATCATGTAATCTGCAAAAAGCGAAAGCTTGACTTCATCTTTGCCAATTTTGATGCTTTTGATTTCCTTTTGTTGTCTGATTGCTGATGCTAGAACTTCCAGCACTATGTTAAACAACAGCAGTGAGAGTGGACATCCCTGTCGTGTTCCTGATCTCAGGGGAAAAGCTCTCAGTTTTTCCCCATTGAGGATGATGTTAGCTGTGGGCTTTTCATAAATGGCTTTTATGATCTTTAAGTATGTTCCTTCTATCCCGACTTTCTCAAGGGTTTTTATTAAGAAAGGTGCTGGATTTTGTCAAAGGCCTTTTCTGCATCGATTGACAGGATCATATGGTTCTTCTCTTTTTTTTTGTTAATGTGATGTATCACGTTGATTGATTTGCGAATGTTGAACCAGCCCTGCATCCCAGGAATGAATCCCACTTGATCATGGTGAATAATTCTTTTTATATGCCGTTGAATTCGATTTGCTAGTATCTTATTGAGAATTTTTGCATCCATATTCATCAGGGATATTGGCCGGTAGTTCTCTTTTTTTACTGGGTCTCTGTCTGGTTTAGGAATCAAAGTAATATTGGCTTCATAGAATGAGTCTGGAAGTTTTCCTTCCCTTTCTATTTCTTGGAATAGCTTGAGAAGGATAGGTATTATCTCTGCTTTAAACGTCTGGTAGAACTCCCCTGGGAAGCCATCTGGTCCTGGACTCTTATTTGTTGGGAGATTTTTGATAACCGATTCAATTTCTTCGCTGGTTATGGGTCTGTTCAAGCTTTCTATTTCCTCTTGATTGAGTTTTGGAAGAGTGTGGATGTTCAGGAATTTGTCCATTTCTTCCAGGTTGTCCAATTTGTTGGCATATAATTTTTCATAGTATTCCCTGATAATTGTTTGTATCTCTGAGGAATTGGCTGTAATAATTCCATTTTCATTCATGATTTTATCTATTTGGGTCATCTCCCTTTTCTTTTTGAGAAGCCTTGCTAGAGGTTTGTCAATTTTGTTTATTTTTTCAAAAAACCAACTCTTGGTTTCGTTGATCTGCTCTACAGTTTTTTTAGACTCTATATTGTTTATTTCTGCTCTGATCTTTATTATTTCTCTTCTTCTGCTGGGTTTAGGCTGCCTTTGCTGTTCTGCTTCTATTTCCTTTAGGTGTGCTGTTAGATTTTGTATTTGGGATTTTTCTTGTTTCTTTTTTTTTTTTTTTTAATTTTTTTTTTCAACGTTTATTTATTTTTGGGACAGAGAGAGACAGAGCATGAACGGGGGAGGGGCAGAGAGAGAGGGAGACACAGAATCGGAAACAGGCTCCAGGCTCTGAGCCATCAGCCCAGAACCCGCGGGGCTCGAACTCACGAACCGCGAGATCGTGACCTGGCTGAAGTCGGACGCTTAACCGACTGCGCCACCCAGGCGCCCCTCTTGTTTCTTGAGATAGGCCTGGATTGCAATGTATTTTCCTCTCAGGACTGCCTTCGCTGCGTCCCAAAGCGTTTTGATTGTTGTATTTTCATTTTCGTTTGTTTCCATATATTTGTTAATTTCTTCTCTAATTGCCTGGTTGACCCACTCATTCGTTAGTAGGGTATTCTTTAACCTCCATGCTTTTGGAGGTTTTCCAGACTTTTTTCTGTGGTTGATTTCAAGCTTCATAGCGTTGTGGTCTGAAAATATGCATGGTATAATTTCAATTCTTGTAAATTTATGAAGGGCTGTTTTGTGACCCAGTAGATGATCTATCTTGGAGAATGTTCCATGTGCACTCGAGAAGAAAGTATATTCTGTTGCTTTGGGATGCAGAGTTCTAAATATATCTGTCAAGTCCATCTGATCCAATGTCTCATTCAGGGCCCTTGTTTCTTTATTGACCGTGTGTCTAGATGATCTATCCATTTCTGTAAGTGGGGTGTTAAAGTCCCCTGCAATTACCACATTCTTATCAGTAAGGTTGCTTATGTTTATGAGTAGTTGTTTTATATATTTGGGGGCTCCGGTATTCGGCGCATAGACATTTATAATTGTTAGCTCTTCCTGATGGATAGACCCTGTAACTATTATATAATGTCCTTCTTCATCTCTTGTTACAGCCTTTAATTTAAAGTCTAGTTTGTCTGATATAAGTATGGCTACTCCAGCTTTCTTTTGGCTTCCAGTAGCATGATAAATAGTTCTCCATCCCCTCACTCTCAATCTAAAGGTGTCCTCAGGTCTAAAATGAGTCTCTTGTAGACAGCAAATAGATGGGTCTTGTTTTTTTATCCATTCTGATACCCTATGTCTTTTGGTTGGTGCATTTAATCCATTTACATTCAGTGTTATTATAGAAAGATACGGGTTTAGAGTCATTGTGATGTCTGTATGTTTTATGCTTGTAGTCATGTCTCTGGTACTTTGTCTCACAGTGTCCCCCTTAGGATCTCTTGTAGGGCTGGTTTAGTGGTGACAAATTCCTTCAGTTTTTGTTTGTTTGGGAAGACCTTTATCTCTCCTTCTATTCTAAATGACAGACTTGTTGGATAAAGGATTCTCGGCTGCATATTTTTTCTGTCTAGCACACTGAAAATATCGTGCCAATTCTTTCTGGCCTGCCAAGTTTCAAAAGAGAGATCAGTCACGAGTCTTATAGGTCTCCCTTTATATGTGAGGGCACGTTTACCCCTTGCTGCTTTCGGAATTTTCTCTTTATCCTTGTATTTTGCCAGTTTCACTATGATATGTCGTGCAGAAGATCGATTCAAGTTCCGTCTGAAGGGAGTTCTCTGTGCCTCTTGGATTTCAATGCCTTTTTCCTTCCCCAGTTCAGGGAAGTTCTCAGCTATTATTTCTTCAAGTACCCCTTCAGCACCTTTCCCTCTCTCTTCCTCCTCTGGGATACCAATTATGCGTATATTATTTCTTTTTAGTGTATCACTTAGTTCTCTAATTTTCCCCTCATACTCCTGGATTTTTTTATCTCTCTTTTTCTCAGCTTCCTCTTTTTCCATAACTTTATCTTCTAGTTCACCTATTCTCTCCTCTGCCTCTTCAATTCGAGCCGTGGTGGTTTCCATTTTGTTTTGCATTTCATTTAAAGCGTTTTTCAGCTCCTCGTGACTGTTCCTTAGTCCCTTGATCTCTGTAGCAAGAGATTCTCTGCTGTCCTCTATACTGTTTTCAAGCCCGGCGATTAATTTTATGACTATTATTCTAAATTCACTTTCTGTTATATTATTTAAATCCTTTTTGATCAGCTCATTAGCTGTTGTTATTTCCTGGAGATTCTTCTGAGGGGAATTCTTCTGCTTGGTCATTTTGGATAGTCCCTGGCTTGGTGAGGACCTGCAGGGCACTTCCCCTGTGCTGTGGTGTATAACTAGAGTTGGTGGGCGGAGTCGCAGTCAGACCTGATGTCTGCCCCCGGCCCACCTCTGGGGCCACAGTCAGACTGGTGTGTGCCTTCTCTTCCCCTCTCCTAGGGGCGGGATTCACTGTGGGGTGGCCTGGCCCGTCTGGGCTACTTGCACACTGCCAGGCTTGTGATGCTGGGGATCTGGCGTCTTAGCTGGGGTAGGCAGGCAAGGTGCACAGGGGCAGGAGGGGCAGGCTTAGCTCGCTTCTCCTTAGGTGATCCACTTCAGGAGGGGCCCTGTGGCAGCGGGAGGGAGTCAGATCCGCTGCCGGAGGTTTGGCTCCGCAGAAGCACAGAGTTGGGGTCTGAGGGGAGCGAGCAAGTTCCCTGGCACGAACTGATTCCCTTTGGGATTTTGGCTGGGGGATGGGAGGGGGAGATGGCGCTGGCGAGCGCCTTTGTTCCCCACCAAACTGAGCTCTGTCGTCCGGGGGCTCAGCAGCTCTCCCTCCCTTTGTCCTCCAGCCTTCCCGCTTTCCAAGCAGAGCTGTTAACTTATGACCTCCCAGACGCTAAGTCGCGCTTGCTGTCGTAACACAGTCCGTCCGGCCCCTCCGCTTTTGCAGGCCAGACTCCGGGGCTCTGCTTGGCCGGCGATCCGCCCCTCCGCCCCGGCTCCCTCCCGCCAGTCAGTGGAGCGCGCACCGCCTCGCCGCCCTTTCTACCCTCTTCTGTGGGCCTCTCGTCTGCGCTTGGCTCCGGAGACTCCGTTCTGCTAATCCTCTGGCGGTTTTCTGGGTTATTTAGGCAGGTGTAGGTGGAATCTAAGTGATCAGCAGGACGCGCGGTGAGCCCAGCGTCCTCCTACGCCGCCATCTTCCCTCCCTCTCTTTTACATATAATCTTCTGAATTAAAGATTTTGAGATGAGATCATTTTGGATTATCTAGGTGGCTCCTAAATCTTATGACAGGTATTGTTATAGGAGACATACAGAGAAGAGATCCATAGGGGGCAGGCCATGCAAAGATGGAGGCAGACATTGGAGTTATGCAGTCACAAGCCAAGGAACACCTGTAGCCACCAAAAGCTGGAGAAGGCAGGGAAGGATTCTTCTCCAGAGCTGTTGGCTGGAACATGGCCCTGCCAACACCTTGATTTTGGACTTTGGCTTCTAGAACCGTGAGAAAATTAATTTCTGTTTTGTAAGCCACCCTAATTTGTTATGGCAGCTTTCAGAAACTAATATAGATGGGTTCAGGCCAACCAGCTGGCCACTTACTTCTTTTTTGTGGGACCACCATCTGTGGATGCTCACAGGGCTTTCATAAAGCAGCAGCCCCATTTGATTCCACCCAAAGCTCCCTTTGAAGGGAGCAGTCCAAGATATTTCTTTCTGCTCAGGTTACCATGGTCTCTACCACATGACCATTCCATCCTTGGGGCCACTGGTTTACTAGAAAATAGCTGGCTCAAGGTTGCAAGATGGCTGCAAGGTCATCTTCCAAGCCTAGAGGAATACTTTACCTAATAGGGCTATGAGTGAACATATTGGACCACTTTCCTCCACTCTGAGAGTTTGAATCTAAGGCACAAAGAAGGAGATATTAGTTGTTAGAAGATGCAAAAAAGAAAAAAAAAGCAACATGAAGAACCCACAAGAGTGTAGGAAATGTGAGCATATAGAATCAGGGGCCACAAAGGCTTTAAGTAAGCTGAAGCAATTGAGTATAGAAAGTATGCTTTTAAAAATCAGTTTATTAGGATTGAAAGTGGATTGGTTTCCACTGGTAACAACAGTTTCAACTTCCATTTTTGGAATCCATTTTGGATTTGTCCATTTAAGATCCTTATCAGGCTGGCTAGGGACTATACCCAAATTCTTCTCTTTGGGCTTCTTACCTGGACCAGATGTTGGAGATGTCCATGTCCTTGGCACTAGGCTTTGTGCCATGAAACAGTGGTGAGCATTGGTCCAGCCCCAACTGGGGAATGTGCACATTGTCTTAGAGCAACTTTATCAAGACTTGCAGTGCATGGCTATCTGTTCTACCTCTGTGCCTAGTACCTGGTTCAGACTTTTCCTGAATGCTGGTAAATAAAAAGGGTACTAATGTAATAAATACCACTTAATCAACTCCAACATCATGTTGAGTGCCATGGTGGGAATTTAGCATGAATTATCTCTGATCCTCACAATAATTCTGCCAAGAGAAATTATGATCTACCTTTTAAGAAATTATTAACAATATTTATCTGGCACAGTTTGTGGGCATCATAGATAATGTGTCAAAAACGGCACATAGGAAACATTTCAACGTCAGTTGCTGCTACTACTACTACCAAGACTGAAGAGAAAGTTCAGGAGGCTGAGTACCCTCTCCAAGGGTGACAGAGATGGTACTGAGAGGGCCAGGCCAGGTTTGACCCCTGTTTGATCCTGTGTGTGTACTTCCTAGGTCTGTGATGAGGAGCACTGCTATTGCTAAGCCTTAGTCATGGCTGAATCTACTGATATGTCATGGATTCCTCTAGAAGGGCACACCGTGGGCCACACAGGGCTCCTCACCATCAGTGGGGAAGTGACTAGCTCATTATGGAAAACACTGACCATGACCCTTTTCCTGACCTTGGCAAGTACAGAGTCCCCTGAAAGGCTTTGTGCCTCCTTGAGAAGCCACGGTTTCTTTACCTTGCTGGGAGCTGTCTGCTCAGCACCTGCTGAAACCCCTGCCTTCAGCTCTATATCCACATTGCCCCTTTTGCCCTTCAGTGCCGTTTAAACCTTGTGGAATAACAAACTGGCTCCCCTGTGCTAGGTAGTAACATTCATTTCTATTCTCATCTCCAAGAAAAGCTTTCAAAGGGGTCCCATTGACCCATTTGTTAATTGCAGTTTTGGCGGAAGCAGCCACCCACTGAGAAGTGGGTGAACACTTTGATGGATATCTTATCCGTTCTTCTAGACAAAGGTTGGCAAACCATAGCCGTAAACCACATCCAAGCCATTGCCTGTATTTATAAATAAAGTTTTATTGGAACACCACCACACTCATTAGTGAGCATATTATCTGAGGCTGTTTTGGCACTACAATGGCAGATTGAGCAATTGTGACTCTGCTGGTATGGCCACAAAGCTCTTTACGGAAATGTTTGCTGACCCCTGTCCTATACTATAAACCATTTGCTATGCACATGCCTCTGTGTGTATGTGTGTGTGCACATGTGGAACCAGTTTACTGAGGACTCTTGACCCTTTAGGCATAGGCATGAAAGGTTTTATTCTTTCCAGGAACCATCTCTAACTAGATTATGTTATTCTTACTTCACCTCTGGGTAGAGGCTCCCGTAGTGATACATTGGTTCACTCCCATAATTTTCAGCCACTTTGAATTTTTTAAAGTTTCAATCTGGTAAATGGATAAATGCAATTCTGTTTCTGTTTGTTATCTTGAATTTTACTTTCAAACTCAATTTAAAGCACTTCTCAGGGTGCTCGGGGGGGTTCAGTCTGTTAAGCATCTGGCTTCGGCTCAGGTAATGATCTCGTGGTCTGTGGGTTCGAGCCCTGCATTGGGCTCTGTGCTGACAGCTCAGCCTGGAGCCTGCTTCAATTTCTGTGTTTCCCCCCCTCTCTCTGCCCCTCCCCCTCTCATGCTCTGTCTGTCTGTCTCTCTCTCAAAAATAAGTAAACATTAAAAAAATAATAATAATAAAATAAAGCACTTCTCCCTTCTCCCTACCAGTGGCCCTAGTACTTGAGGAAAACATGTAACATGGCTGCAAGATACATCCCCATTTCAGTTTCCTCATCACGCAACTTCCACAGTTTGAGGGAGAAGTTGAAGAGAGAGGGGAACAAGCTAAAAACCCCTTGCCCTACAGGGTGAGCTTGTGTTCCTCATGTTGGTTGGGCAAACTCACTGACGTAGCTCTGCATCCACCAGCTTCCCTGAAGACTAGTAGTGATTCCAACAGGCAGTGTGGGCGATGATTGATTCCCCAGTACCGGCAGCCCCTTAAGGCATCTGCCCACTTCTTCCAGTTGATTGCCAGCTGGTGGCTGTCACCCCACATATCTCTGATATGTCTCTCTTTGCATCTTTACCCCTGGATACTGCATAGGTCCTGTCTGTAGCCTCCACCCTCATCCATTCTCTCCAGCCCTTTCTAGGGACAGGATTCCCTGCATCTGTCTCTCTTGCTCTCCTTTCTCCTGACTGACATTTAACAAGAGCAATCACCCCAGTCTCCCCTTTTTGCAGACATTGGACATCTTAGGATGGGACTCTTTTCAAGTTTCATCTTCCCTTGGGCACCCCTTGCCATTGGGGAGGGGAACAACAAAGCTCTCATTTCAACCCTTGTATACATCACAAAACTAATAATCTCCTAGCACCTCTTCTTAATCTGTCTGGGGGGGAGGGGAGAAAGGAGGCAAATGGCTAATGGTAGGAGGGCATTCTGGCTGCTCCTTGCATGGCTTAGAGAGAGGTGGCCATGACCAGTTGCTGGTGGCTCTCTTTAGAATGTAGGGTGCTTAGCAGGATTTGTCATCATTGTTGGAACATAACCACTATTCTAAGAAGAAAATCCATATACTACTTAACATCTTAAGACATTTGCATTTGCATGTGTGTATATGGGTCAGAGTGAGGGTTAAAATAAAGAGAACAGGGTTTGTTTGTTTTTTCTTTTTGAGAAAAATAGGGCAATTCTCTACTTGCTATGCTGAAACTTAACCTTCGTCAATTCAGCAATAGATTGTGAATACCCTTCCATCTTTGCAAGTGTAGATCTACATTAACCTTTTATTTTTATTGAGGTATAACTTACCTATAGCATTATATAGTTTCAGGTATACAACATGATGATTCAGTATTTGTATATGTTAACCTTGTTAATGTCTATGTAATACTCGATCATACGCCATCCCCTAATATATTTTTCTATTCTCTATTTTTTTTTAATTTTTTTTCAACGTTTATTTATTTTTGGGACAGAGAGAGACAGAGCATGAACGGGGGAGGGGCAGAGAGAGAGGGAGACACAGAATCCGAAACAGGCTCCAGGCTCTGAGCCATCAGCCCAGAGCCTGACGCGGGGCTCGAACTCACGGACCGCGAGATCGTGACCTGGCTGAAGTCGGACGCTCAACCGACTGCGCCACCCAGGCGCCCCTGCATTGATTTTTTAAAAAATTTACACCCAAGTTAGTTAGCATATTGTGCAATAATGATTTCAGGAATAGAATCCAGTGATTCATCCCCTACATATAACACCCAGTGCTCATCCAACAAGTGTCCAACTTAATGTCCCTTACCCATTTAGCCCATTCCCCCACCCAAAACCCCTCCAGGAACCCTCAGTCTGTTCTCTGTATTTAAGAGTCTCATGGTTTGTCCCGCTCCCTATTTTTATGTTATTTTTGCTTCCCGTCCCATATGTCCATCTGTTTTGTATCTTAAATTCCACATATGAGTGAAGTCATATAATATTTGTCTTTCTCTGACTAATCTCACTTAGCATAATACACTCTAGTTCCATCCACATTGCTGCAAATGGCAAGATTTCATTCTTTTTGATTGCCAAGTAATATTCCACTGTATATATATACCACATCTTCTTTATCCATTCATCAGTGGTTAGACATTTGGGCTCTTTCCATACTCTGGCTATTGTCAATAGCATTACTATAAACATCAGGTTGCATGTGCCCCTTTGAAACAGCATACCCTTATCCCTTGGATAAATACCTGGTAGTGCAATTGCTGGGTTGTAGGGTAGTTCTATTTTTAATTATTTGAGAAACCACCATACTGTGGTTTTCCAGAGTGACTGCACTAGTTTTCATTCCCACCAGCAGTGCAAAAGTGTTCCTCTTTCTCCACATCCTCGCCAACATCTGTTGTTGCCTAAGTTGTTAATTTTAGCCATTCTGACAGGTGTGAGGTGGTATCTCATTGTGGTTTTAATTTGTATTTCCCTGATGATGAGTGATGTGGAGCATTTTTTCATGTGTCTGTTAGCCATCTGGATGTCTTCTTTGGAAAAGTGTCTATACATGTGTTTTGCCCATTTCTTCCCTGGATTATTTGTTTTTTGGGTGTTGAGTTTGATAAATTCTTTACAGATTTTGGATACTAACCCTTTATCTGATATGTCATTTGCAAATATCTTCTCCCATTCTGTCTGTTGCCTTTTAGTTTTTCTGATTGTTTCCTTTGCCATGCAGAAGCTTTTTATCTTGATGAGGTCCCAATAGTTCATTTTTGCTTTTGTTTCCCTTGCCTCTGGAGACATGTTGAGTAAGAATTTGCTGCAGCTGAGGTCAAAGAGGTTTTTGCCTGCTTTCCCCTCTAGGATTTTGATGGCTTCCTTTCTCGTGTTTAGGTCTTTCATCCATTTTCAGTTTATTTTTGTGTATGTTGTAAGAAAGTGGTCCAGGTTCATTTTTCTGCATGTCACTGTCTAGTTTTCCCAACACCACTTGCTAAGAGGCTGTCTTTATTCCATTGGATATTCTTTCCTGCTTTGTCAAAGATTAATTTGCCATACGTTTGTGGGTCCATTTCTGTGTTCTCTATTCTGTTCCATTGATCTATTTGTCTGTTTTTTATGCCAGTTCCGTACAAGCTTGATAATTACAGCTTTGTAATACATCTTGAAGTCTGGAATTGTGATGCTTCCAGCCTTGGTTTTCTTTTTCAGGATTGTTTTGGCTATTTGGGGTCTTTTCTGGTTCCATACAAATTTTAGGATTGTGCTAGCTGTTGGAAGAATGCTAGTGTTATTTTGATAGGGATTGCATTGAATATGTAGATTGCTTTGGGTAGCATTGACATTTTAACAATATTTGTTCTTCCAATCCATGTGTATGGAATGTTTTTCCATTTGTGTGTGTGTGTGTCTTCTTCAGTTTCTTTCATAAGCTTTCTATAGTTTTTGGTGTATAGATTCTTTACCTCTTTGGTTATTCATAGATATTTTATGGCTTTTGGAGCAATTGTAAATGGGACCAATTCCTTGATTTCTCTTTCTGCTGCTTCATTATTGCTGTATAGAAATGCAACTGATTTCTGTGCATTGATTTTATGTCTTGCAACTTTGCTGAATTCCAGGATCAGTTCTAGCAGTTCTTTGGTGGAATCTTTTGGGTTTTCCACATAGAATATCATGTCGTCTGCAAAGAGTGAAAATTTGACTTCCTCCTTGCTGATTTGGATGTCTTTTATTTCTTTGTGTTGTCTGATTGTTGAGGCTAGGACTTCCAACATATGTTGAATAACAGTGGTGAGAGTGGACATCCTTGTCATGTTCCTGACCTTAGGGAAAAGCTCTCAGTTTTTCCCCATTGAGGATGATATTAGCATTGGGTCTTTCATATATGGTTTTTATGATCTTAAGGTGCGATCCTTCTATCCCTACTTTCTTGAGGGTTTTTATCAAGAAAGAATGCTGTATTTTGTCAAATGCTTTCTCTGCATCTATTGAGAGGATCATGTGGTTCTTATTCTTTCTTTTATTAATGTAATATATCACATTGATTGATCTGCAGATATTGAACCAGTCCTGCATCCCAGATATTAATCCCACTTGATAATGGTGAATAACTCTTAATGTATTTGTGGATCTGGTTGGCTAGTACCTTGTTGAGAATTTTTGCATCCATGTTCATCACGGAAATTGGCCTGTAGTTCTTTTCAGTGGTGTCTTTGTCTGGTTTTGGGATTAAGGTAATACTGGCCTTATAGAATGAGTTTGGAAGCTTTCCTTCCATTTCTGTTTTTTGGAACAGCTTCAAAAAAATAGGTGTTAACTCTTCTTTAAATGTTTGGTAGAATTCCCCTGGAAAGCCATCTGGCCCTGGACTCTTGTTTTTTGAGAGAATTTTGATTACTAATTCAATTTATTTACTAGCTATGGGTCTGTTCAAATATTCTGTTTATTCTTGTTTCAGTTTTGGTAGCTTATATGTTTTTAGAAATTTGTCCATTTCTTCTAGATTGCCCAGTTTATTGGTATATAATTGCTCATAATATTCTCTTATTATTGTTTGTATTTCTGCAGTGTTGGTTGTGATCTCTCTTCTTTCACTCTTGATTTTATTTATTTGGGTCCTTCCTTTTTTCTTTTTGATCAGTCTGACTAGGGGTTTATCAATTTTGTTAATTCTTTCAAAGAACCAGATCCTGGTTTCATTGATCTCTTCTACTGTTTTTCCCCCCAATATCATTGATTTCTGCTCTAAATTTATTATTTCCTGTCTTCTGCTGGTTTGGGGCTTTATTTGCTGTTCTTTTTCCAGCTCTTTAAAGTGTAAGGTGAGGTTGTGTATCTGAGACTTTTCTTCCTTCTTTAGGAAGGCCTGGATTGCTATATACTTCCCTCTTATGACGACCACCTTTGCTACATCCCAGAGGTTTGGGGTTGTTGTGTTATCATTTTCATTGGCTTCCATGTACTTTTTAATTTCCTCTTTAATTTCTTGGTTAACCCATTCATTCTTTAGTGAGATGGTATTTAATCTCCAAGTATTAGTGGTCTTTACAAAATTTTTCTTGCGTTGATTTCAAGTTTCATAGCATTGTGGTCTGAAAATATACATGGTATGATCTTGATCTTTTTGTACTTGTTGAGGGCTGATTTGTGTCCCAGTATGTGATCTATTCTGGAGAATATTCCATGTGCACTCGAGAAGAATGCATATTCTGCTGCTTTAGGATGAAAAGTCTGAATATATCTGTTAAGTGCATCCGGTCCAGTGTGTCATTCAGAGCTGTTGCTTTATTGATTTTCTGCCTAGGTGATCTGTCTATTGCTGTAAGTGGGGTGTTGATGTCCCCTACTATTATTATATTACTATTAATGAGTTTCTTTATGTTTGTGACTAGTTGATTTATATACTTGGGTGCTTTTTACATACTTGGGCATAAATGTTTACAATTGTTAGCTCTTCTTGGTGGATAGACCCCTTAATTATGATATAATGCCCTTATCTCTTTACAGTCTTTATTTTACAATCTGGTTTGTCTAAGTATGGCTACTCCAACCTTCTTTTGGTGACCATTAGCATGATAGATGGTTCTCCATCCCCTCACTTTCAGTCTGAAGGTGTCTTTAGGTCTAAAATGGGTCTCTTGTAAACAGCATATAGATGGATCTTGTTTTCTTATCCATTCTGATACCCCAGGTCTTTTGATTGGAACATTTAGTCTATTGGCATTTAGAGTGAGTATTGAAAGATAGGAATTTAATGCCATTGTGTTGCCTGTAGAGTTGGAGGTTTTGGTGGTATTCTCTGGTCCTTTCTAGTCTTTGTTGCTTTTGGTCTTTTTGGTTTTGTTTCTTTTCTCCCCTCAGAGAAAAATACTAGCAAATGCAGCTGTTCTCCGGGGTCTGCTGGGATCTTTGGCTGTGGGGAGGCCATATGGCCTCTACCAAATGCCATCCATGCAGGGGAACCCCTTCTCCCTGTGTGGCCCATGAACCTCTCAGACCTTGCTGCCTGCTCCTAGGAATTCACCCTTCCTCCAACTAGAGCACTGCCAGTAGTTTTGACTCTGCACTCCCCTGTTTATAGAGTCCTAATGATATTTAAACCTTCACCTTTCTCCCTGTCAATGGTTTTTGGGAACAGATTTCTTGTTAAGTCCCTTGTGAGTATTTCCACTCTTTCTTTTTCTCTCCAGCTACTTTTGGGGGGAGTGCTTTTCTTGTACTCGCCCATTGTGCCATGCTCTCTCCTTCTTTCTCTGTCCTGTCTCCACAAAAACAGCTCCCTGCCCTCCATGGCTTCTCTGTCCCACAGTTCACTTCTCCGCACCGCGTACCTGCCAAGTTCTGTGGTTCAAGTCATGCAGATTGTTGTGTTAATTCTCAGATCAGTTTCCTAGGTGTGCAGAATGGTTTGATGCTGATCTAGCTGCATTTCAGGGATGAGAGAAGCCAAGAACTTCCATGCTGCTCCACCATCTTGGCCCCACCTGGATCCACCCTCTATTCCCTATTAATAGACACTTAGATTGCCTATAAGCTTTCACTATCATAAATGATGCTGCAATAAATAGACTCATACACATACCTCTGCACTTGGTTGTAATTATTTCTCTGGAAGAGATTTCTAAAAGTGGAGTTGCGCATCAGGGCACTCCAATAGATATTCCTGGGTGTGTTAGTTAGCATTCCCATTGACAATGAATTAAGGAGTTTTTAATTTTTCTTTCACTTACCAATATCGAGTCATTTTAAACTTTGCTAGTAAGAGCTGGGGAAAGTGGTATCATCTTGTTTCTTTGCCCTCATGGAAATTCAGTACAATAGACATATTTTGAGTAGCTTCCAGGCATAAGGCACAATGATAGGAAGAAGACACATTTCTGCCTCTATCCTCATGAAGATTAGACAGTGAAGGGAGTATGCGGGGTGTAATGCCAACACTCTCTTTAGAAGCAGAAAGACTGGGAACCCAACTTTGCTATATGTCATCTAGGCCACCTCCAGTAGTACCTCTCTGAACCTTGGCTTCCTCATCGCAGTATGTATATGATAATAAAGTTGTGCCTGGCACATATCGGCTAATAATTGGCACCTACTACCACTACTGCAAGAGATGATTTTATAAGTATTAACAACTAAATGTAAAATTAGAAATGAAAAGATTCACTCTGGTTGAAAGGAAATCCAGGAAGGACTCCTGGATTTGAGTTGGGCTTGCTCCTTGCTAAGATGGGGCTACCAGGGAAAGGCCATCATTGAAAAAGGCATGGGGGAGAACACTGAGATGTTGGGGGTGGGAAGGGTTATCAGGTGCAGTTGTGTAGCTGGGACAGAGAATAAGGGGAGTGAAATGGGAGACTGGGTAAGGTGTGGGCCAGAATGTGGATGGCTGGATACCAGGTTGGAGGAAGCGGCTTGGTTTCTGACCTATCTGCAGTAGAGAGGAACTTAAAAATTTGGAGGAGTAGAAAAACAAAGGCAGAAAGCAGTGTTTCGCCTGAAAGGTAAACTTTGTGAGGGTTTCTAACAAGCCATATTCAACTTATTTACATACCAGCTTCTCCTAATAAAGCAATGACCTATGTTAGTTGCTAAACTAACATACGAATGGCTCTTTTCTAATTTACAGAAAAAAATTGAGATGTACAATTGTCCTTTGTACTATTTTCTTTCTTTTTTTCTTCTTTCTTTCAAGTGTTTGGTGCCTACAAACACTTGTCTATGCTAGACTCAAATATAAAATCATGTCTGGTTTATCATAAAACGTTCTAGTGTTTGCTTTATTTCAATATACTATACCAATATTTCATGGTATTTGCAGTGAGCATGAGGAATTCTGGGTCTCCATCCCTGGGACACGTGGAGAACCATTGTTATAAATCATGAACATCTTCAGAGCAGAGACTACATTATTCATTCCTACCTCCCTGACAGCTGGTTCAGAGCTTGGAATGTAGTAGCTCCTCAGAAACATGTTTTTTCAAGCAAATAAAATACTCAACTCTGTAGATGATAGTAGCACCAAAAAGAGGAAATGTAATTTAAAAAGTTGGCACATGGTTCAACAAAAATGACAGACACACAATAAAAATGTGTTAATTGAAATCACAAAACAAAATGCAACTGTTGATATGCTACAGCAAAGCCATTGAGTAAAATTGCACAAATGATTTAGTAGCATGTATTTTAAATAAATGGGGTTATTTATGAATTAAAATTTATTTTTCAAACATAAAATTATTTGCATTTTTCTTCCAAACAAATGAAACACACACACACACACACACACACACACACACACTCACTCACTTTTCACTAACAACACGAATTACCCATTAATACTCAACATTCTTTCTACTCTAACATTTGACACAGGAATAGAAACAGATTGTTAAACCAGTTTTAACAAATCTGGAGCAGCAGGTTCTTTATTGAAAAAATATTTACACTTATCAAGAGATGTTTTTCCCTGAAGGGAAGTGAACACTGAGTTCAAAACCCTGACTTCCTCATAAAGCAAATTGGGAGCAAGGTCATTTTTCCATGTTGATAACATCCAGATTTGAATTATTTCACCCAGAGAGGGAGATGTTCAGGAGCAGTCTAAGCCAAAGCAGCCAGAGGATGTGTGGTTAATTTTCAAAAGAAAACCACTTATTTCAGAGTATTATGACTCTAACCAAGGCTCCAGAGGTAAACATATTAACCACCTTAATTGGGAAACAGTCCTGCAGTATATCTGTAACTTTCATGTGGGTGCATGGAGGGGTAGTTTCCCAGCCCCCTTCAGCTAATTTCTGGAACTAAAATTAAAATATGTCTTTGATGGCAACCAACCTTGTTTTGATGCCATTTCCAAATAGTGTTTACCTTTAAAGGTTGCATCAAATACTTAAAGGAAGAAAAGATGACAAAGGCAGACATTACCATAAAGCATATGTTTACAAAAGAAAAATAACACAGCCTTTCTGTACAAACGTCCCAACCTGACTGGGCGAAAGGGTTGATACAAATTGGAAATGGTCTGTGCTGTTCCTTTGCCTGCCCAGAGGAACCAATAAGGGCTTCTCTCTTTCGTCTCCTTTTCCTTCTTGGCATCAAAGTGTAGGCAGAGACCAAGGTAGTGTGTTGGTTGGTAACAAATTCACATGAATGCAGCAGCTTAAAGCAATGCCCATTTAGCATCTCACAGTTTCACAGGTCAGAAGCAGGGTAGGCTCGGCTGGGTTCTGTGTAGGGTCTCAAAGCCAATGTCAAGTTTTATTGGCCAGCTGGCATCTTGTCTGGAAGGTCTAGGGAATAATCTGCTGCCAAGCTCATTCAGGCTGTTGGTAGAATTCAAATCCATGTGGTCGTAGATCTGAAGCTCCTGTTTCTTTGCTTGCTGTTGACTGAGGTTTCTTCTTAACTCCTAGACGCTCCTGTCCTTGTGTGTTGCCCTTCTCCATCTTTAAAGCTAGCAAAGATACTTCAAGTCTTCTCATTCTTTGAATCTCTGTGCCTCTAGTCAGAGAGAACTCTCCTTTTAAAGGCCTTGCATGATTAAATTTAACTCTACCTGGATGACATCTGTTTTGATTACCTCAAAATTAACCAATTAGTAACCTTAATCACATTGCAGAATCTCTTTTATCACATAATGTAACATAATCACGGCATGAGATCTCACCCTATGCACTGTCCTAGGGGTCAGGGCAGGAGATCTTGAGGTGGGGGCAGGCTGGGACTGTGCCTTCTACCGGGGACATGATCACAAGGGCATAATATCAAGTCATTTAATTTTCTTAATTCATTTCCAAGTCAAACAATTGGGTAGGTTAGTGGCTAAGAACTTGGGCCATGGCATCTATTACTTGGGCTGAAAACCCAGTTCCTCAGCTGTGGCTGTGACCTTGGGCAAGTTAAAGCCCCTTCTGCTAGAATGCTTGTTTTAAATATGCATGTTTTTCCAAGGACATTGCTATATTAAGGAGAAATTCAATCATAACACAAATTTCACATTTGCCTACACACAATTTCTTCCTTCCTGGGTAAATGTAAAAAACTGCACCCAGCAATACAAACTGCCATGGAGGAATGTGTACTTTTCAAACAATGGCCGCAATCCGCTGCTCACATTATGAGCCATGCACATCCAAGAAGTGCTCCAATTTTTTCTCTGATTTTAAGTGACCCTCCTTTTACCACTTCATAAGCTGCAACCCTTCCAACACTAACTTCCACTTAAACCTACAGTAAGTCTTTCCCAAGGCTAAATGCCATCTTTATTGTAGCATTTATGTATTTCTTAACCATCTAATGTGCATAAAACTGTGCTACTGTTTATAATAGCTTCCTACCTTCATCTTAATGTGTCCCTGATGATTTTTTGGGGTGTTGTGCCCTGTTATGGGTTAAATTGTGGCCCTTCTCTTAACCTGCAATACCTCAGAATGTGGCCTTATTTGGATATAAGGTCTTCTTAGAGGTAATCAAGTTAAAATGAAGTCTTTAAGGTGGGCCCTAATCCAACATGACTGGTGTCCTTATAAAAAGGAGAAGTTTAGACACAGAGACAGACATGAACAGAGAGACTGTGTGAAGGCACACAGGGAGAGCACATGTAGATGTGAAGGCAGAGATCAGGGTGAGGCAGCGACAAGCCAAGAAATGCCAAAGATTGACAGCAAACCACAAGAAGCTAGGACAGAGGCATGGAAGGTTCTACCTCACAGCCCTCACAAGGAACCAGCCCTGTCAATACCTTGATCTCAGACTCCTAACCTCCAGAACTGCAAGACCCAGCTTGTGGCACTTTGTTATGGAAGCGCTAGGAAACCAATGCATGTCCCAACCCAAACTTTCACATAAGCTCCATAGTTTTTATTGTACAATTTTGCATAGAAAAATTGTGATTTTAGCAGTATAACAGTATACTATACGTGACATTGCAGCAGAGGTAACTTTATTTAAATGCCAATTCAGTTTTCTCTCCTTTCAGAGGAGTCTTCATGTGATTGTTGAGAGGACTAAACTTCAGAATGAAATAAGCACCAAAAAAATGCAAGCTGTCATTACTATCACCACTAGACTGTCTAGTTCAAACCTGAATATTGCGCGACTCTATAAACAGTGAGAGTAAAAAATAGCAGTGAGAGTAAAATGGCACTCCAAGCTCCAAATATACCACCTAAAATCTACGTGGGATGGTATGCCATGTCACTGATGTATGGAAATGGTCCTTTTAGAGAGATCCATGGATGGAGCTAGGAAGACAATACGAGTGCTCAATACAGGGACCTCCACCCTCATTCAACCTGGATATTGATAAGGAATGTCACTTTGCAAGAATAGGCCTTTTAAGAGAAGTGTCACTCTTTTCCAATCTCTTTGATTAAAAATAATGCCAGGACAAGTCCAGAGATCAGGATGCTTATTGAATTCCTTCCTTTTGGCAGGTATCCTAGAGAGCTAGGAAGGCCAGAGGGAAGGAAGCCAAGCTCTGCATCAGAGGGAGGGACTTGTGTTCTGAATGCAAAAGATGCTGAGTCCATCATGAGAGTCAGGGAAGGCCACCAGTATGGGCAGGTATCTGAGATGGTGTATGAGCCACAGGAGGGTCCGCATTGGAGGTGGGAATCCAAAATGCTGGCTTTGTGCAATGTCTGGCATAAGTCACTAGATGCCCAAAGAAGTAAAATATCCTTGAGCCAGAATTTCTTAACAAGGCTTCAGGATTGCAGCCTGATGTAAATGAAAGAACATGGGCTTTTTGGAATCAGAAAGGCCCCTACCATGCTGTTCATTAGTTATGTGACCTTGGAGAGCTTATGTTATTTCCCCAGACCTCAGTTTCCTTGACTGTAAAGTGGCCATAATATCAGTTGGCTTCTAAGTTAGCCCTGAATTAAATGAAATTTATGGAAAGGATCTGACTCCATACTAAGTGCTCCCCAAAAGATGGGTTGACATTTGTCCCTCCTTCACAACTACTGTGAGCTACTTTTCCACCAGGCACAGCTCTTCCCATGCTAGCTGGAAAGTAGGATGTGGTCCTTCAATGAGAGAGGGTTGTGAGGTTCTGCCCTGTGACTGGGACTGTATGGTCCCATGCCCTACATGGCTAGTTGCCATTCTCTTATGTGTAACTCACCTCTTAGTATCTTCTGCCCCCCTATACCCACCCTAAAGAGTCCTGGAACTGAACTTTGAGTTCAGATTGACCTGGCTTTGGTTCAGATTCTAAACAATAGTCCCAAAGTACTTTGAACAGTCAGGACTATTTTCATCCAATGGAACCTAACTCAGGGTTGGTATGTTTGGTAGCAGATCTTTACCAAAGGTTTGGGATAATGGAAAGGGAGGGATTATAGAAACTGTATAGAAAAACCTTAAAATTGAAAATTTTGGCAGGGAGATCTCCCTGCCATAAAATCCCACTGGTCTTTATCTACTATGAAGACTTTATTGCTGGTCACAGCCCCCACTCCCTACCCTGCCTTAGATCCCAGCTTATCTTCCTCCTACTGTACTTCTGTCTTCTGTCTTCCCCCTCCCACTTACCCTCCCCCGTGATCAGCATGGAACCCCCAAATGCCTGTTTCTTTCTTACCAGAGGATTTCAGTTTGTCACATCCCATGGCTGCCAAAGGCTCATTCTAGGCATATCTATGCATTTCTAAAAATCCATCAATGGTCTGTTAAGTTGGAGCTTGTGCCCACCCTGTATCCCCATCTAAGCAGTGTCCTCATATTGAAAACAAGTCAGATCATAATATTCTTGTGCTCAGAATCTTCGGGTGACTTCTCATCTCAGCAGAAAGGCAGAGTCCTTTCCAGCCCCACATGATCTCTACATATTTCTCAGCTTTTTCTTGTGCCTTCTTACCCTGACTGTCTCCAACCCAGCCACACTGGCTTGCTTGTCCTTCCTTTAGCAGGAGAGACATGCTCTAGACTCAGAGCCCTCATGCTTACTGTTCTCTCTGCTTGAAACACTGTTCCTCCAGATTTCCTATTTATTCTGTATATTATTTGCATCTCTATAGTGGGATAAATGATATCCCCTCCCCCCAAAAAAAAGATACCCATGGCCTAATCCCCAGAATCTTTGAATGTTCCTTTTTGGGGGAAAAAAGGTCTTTTTGTTAAGGCTCTTGAAAAGAAGAGTTATCCTCAATTATCTGGGTGGACCCTAAATGCATGACAAGTGTGTCATAAGAGAGAGGGAAATTAGACACACAGAACAGGAGGTAATATGATTACAGAGGCAGAGGTTAGAGCAATACAGTCAGAAGTCAAAGAATGGTGACAGCCACCAGAAGCCAGAAATGTACAGATTTCTTGGAGCTTTGAGAAGCATGATGGCCCTCCAAAACCTAGATTTTGGATTTCTGGCTTCTAGAACTGTGAGAGAATAAATCTTGGTTGCTTTAGGCCACCCAGTTTGTGGTCATTTGCTACAGCAGTGACAGGAAACTAATACAGTCCCTGATCAAATTTCATATACTCAAAGAGATGTCCTACATCCACCCCATAGAAAATAGCCCCTCCACCCATGTGCTTACATGTGCACATACATTTACACCATACTTTATCCCTCTGACACTAGCCAGCTTCATTGTTTGTAGTATTTACCACCTTCTGACATTATCATATACTTTCTAGTTTATTTATTTATTGGCTGTCTCGTAGTCTATAATGTAAACTCCATAAGATAAGGGCGGGGAGCTGGTTTTATTACTAGATATATCTCCAGAGCCTAGAAAAGTACCTGGCTCAAAATGAAAACTCTCCAAATATTTATTGAATAAATGAATGAAAGGCTTCAACTTTCATTGCATAAAGAACCATCAGAAGTTAGAATTTATATTTTAACACCTCATAGCAAATCCCCAATCTCATCCCCATCTCTATAATCTTCTAGAGAAGTAGCAATAATAAATATATTCTGTTTCTGTTGAGAGCAAATCTCTAGAGGTCAAAGGTGTGTGTGTGTGTGTATTGGGTGATGAATGGGGGGAAGAGAAGGACAAAGTGTCTTTCCAGTTATATCTATATTAAGCAGCACCAAGCTCATATGCCCCTGAGGTTCAGAGAAAGGGAAACTCCTGCTTTCTGGCCTGTCCACACCTGCCAAGATATCCTTTGCCATTTTGCAATTTGCCCAGCAGGTTTGGAAAAGGACCAGTAATGGATGGATAGTCTTACCTTGTCACAACTCAAAAGTGACTGCTATTTTTCTGTGTACCAATTTTCTACCCCAGGAGCATTTATGAGCAGTGGATTAAGCAGTTTCTATTTAAATGCTGAGGCTTGTTAGTCAAACAGGACATGAATGAGCCGTTAACTTAAAGAATATGGAAAGGGAGTGATAGATCAGATCGCAAGTTACTTAAGCGCTTAATTTTCTGGTTTTATTCCTTCACCAGTGTTTCATTTAGCACATTTTAAAATCTCAAGTGCATAGTGATTTTGGATTGGGAGGCACTGGTAATATTTGGAATTCCAAGCCTCTTGTGTTTCCCTTCTTCTTGACCCACCAATCTGGCTCATAGTTCTCTTCCATGATGCTTCTGATGGTGTTGAACAAGTGTGGAATAACTGCCTTCTGATGTTGTGCCACCTGGTGTTATAATTTGGGGATTCAAAGTTTAATTTAACCCAGTCTCCATTTGCCAGAGGGCAAATCTTCATCTCCTAAAGAAGCCAGAAATTTAGACAAATCACTACAACAAATATAATAAAGTACATAGGAGGGGACATTGGAACTCAGCCTTAAAGGATAAGTAGAAATTCACCAGGCAGGATAATAGGAGAAGGAGATTCCTGGTAGAGAGTCAACAAGATTGAGATAAGTCTTTGCTCCATTTGTGCAAATAGCTCTGCATGGCTGGAGTGTGGTAGGATGAGAAGAGGTGGGGTGCTGCTTAAGAGGCAACACAAGGACAGGTCATGAAGGATACCACCATTTAAAGAGATTTGGATTCTCCCCTGTGGGGGATATCATGGAAGGGCATTAAATAAAGAGTGACTTGGTCATTTCACCTTCCTGGGGGTGTGTGGAAGATAGATAGGGAGACACGAGCCAACAAGGGAGATTGGTTTGGTAGCCGTAGCAATATTTCAGAAAGAAAGATGAAACTTTAGCAAAGTAAGTGGCTATAAACACAGAAGATGAGACACATACAAGGGACATTAAGGAAGTTGTAATAGGACTTGGAGTTCAAGCAAATATGGAAAATGAGATTATGGGAGGAGTCCACAATGACTCTTAGGATTCTGAGGTTAGTATCTATGCCATCCAGTTCTTCTGGTGATCATTTTAGTTGATGAAATAGAGTAGGAGAAATCTCTCAGAACCAGCCAGTGAGCATCACCTCTGCAAATTCATTGTGTTTGGAGGCAGTAATTCCTCTTAGGTTGTGGACAGACAATTGTTCCACATGAACAAAGTATAGCATAGAGGGATAATTTAGTGTGGCAGAGTTACTCAGGCATACATCTAAGGAACCACATGATAATTATTCTATGGTATGCTAATTAAACAGTAATCCTTAAAGTTGCTGTAATACTAGCTCTTGACATTTCTATTTGTAAAGCTAATCCCAATATTTTTGTAATCACCTCATTGGAGAGTAGATCTAGGAGCAGTAAAGCAACAAAGAGTTAGTATCTTTTCCCTTCACCAATCCCAGCTTTCCAAACTCATCCCCAGACTCATCCCTAGTCCATCCCAATTCTCCCCAAATTTAGGGCTTGGCCAACCTGTCAGTTGAGGCTCCTCCAGCTCCAGCCATGGTTTGGATCCTACCTGGGTCTTCCTGGATTAAGAACACAGAACTCTTCAGACGGGGCTATGTACCATTGTCTTCTCCTAACAATCCCTTCCCCTCCATTCCTTCACTGGATAGGAAAGGAATCAGTGTCACAAGTGACTTCTTTCATTTTGTTCTCCTAGAGCTAGACCGCATGTCTTAAAACTTGCCTCCTCATCAACTTACACTTTAACCAACCAAATATTCATTTCTGTCAAAACCATTGTTACTCAGACTCCTAAGATTATCAGGGGTTAGGAACCTCTCAGCAATTCACTATTTAATGAAATATTTCTTTTTAAAAAAAAATTTTTTTTAACGTTTATTTATTTTTGAGACAGAGAGAGACAAAGCATGAACGGGGGAGGGTCAGAGAGAGGGAGACACAGAATCCGAAACAGGCTCCAGGCTCTGAGCTGTCAGCACAGAGCCCGACGCGGGGCTCGGACTCACGGACCGCGAGATCATGACCCGAGCCGAAGTTGGCCGCTTAACCGACTGAGCCACCCAGGCGCCCCTAATGAAATATTTTTTACCTGGTGCTGAATGATGGTGATACTCAAAGTGTGGTCCGTGGACCAGTGTCAGTCCTCAAGAGTAAGTGTTTAGAAACTTTTATAGCAAACTGTCATTGCCACAACCTCCAATATGTTCAGTAGATATTTTTCATGGAATAAGACATAAACCAGTTTAGATAGAGTCAGATTTGTGTGGTGAATTGTGTATCTCCAGTATTGTTTAGAACATTGTGATGTAAAAACAAAATGGGTTGTTCACTGGAAATAGTGGTTGATCAGCCAATTGCATCAGAATGCCTGGAACACTAGTTAAAAATATAGATTCTTCTGGGATGTCTGGGTGACTCAGTTGGTTAAGTGTCCGACTTTGGCTCAGGTCATGATCTCATGATTCGTGAGTTCAAGCCCTGCATCCGGCTCTGTACTGACAGCGCGTAGCCTGGAGCCTTCTTCGGATTCTGTATCTCTCTCTCTCTCTCTGCCCCTCCCCTTCTCTCACTGTGTCTCCCTCCCTCAAAATAAATAAACATTTAAAAAATGTTTTTAAATTTTTTAAAAATTAAAAAAATACAGATTCTGGGCCTTACCTTACAACCTAATATGTCAGAATCTCTGGGGATGGGGCTATACAATCTGCATTTTATTTTATTAATATCTGCATTTCATCTTATTTAATTTTATTTAAAAATTTTAAAGTTTAGTTATTTATTTTGAAAGAGAGCACAAGCAGGGGAGAGGTAGAGGGAGAGAGAGAGAGAGGGAAAGAGAGAGAGAGAGAGAGAGAGAATTCAAGCAGGCTCCACACCACCATCACAGAGCCCAACACAGGGCTTAGACTCATGAACCTGAGCTGAATTGGGATGCTTTACTGAAGGAGCCACTCAGGCTCCCCTAAAATCTGCATTTTAAACAAGGAGACTGGTTGCTCTTTCATACTCAAGTTTGAAAAGCATCACAGACATTTAGCAACTACTTATGTTGATTAGAATAGAGTTTTGAAAGATCCTATTCCCATGTCAGCCATTTATATTCTCATGTAGGCCAGTTATTGTCCTCTGGGGCACAAGTTGCATTCATTACCAAGGCGTACCCCTGGGAATCTACCACCAGCACCTGAAAAATGCATCAAACTCTATATAGTGGAAGTTTTATCATAGTGATGTATAAAAAAAAGGACTCATTGAAGACAGTCTGTATATATTAACACACCCTCTACCCCACCAAACCTGGAGATCTACTTCTTTTAACATCAGCCCACTGGAACATAAACTGAGAAGAAAAACAGTAAAAAGGTGTGAGAAGCCAGATATCTGGAGCCACATAGTAAAGGGGCAAACGACGAATTTACATGAGCACATAACTGGATTACAGTGTAGGACTTAATATCCAAGAAACCATTCATCATAAATATAATGGCTAATTATGTTCACTACCTTCTGCTTATATTTAATAAATTTTAGAACAATGTGGGAAGGGAGGGATGAATAGGTAGGTAAATTGTTTAGATTTTGAAATTTGTAAATTCTATTCATCTGGGGAGTTCATGAATATGGAACATCTTTTCTCCTGATGGATTCATATAAAGTGGTGCCTCTCAAACACAGACATACATTAGAATCCCCTGGGGAGCTTCTGGAAAATAAAAATCTGAGCCCATCCCAGCTATCCTTAAGCACCTGGGAAATGATCTTCCAGAGATCTGCCTTTTCAGATATCCACATGATTTGGGTGTGCAGGAGGAATTTGGAAATCACTGATTTAATGGCAGTATTGCTATAATATTATAACCTGAGCTTGGAAGTCCTAAGGAGAAAATTGGGTTTATTGGAGGAAAATCAAAGCTCTGGGGAAAGTATTATGTTTGAGAATTAAATATACATAAATAGTACACAACAAAATATGTAAATGAGCATCTGCTATTTGGTAATTAACAACGTGGCCCTGGGGCGCCTGGGTGGCCCAGTTGATTGAGCATCCGACTTCAGCTCAGGTCATGATCTCACCGTTCGTGAGTTGGAGCCCCACTCCTGCTCTGTGCTGACAGCTCAGAGCCTGGAGCCTGCTTCAGATTCTGTGTCTCCCTCTGTCTCTGCCCCTCCCCTGCTCATGCTCTGTCTCTCTCTGTCTCAAAAACAAATAAAAAACATTTAAAAAAGAATTTAAACAATGTGGCCCCTTTAGCATGGGCTGCTACGTTGATGATCCTGGGGATTGTATGCATCCGGGCATCAGTAAAGTGAGGAAAAATGGCGACTTCAGTAGCCTTTGTAAAGTCAGTCAACATTGAAGGAGAGAGTGAGGGAATTCAGGTGACAAGTGACATAGAAAAGAATCTTGCCCCTTGCCATGCTGCGTATTGTTGAGTGGAATTGCCTGCCCCGAAGTTGTGCAGTTTGCATCCGTGGCAGACTGGGGAGGAGCAGAGCTGAGCAGGATGGAAGGCACAGGATCTGGTCAGTGGTAGTTTCTGGTTATCAAGTCTGGAAAGGGCTGAAGCCAAAGGCACTGCAGGAAAGTGGAACCAGCTTCCCTGGAGAATATCTGTTGGGAGAAGACCAGAGAGCAGTGCGGAACAAGGTGGGGGGAGTTCCTTAGGTGGTTTGTCCTCAATAGTGGCAGCCAAGGGGCTCACCGAAGAGATGGGCAGCAGGGCTCTGCCCAGTCCCATTGCAGGGGTTGGTTCTTCCATGAGAGGAAAGTGATTTCCTGAATTTCCCAGCAGCTGTAGGATGTACTGAAAAGAGAGTTTAGTTTAATTCAACCAGCATAATTAAGTATCTGCTATGTTCCAAACCCTCTGTCCCAAACTGAAGATATGGAAATGAAATAGCTCCTTCTCCCATAGAATTTAAACTGTAGTTTAAACTTTACTATAACCCATAGTAGGATATGGATTTTATACACACATGCACAGGAAACATTTCTTGAAAATGTATTACCCTTTATGAAGTACAAGGCACTACAATAGTTTCTTTTCTATTCTATTTCCTTGTTTAAAAACTGACTTTATTTTTTAGAGCAATTTTAGGTTCACAGCAATATTGAGTGGAAGATACAGAGATTTTCCATCTCCCCACTGTCCTCACACATGCGCAGCCTTTCCCATGATCAACATCCTGCACCAGAGTGGTACTTATGTTACAATTGATGACCCTACACTGACACATCATAATCACCCAATGTCCATAGTTTACGTTATGGTCCACTCTTGGTGGTATAGATTCTCTGGGTTTTGACAAATGTATAATGACATGTATCTACCATTTTAACATACAGAATAGTTTCACTGCCCTAAAAAGTCCTCTAGGCCCACCTATTCATCCCTCCCTCCCTTAACTCCTGGCAACCACTGATCTTTTTACTGTCTCCGTAGTATTGCCTTTTTTAAAATGTCATATTGCCAGAATCATATAGTATGTCACCTTCATATTGGCATCTTTTATTTAGTAATAAGCTTTTAGATTCTTCCATGTCTTTTCATGGCTTGGTAGCTCCTTTCTTTTTAGCAGTGAATAATATTTCATTGTCTGGATGGACCACAGTTTATTTATTCATTCACTTACTGAAGGACATCTTGGTTGCTTCCAAGTTTTGACAGTTGTAAAGAAAGTTGCTATAAATATCATGTGCCGGTTTTGTGTGGATGTAAGTTTTCAACCCTTTTGGGTAGATACCAAGGAGCATGATTGCTGAATCATAAGGTAAGAAACTGCCAAACTGTCTTCCAACATGGCTGTACCATTTTGCATTTCTCTTTTTTTTTTTTTTTAATTTTTTTTTTCAATGTTTATTTATTTTTGGGACAGAGAGAGACAGAGCATGAACGGGGGAGGGGCAGAGAGAGAGGGAGACACAGAATCGGAAACAGGCTCCAGGCTCTGAGCCATCAGCCCAGAGCCTGATGCGGGGCTCGAACTCCCGGACCGCGAGATCGTGACCTGGCTGAAGTCGGACGCTTAACAGACTGCGCCACCCAGGCGCCCCTCATTTCTCTTTTTTTTAACTTTATTTATTTTAGCGGGGGGCAGAACAGAGAGAGAAGGGGGAGGGAGGAAGGGAGGGAGAGAGACAGAGAGAGACAGAGAGAGAGAGAGAGAGAGAGAGAGAGAATCCCAACAGGCTCCGCACTGCCAGTGTGGAGACCAACATGGGGCTTGGACCCATGAGCCATGAGAAGAGTCAGACACTGAACTGACTGAGCCACCCAGGTGGCCCCCATTTTGCATTTCTTCCCTCCACATCTTCACTAGCATTTGGTGTTGTCAGTGTTCTGGATTTTGGCTACTCTAATAGGTGTGTAGTGTTACCTCACTGTGGTTTTAATTTGCATTTCCCTGATGACTTACGATGTGGAGTCTCATGGTCTGATTTAACTGCTAGATAAAGGAGAACACCAAACTAATCTGTGGGTTTGTTGTCTTTTTAGCAAGCATGGGTAGCTGGTTTGAATCTTTAATCTCAATTTCTGATTCTAAAATTGGTATAATTTAGTCATGGGGCTTTGGGCAAGCATTTTTTTTTTTTTTTTTATTCCTCAGTTTCCTCACCTCTCATTTAGGATTAATAATATTTATTTTTTCTCAAAAATCTTATTTGAGGGACATCCAGTTCTACCAACTCCTCTGTCTGGATTTTGGAGAAGAACAAATAGAAAATTTGAGGGAGAAGACTTGAGAATGTATACAGCGAAACACAAATGTTGATTCTGTTTCAGTATAACAGTGGATATCACTGGCGGCCTGGTTGGGTCACTGAAGCTGTGGGCATTTCCCCAGGAATCCACTGGGAAGGATGAAGCTGAGGAAGTCTTACAGGGGAAACACCACTTCCCTCGTGGGCTGTCCCAGGAGCATCACGTGAAACTTTGATTTTGCATGTGCCCCAGGCCCTGCTCCAAAGAAAATAACCAAAATAAAATCCAGGGGGCAAAGTTCTCCTTTTCTTCAATGTCAGGGACCAAGTGCCTCATTTCTGGATCAAACTTGGAAGGCGTTGGTTTCCTCCCACCCCAGAAGCCTTGACAGAGGGCTGCCTAGCTGCTGGAGACTCTGGAGCCTGGGCACTGGCCAAGCTCGGGGCATGGAGCAGGGAGGCTGGGCTTGTATGACCAGCCCTGAGTCACCTGCATTCCTAACGAGGACTTAGGATGCCCAAGGATTTAGGAAATAAATGGAGACTGGGGATTTTCACCCTCCCCCACTGTAGCTTGGTGGTTTCAGATCTCATCAAAATATCTCTGTCCATATTCCCCCCAAAAAGGTAAATGGCTAACCACCAGGGTTTTTTGTTTTTGTTTTTGTTTTTGTTTTTAAAAAGGATCACAACAATGAATTTTGCAAGGGCAGGTCACATAAAGGTGGTTTCCAGGTGAACTCAGAGCAATTATTCATTGCCTTCTCCAGTGTCCTATAGCTTCAGTGCCAGGCTCTGTGTTCTCCATTTTTATTGGCCAAATTCTAAGCTCCAGTCAAAATTCTTTATTCTCGGATCTCCAGAGAGCTTCCTAGTGTTTTGTCTTATCACACCTCTGAGCTGGTCACCTCAGGGTAATTACTCTGCGTTGCCCAAATGTGCCCTTTGCACCGTGTCCGCCTGGTAACACCTACTCTTTCCCCAACACCTGGCCCAAGCAGTAGCTCCTTGGCATGACATTCTCCGACTTTCCCACCCACTGTCCGATAGATTGCAGCTGTATTCCCATAGCACTTTGCTTATATGCTTAGAACCCTGACTTGTCCTAAACGGCATCTAGGACTTCTCTTCCTTTAACTCTTCTTTTCAAAACCCTTCCATTTCTTTGCCCCAAATATCACTTGTTTAATAAATGCTTATGTCATGCTTACTATGTGCCAACCACTGCAAATATTGGATGGTTAGATTGCCCTGAGAACCCTGTGAGAGCGGCACTGTTACCGCACCATCTAACTTTACAAATGAGGAAACTGAGTCCTGGAGAGGGTAAGTAACTTAATAACCAAGCTAGTACATTGGCAGAACTGGTATTTGAACCCAAACTCTAGAGTCCCGGCAAATGGACAGTGGCCTAACAATCCTAATTTTTCTAGAGGTGATGAGAATCTCTAAGATGCCAAAATTGGGTAGGAAAAAAAGTTCATGTATGTACAAGGAAGTATGGAGAACAAAAGCAAAATATTAAAATTTGAGATGTTATCTTCCTCTATAAGTTAAACCTGTTTTTCAACATCTGTTTGAGTGACCTCAACAAACAGCTATCAGACAAACAGTGCCATTTCGTAGGCCACCTTCTTCCCTTAGGAGGGGGTCACTGGTTCTTGGTTAAGGTTCCATTTTCCCCTGGGGTCTGCAAACAGGATCCTTAATGACGAACATTTAGTTAATCATTAACAGAGTGGTTAATATATGGGTTTTGGAGTCTAAAATGATTGAGGTAGAAGTCCCAGCTCTGTATAGCTGTGTGGCGTTAGGCAATATCTGGGCATCTCTGGGTTCAGAAACCTGATTTACAAAATGGGAGTAATCATTGTATCTACCACTGTATTAGGCAGGGTGCTGGAGTTAGGAGCTTATGCTGGAGCGTTAAGCATCGTGCATTGATCATTGACTCAGTAAGGCAAAGGTTTGTTTTTCACTCAAGCTCATGTTCAATGTCGACCGGCAGAGGGGATTTTGTTCATTGTGGTAACTCAGAGACACAGGCTGAGGCTCTGTCTAGACCAAAGTTTCTCCACTTCAGCACTAATGACATTTGGGGATGGCTAATTGTGTAAGGGCCATTCTAAGTATTGTAGGATATTTGGTCGCATCCCTGGTCTTTAACTTAGATGCCCTCAGCCCTATGTGTACAGCCACTGACATGTCTGAGAAGCATATTATCACTTTTGTATCCCTCCTTGAGAAGCCCTAAGACAGTGTCCGCTTCTTCTCCCCTCTGTCATCGCTCCCAGAGCCATGGCCCAAGAGAAGGATAGTTTGTGTGTCCTTGGGGCATGAGGGACTAGCTCTGCAACACCCTCCCTCAGCTCTTCCCCTCTGACACAGTAAACAGCCCTCTCTCTAAAACAAAAACAAAAAGCACAAACCAAAACCACCAAAAACAAAACACCCCCATTCTAACAACCAAAACTATCTGCAGACATTTCCAGATGTCACCTAAGGGGCAAAATTACTCCCCATTGAGAATCACTGATCTTAGAAATACATTTTTATAATCAGGAAAAAAAGCAACTAAATGCTTTTATATGAAAATAATACACTCACTTTCCCTTGTGTTTGACTGACTAAAGTTAGTCACATGGCCATACCTAACTTCAAGGAGGTAGGAAGTACAATCGTATCATTCAGTCCTGTCCCAACCAAGGGAGAGACCTGGAATATCTGTAAACAGACCTAATAAACAACCCTGTAGGGTTGTTGAGAGGATTAAATGAAATAATGCATGTAAAGCACTTAACACAGTGCCTGGCTGATAAGAAGTGCTGTTAATATTGGAAGACAAGTATGAAGCTGGCTGCCCTGGGGAGAATAGAGAGCTGTGGGTTGAAATGGCTCCACCAATGGCCCCTTTATAGGAGGAATACAGAGTTTCCACCTCACATTTTTGAACTTTCCTTTATCTAAAGGCTGGTGGACGTTGGTTAGTTTGTGGTGCATTTTTTGCAAGGAATGCTTTTGTTAACAATATTGTTGACCTATTGAAGTTTCTTTTTACTTAAAAAAAAAAAAAAGATAAGAAAGTCTGGCTGAACCTTGCCTGTCACTCCAGTCTTGTATTAATCTAGACTGCCTCTTACCCTCATGTTCTAATCTCTTGGGCCTTCTTCCCCAAAGATCTCATACTATCTTTCCTACCCCAGGATCTTGGCACATGCTACTCCTTCTGTATAAAATGTTCCCTTCCCATTCATCTAGTTAATTCTGACTAATGTCTTCACTTTCCAAGGAAGCCTTCCTGGCTTCTGGTATTCCCTCTTCTGCTCCAATCCTAATAAATGCTCACTGTCCTGTGGTCTTTCTGTCATCACACATCACAATTTGTGGTTATATATTTATCTGTGGACCTGGTTGATTTATGTCTGTCTCCATTACTGGGTTGCAGATTCAGTTGTGACTTTCTCTTTGTTCACCTTACAACCCCAGGGCCTGGTGTCTGGTGAATCATAGGCATTTAGTAAATATATGTTGAATGAGTGAGTGAGTGAGTGAATGAATGAATGAGTGAATGAATGATTGAATGAAGGCCAAGACTAAAATCTGGGTCTGCTGATACTTGCTTTGAACTCTTTCCTTCAAACTGTGATGTAGGCAACAAAGTGCTAGCTCCAACACATTCCCCAGGAAAGGAAAAGGGAAAGAAATCCTAGCCTAAAATGTTAAGATTCCTCACCTCCTATCAGGAAACTCTTAGCAGAAGGTATGCCACCTGCACACACAGTGACTGAGTGCCTCACGCTGGCCTGTCACAGCAGCGGCCGTGTTTGCAGAGGAAGCACAGAGCTCCCAGTTCCTGGTTGGGAACCATGGTGAAGAGTCTAAACAGAGCTGGGCAGCCTCAATCCGGAGCCTAGGGGAACAGCTTGGAGGCCTTGGGGCGCCAGCTGGCCACCCCTGAGCTGCTAGTGGTAAGTCTGGCCTTCCTCCCCAGGATTTGGGTTAGCTCTTGATTTCATTCTTCTGGGCCCTCTCCCCCTACCCCTTGGCAGCCTGGCCTCTGGCCTTTTGAACTTGAATGGGAATCCATTTTCTTCCTTCCTTTGACTTGGAGGGAATCCAAATCTCTGTGCTCCTGGCTGGTTGCCCACCCCCCGCCCCCCCAACCAGGGTCTCCATCCCCCAGTGGTTTCTTTCTGGTTAACTGGATCCTGGTCTACAAAGAATCTGGCAGCCTGCTCCCCTGTCTCTCTGCCAGGCGTGTATCCATCAGACCCACGCAATGGCCACTCAGTTGTGGCTCACAACATCCCTGTGCACCTGTGAGTCTCCTCTCTTTGAAATATGATCGTATTACTTTTTGCTGAGGCCAGGCGTGACATGCCCCAAAGTAATACAAGTAAATATTTAAACCCAAACTCCTCATCATTGACAAAAAAGATTTGTTGTTGAAAAGCTGGATGACTAGCAACAAATCCCTCGATACAAGTGTATAGAGGAAGAAAAATAAAACAGACGCGCAAACAAAAATAGGTGAAGAGGAAAACGAGGTATCAGCCACCTCTAACAGAGAAACACCTCTTGACTCCGACGGGCGTGCAGTGATAGCAAACCCATGAGGCTTAAAAGATGGCAAAACACTGGCGGCATAATTCGTCTAGTGTATTCCATTAAATCTGAAGAGCACTTGAAATCATTATAAGCAGAATGGCTGCTGCTCCACAGCCCAGCCCACTGAACTGAGGGTAAACGTGGTAATTGGAGGGGAGTCTATGGTCTGAATCAAGGGCATGGTGTTATGAGCTGTATATTTTGACTTAAATGCATGGCAGAACCCTCAAGCGGCAAACTACAGATGAAACTGTCTTTACCTCCTAGGTTAAATTCGTTCGTGCAGGGTTTTGTTGACAAAAATGGTTACAGTGTTATATAAATGATACAGACATTTAGAGAAATCACTATTACAACGCAGGCTAACAGGCTAACGTCTTTTATCACAGCCAGGAGTAATTTTTCCTAAGCCAGGAAGAGTTATGCATTGTATAATTCTAGAACTCATTCGTGGGCTAAAGAACACTGTAAGCTCTTTCCTGGGGGAGCTGACTTCCCAAAAGGTGGCCTCCCTCCAGAATGGCAAAGACAGAAGTTTAGCTGTGGTTGCTACTATAATCTGATTTACTGTTTATATGAGTCATTAATATGAGGAGCTAGTCTGGTTTCTACAAAAATGAATTTTCTACAGCCTCTGGTTCTTTCTTTTTCCTCCCATTTTAATTTTTTTTTAATTACTAAAGTAATACATGATTGTAAAATAACCAAGCAGAACAAATGTTCACAAAAGTGAAATTCTCTTTTTAACTCATACCCCCAAGCCATACCCGTTCCCTTCCCCTTCCGGAAACAACCGTCATTAATGGTGTATATCCTGTAGATAACTTTTTTCTAAAATGTACAGGAATATACACACAGGATACAGATTATCCATAAAAATAAATGCACATGATGGGGTTGTATGGTTTTCAAATTTTAAATAGAATCACATGAAATATTTTAGTCTGCAGCTAAGCTTTTTTCACTTGAGAATATGTTGGGATGCTCTTTCTATGCTTGTGTGTACGGACAGACCTAATTCTTGTAAGCTGTCGCATTGTTCCATTCTATAATTGCCATACTTTTTTTTCACCTTTCTCTTATTGCTAGAGTTTAGATTGTTCCCATTTCTGCACTCTGACAGACATGTACCAGATGTATACACACATATGTACAAATGTGTGTGTATAATATATATGTGTGTGTATATATAATATTATACACGTGCACTTCTGTGGTATTTCTGTAGGTGATTTCCCCAAAGAGAAATTAACTGAGCTAAGCTGTGTGTGCAGTTGAAACTTTGGTACTGTTGAAGCCACTGTGACATAGTCCTCAGAAAGTACTGTGCTAGATCACGCTGAGTGATGGTGCCCTTTCCATCATACCTTCACCATCACCGGATATTATCCATCATTTCTTTTTTGCCAACTCTGTGTGTAGAAAATGACATACCATGGTTGATTTCATTTGCATTTTCCTGGAGTCGGGTGACCTTCACCTTATCTTCAGGCATTTTGCATGATGAATCTTCAGCGTAGGCCAGGTACACAAGTGAGAACTTGGGTCAAGCCCTCAAAACACAAGAAATTGAGGAAATTTAAGCTCAGATCTCCATGCCCAGTGAAAAGGAGCCCCAAGCTGATATCTTTAAAGAAGGCAGTGCTAATTATGTTAAGGGATAACAAGACAGAGACATGGAAAGGGCTCTCTTTAGCCTGGCGTATGCCGTGTAGAAATTGGGCTGGTGGAGCCAGGTTGCACACAGCGTCAAGGGTGTGTACAGATATGTACTGTGGGAGCTAAGACAAATTACACAACCTCCATATGTCTCAACATTCTCATTGGTCAAACGGGAACCCTAATGTTACCCTCCTCACAGAGGAGGGTAATGAGACAGTGCGTATCTACTCTTAGGCACAGTGCCTAGAAAATAAATGTTTTCTATGTTGGCTCCGTAAATGTTTGCCAAAATAATAGTAATGACAATAGTTATTATTGTTATCATAAGTTAAAGAGAGACAGTCATATACCCTCAGGGAAAGACAGAGCCCCTGAGTAGTAACTAGGTGGCATTTGAGCTCATTAGATGGATACAGGCCTGGGAGGGGTGTGGGTGGGCAGCTCACTGACCTTTGCAGAGCAGGATCCAGTTAACCAGAGAGAAATGATGAATTACTTCCTAATTGCAGCGTAATTGGCTATCAGTACAGAAAGGGCTGCTAGAGGCTATGGAGTACAAACATCTCACGGTATGGATGAGAATCAGATCCAGAAAAAAGAGACCTTACCTAAGATCACACAGCTGTCCAAGCAACAGTCAAACCCAGGACCTCCAACTGCACATCCTCATATTTTCTGCAGTATTCTCCACCTTTTCGTTGAACAGAGAAAACTATGAGGAATCAGTCTGTGGAAACAGATTTTTATTTCTTGTTCCTGAGTTTGGATTATGACTTTAAAGAAAAATGACCAAATTAAGAACTCCTGAATATTAATAAGGAAGTGACACCTCCCAGGAAAAATGGGCAAAAGTGAAGAGCAGGTCATTTACAGAAATGGAAGTACAAATGGCCAACATACACGTGAAAAAATGCTCAGTTTGGCTAGTATTAGGGGAAGGACAACTTAAAACCACATTCATTCATTTATTCAGTCAAAAAGAAGTTTTGAGTACCTGCCGTGGGGCCGCAGTGGTTTGTTTTTTTATCTACCAGATTGGCAAAATATTTAAAGCATGATAACACCAAGTGTTGGTGAGGATGTAAGGAAATTGGTACTCTCATACACTGTGTGAGGAGCGGGGGGAATTAATACACACATTTGGAAAGCAATTTGTTATTTTTTAATTTTTTTTTTTTTTTTTGAGAGAGAATCTTAAGCGGGCTCAGCACAGAGCCTGATTGGGGTGGGGGTGGGGGGGCTTGATCCCACGACCCTGGGACCATGACCTGAGACCAGATCAAGAGTCAGATGTTCAACTGACTGAGCCAGGAGCCCCTGGAAAGCAATTTGAATAGCTTTTGGCAAAATAATGCCCCCTCTCTAAAGATGCCCATGCCCTAATCCCCAGAACCTGTGAATACGAAGGTGGAGTTAACATTGCCAGCCAGCTGATCTTAATAGAGGGAGAGTAGCCTGATTATCCAGGTGGATCCAGTGTAATCGCAAGAGTCTCTAAAATCGCGAGAGGGAGGCAGAAGAATGAGAGTCAGGGAGAAATGACAATATCAGCAACATTAGGGTGATGTGAGGAGCAGCCAGTTGGCCGCTGCTGGCTTTGGAGATGGAGAAGGAAAGCAGCCATGAGCCAAGGAGTGCAGGCAGGCTCTAGAAGCTGGAAAAGGTAAGGAAACTGATTACCACCCCCGCCCCCGCCCTGCGTCCCCCCCTCCCCCCACAGAGAGAGAGAGAGAGAGAGAGAGAGAGAGAGAGAGAGAGAGAGGGAGGGAGAGAGAAACACCTTGATTTGCCCCCTGTGAGACCCAGTCAGACTTAGAGCTTAACAGAACAACAAGATAGTAAGTTTGTGTTGTTTTAAAGCACAGGTTCCCTGTAATTTGTTACAGCAGCGATAGGGAATGGATACAGCTCTATTAAAATTTAAAACGTTGTGTTCTTTGACTCAGCAATTCTTGTTCTTGTTGTTACCTCGGAGGGCCTCTAGTGTGTGTGTGTGTATACAAAGAGCCACAGACAAAGATGTCTGCTGCAGCACTTCTATAAAAAATGAACAATCTCAGGGACTTGGGCATGAGCTCTGTAAAAGGGGGTGGGAAGCAGAAGTTAAAGTGACTGACGTGCTGAGTTGCCCAAAACAGAGTATGAGAAAAAGCAAGTTACGCTCTCACAGAACAAAATTATATACTTTTAACAGCCCATATATATGAATTGAAGGATGCATGCCAAAGAAAACGGTTTTAACCACGAGGGAGACATTGCGTTTGAGAAGCTTATTCCTTATATGATTTTAAAATAAAATCTAATTGAAAAGTAAGAACAGAGATCAGCTGAAGGCTCATCCCTCCCTCATGCACAATCTTTTTTTGGTTTGGTCCCCTTTATAGTGAAAGGACCCAGTGTTAATAAAGATTCAATGTCTGGGAAGGAAAGGATATTTCTTCAAAGTATGAATTCTCATTTGGACTAGCAGTCACAGGACTCAACGTTTTCTTAGTTCTGGGGAGGAGGGTCCTTGGGGGACAGGACCATGTCCTGTCTGAAGCCTTTCTTGACATTACTCAGCCCCCTTCCCTGGTAGAACTGGCCACTCCTCTTTTTCCAGCCTCATCAATAGTATATATATTTGTGTTCACCATAAGATTCCATTTATTGCTATATATATGTGTACTTTGTATTGTTATATAATGCATACTGTTTTGGGAGGATATATACAGTACATTTGGGAGGATATATATAATAATTATACTGTAAGTATCTTGAATTCAGGAATAATGTTTTATTCTTTGTGGTATTTAGGACCCAACACATATTGGGTCCTTCCTCAACACTCACTGGAGCAATGTGAAAAAGACATACATTTTGTACTCAAGGGATTCACAACTTAAAAGGAGACATGAGTGTGCTTTAAATTAACACAGTCTACTGTAGTAAGTACCCTATATGACACATTTTAACTCAATATAATATTGCTAGTTGAGACGACATTGATTGTATTAAGTTAAAATGTTGCCTTTCCCTAGTAAAGGTATGGCTACCTTGCAGGGACTGAGTGCCTGGGAGGGAGCCCGAAGATGGCTGTTGGGATGCTGGTCATGTTCTATTCCTCGATCCTAGTGCTGGTTATCCAGTGTTCCTGTATTGTGAAAATTCATTAATTTTCTTTCTGTATGTTCTACTTGACAGAAAACATTTTTCAAGTCCTCGGATGGGCTCATCTTGACCGCTCTCTATGATATCACCTGAGCTTGCCTTATCTTCATCATTTTTTCTTCATTTCTAAACTCCATAATTACAGGACTTCTGTCTGTCGTATTCACCACTGTGTCCCCTAGGCCTTCGGGAGGGCCCGGTGCTAGGCAGTTTTACTCTCAATTTCTGCTTGTCGGGTTTCAAATGACAAGATATGGTCATAAGGAATGGGATGATTGGCTTTCTTTCGGTAACCTCACAAAGGGTGCCTGATTGTAGCCGCATCATTATGTGACTATTCTTATCTGATAGAATAGAGAGCGAATAAGGTAGATGGTGAACTCTCATGAATCAGCACTAGACAGCAAAAGTACTTACAATGTATGGCCTGAAGTTTTCCCTCAAGGAGCAGGACACAGAAATGCTACCCAAGGGGCACCTGGGGAAGTTGGTTAAGTGTTTGACTTCGACTCAGGTCATGATCTCACAGTTTGTGAGTTCAAGTCCCACATTGGGCTCTCTGCTGACAGCTCAGATCCCACTTCAAATCCTCTGCCTCTCTCTCTCTCTCTCTCTCTCTCTCTGCCTCCCTCGCTCTCTCTCTCTGCCTCCCACGCTCTCTCTCTCTGCCTCCCACGCTCTCTCTCTCTCTGCCTCCCTCCCTCTCTCTCTCTGCCTCCCTCCCTCTCTCTCTCTCTCTGCCTCCCTCCCTCTCTCTCTCTGCCTCCCTCCCTCTCTCTTTCTGCCTCCCTCCCTCTCTCTCTGCCTCCCTCCCTCCCTCCCTCTGTCTCTCTCTGCCTCCCTCCCTCTCTCTCTGCCTCCCTCCCTCTGTCTCTCTCTGCCTCCCTCCCTCCCTCCCTCTCTCTCTCTCTCTGCCTCCCTCCCTCCCTCTCTCTCTCTCTCTCTGCCTCCCTCCCCCTCTCTCTCTCTCTCTGCCTCCCTCCCTCCCTCTCTCTCTCTCTGCCTCCCTCCCTCTCTCTCTCTCTCTGCCTCCCTCTCTCTCTCTCTCTCTGCCTCCCTCTCTCTCTCTCTCCTTGCCTCCCTCTCTCTCTCTCCTTGCCTCCCTCTCTCTCTCTCCTTGCCTCTCTCTCTCTCTCTCTCTCTCTCTGCCTCTCTCTCTCTCTCCCTCTCTCTCTGCCTCCCTCTCTCTCTGCCTCCCTTTCTCTCTGCCTCCCTCTCCCTCTGCCTCCCTCTCCCTCTCTCTCTGCCTCCCTCCCTCTCTCTCTGCCTCCTTCCCTCCCTCCCTCTGTCTCTCTCTGCCTCCCTCCCTCCCTCTCTCTCTCTCTCTGCCTCCCTCCCTCCCTCTCTCTCTCTCTCTCTCTCTGCCTCCCTCCCTCTCTCTCTCTCTCTCTGCCTCCCTCCCTCCCTCTCTCTCTCTCTGCCTCCCTCCCTCCCTCTCTCTCTCTCTCTGCCTCCCTCCCTCCCTCTCTCTCTCTCTGCCTCCCTCCCTCTCTCTCTCTCTCTGCCTCCCTCTCTCTCTCTCTCTGCCTCCCTCTCTCTCTCTCTCCTTGCCTCCCTCTCTCTCTCTCCTTGCCTCCCTCTCTCTCTCTCCTTGCCTCTCTCTCTCTCTCTCTCTCTCTCTCTGCCTCTCTCTCTCTCTCCCTCTCTCTCTGCCTCCCTCTCTCTCTGCCTCCCTCTCCCTCTGCCTCCCTCTCCCTCTCTCTCTGCCTCCCTCTCCCTCTCTCTCTGCCTCCCTCTCCCTCTGCCTCCCTCTCCCTCTCCCTCTGCCTCCCTCTCCCTCTGCTTCCCTCTCCCTCTGCCTCCCTCTCCCTCTGCCTCCCTCTCCCTCTGCCTCCCTCTCCCTCTGCCTCCCTCTCCCTCTGCCTCCCTCTCCCTCTGCCTCCCTCTCCCTCTCCCTCCCTCTGCCTCCCTCTCCCTCTCTCTCTGCCTCCCTCTCCCTCACTCTCTGCCTCCCTCTCCCTCTCTCTCTGCCTCCCTCTCCCTCTCTCTCTGCCTCCCTCTCCCTCTCTCTCTGCCTCCCTCTCCCTCTCTCTCTGCCTCCCTCTCCCTCTCTCTCTGCCTCCCTCTCCCTCTCTCTCTGCCTCCCTCTCCCTCTCCCTCTCCCTCTGCCTCCCTCTCCCTCTGCCTCCCTCTCCCTCTGCCTCCCTCTCCCTCTGCCTCCCTCTCCCTCTGCCTCCCTCTCCCTCTGCCTCCCTCTCCCTCTGCCTCCCTCTTCCTCCCTCTCCCTCTCCCTCCCTCTGCCTCCCTCTCCCTCTCTCTGCCTCCCCCCCACCTCCCCTCTCTCTCAAAAAAAAAAAGAAAAACTTAAAAAAAAAAAGAAATGCTCCCAAGCCATTTGCAAAATCTAGTTATCTTCTGGAGAAGTTTTTGTTAAGCAGGAAGTTTGCCTAGAGAAGATTTTAAATGGTAATTTACTTTTAACAAATTAGACTTTCTGTTCTTCAGTCACACCAGAGATGACCAAGAGGGGGATTGGCAAAGGAATAGCCCCAAGAATAATGATGACGCAAAACAGCAGCTCTCTGAGACTGTCCTCATCATGTGGTCCTTTAGCTTTTTTCTTCTTTTGAGATACAGTTCACATACCATCTGATTCACCCATTTAAAGTGTAATACCCACTGGTTTTTGGTATGTTCACAAAGTTATGCAACCATCACCAGGGTCCATTTTCAATCATTTTATCACCCTCAAAGAATCCCGTACCTGTTGGGGGTCACTTCCAGTCTGCCCCAATTCCTCAGCTCTGGCAACCTTGGCTAATCTACTTTCTGTCTCTCTAGATTTGCCTGTTCAGCGCATTTCCTGTAAATGGGATCATACAATGTATGGTCTTTTGTGACTGGCTTCTTTCATTTAGCGTAATGTTTTCAGGGTCCATTCATGTCATTGCATGTGTCAGTGCTTTTTATTCTTGAACAACATTTCATTGTGTGGATATATCACATTATTTTTATCCATTACCGACTGCTGGACATTTGTATTGTTGACGTTTACTGGCTATTATGAATAATGCTACAATGGACATTCATGCGCAAGTTTTTGTGAGACTATATGTTTTCATTTCTCTTGGATATATACCTAGGAATGGAGTTGCTAGATCCTACTATAATTCTGTGTTTAATCCTTTGAGGAACTGTTTGCCAAACTCCTTTCCCAGGTGGCCACACCAGTATTCCTACCAACAGTGCATGAGGGTTTCATTTTTCCCACAAAGCCCTTTACTTTTCAAATGCTTCTTGCAATGCTGGTTTGCATGGAAATGTCTTTATTGTCAAACAAGATAGATGCACTTATATCTCAGAATCTATAGCAACACATTAACTTCTGTTCCTTATCAGTATCTGTACCACTGCAGCTATTGCTTTGACTCCTGATGATGACAGCTAGCATTTGCTGTGTGCCCAGCACTGCCCAAGTGTTTTGCATGCGTTCACATACATTGAATCCTGCAAGCAACCCTATGATATGGGCAGCCCATCTCACAAATAATGGCAGTTTGCACTGGAAGAGCAGAAGTAGAAATGGCGAGAAGTGACAAGATTATATCATTTATTCACTTATCTATATAGTCCACTCTTCGCTAAGTACCATGTGATGTATTAAGTTTACTACAGTGAGCAAAAGAGACTTCATCTCTGTCCTCAAGGGACTTGTAATCTATTGATTTGAGAGATATTTAGGAAATAAACTCAAGAGACCTTATTAATTGGCTTAATACAGAAAGTGGTGCAGATGAAAGTTTCAACTGGAGGCGAGTTGTACACTTCCTGAGATAAGGAGTGTGGGGGTTTGGGGGGGGGTGGAAGAGGTGGGTACAAGACAAGAAAAGATCATTTCAGTTTTCGACATGGATCTGTAAGACCTATAATAAACAGTTTGGCATATGGATCTGGAGTGCAGAGAACATACCTGAATCAGAGACATGAACGTAGGGGTCACGTAGATCATAATTGAAATCATGGACACAATTGCCTAGAGGAAGAGTTTTAAAAAGTGATGTGAGAAGACCATCTAGGACTGGACCTTGAGGAAATTTGACATTTAAAGGCAAAATAAATAGAGATAAGGCCGCAAAGAAGCAGCCAAGTAAGTAAGAAGAAAACCAAGACTTTGTAAGGTTTCCGAAGCCAAAAGAAAAGTGCATTTCAAGGAAGGGAGCTGTCCGCAAGTTTGAATGCCACTCAGAGGCCAGGGAGGGGGAAGGTGCTTCGGACTGCCAGTCTTGGTGGGCAGTGGTGATCTGTCAGAAAGGTCTGTGGTGCAGTGGTTGGGGAAGTGCACCAGGCCAGTGGAAAAGGATGGAATGGAGGCAGAAAGGGTCTGACTTTTTTAAGAAACTTGGTAGAGAAGAATCCACAGTAGGGCATTAACAAGCAGGGAAACGGCGTTTAGGACATGTTTTGTTTTGTCTTTGATAGAAAAAGCTAAAGCCTATTTAAGTGATGCTGATGTGAATTCAGTAAAATACAAGTGTAAAGACTTATGCCCTAGGTTCAACCACTGTTAATAACTTAGCCCACACCTTCTGTGCATAGATTTGAACAAACGAACATTTTACTAAACATGGAGAAACAGAAAAGCCTGAACTGTGGCCTGGACTGTCACTTAAAGTTCAGTGTTTTAATTGCTTTCAGCATCCATTTCCACACCTTCCTTTTCAGGATTACTGCAATGATGAGAAATAATATATGAAAAGACATCGTCATCCCACTTGGCACTTAGCTCCCAATAAATGGCCACACTTCCTATTTCACTCCACACAGCCCTGAAGTTTGTAGTCGTCAAATCCTTATGTTTTCGTTGCTGGAAGAGTTGTTGTGCCTATTAATTGAAGCTTCAAATAGCTCCCTGGGTTTCCTGTGCCCAAGCCAAATGCTCACATGATGCTGCATGCTTCCATCATCAACACACGTTTATTCTTTCAGGACAGATGTACCATCTGAACTACTGTTCAGCTGTAGTTTTAATCACCTCCTGTTGTCATCACTGCCATTGACATTTCATTAGAAGGAGTTGTACAGCATCAGCCTACCATTCACACACAGCCTTGGGCTTACACTGCTCGACCTAATCTACTTCTATGTCACACTCCGTACTGTTCTTCCACAAACCAAATTTTTCCGCCCTCCTTTCTTTTTTTGGGGGGGGGGGAGGGGCAGGATTTGACTCACGGCATTTTCTTCCTGGTGTTGACCTTGATTCCTGTCAGAACGCTTCTAATGGCCTTTGGCAGTCTTGGGATCTTCCATTTAAAGTTGAATCCAGGGGCGCCTGGGTGGCGCAGTCGGTTAAGCGTCCGACTTCAGCCAGGTCACGATCTCGCGGTCCGTGAGTTCGAGCCCCGCGTCAGGCTCTGGGCTGATGGCTCAGAGCCTGGAGCCTGTTTCCGATTCTGTGCTTCCCTCTCTCTCTGACCCTCCCCCGTTCATGCTCTGTCTCTCTCTGTCCCGAAAATAAATAAACATTGAAAAAAAAATTAAAAAAAAAATAAAGTTGAATCCAATCCTTGGGACCCTAATTCAGGAAACATGCCCAATTGCTTCTCCCAGCTCTGTCTGGTAACACTTGGACAAGCATGAAAATAAAAGAAAATCAGAAGGCTAATTGGTAAAATGAGTAATTTACTCTGATAGGGAACTTTTTAGAAGGTACTACTTGTTTCATAATTCCAACGGTCTTCTCGATGCTTCCATAGAGGTTTGTACCGTCGCATGGAAATCAGATTTGTTTATTAACTTGCCATTACCAGGATCCCTTTCTTGAATGTCCTGTCCTCCTTGGTGCTATTTATTCTTACAGTCCCCTATACTCAAATGTGTAGTATTTTCTTTAGTCCTGCAACCCTTGCCCCACCCACTACCTTTACTATACTCCCATTTGGTCATCCATCCACATTTATTCCAACTTTTTCATGCTTTTTGACTGTATCTCTTTATCTCCCATTCCCCTGACATTTCAACCTGTAGCCCTGCCTCTCTACCCAGCTAAAATTTTCTGACTCCATTACTTGCAAAATAGCGTTCAGACCCCCAGCCCACCCAACCCCTTCACCTTTTCCATTTCTCCTTATGTGTTTTAGGAAGATCTTATTCCAAAATGTTCTACTCACTTTTACCCTGGAGGTGTTCTTGCTTTCTCTCCTTTGGTGATGTAGTTATATCCACCTGTAACAATCTTCTTCTGCTCCTCCTCAAGACTCCCAGGTTGAACATCCTCCAGAGAATCAGCACTTAGCTATTAATGATCGCCACTCCTATGAGTTGAGAGCACTCAGTAGTTTAATCCTGAACTGGACATTTGTCTTGTGATGCCCTGTGTTTGGCTGCCTTTGGTGTCTTCGAATTTTACGTGATAAACCTTTCAAAGGTAACATTATCTATGGCTGTATGGCTAGAGGTAAAGTATCCATCACAAGGGCAATGGGTCACCTTCTCCATTCTTTATGGTTCAGACTCCACCAAGAATACCACGCCAAGGAGGGATTGTGGCCACACAGAACACATTCAGAGGGAGAGTGACAGAAAAGAAAGGGGAATCTGAGAATGAGGATATTCAGAGTCAGTAAATTGGACCGTTATCTCCAAATACTTATAGAAAGATACTTAGGTTTAATCCATTTGGCCCAGAGAGTGAAGACATCATTCACAGGGGTGATGTGAAAATATTATCAATCAGTTCAGTGCCAATCAACAATAATATTGGTTGTAGGGATCTCCTAAAGCCCTAGAGGACCTCCTTGCTGTACGAGGCATTAAGCCTTTGGTTTCTGGATCATGGGAAGGTTAAGGAGGTTTTGGGGAAGGTGTCAAGATATTGGGGTCATAGTGGGGACTCAAGGAGGTAAGTAGGGCAGTGGTTATCTGTCACTGGTACAAAAGTGCTTTAACAATTGACACAGCCTTACTGGAGCCTGCCAGCAGAAGATCAGGTCTGGACATTTAACAGACTGGCTTCCTGCAAACTGGCAAAGAAGGCATCCACCATTAGGAGATTTGGCCACTCTGAGTACTGGCTTTCTGAGAATTGGCAGCTTTCAGAAACAATACCAACATGAGGAAATTATAGGGAGATAAAGTTTCAGTACAATACAGTCTAAATAGGATTATGAGTGATCTCTTGAGGTAGTGGGAGTCCTGTCCCTCTGGAGGTGTGTCAGCCTCTGACAGGCCATTATTTTATGAAAGGAAAATAATGTTGGCATAGAAGACCTCTCTGGTTCCTTTCAATCTTGAAAGTCTGGGATTTTACTACAGTCTAACTTCTTCATTTTATAGATGAGGGAACAAACTCCAAGAGGAAATGCGAATGAGATCTGCTTTGTTTTTGCTGCTTTGTTATTGCCGTCTTACTTCCATATCGTGGATTTGTTTTTCTATGTGTATCTGCCGTTGTCTCCAAGCATAGTTCGCTTCTTCTACCCTCTACCATGACTAGAAGCATACTATGCACACAGCAGGGGTTTAATAAGCATGTGATGTGTGTGTGGATACTTGCTCACCTCTATCCACGTCTCAAACTCAGCATCCCAGAGAGAAAACTTAATTCATCCTCTTCTCCTTTCTCCTGCTTCAGACTATTGGAACTTACCACTGCTTCTTCCTTCCCTGACCAAATGCTAATGGAGGTGCTAATGAGGCCCTCTGGCCATCAGAAAGAAAGAGAAAGAAAATCAAATAGTCTAATTAATCCACAAATTATAGTTGCTGAAAAAAAGTGGTCATATTTCCTATAGAAAGCCAGACGAGGACTAATGGGCACTAAAGCATTGGTCTTGGCTCCTTTGGGTGTGTAGTTTGGAGGTTACCTGTTGTTTTTTCAGGGATTATGAGGCACCACTTGGCTTCCATTTGGGTGGAGCTCACCAGAACTCTGTTCCAAGTCTGAGCTGTCTGTTTGCTTATTAAATGGGAAAAGGAGGGCAGAGAGTAACCTCTTTGTATAAGGTGAGCCTAATATTAATAGCAAACATTTATGGAGTACTCATTATGTGCCAGGAACTATACTAAGCATTTTACATGGATGATCTCATTGAATCCTGCACATTTATTCCCCCACTTTATACACAGGGAAACTGAGGCTTGGGTAGGAGAAATAACTTACTCAAGGTCACAAAATAAGTGGCTGCATATGTGGTCCAAGACCTTTTAGCTTGTACTAAATCTGACAGTTGCATTCTGTAACCTGTATTTTAACTCTTTCCACCTACACTATATAGTCTAGGTGGCTGCCTCTTCAATCAATGAATTCTGGGAATGTAGCACAAGGATATTGGAGCTAATACTAAACAAGATGGGATTTTAATGGATTGTTTTGAGGATTATTGCGGGGGAGGGGTATGAGGAGGTGATATGCCAGAACCATCTGGTGGGCCAGAGCAGAAAGGACGTCCAGTGACCTACGTTCTTCTGATTTAGAGCAGAGCCTATCCCAGGCTTCCCAACAGGACACGGAGGATTTTCACCGTAACAGAGAATGTGGGCCTTTATCCAGTGAGAATCAAGACAGCCGTGTTTAATAGCTACCAGTACAGTGAGTGGAAAGCAAATTTATAAGTGTGAAATTGCAAGGTGTGCTAGGTTGGAAACCAAAGGAATGAGGCAAGAAGCTAGGAGTAATTAGGCATAAAGAGAGAGACCTCACTGCTCATGGATTAACAAATTCGTGTTTGGCTTTTCCAGAAAGCCTGGTGTGCCTTATGTGTGAGTGCGTGCGTGTTGCATAGGGCAATGTGCGAGTCACTGCAAGCCTACAAGAATTTTTGAGACATCTTCCCTGGTGGGGTCAGTCCCACTCAGACCTTTAGCCCATAAGACCCTCTCTGAAAATCTCTCTTCTGCTCTGAATCTATGCTGGAATTAGTCACACCTGGTGAAAACAGCAGCAGGGGCACCCACTTTGAGCATCTACCTTGGTCCTACACTCGCCTAGTCCAGTGTTTAACACACTCTAAGGCACATATGAATCACCTGGGGGTCTACTTAAAATTCTCATTCTGAGGGGGGAGGTGCCTGGGTGGCCCAGTCGGTTAAGCGTGGCTCTTCGGCTCAGGTCATGATCTCACAGCTTGTGAGTTCGAGCCCTGCGTTGGGCTCTGTGCTGACCGCTCGGAGCCTGGAGTCTGCTTGGGATTCTGTGTCTCCATCTCTCTCTCTGTCCCTCCTGTGCGTGCTCTCTCTCTCTCTCTCAAAAATAAATAAAACATAAAAAAAGTCTCATTCTGACTCAGTGGGTCTGGAGTGGGACCCAAAGACTCTACAGTCCTAACAGGTTCCCAGGCGATGCCAATACTGCTGGTCTGTGAACCACACTCTAGACCCTTTACATAATGGTCTCTGTTGACCCTAATATAATGTGTAAGATGCCATATTTGACAAATGAAAGCAATGAAGCTGACAGTATTGGATGATTTGCTCAGCCACAGAGCTAATGAGCTCAGTCCAGGTCTGATGACTCCAAAATCTGTGCTTCTATTATGTTCCACTATAGTCCTTACATACATTCAAGCTGCAGCTTCCCTGAGACTCAACATGGTGACCTACAAATACAGCCCAGACACTAGGGCACAGTAGTGGCCCAAACATCCCCACCTGCAAGGAGCTGGTTTACTCAGCCCACTATCTTCCAGGGTCCCTGGGGCTGGTCTATTCCAGGCCTATAGTTTTAAGCCCACCTTACCCCTCTTGTCCAGGACCTCTGCCAGCTCCTGACCCAGGGCAGAGCCCACCTTCTCTTCCAACCAGAGGCTCAGGAAAACTCGCTTTACTTCTGCTGGACTAGCCAGTCAAAATATGTACTCACTGTGTCCCTTGGATTAGACTACATGTGTTGGAATACCAGCTGGAATGTTCTAGAGCACCACGTCCTCCACCAAGATTAATGTGTTGCCCTTCCATTCCCATCCCCCAGAGGCTATCCCTTTTCTCCTCAACTTGTCCAGTCTCCCTGGCTTTTGCCCCATGCTGCTCTTGGTTCCCTTTCCTGGCCTGGCTATGACCTCTTAACATGCTTAATGGCAAGGTGGTGCAGTTTCTGAAATGGTCCCTGGTTTCTTGAGGCTAACACCCTAGCTGGAGTGACAGATGCAAATAGTCACTTGTCTCTCTACCTTAGCCCCTCCCTGCCCTCCTTCCCTCTCCCATCTTTAAATACTCAAAGCCTGAAGGATCCACTGCAAACACCATCTTTTCCATAAAGCATTTCCTGATCACCTCAATTTACATGGACTTCTCCTTCCTCTGTACCCCTCCCTACTTAAAGACATCTTTTTTGCACGTGCCTCACAACACCCAGCACTTTCAACCTCACACCAAAATCAGCCTTGGCCATGACTTCCCTTGTACTTTTCCTCCTTGGAAGTAACTCCTGTTTTTGCCCCATGATTATATCTTCTGCAATGTGCTCTGCACATTATATGTGTTCAATAAATGACTACTGAGTGAAATTATTTCAAGTTAGACTCATAAACATAATAAAAGAATGGAAACCTATGAGGTAGAATAATTGAATAAAAGGAGGCTGGAAAGGGAGGGGAAACTCCCTGTGGGGTCTCATGGAGGAAATGAGGTTGATATGTCTCTTGAAAGAGTGAGATGGATTTCCATAGTGGGGTTAATAATCATTGTACTAATAACTGAAAGTTACTGAGCGCTCAGTATGTGCCAGATCCTGGGTAAAGCATCTGCTTATTTCATCCTCAGTAGCCCTGTAAAGGGAGTTGGTCCTGTTTAGTCTTCATTTTACAGATGAAGAAACACACAGAGAGGCACCAAGAGGCCAGCTCACTTTCTCTGGAACGTATAGATAGTAAGCAATGAAGTCAAGATTTCAATCCATCACTTCAACTCCATAACACATGTTTTAAAACCTAATGCAATTGGTAGAGATGGGGATGCGGCAGACAGAGGTGATGGCACAGCAGGAGCAAAAGCAGGAAGAGAGGGGGAAAGAAGCATCACTTCATCCCACATGACAGGGGACAGAACGGGCCCCTGGTAGGGCCACTGTAATGTCAGACAAGGCTGGGAAGGTGGTCTGGGGACAGACCGGGGTCATGTTTTCCTGTCCTGAGAATGAAGAGGACGAGCCACGGAGAAGAAATACCAAGTGAAAGTTGCACTGAGAAGCGTTATTTATGTGCTGTCTCTGGCCTGGCCCCCGGGGCTGCTGCTGCGAGGGGAGTGAGGATGGCAGCCAGCGCCCCTGGACAGCTCTGTGGGGCATGGAGCTCACTGCAAAGTCACACTTTGGAGAATAAAGCCGCTGGTGATGCCCAGAGTGGCCCAAATAAAAGTCAAATACCACATTCAGTCCTCCGGGGGTGTTTTTGCTATTAAATTAAGTCTGGAAAATAAATAATTGTCTTTGGATTTGATTTGAAAGATTTTTGGGAGTTGAACACTCAAGTCAGAAGAAAAAAAAAAAAGCTATTTCTTGAAAGATTCTTTGACTGGCTCCCCCTGCCAGAGGACAGCAGATCACAGTGAAGGCCTGCTGTCTGCAAAGAGCTGCTTTCCTCCCCCTTCTCCTTGACACAATTATCCCAGAAAAATAGAGGGGGGAGGGGAGGCTCCGTCATATGTTCCAATTTTTATTGCCACATTCCTTGGATGGCTCCATATGTTTACCTTTAGCTGACTTTAGACTTGGTGTTCTCTGTGGCTGCTGGCGTCAGCCACAGAATTCTTTCATGTCTATTACTTTATTAAGGAATGTAAAAGCCACATACAGACCGACGGGGGGACACAACAGTATGAGACACAAATAACCCTGAATGCGCTTGCAAAGAGCCTAAGGAGGCTTCACACCGAATTCTCCCAGATGGGCTGTAAGGCTCTCAAGGACCAAAAGGGGGCACTCTTAGCACTCGCTCCCAAGGCCAGCCAATAATACCATTCTGGTGAATAAATAGTGCAGAAACAGTGCAGGACTTTAAGACCAGTCTTGATGGCAGCAGAATGGAGTGAAAGAAACCACTCTCATCACCAGGGATTTATTTTTTTTTTAAATCTTTGACTTTCATTAACTAGAAATGGAATCTCCAAATCTTAGGGAGGTTGTTGAGATTAAATAGGATAAATGAACAAAACAATTGCTTGCACAAAGCCTTGGCACATCTATTGTAAATGCTCAGAAAGACCAGCTACAATTTAAACATATATTCGAGAGATTTGTCTGCCTCCTTCTGCCTAGGTCCAGAGTGGCTCATAGCACTAGAGTGTAATTGTAGATTGAGTCTTTATATTGGGCAGCCTTAGACAGGGAGTGAGGGATAACCGTTATTTACTCAACTCCTACTGTGTGTTGGGCACTTTACATGCACCATCTTGTTCTCACGACTTTATAGATGAGGAACTTAAGGCTCAGGGAGGGTAATTATTCTGTCCTGGTATTTGGAAGAGGCAGGATTTGAACCTGTATTTGTCTGATTGAGTCTAAGCCCGAGCTTTTTCCACTAGACAAGGGAACGTAACTCAAGACCAACTTCTCACAATACCTTATTTTCTCACCTAGTCTCAGACTCCCACAACACTTTATAAAATCTTGAAGTCCAGCACTGAGAACTCCCAATCACCTTTGGTATAATTCCAATCTTACTCAAGGACACAGACTAAAATTCTTAAAAAATTTCAGCAAAACGTGTTTGTGGAGAGATGCAGAGGGAAGAAGTGAACAACTAGGTGATGAAGATAATCCCAACCTCCAAACGTATTTCTTGGTCTGTGCAGGATCCATATTTATTCTCCTTCCGGTGGGTCTCTTCAGGCTCTTACACCAGCCTCCAACTCCCCGAACTTCACAGAACCAAGTCTGGAGCTTGTTTAAACACCAGTGTTCTTCCATTTTCCCTTCCAAGATCTTCACTCAGTGTGCAGATTTCTGCTTTCACAGGAGTTTATAGTCTGTCTGGGTTCTGGCCACCCAGTACACTGGGAGGTAAAAAAGAGAGCTCTTGCTCAAAAAGGCAATCCTCACACATCAAGCCAGGATATGAGGATGGGTTGAGCTAGAAAGACTGTGTAGAGTGAAGTGTGTTTTCACCTCCCCCATGAAGGCTAATGGCCACCTACATGTTCTTTCCTGGTAGGTGCTCAGTGATCAAGAGTAGAAATGCTTTGACTTAACATGGAAGAGATTCTTTGCTGAGATGATAAAGCATGCTTGCCTTGTGATTTTCCTGAAGAACCCAAAGTGGCTGAATGGATTTCAGCTGAAGGATGTTTGATTATCAAGATAGTAGCTCCTTAGCCAAATCAAGAAAGCCTGTGGCCCCACTGAGGATTAGGTGTTCTCTCATTGCATGCAGGGTCTGTCCCTCAGTCCACCAGGCCCTTCAGGGAGGCTTCAGAATCAGCATCTCTCTGCATCATTGGGAAATTTTTGTAACACTGGATACTCTTTCCAGTGAGGACTAGCTATGTGTATCTAATGTTTACACTGAGCCAGTATTTCCCAAGGTGGCAATAAAGGCTCTGAGAAGTCCTGTAGTAAAGAAACCTATGTCACTTTACTTAATCCAGAGATTCTCACATATATCTGACCACAGAACCTCTTTAGCATAACATCTATTACTATCCCATGGAACCAATTTAGGTATAAACACATAAACTCTTGAAACTGCTTAGACAGGATAACCTCAACTTATTGATGGGTTTGGATAGACTATTTAAAGCACAACTATTGGTCACATATTTGGGATAAAATGTGAAGCTGCCTTAGCGGTCTGTCTGGATTATTTTTAGATCTGTGTAAGTATGTGTGCGTGTGTTTATATATACTATATATAAATATGCATTTTAACTGTGAGGTTAGAAGATGGGGGAGGGGGGAGAAAGAATATCACCTTTTATAAAAAAAAAAAAAAAAAAGCAATTGGTGTCCTGTAGGACAAGGGGAAAGTCCGTAAATTTGAAAGCATTATTGCCATTTCCTATGCTGGCAGCCTCTGTTCACGGCTTCCCGTAATAGTGGAAACACCTGGACTCCTGTTCTCACCGAATTCCCTGATGATTGGAGATGACACCCCTTCTCGGCACCCTCCCAGGGCCCAGTCAACCCAGCACCCAAAACACTTCTTTCCCAGTCTTTCATTCCTATGACCTGTACTCATACGCATCCTTTCGGATGATGAATTAATTCAGAAATCACTGGCATTTTTTTTTTCAATGTTGTGACTTAATTTTCATTTGCAGCCCGTGTTTGAAACCTTCTAGAGAAAATTCTCAGAAAACAGCTCTGTAAAAAAATCATACAATTATATGTATTTTTTTCATTGTTGCAAAGTTAGGGGGGTTGCTTTTAAATTATTTTAAACGAAATATAATGTTGTTTTCTGAAATAGACCTTTAGCCATGTTTTTTTTTTCTTTTTAATTGTCACACATAGGGGTGATTTTAAAGTAAATAGGAGCACAAGGTTCATATTATTTTAAATGTATATTGTATTTGTCTTCTCAACGCTGTGGTTTTTAGGTTTGTGAATAACATCATAGTATGGAGCCAGTCTATTAAGCAGCCTGTTTGGGTAAGGAAACCCTTAGACCAGCACAATGTTGTATTACTCACTGTGTCCTTCCAATATGGTTAGAATCCCACAACCTAAATGATCATTTGTTGAACAAATTCATGCTTTTATTAGTCAAAATACAGAGAAAACAGAGCCTCCCTGTTTCAAGATATTTGCTAATGCATGGTTAATTATCACATATAGCTTACTATAATTCATTTTACAGGGGAGACCTCCTGCAGGTAACATACTAGCAGTTTATGAACCGAAATAACCTCACTATAGATTAGAGCTGTTCCAGGGCCGGTCAGACAGTTGGTGCTTCTAGACCTTCTCACTTCACATTGCTAATTCGAACAAGGCTTTATTTTTATATTTGTCAGCAGCAAGACTGTAGGATGGTTGTTAAACTTCTCCCAGGCCTAATTAGAGCGGCAATGCTCGCATTCATAATGAAGCTCGTGTCTTGCTCCGGAGTTAGTGAGCAGGACTGTTACAGTAGCTTCCTGGCAGGCCGTCGCTGGCAGTTTTAAGGTAGCTAGTGGCTGCAATATTAAGTGACTGTTGAAATTCATTGACTCCACCACGGCTAATGTGTCTAGATGACAACAAGTTTACACGGTTCTTTTATAGTTACAGCAAATGGGTCCATTTAAATATTTATTAGGTGATTATGGTGATGTGAAATGGAAAAAAAAAATGCAAAGTGCAATCTCACAAGTATGGCTGTTTTTAACTGTTTATGTGGGGCCAGGATCATGGTATCTATCACTCAAAATCGCCGCATCGTTCCCTTATAAATATTTATACTAGATCAGCAGCGATGAATGCTAATTTATTTGCATTTTGTTTCTTTATTGACTTCTCCCTGGGCAGAGGGTAGCTCCGAAAAGGTGTGCAGGCTTACCGGGTTGGAGGATATTTCAATCAGCCTACCAAGTGGCATTTTGATTAGCCGGGGGAAAGTTCATTTCACCGAAACTGAAGAGCTCTTTCTGTTCTTGGAGATGCAGCCTGAGAGAGCATTCAGGCAGCTGCTGTTCTGCCCTCTCCCAAAGTTGATGTGCACGCTGGCAAGCAGCATTGCCTCTAAAAGACTGCTTTTCTGTAGAGCGACTTGTCAAACCTTGGATTGAATCGGGTGGGGCTGGCCAATCTGGGTGTTTGTCGGACTTCTAACTCTATTTTTTTTCTTATTCTGTGAGCCACTTAAAAGGACTGCATTTTCGCAGAAGTGGAAAAGCATCTATCTGAAATTGAATGCAGCATCTAAGAGGGGGAGGTTAAAATGAACTCAGCTCTGTTCTGTAAAGATAAAATCTACACAATGCCAGAGAACTGAAGCAGCCTATAGAGGGAACTGTCAAAAAAAAATTTTTTTAAGGGACAGAAGGAGGTTTTCACTTTGCACTTGACTGTTTTGACTGTATACGTAGCTAGGGCATAAGATACTTATTCTAAATTCACCATCCATAATGCTACTTACTGGTGTGTTCCCTATGTCTTGAAATAAGCAGCATTTGTATAGCCTTGGCATGTAGAATTTTTAGGAGGTTTCTAGAAGTTGCTCGTGAAGCAGTCCATTACTACATTTAGGATGCCCTGGAGGTCTGAGGATATCCAAATAAAAATATGCGTGGAACACATAGGCCACTGAATCAGAAGTCTCTGAAGTTACTATGGATGCTTCAGTTAGTAAAAACAAAACAAAAACCTCAATTTCTAACTCTAGCGATGTATCTCTTATACCTCTTGTGTGTATATACATATGTATATATAATTTTATACATATATACATAAAATATGCTAGTCTCTCCTTAGAACTGGATTTGTTTCAGTGGATTCCCATCTTAGACCTATTCCAAGGGTATTGACTACTAAAGAGTTTAGAACTGCCTCATTGTATGATCAATAGTGTAGGGTACTCGTAGGACAGGGATGTAGCAAGAGTCAGCTGCAGTGGTGGTTCTACAAATGTATGTTATTTAGAGATAAAAAGTTGGGTGGGTAACTCACTATTAATAAAATACTATGGTGACTCTTCACCATATGTGGAGACTCCTCTGCTAATGCAAATTATTACCCTCAAATCTACCAATCTGTATTCTAACTTGTGGGAATCCAAGCATGTGACACCCCCTCCCCCACGCAGATTCAAAACTGTAACCGTGGATCCCTGTTGATACGGATTTGTGGCTTCTAATACTGTCCAGTCAGGGCTCTTTACGGGAAACCCATGATGGGTGGCATGTCATGTCTTGTCAGTTGGAGTCTTCTGAGATGTGGGGACAGTGTGCAGAAACTGCTTACTCTGTTCAGACGGAAGCTCATGCCTCAGTCCAGTCTTGTCTTTCCCAGTTAACAAAAAGATATCTTTTAATCCTCTCACCTCAGTGAGAAAACATTTGTTCTCCCCATTTGACAAATGAGAAAATGTAAAAATAGAGACATTTTAAGGTTTTCTGGAGATCTCAGGGCGGGCTGCCTTCCTGTCCCACACCATCTTGAGGTCTTGGCGAGGACGTGTCCTGGAGGTAGACTGTGTGCTCCTCTGTGCGGCCATCTGTGGCCACCTGCCCTCAAGGATGTACCTCTTGCCCCCAGGAAGACTCCACTGTAATGAGTTTCCTAGTGCATTTCATAAAAGATTCAATCGAGCAATGTTTACTCATAAGTTTTCAATTTTATAAAGCAATTTTATAAAGCAAGGCCTCTCTTTAATGGGTTTTCCTAAAATCAGAACACATCGACATACCAGAGGTGGAGGAGGTCACTGGGAAAGGTTGTGAGGATGCCAGTTTAGAATCGTTTCCCTTAAAATCATTATGTTGATGCAAGGGCCAGGCACAAAATGGGGAAGCAAATTCTACTTCCATGTGAGAGATCATTTGAAAAGAGTCATTTGGGCTTACCTTTTTAGCTGTCAGCCCAGGAAAACAAAACTCCTCATGACATCTGCTGAAGGAAGTAAATAAAGAAAATATGGGACACCTCAGTAGCTTAGTCAGTTAAGCGTCCAGCTTTGGCTCAGGTTGTGATCTCATGGTTTGTGAGTCCGAGCTCTGCATCAGGCTTTGTGCTGACAGCTCAGAGCCTGGAGCCTGCTTTCGATTCTGTATCTCCCTTTCTCTGCCCCTCCGCAGCTTGCTTTCTGTCTCTCTGTCTCTCTCTCAAAAATAAACATTAAAAAAATAATAATAATTCATTTTTGTCATTGTCATTAAGTCTGTGTATCTTTGAGTTGGCTGGTTAATTTGTTTCATGTGAGAAAATAATAGTCTTTCTCCAAGTACTTGGGCTTATAGATTTTTACATGGTGGAAGGTAATTGCTGAGTGTCCCAGCTTGCAAATGTGCTATGACCCCCAAAGTAACTAACCCCATATTGAAATTTAAATCACTTTCACCATGGATGACTTCGAATAAAAGCCATAAAACTGTTGTTGCCCTTCCTTCTCACAAGTTTTGTTTTGTTCTGGTCTACTGAACAATGACAGCCTTAAAAATGAAATAGCAAAGCAATATTTGTTCTCGGCCTTGATGCCATTTTGGATGTGTTCACCTGTGGGTGTGTGTCTGTGTGTGTACACATATCTGCATTACCTCCTTTGTGCTCACAAATTTGGGTTCTGGGTTCCATAGCATTGCTATGAATCCTAATTTCATGGGCCTGAATCTATACCCATCAATGTTCTTTTCCCCTTGACTCTCCAGCCTTGTCAGTGTGGCTCATGGTTGAATCTACAGTCCTGGATAAACTGTATAATAGGAGAATTGTAGGTAGGAAATCAATTAATTAGTAAGTGATGGTATGACTTTCTAGGCTGAAAGTATATTAGGTTCTACTGCAAGTTATTCTATATCCTATCATAAAATACTAGAGTATCAAATTGTATACCCTAGTGTAAAATACCCTAGTGTAAAGAAATGTCAACTCCTCCTACCCCCACCTCAATCAACTATTATACATGGTATGTCTTGCCTAGGTATTTGTGTTATTGTTTTGTCTTCTGATGTGTTGTCTGGATGGACTCTTAGGGTAAGCAGTGAGTTTAAAAGTGGGTAGGGTGCTCTTTGCTCCCTTAAAAGTGAGTCTCCCTGGTATTATTCTTTAAGTGAAGAGGTGGAACCTCGGGCCATACAACAAAACTTTCTGGAGGAAGGCCAGGGGTTCTCATCATCCCTATTTCATATAATGGAATTTCTAAACCAGTTTGAATGACTTTCTCAATTTCACATAGCCAGGTCTGCTAAGAAGATCAGGTCTAGGGCTGTTCAGTCTAGTTTGTTCCTTTTATAAAGGCTCTAGGATGCCAAGCTAACTTTAAAATGCAATGATGGGGTGCCTGGCTAGCTTGATCCGAAGGGCATGTGACTCTTGATCTTGGTGTTGTGAGTTTCAGCCCCACATTAGGTATAGAGATTACTTAAATAAAACATTTTTAATAAAATGATAATTACCTAAAATGTAGTATTTGTGCAGCACTATGCAGTTTGTAAAATATGTGTGTGTTTACATGTATACATACATCCATGTGTATATGTGTGTGTGTCTGGCCTTTACAAATACCCTGTGGAAAACAGGGACTGTTTTCTGCTTCAGTTTGATAGATCAGGAAATGAGATTCAGATTTCACATGAAGAGCCCAAAACCACACAATGATGGAGTTTGAATTATAACCCAGTTCTCTAGATTCCTTGTCTGGTGTTCGCTCTATAACATCACAAAGCTATTAGTGGCCTTCTGATATCTTGGTGTCATCTATTGAGAAGCTGTCTGGAGATTCTCAAGTACATAGATAATTTTTAAGGGAAAATAAATGAGAAGGAGATTAACTTGTTTTAGTTAGTGAGACTTGAAAACAGTTGTTCCCTGTGACCCACAGATGCTTTTGTTCTGGAGGCTGGGAAGTGACTCACACTGATTAGAAGAACATTCTGACCTTCAGAATCTATTCTGTGTTTCTCTTTCCCTGAGGTTATTGATTAAGAGTTCTATTTGCTCTACTTTCAAGCTTCAGTGAGTACTACAAATGAGGGGAAAAGTTTGAGGATCACCTTGTTACGTTCCACTTTATTAGACAATGGACATAATAGGGAGTACAAAAATAATTCAGGAAGAAAGCAACCAGGTTGAAAAATATACTGAGGTTATGAATGGAAATAGCTGTCAAAAGTTGTATGAATGAGAAAAAAAAAAAAAAAAAAAACAGAATCCCTCCCCCAAAGAGATTCTTGTGGTGAAGCATGCTATGAGACATTCTGAAAAAAAGGCATGACCTTACATTGTAAGAGCAGTACAAGAAATTTGCAAGAACCATCACGTAGAAGAACCCTATTACCACTCTCAGAGAAAACGATCTGTTGGGTAGAGTTTTGACCTTGACCTTTAGAGGTGCCTACATATGGACAGCTGGTTGTATGGCATCCCTGAACCCCATTATTCACTGCCCTCTTCTACTGGCTCCAGTGAAAAGGAATGGTGGGATGGGTCCCCAACGACACTGAGGATCTGGATGGAAAACTATGGAGGGACTCTCAGGACACAGGTTATGCTTTCATCTCTTCTTTCAGCTGTAGGTCTTTGGAAAAGAAAGGACTATAAGGGACTGGAAGGGATGAAAATGGTGTGGAAGAGATGTTAGGTTCTGGGACTATGATACCAGAACGAAGGGTCCTGGCTAGGATCTGGGTACACTGCACAGAGACTGGAAAGTATGTATTTGGCAGGCTATTCTGAGATGATCAACAGAGTTGAAAGAGGACTTTTGTCCAAGAGAGGATGGAAAAGTGCAAATAAACTGCAAAATAGGATTATGTGGACAATGCTATGTCTGACATGGCAAGAAGTAACAGAGCAAGGGAAAGGTTCCCAGTATTTCTTAGGTGATGACAAATGGCATTTATATGCCAAACATACAGGGCCACGCATTTGGACTTAAGATGCTAAGATATATGAAGTGTATATGCAGTCTCCTAGATATTCATCTACTTGCATAGGGAAGCCTATGGATAGAATGAACAATAAATTAACCTTTGGAGAAATTCAAAATAAAAATATTAACCCTATCCAAATAAGCATACTTAAATGTCAGATCCTTGCAACCAGAATTCTAAGTCACTAAAAATAAGAATTCTGTTGCTCTGAAAGAGTAGAATCACTCTTGATAAATCCAGACACCCTTACTAGGGATCTACCACAACTGTGCTCACAAAGGAAACCAGACCATTTATTTAATAATCATTGTGTGGTAAGTGGTGGAAATGCACAGATGAATTAGACATAGTCTGCCCTCCAAGAGGTTACAATCTGATAGGGAAGAGAGATGTAAAAATTAAATATTTAAAATCCAGTAGGCTGGATGTATTTGTAGTATTGTGGAAGTATAAAAAAAAAATCCTGGAGGGTTGAGAAGGAAGTAGGTTTTCCAGCAAAAGATAGAGCCCTCTCTTTGAATACATAGCATGGAGGTTTGTGGTTGAATTTATTTCTTTAGGGGATCTGACTCTATAGGGCACAATAACTTAAAAACATAGGTGGCTGTATGCTTAAGCAAGATCAATTTCAGCTCATGAGGCAAATGCCTTTGAAGTTGGTTTCTCATGAGGCAAATGCCTTTCCAGAGGTTCTCTTCTGTTACTACAGCCTTGATGAGCCCTTCTAGAAACCTCTATCTACCCATTTCAAGCTTTTCTTGCTTGATTCTGACTTGTAGTTAGTCCTGCTTACTTGTTGTAAATCTTTTTTTAAATACCAGTTGGAAGAACTGGGTGGCATGCTGCCTTCAAAGACAGGAAAAGAAGAATTTAGGCCTGTATATGATGGAGTCATACGCCTGTACAAAAAAGTTAGAGATCTGAGAGGGAAGGTAAAGTAAAAAGCATTTTGACCGCAATAAAGGAAAAGAATCCAAATGTCTATTTTGGTGGCAGTATACTGTAGGCTACCTAGCCAGATAGTGTTTTATTTAAAAATACAGGGCCACCTAGATGGCTCAGTCAGTTAAGCATCTGACTCTCGATTTTGGCTCAGGTCATGATATCATGGTTCGTGGGTCCAAGTCCCTCATCAGGCTCTGTGCTGACAGTGTGGAGCCTGCCCAAGATTCTCTCTATCCCTCTCTCTCTGCCCCTCATCCACTTGTGTGCATTCTCTGTCTGTCTCTCTCTCTCTCAAAATAAATAAATAAACATTTACATTAAAAAAAAATACAGAGGTGATCTCAGTATGATGAGGGACTTTATCTCCTCATAAAACCACCAGAAATCTGATTCCTTTAAAAGAAGAATATCGCACAATCCTTTACCTCATTGACAAAGTCATTTTTTAGAAAGTGGAAGGAAAAAATAAAATTGCCCTTATACTTAATAATGGCCTTCAAAGTGATGTTGGATTAGAAGGAATTTTGAAAGAACCATCTCAGAAAGGTTAAAGGTATGATGTTTCTGTAAACATTGTTAAAGGCAAGGTTTCTGGACATGTACCAAGGCTTCAAAGAATTCAGAGAATTAATAGAGATAAGTCTATATCTTCTATAGAAGATTCCTAAAGTGAATGGGGACTTCTAAATTTGAGGAATGACAATAGTTGATATTCTGGTTATTCAGTTTAAAATGATCCCAATGAAAACAAAAATGGGGCACCTGGGTGGCTTTGTTGGTTGAGTGTCCGACTTTTGATTTCGGCTGAGGTCATGATCTCATAGTTCATGAGATCAAGCCCCATTCTGGGCTCTGTGCTCACAGTGTGTAGCCTGTTTGGGATTCTCTCCCTCTCTACCCCCCTCTCTCTCTCTCTGCCCCTCCACTACTTGCATATGATGCTCACTGTCTGTCTGTCTCTCTCTCTCTCTCTCTCTCTCTCTCTCTCTCTCCCTCCCCCCCCTCAAAAATAAATAAATAAGCATTTTTAAAAAAATAAAACAAAAGAGGATGAGTCAGCTCATGAAACCTGTATGGATACATGGGTGGTGGGAGAGGGGTGTCAGTGGTTTGGGGACTTTCTGCATTTTGATATCAGAAGATCCATTCAGAAAATGGATTTGAATCAGAAGATGCAATATTAGTGCCATTTAATTTCTGGCTGCTGGGAAAGCTGAAAATCTGAATGAAATAAATCTTGAGTAAGATCCTCATGTCACCAAAGCCTACAATAGAACCCACACAGAGTAGGCATTTAATAAACAATTGTCAAAATGAACTGCATCGGTGAATAAGAGAGAAGGAAGAACATTCAACTTGTATTAGGTTTTTGGATTTTCTAGCAAGAATTATCTTTACATCAAAAAGAATATAAAGAAGGGAATTCAGGTCAATATTGAGAGAGAACAATTAGGCATCCATGAATTCAAGTTCAAGTTTTTAGGCCTTGAAAAGTTTTATTTGAAAAGTTTTTATGCTGAAAATATATACCCATATATCCTCTTAGCAATCTTATTGTTTACTTTTGGATGATGTGTAACGAATGGAAGCATTCTCAGAAGACTAGTGATTAGGAGATATCCAAGTTCACTAAAATTTAATTCCTTAAAATTAAATTTTTATTAAAATCATTGACACAATTCTGGAAAAGCTCATTAAATTGTAGGTTCAAAAGTTTTGAAAAAAATTAAGTGATCACCAAGAACCCACATTTGTTCATTACAACAAATCATGGCATGGTAACTTCATTCGCCTTTGAGCTAAAATGTGCTGTGTTGATAAGAGACCATCCCAAAACAGAGTACTTATTAACTGCAACCAGGCATTCAACAATGTCTCCGCAGCAGATCCACAATGAGTTAAATAACTGTGCTCAAGGACTGTGACATCCTGGAGGAAATTTTCTAGCATGAGAAACCAGGGCTCTACCCTTGGCTATGACCTGCTCTGTTGGCTGCCAGATCTGTGTTTATCAGCAGAGCCTTTGTATTTGAGTCCATGCCATCTTCTTCTCATTATGCTGTGTTGCTGAAGATGAAAGGTTTAAAATCATCCTGTATCAGGAAATGTTGACAGAACAGGCAACACTCAGCCCAGCGAAGGAAGAAAAGGACCACCCCATTTATACTGGCTGCTCAGAAGTCACCATGTTTTTTTTTTTCTTGTCTCACTGTCCATTCTCCATTACCTCATTGCCGCATTACACATTACTAACTATCCCCTTCTCTTACAATATCTTCTCTTGGTTTCCACAGTAGTACATTATCCTTGTTTCATAACTTTCTTCTTTATTCACTTTTACCTATTTCATTATTAATTAATTTACTTCCTCTAGCAACTAGACTGGAAAGTTTAGCTTTTCACCTCTGCCCTTATAATCTTCTTTCCTTGGAGAACCTGTATGCATCCACCTCTGCATTACTGGTTGTTAAGTCTATAAACCCAAGCCTGACCACTTTTCTAAGCTCAAGTTACACTTGATCGATTGCTTGACACGTATGTTTAGAAGTCCTGCAATCATCTCAAACTCAAAATGTCTAAAACATCACTGATCTTTGTGAAACCCAAGCTTTGTCTTGGCTTCCCTTAGTCTATTTATGGTACCACCATTTTTTAATGTCAGAACTTGAGAGAAGTCCTTGACTTTCAATATTCTTTTCTCTCATATCCACTTGATAATCAATTTGTGTCAGTTCATCATTTATAGATTCTTTTGAATTCATCCATTCATTTCCATTTTCACAGCCAATACCTAAACCAGGTGTTGGCCAAATCACTGCACAGTCTTCCAGCTTGTTTCTCTGCCTCTCTTTCTAACATCCCCTAAATTCTATAAGACCAGCCATCCAGAAGTGAGGAAAATGAGTCTTTCATCATGCCACTCCAACCAACTGGAAGTCCTTCTTAACTTTTTGCCTTCTAAATCCTAACCTATCTTCAAAGTCCAATCTAAGTTTTTTTCCTCCTGTGATGGAGGCTTTGAATACCAACTTTGCCACTTACGAGCCATGTGACCTTGGGCAGGCTACTTAACCTATCTGTGTCAGTTTCCTCATCTAAAAAGAATGAGTATGCTAACAATACCTACATCACAGGACCATGAGAGGGATTAAATGAGTTAGTATCTTTAGAGCACTCAGAACTAGTAAGTGCTATGGAAGACATTAAATAAATTAAAATTGGTGTATTCTCCAGCTATCCCAAATTGGAATTCATCTCTCCTCTTATCCTCACCATTAATATATTACAGATATAACCCTTAATCTTCCCTATTTATTAAATTATGTTGTCACTTTATGCTCCCACACATCATGTCCTTCAGCTACCCATATTGACTGAAAGATTGAGGGGAAAGGCCATATGATGTATTTTTTCATATCTCCACAGTCTCTAGTTTTATCTCACGTATTGGGGATATGCATGTAATGATCACAAACTGATATACCCCTGATTTTCCAAAATGATCCTCTGGATGCTCTGATTCTCAATCTACCATCTCTGCTTTATTTCTAGATTTGGCCTCACTGATGTTTTCCAAAAAGTTGATTGAAATGGTACAATCTACCTCTCTTCTTGGCCATCTTTGAGTGCTACATTTATCAGGGACATTGGGTCTTGGCAGGCAGACAGGAAACATAATCTGTAGGCAGAGCCACCACAAGCCAATCTTGCCAGTACAATTCCTGCAGTTTGTTGACAGTCATGTGGTTGTTTCCCAAGCTCTAATATGGAATACCATAGGGTCTTTAAAGAGGAGTAGTTGAAGATTGGGGGCTGCTGGCTATTTTTCCTCCATTGTTTTCTTTGGGAGGTCATGTGCCTGATGTTTTACTCTAAAATGACTTGGGATGCTAAGACTGTCACATAAAGAATGGTCCAGCAAAAGGGTGAAGTTTTGATTGGTGTGAATGTTTCAACAAATCTTCTGAAGACCATCCAAAGCCACACATAAATAATGAGTTTGGAATGGCAACAAGAAAGCATGGGATGTGGCCTTCTGAGTCAGCCATATAGTATTCCTGGAGTGGTGGACTAGTTCGAATAAAGGACCATTTGAAAAACATTTATCAGGGTGTGGTGGGGGAAAGCTTTCTTTGAATAAATAGTTCCAATGAAGTTTGCATTTCCACACCAAGTTCCCACCCCTGTGCTGTGATATCTGTCTAGGCACAGCACTTAGGTAGAGGTATTTAATGTCCACAAATTTATGAACTGCCTCATACCAACAAACCTCTGATACCCTTATTCAAAAAGCAGTCAACCCCATGTCTCCCCATTTCCTTATAACCAGGGTGTTCCTGAGTCTAATTTTATGGTCTAGGCAATTTCATAGGAGTAAAAAATAAAAAAAGCCTAGACAGATGCAGCTCTGATAATTTCATTGACTGGATGGAAATAACAAGTTGAAAATATCCTTACTAGGTTGCCCCTTATAGCTTACATCAAAGGTTAGCTATTGGCCAAGTTCATTCTGTGAAGAGTAAATCGTTCTTCTGGCCAAAGAGGAAATGCTTTTGGAAGCACATAGCCTTTATAAACCAGTAATGGGTTCAAAGGACACTGCATAAGAACCTTATTCATGTGTGCCTTATGCCTGAAAGCTTAACCCACCTGCAGACAGGTTTCCAGAATGAAAGTCAGACCCTGGAAAATTCTGCCTTTAAGGACAGCCAGCCACACCTCAGAAAGGCTCTCTGTCCTTCAGGTTTTCCATTTGTCCATCCATCCTTCCCTATATTTCCTGATGCTGGTGTCTTAACTCTTTGAGAATCAGGATGGTCCCCAAACAGCACATTCTTGCTGATTTTCACCAGCGGACAAGAGCTATTTGTTGTTGGCATGCTCTTTCCAGTTTGTGTTTCACTGTAGCAAATCTGCTTTCTCAGACTCTCTGTGATTGGTTTCCTGTCTACCTCTCCAGCACAAAGTTCCTTCCCCTCCAACCTGCTCACACTCCACATACCCCACTCTGTGTGATTCCCCGGTCCCACCATTTCTTCTGTTTGATCAGCCTGCCCAGAGGCTCTGATCACCCATCCTGGAATGCATTTAGATGTTGAGACAGATGACATTCACCAATGAGTACGGATGAATGTTTACTTACACAACAAACTGGAACTCCCAGGAGGAGAATAGGGCACACAAGAGTCTGAAGATGAGAAGGAGAGCAAGAGGATGAGGTGGAGGTGGTTTTGGGCTTTTTTGGTAGTTAGGATGTGGGGCCAAGGTGAGGGGCTCTCTGCACTGTGGGCCAGCGGCTGCATTATTTGAAGATCCAGCCCCTGCACCTCTGCACACTGACCTTCCTTGTTGGGTCACACAGACAGCAGAAGAGAGGAGGGATAAGCAGCGGGGAGATCCGAGGGACCTGTCAACATCCAAGTGCCAAAAATAGAGCCGTCCCCTTCGTGACACTTTCAAACCTCCAAGCCTTCACACAAGTGAAGTAGGTAGTAAGCAGTAGGCAGATTCCAGACTAGCCTTGAAACCCCCCCTTGGGAATCACCTCCTCCAGAAATTCTCCCCGATGCTCCCCGCAGCAGCATTAGACTCTCTCCTTTCTGGTGCAGTTGTGTCCTGCACTTGCCTCTAGTTTTATAGCACATACCACGTGTAGTCTTTGTGGTGGATTCAAGTGCGCCCCCAAAAAGATATGTTTAAGTACTAACTCCCAGTACCTTTGAAACATGACTTTATTTGGAATTACGGTCTTTGCAGATGTAATTTAGTTAAGGGTCCTCAGGATGAGGTCATCCTGGTTTTAGAGGGGAACCCCAAATCCAGTGGATTTAGAAGGGAGAGGAAATTTGACACAGAGACACAGCAAGAAGGCCGTGTGAAGGTGCTGGCAGAGAATGGAGCTCTGTGGCCACGAGCCAAGGGCCACCACAGATTTCCAGTGGCCACCAGAAGCTAGAAGAGAGACAAGGAATAGATGTGCCTTCAAAGCCCCACAAGAAACAACTTTCCTGACACCTGCATTTCAGACTTCTGGCCTCCAGAACGGTGAGAGAGAAAACTTTCTATTATTTTAAGTCACCCAGTTTATGATAATTTGCTATGGTAACCCTAGGAAACAAATATTTTAATAATTGTGTATCTGGATTTTTAGCTTCATTGCAAGAGCTGTGAGCTGGAGGGCAGAGGTTGTGTTTTGTGCATCTTTAGAGCCCCACAGCCTAGCACAGTGCCTGGTACAAATAGAGGAATTTTTTCATCTTACAGAAATGTTTTCTGAAAACAAAACAAACTAAAACAAAACTACTGAGCCTGACCCAATTGAATGCAGAAGGAAAAGAGCCCCTGAAATTAGCTCTAAGCAGGAGGATTCCCACTGAAACTGCTAGGTAGGTAGAAATCACGAAGGCTCAATCTTTCTGTGCATTCAAGGATGCAGTATTGTTTCCACTCTAGTTTAGACTATTTCTTTACCTTTTGCCTGCAGGTGGATTTCTAGAATTATTGGGTGGTGTTGAGAGTCCCTGAGCCAATCTGTACAGGCACTAAAGGGCTCTGGCACACATCCCAGCTTTCTCTCCAGGTCCATGTTAACCAGATCCATCTAGAAGATGGACAAGTAGCCTGGACACTCTGATTTAAACCACATGCCCTCCTGGGAGCCCCTGGAATGAGGGTTCCAATGGTGCAGATAATCTGCTGTTTGGTTTGGGTGCTTTCTTCTCTAGCTGAGCAAAGAGATGATTTTTTTTCCCTCAGGAGGAGGTGAGTGAGTGAGGATGAAAATATTTACTTAGAGACCACCTAGGCCAGGTCTGAAAACTCCTGAGCCAGGTGGGAAACTTCAGCCCAGTGAGAATTCTCTGTTTTTGTTAAAGAAAAAGAAATTGCAGATGGACAGCCCGGGCATGTTGGAGCAGACGTCTGAGGCACGAATCCCTGAAGCAGACCCAGTGACCACTGCCCTTCCGTGCTTTTCCATCGCCTCATTTTACAGATGACAAACAGCCTGGCCACTTGTTTAAGGCTCGGATTTTTTTCTTTTTCCTCTTTCTTCTCTCTTACTCTTTTTTTCTAAAAGCCACAAGAGTGTTAGGTGATTTTTCCCTCCCTGCCTAGAGAACATTTATTACAGATGCTTAATCTTTCCCCTCTCCTTGGGGCAGCTCAGGCTCTCGAACCTAGGAGTGGAATCTTTGCCTTGGCAGAAATGCTGCCCACACATAAGGGGTAGGTGCTTTTATCTGAGCCTGTTCTACAAGGCAGGCATGGGTAAGGAATAAGCACTGACTAGGGTACTGAGAACACAGAATTAAAGTAGAAACCATGGGATGGGTGCAAAAGAAGTGGAAATATCCCTTCCTACCTTCGAGGAGCTTCCAGACAGGCAGTCTCTCTCTCTCTCTCTCTCATACACACACACACAAAGAGAAGTTGAAAATAACTTTTTTTGCTGGCAGATGTGTAAAACTGTTGCTTTTCATTTTTCACAGAATCTTCAGATCTATGACATTGTTTCATGTTTATGAAATTCCTGGGATATAAGGCAGGTGGCATGACTTTCATTTTCTAAATCTGAAAACAGGTTATATGAATGGACCAAGATCATATAACTTCTTTGTGTCAACATGGGACCCACATCCCATCCTGGGATGTACCACTTCTGGTACTTTCCATCTTAGTAAAAGCAGCTAACCTCTGCTGGATCCTTTCTCTTTGTTAAGTCCTTTTCTAAACACCTTACCCGCATTATCTCCTTGAATCTTTACGAGGGTCCTCTACAGGAAGGACAGTGACTTCTATCTTAGAGAAAAAGAAACTGAGACATATCTAGGTAATAGGGCTAGTGAGTAGTAAAACCAGAATTTAAAAACCAAGCCTGTCTCACTCAGAAACTCATCTTTGTAACTCTACAAATTTAAAATTGCATTTTGCTAAGAGGACACAGATAAAGCTGTAGTTAGTATCAGAACACCTTGATCAAGGGAATTTCTTTAAAGAAATTGGGTCCCTCCTAGAGAATAAGAGGAAACATATATCACACAGCTAAAACAGGGGAAGCCCTTTGGAAGAGCTGCAAATCTAATTAGCTCCCTACACAGATAGCATGGTTCCGTTAATTTTATGGGTAAGGGCCTGAGGCTTGGAGAGATCCGGTATCCTGCTCATAGTTCCAAAGCTAGGACTTTGATGGAGTCAGGATTCACGTTCTGGTTTCCTCAGATGACTTGTGGGTCTCCACTCCACCATGTTTTTTTTTTTAATATATGAAATTTATTGTCAAATTGGTTTCCATACAACACCCAAAAGATGCCCTCTTCAATGCCCATCACCTACCCTTCCCTCCCTCCCACCCCCCATCAACCCTCAGTTTGTTCTCAGTTTTTAAGAGTCTCTTATGCTTTGGCTCTCTCCCACTCTAACCTCTTTTTTTTTTTTTTCCTTCCCCTCCCCCATGGGTTTCTGTTAAGTTTCTCAGGATCCACATAAGAGTGAAACCATATGGTATCTGTCTTTCTCTGTATGGCTTATTTCACTTAGCATCACACTCTCCAGTTCCATCCACGTTGCTACAAAGGGCCATATTTTGTTCTTTCTTATTGCCATGTAGTATCCATTGTGTATATAAACCACACTTTCTTTATCCATTCATCAGTTGATGGACATTTAGGCTTTTTCCACAATTTGGCTATTGTTGAGAGTGCTGTTATAAACATTGGGGTACAAGTGCCCCTATGCATCAGTACTCCTGTATCCCTTGGGTAAATTCCTAGCAGTGCTACTGCTGGGTCATAGGGTAGGTCTATTTTTAATTTTTTGAGGAACCTCCACACTGTTTTCCAGAGTGGCTGCACCAGTTTGCATTCCCACCAACAGTGCAAGAGGGTTCCCGTTTCTCCACATCCTCTCCAGCATCTATAGTCTCCTGATTTGTTCATTTTGGCCACTCTGACTGGCGTGAGGTGATATCTGAGTGTGGTTTTGATTTGTATTTCCCTGATGAGGAGCAATGTTGAGCATCTTTTCATGTGCTTGTTGGCCATCTGGATGTCTTCTTTAGAGAAGTGTCTATTCATGTTTTCTGCCCATTTCTTCACTGGATTATTTGTTTTTTGAGTGTAGAGTTTGGTGAGCTCTTTATAGATTTTGGATACTAGCCCTTTGTCCAATATGTCATTTGCAAATATCTTTTCCCATTCCATTGGTTGCCTTTTAGTTTTGGTGATTGTTTCCTTTGCTGTGCAGAAGCTTTTTATCTTCATGAGGTCTCAATAGTTCATTTTTGCTTTTAAGTCCCTTGCCTTTGGGGATGTGTGAAGTAAGAAATTGCTGCAGCTGAGGTCAGAGAGGTCTTTTCCTGCTTTCTCCTCTAGTGTTTTGATAGTTTCCTGTTTCACACTCAGGTCCTTTATCCATTTTGAGTTCATTTTTGTGAATGGTGTAAGAAAGTGATCTAGTTTCATTCTTCTGCATGTTGCTGTCCAGTTCTCCCAGCACCATTTGTTAAAGAGACTGTCTTTTTTCCATTGCATATTCTTTCCTGCTTTGTCAAAGATGAGTTGGCGGCCATACGTTTGTGGGTCTAGTTCTGGGGTTTCTATCCATTGGTCTATGTGTCTGTTTTTGTGCCAATACCATGCTGTCTTGATGATTACAGCTTTGTAGTAGAGGCTAAAGTCTGGGATTGTGATGCCTCCTGCTTTGGTCTTCTTCAAAATTACTTTGGCTATTCGGGGCCTTTTGTGGTTCCATATGAATTTTAGAATGGCTTGTTCTAGCTTCGAGAAGAATGCTGGTGCAATTTCGATTGGGATTGCATTGAATGTGTAGATAGCTTTGGGTAGTATTGACATTTTGACAATATTTATTCTTCCAACCCATGAGCATGGAATGTTTTTCCATTTCTTTATATCTTCTTCAATTTCCTTCATAAGCTTTCTATAGTTTTCAGCATACAGATCTTGTACATCTTTGGTTATATTTATTCCTAGGTATTTTATGCTTCTTGGTGCAATTGTGAATGGGATCAGTGTCTTTATTTGTCTTTCTGTTGCTTCATTATTAGTGTATAAGAATGCAACTGATTTCTGTACATTGATTTTGTATCCTGCGACTTTGCTGAATTCATGTATCAGTTCTAGCAGACTTTTGGTGGAGTCTCTCGGGTTCTCCATGTATATTATCATGTCATCTGCAAAAAGTGAAAGCTTGACTTCATCTTTGCCAATTTTGATGCTTTTGATTTCCTTTTGTTGTCTGATTGCTGATGCTAGAACTTCCAGCACTATGTTAAACAACAGCAGTGAGAGTGGACATCCCTGTCGTGTTCCTGATCTCAGGGGGAAAGCTCTCAGTTTTTCCCCATTGAGGATGATACTAGCTGTGTGCTTTTCATAAATGGCTTTTATGATGTTTAAGTATGTTCCTACTATCCCGACTTTCTTGAGGGTTTTTATTAAGAAAGGATGCTGAATTTTGTCAAATGCTTTTTCTGCATTGATTGACAGGATCATATGGTTCTTATCTTTTCTTTTATTAATGTGATGTATCACGTTGATTGATTTGCGAATGTTGAACCAGCCCTGCATCCCAGGAATGAATCCCACTTGATCATGGTGAATAATTCTTTTTATATGCCGTTGAATTTGATTTGCTAGTATCTTATTGAGAATTTTTGCATCCATATTCATCAGGGATATTGGCCTGTAGTTCTCTTTTTTTTACTGGGTCTGTGTCTGGTTTAGGAATCAAAGTAATACTGGCTTCATAGAATGAGTCTGGTAGTTTTCCTTCCCTTTCTATTTTTTGGAATAGCTTGAAAAGGATAGGTATTATCTCTGCTTTAAATATCTGATAGAATTCCCCAGGGAAGCTATCTGGTCCTGGACTCTCATTTCTTGGGAGAGTTTTGATAACTGATTCAATTTCTTCGCTGGTGATGGGTCTGTTCAAGCTTTCTATTTCCTCCTGTTTGAGTTTTGGAAGTGTGTGGGTGTTTAGGAATTTTTCCATTTCTTCCAGGTTGTCCAGTTTGTTGGCATATAATTTTTCATAGTATTCCCTGAAAATTGCTTGTATTTCTGAGGGATTGGTTGTAATAATTCCATTTTCATTCATGATTTTATCTATTTGGGTCATCTCCCTTTTCTTTTTGAGAAGCCTGGCTAGAGGTTTATCAATTTTGTTTATTTTTTCAAAAAACCAACTCTTGGTTTCATTGATCTGCTCCACTGTTTTTTTAGATTTTATATTGCTTATTTCTGCTCTGATCTTTATTATTTCTCTTCTGCTGCTGGGTTTAGGGTGTCTTTGCTGCTCTGCTTCTATTTCCTTTAGGTGTGCTGTTAGATTTTGTATTTGGGATTTTTCTTGTTTCTTGAGATAGGCCTGGATTGCAATGTATTTTCCTCTCAGAACTGCCTTTGCTGCATCCCAAAGCGTTTGGATTGTTGCATTTTCATTTTCATTTGTTTCCATATATTTTTTAATTTCTTCTCTAATTGCCTGGTTGACCCATTCATTCTTTAGTAGGGTGTTCTTTAACCTCCATGCTTTTGGAGGTTTTCCAGACTTTTTCCTGTGGTTGATTTCAAGCTTCATCGTATTGTGGTCCAAAAGTATGCATGGTATGATCTCAATTCTTGTATGCTTATGAAGGGCTGTTTTGTGACCCAGTACATGATCTATCTTGGAGAATGTTCCATGTGCACTCGAGAAGAAAGTATATTCTGTTGCTTTGGGATGCAGAGTTCTAAATATATCTGTCAAGTCCATCTGATCCAATGTCTCATTCAGGGCCCTTGTTTCTTTATTGACCATGTGTCTAGATGATCTATCCATTTCTGTTAGTGGAGTGTTAAAGTCCCCTGCAATTACCACATTCTTGTCAATAAGGTTGCTTATGTTTGTGAGTAATTGTTTTATATATTTGGGGGCTCCCGTATTCGGCGCATAGACATTTATAATTGTTAGTTCTTTTTGATGGATAGACCCTGTAATTATTATATAATGCCCTCCTTTATCTCTTGTTACAGCCTTTAATTTAAAGTCTAGTTTGTCTGATATAAGTATGGCTACTCCAGCTTTCTTTTGACTTCCAGTGGCATGGTAAATAGTTCTCCATCCCCTCACTCTCAATCTGAAGGTGTCCTCAGGTCTAAAATGAGTCTCTTGTAGACAGCAAATAGATGGGTCTTGTTTTTTTTTTTTTTATCCATTCTGATACCCTATGTCTTTTGGTTGGCACATTTAGTCCATTTACATTCAGTGTTATTATAGAAAGATACGGGTTTAGAGTCATTGTGATGTCTGTAGGTTTCATGCTTGTAACGATGTCTCTGGTACTTTGTCTCACAGGATCCCCCCTAGGATCTCTTGTAGGGCTGGTTTATCCATTCCACCATGTTTAATGGTGCTATGAAGGCAATGGTGACCACAAGCCATGCACATCTCTTGTGAAATCCATAAGTTGGGCATTATCTGTTTCTTTTTTTTTTTAATGTTTTATTTATTTTTAAGAAGAGAGAGACAGAGCATGAATGGGGGAGGGTCAGAGAGAGAGGGAGACACAGAATCTGAAGCAGGCTCCAGGCTCTGAGCTGTCAGCACAGAGCCCGACTCGGGGCTCGAACTCACCGACCGTGAGATCATGACCTGAGCCGAAGTCGGACGCTTAACCGACTAAGCCACCCAGGCGCCCCATCATCTGTCTGTTTCTAGGGAGCTTTCAGGGGCTTTCTTGGATTGCAGCCACATATTTGTTTTGGAGAACATAGTTAACATAGCTAAGATATCCAGGGGACAAAACTGCTGGGACTTAATAGCACTAGCTTTCCCTTTTTTCTCTTAAAAATTAAAAAAAAAAATTTTCTTTAATGTTTGTTTTTGAGATAGAGCAGGAGAAGGGCAGAGAGAGGGGGACAGAATCCAAAGCAGGCATCATACTGTCAGCACAGAGCCCAATGCGGGTCTCACGAACCGTGAGATCATGACCTGAGCCAAAGTCGGACACTTAATCAACTGAGCCACCCAGGCGCCCCTCTCTCGATAATTTTTTTTGCCTTCTGCACTGTAGCAGAATACATAGGGCTGTACGAATTTCCATAATTTCTTTAGTTTGATTCATAGTCTTTTGAAATATCTGTCATCTTGCTTACTTACAGATGCAAACACCCTCCTACTTTCCCCCTTTAATACCACATTCCTAAAGAATAATACTGATGACTGCTACCATTTTTTGAGTATGTATACAAGAGGATAGTCTGCATTAGCTTATATGATTCTCTCAAAAACTGTACAGGGTAGGTATTATTTATCCCAGTTTTAAGATGAGGAAATGAAGCCAGGAGAGGTTACGTAATTTGTTCAGATCACACAGGGAGTAAATGGCAAAGCCAGGATGTGAACTTGGGTCTGTGTGATTCCAAGATTCATGCTCTTTCCATTGCCTGAAGGTAATTGAATAGGCTCTACACAGAGGCAGTGGGGGAAAAGTCTTTTAAGGTCATGTTTGTGTATTTTAATTTAAGATAATAAATAATAGGGAAGGGGATGACATGATGGAAATGGTGCTTAGGGCAGGTGGGGAGAGCCTGGAAGCAAGAAAAACCTTCTTCAGAGGCCCCAAAAAGCAACAGGAATTGGGAATGTTGAGCACCTGGGTAAGGATGGTGGCTATAGAAATAGGAGATGGTAGTTCGGAACCAGCAGACTTTGTAGAAAACTAATTGGTAAGATTTGAATCATAACCAAAGGGAAGGGGAGAGAGAAAAGGGATATAGAAAGCAAATTCTTGACAAGTAGGGGCACATTGTCATAACACTGAGAAGGAAGGAGACTGGTGATGATATAAAGGGATTCAAAGGGCAGGGGTGGTCTCCTCCTCAAGGTTAAACGGAGAGAGCTAAAAGCAGGGCAGCCATTGTGAACAGTTGGGCCACTTGCACCATGACGGTGCGTCTGCAGGTGTTCATGGTGAAGAAAGGTCTTCCTTGAAGAGGAGGATCTCACCATTGCCAGCCCTTCCCCAGAAACAATGCTTCTTGAGTTTATACTGGCTAAGAGCTGGAGAAAGTATGCTTGAGGCCAGTGAGAAAAGGGATTTGTGTTGAGTCATGCATGTACCTACCCCCTGGCATGGCATTCTGTTTGCCATGGTGACACCCACACACCCCACCCCTTTTCTGCCAGTCTGCCAGCTCAGCCTTCTGGCACCACAGGAGGATTAGGGAGGACTGCCTCTGGAGCTGTCCAGCTCCCTGAGTTGGATGGGAGCACTGAACACTTCCATTGTCACAACTCCTAAGAAAGAGGTAGGTCTTCCATTATTTTTTCCCCATTCTTTTATATTTGATCACTGTGGCACCCTCTACTTCATGAAGTGGCATGTTGAGGTCATTTATGTCTCTACCTGTCACCCTCTGGATGTCTTCACATAAGTTTTGTGATCTGGATTGTTGATGACAGCTCTATGCCCCTGCCTATAGATGCCTGTGCCCACACCCTGGAAAGTCTCACATAGAGCAGAGGTCATGAAGTAGCAGCCCATGAACTAGATAGATATATTTTGTTTGTCATATGCAGTGTTTGTGAGCATTTTGAATCAACACTGTTAAATTGGGAAATTTCATACATTTTCACATTTTTGGCTTTTCTTCAAAAAGTAAAAAGTGCTGGCAATCCTGGGCTTCAGTCCCACATGTCAGGCAGTGGCTAGAGTTACTACCGTGCCCTTTGAACATAGCATTTAGTCTCTATTTTACCACAGTCTCCACTAGTCCATATTACCTGACACAAGGCCAGCTGCCCTCATTTACTTCAGACTGTAATGTATGACAAGGGTATTAGTTCAAACGAGAGGTGGTTCACGACCAGAAAACGTGAATGCCCTTGAGTGGTAGGTATGGCTGAATTCTAATTCCTTACCCCTTTCTCCAACTCCTCCTTCTCCTCTCCTTCCTCCTCCTCTCCTTCCTTCTCCTTCTTCACTCTCTCCCCAAAATGCACAGCACGCCATGATGAATGCTGAGTATAAGACATTGCTCCTTCCTTCTGGCGAAGCACAACATAATTCTAAGTGAGCATCCTTCCACCGAAACCCTCCTTCCACAGCACCTTACCCAGGGCTCCCTGGCACAAGCAGAGAGGTCTGGCAAGTCGATTTGGGGCGCTGTCTGTGACAGTGCCATTGGTTGTGTTACATATGGGCAGAGTAAAATGCAAGAGAAAGAATGTGGTGAAATAAAATGACCTGAGTATTTCAGAGAAGAGGTAAGATACTGGGTGAGTAAATGCAGTCTCTGAGGCAAAGCTGGGCAGTGCAGATGACAGAAAGCCTCAGATAGTGGACTCGGTCTAAGGACAGTGGATAGACGTGGCAGTATCTTACTCTGAAGAGTGGCATGACCAGACAGGAGGTCCAGGATGGGAGGCATGCCCCCACCTAAAGTCAGAGGCCACTCAGGAAGATATGAGGGGGCATTTCCACTCATGGAGTCCCGTCTACTCTGCCCACTTGGTCTGTATCTCTGGGCCTCAGTCTTCATCTATGACCTTCAGATGACCTGAAAGCATTAGTCTGTCTTTTTGGCAGAGACTCTGGCACTTAGCATTCTCCACCTGCTGTTTCCATTGTGAAGGTGCAGTGAGGCCAGGACCCTGATCCCTTTGGCTGGAATTTTCCCCTGGTTGACAAGTTAGTGCTGTGGGCCATGCAAAGTAGGTCCTGTGTCAGCATCCCCTAGAGAGAATGAGAGGGAAATCTGGGCCCACAAATCCCAACTACTAAGAGTGTCCAGAAGGCTATTTTCTTGTGGTTATGCACCAGGCATATCTTGTGTATTTTGGTAGTAGGTTTTGATAGATTTAAATTAGTCTTTTTGTAAAAGAGAAGCAGCATCACAGAGTATGGAATGTGCCATGATGGTGCTATCTCCAGCCATTCTACCACGAGGTCATGTGTATTACCCAGGGTTTCTTTCCAGGAGGCAGGCTGAAAAAGCCAAGGGTACTGACAAGAAATAGGCATGGACCCTGCCAGCCTAACTGGGCCTGTTTGCAGCTCAGAGCTCCTGGGATTTTACAGCCACAGTCTGACAGACAAAACCACTGAGAGAGCTGGTTTTCATCCATTAAATAAATGTGTTACTTCTTTTACTCTCAGCTACACTTGCTGCAATAGGCTTAAGTAATATTTCAGGACCGAATCCTTCATTTTACATAAATCTTAAATTTCACAGGCACAGATACTATGCCTTCAACATCTCCTGAGTCCTCCCTGGGGCCTAATGTAGTTGACAATAAAACATTCAAAAATGGACTCATTGATCCTCAGTCCTTAAGGATCATGCACCTGCTATGTAGTAGGTGTATTAGTAGGTATTTAAGAGATGAAAGAAAGAAAGAAAGAAAGAAAGAAAGAAAGAAAGAAAGAAAGAAAGAAAGAAAGAAAGAAAGAGAAAGAAAGAAAGAAAGAAGAAAAGGAGTGAAGCATGGTGCTTTCCTTCTTGGAGATTATTTTATGGTAGGGGAAATCCCTACGATATACACAGGCACCAATGATGTGTGTATATCAGTTTTGCTTGGTACTTCACTATCAGTGTGAATAACTTCACTCCATGTTTAGCCAAGACCAGATGCAGAGGTGGCCAGTTTCTGTTTTCCTTTATTGATTTGCCTTTTTTTGTGTTTAAACTCGTACAACAACATTTGGATAGAGAATTCTCTGTTTTAAAAAAAGCAGTTAGACATCATGGTCAGAGATAATGGGCTTTGGGCTTGAGTCTGTCTACTACCATTCAGTCATGGGTCATTGGGTAAGCCATGTCCTCGAGCCTCAACTGCTCCATTTATTGCGTTTTTATCCTCCTACCTTGCTAGAAAGATAAGATGCTGGAACAAGTCGTCCTTCTACAACCATTCAGGCTGCTGACGTTTTATTGAGCACTTGCCCTGTGCCAGGCACTAGGCTTGTAATTGACGTCCATCCAAACTTTCCAAACTACTGTTCAATCTGGTCTAGCCTTGACAAATGGGTTTCAAAATAAGCATGTACAAAATGTTCCTCCTTTGGCATCTTCCCTAAGAGAATTTATTCTGAAAAGGAAAGCCAACCCAGGTCCCTAAAATGCAGGGCAAATGAGAATTTGCTTCACGGTCAAAATGATACTACCATCTCCAGGCCGGGCCCCACCGGGCTTCCAGAAAACAGGCAGACAGCTCCTCCGACCAGTCCAGGAGCCAAAATAATCCAGCGCGAAGCTTCAACTAAGCATTTTAACTAATTAATTGTGCATCTGATCAATGTTCAGCCTCTGCTGAAGGAGACTGGGACATACCCTTTGCAACTTTCCCATCCCTGTCTCCCCTGTGATACAGATTTGAATCTGTCTCCTTTTGGGGAGCAGGAAAGCCAACTCCAACCTGATCGCAGCACCATAGATAAACTTACTCCCTCGCCACCGGGGTGCCTCCTCAAACTGCATTTTCACCATTTCTTTCATTCTTTGAAAGTGATTTCTTTGTGAGAAGCATGTGTGAGGCTTCCCCTCCCTCTGCTCTTGACCCTGTGCAGAGATTTGGCCACTGCTGGAGCCAGGCCGTGGGAGAGGCAGCCATTCTTCGCCTCCCAGGACAAAGAGAGTTCCCTTGGTAACGGGAACCGCGTGGAGGTTCGAGAAGGGGTTTCCCTCCACCCCCCAGGTTCTCTTTCAACTCAAGAGCTCAACCCGGTCTCTCATGGAGGCGTCTCTAACCAGGGTAGGAAAACCGCAGTTTTGAATATCAGTAATTGGCGTTTGGAGACAATGGTTTGCATGCAACAGGCAGGAAAATGTGGGGAGAGTGGGTGAGTGAACTCAGCGAGCGGGTAAGCATCCTGGGTCAGGCGGAGGGAAAGCTGGTTTCGTTTCTGTGCGCTGCAAAGTCTTGATCCCAAGTAGTTTGGGCCTGTGATAAAGTGTGTCTTTATCTTTTGGGAGGTGAGAGAATGGGGAATGTGGAAGGAGAGAAGCTTCTAGAGGCAAGTATGTACCTTTTTTTCCAGTTTCTCTTTTATCCTTGGCTTTTTACTTCTATAAATACAAAGCAATCAGGAATGGTGCGTTTCTGTGTTAATGTCAACTCTTGCTCATTATTTCTGCCAGTGTACTTGTGGCTCGCTCTTGCTTGCTCTATCTGCCTCTCTCTCTTACCCTTTCACCCTTTTTGGACTTTATTGTCTGGGTGATGGAGAGGAAAGATTTGTTCTAAAGGCAAGGGTGAGCTTTTCTTGTAGGAGGTCATCTCTGAACAACTGAGCCAGGACTTAGCACAGTTGGGACTGACTGACGTTAAGTCCCCCTACTGATCTCACAGGTTGTATGGGTACTTGAATCCCTGTCACTGACCCAGGTTGTTCTAGAAGACCTCAAATGTGCCATTGATTGATGGAGGGAATGTCTGTTATTGACTAGGTTAGTAGTAACCAAAAGTCTCTGCATTCTCATATCAAAAGTTGCTACGATAATGCAGAAGATAATCTTTGAAGTCTGGGCTGAGGGCTGGCTTCCCTTTCCTTTTCTTTCCCTTCTTTCCCTTTCCCTTTTCCTTTCCTTTCTTTTCTTTTCCTCTCCCTTCCCCTCTCTCTCTTCCTCTCTCTTCCTCCCTCTCTCTCTCTTTTTAAGAATCATATGCAAAGGGAGGCCTAAGCATAACTGAGGAAGCTTTGGAAGGTGCTTTAAGAATCTCTTTGAGATTAAACTGATTACTGCATTCACCTATTAATCAACATTTAAATGCACTAAAAAAATCCAATTTCTTTCATTCTGTGTTCAGACTTCCAGTAAACTCTTTGGGGACAGGGACTCTAGTGTTTTCATTGTTGCACCCCCAGGCTCCCAGCAATTATGGGACCAGCCATATTGGATGCTCCATCTATGTAGAAATGAATTGATTCTTCAGTGAGCAGCCTGGGATGTTACAGATTGTGTACTTCTAACATTTTGCATGCAGTGTGGAGCTAGGACCAGTTTTGTGATCAGGAAACTCAGGCTATAGACTCACAAGTGACATTAATAAGCAGCAGGACCTTAGCTAAGCTATTTCAGTTCTCTGGCTCTTGGTTTCTCCACCCATTAAGTGACAGTGTTTGGATAAGAATGGTGTTTTCTCACCAAAAGTGCACCTGAGGTTTTCATGTTGCCCTTAAGCCTGGTGAGAAGAGGATTTAGCAGTGGTGGCAGTCTGGTCAGGAACAGCCTCTGAAGAAAAGGATGGTGCAGATGATGGAGGAGGTGGAACAACAAGTGGCTTGGCGGCTGGCAGGTGGAAAACCTTGGACCTTCGATGACCTCTGCCATTCAGTTGTGAGACTAATCTTTCCCAGTTTGGTGGCACCTCTCCTGTATTACATACTTTCTAAGGATGAGACGAAGTAGTACCCTAACTTTTCTTGTTGTTCTGCCAAAGGCAAGCAAGCTGTGCTTCCTAGAAGGGGATTAAAGGACAAAATTTCACACTGCTGATAGATTTGAAACACTGCCCTCAAAGTGGTGATCGACTGGTTCTGAGCCAGTCACACTGTTGCCTCATTCCAATATTTTCTCGCATTTATTCAACAATCAGTAGATAGCCGTTGAAAGCCTATGAGATTAGATGACATTTGTCAGTGAACAAGACAAATCCCTTGCCTTCACAAGGCAAGAGAGAAGAAGAAAAAAGGTAAATGTGATTATTGGCTAGTGTGATAGGAGCTACAATGAAAACAAAAGTACCATTGGGAGACAGAGTGATTAGTGGTGCTTTTATGGATAAGGTGGTCAGGAAGGTTCTTTTTGAGGAGGTGACATTTAAGCTGAGGCATCAGTTAAGTGAGGGGATGAGCCATTCTGATCCACAGAGCATAGTGTTCCAGGCTGGAGAGCCACAGTGGTGAAAATCTTGACATGAGAGTCTGCTTGACATGTGTAAGGCAAAGCAAAGTGTGTGGGGCTGGAACAGAGTAAGTGAGGCAGAGAAGAAAGGTCAGAGAGGGTGGAGCAAGATAGCAGAGACCATAGTGGCCTCATAAGACGTGGGAAGGATTTGGGATCTATGCTGTTGTGCTCACTTAATTGGAATGGCTTTACTCTATTCAACGTGTGACGGGAAGCCAATGGGCAGATTTGCACCTGGAAGTGACAATATCTGATCACTCCAGCAACTGCGGAGTGAATAGTACATCAGAGACAACATCTGAAAAATGGTTAGCGTGAAGGGATTGAAAACTAAACTGCCTACACAGAAGGCTACATGGTGAAAAGGAAATTTGGGTATGGTTAGACAGACCTGGATTTGAATTTTGACCTGGTAACTTGGTCATTAGGTGGCTTGGGCAAGTCATTTAACATCCCTGATCTCTGTCTCCTCATCTGTTAAAGAGGGAACATATTACCTACCTTGGTGCGCTAGGAAGAAGAAAGGAGAGTATGTATGTTATCTCATGGCAGATGCTCACAGTGATAACCCTTCCTGTAAAACAAATTATGTGGCCTTTGCTTTGTTGGCCATCAACAACTCCATTGATGAGCAAGACAACTGAAGATGTCAGGCACATGGCCAGTCTCACATGTCACCCTCTCTATAACATGCTTCCTTTGGGAGGAGTGAGTGGTGAGAAAGGAAGAAGTGACTTGCCTGAAGTCATGCACGTGGTGAAGGTTAGGGCTGTGACTGGGGGCCAGGTCTTTATTCGCATGTAGTGTTCTTTCTTCTATGCCAGGGGTCAGCAAGCTAAGGCCCCACAAGCCAGATCCAACTTGTCCCCTATTTTAATAGAGAACATTTTATTGGAACACAGCCATACTCATTCATTTGCAAACTGACTATGGCTGCTTTAACACCAGGTCAGCAGAGATGAGCTTTTGCAACCAAGCTTGCATGGCCTATAAAGGCTAAAATATTTATTTACTGGCTCTTCTACAAAGTTTGCCAGTTTTAGTCCTACACCATTCTGCTCCCCTAATTGGAATGGCTTTACTGTATTTAGCTTATGTATCATCAGCTAGGAAGGGGACACCATCTCCAGGTCTCCCAAATAGCACAACTGAGAGAGTCTCTTGGGGAGGGCATGGTCCTGGTGGAATAATATAGCAAGTGACCTTGGGCCACTAGTATCCAGCATAGGAGCACTGGCCACCTAGGAAAGGTGGCAAAGAGGGAGGATGAGGACTCTGGCCAAAGGGGCATAGATGGGGGGAAAGGACCTAAACCTTTGCCCTTAGCTATTTCAAACCACAAAGACAGCTATCTAAACCTGAGGTGAGGAGGAAGCTCGACAGCTCAGGAGACAGGCAGATGCAGAAGGTTTATTTGACCACCTCAGCTTGAATGTGCACTGAACTGGGACTGTCTGGGAGACATCTACCAGGGAGTAGGCAGACCCCAGGGCACATCACCTCATACTCCCATGACTATGACCATGACTATGACTCTGCTTGCTTATTCTCAGACACCATGGCTCAAACATCTTAAGGCTACTTGGAGGGTCCTCCTTCTTCTCAAGACTTTAGGACTCCATTGGGATATGGTGTCTTCTCAGAGACTCTTTCTTTGCCTGGCACTCAGGAAGGCCATAGATTGACTTCATTCTCTTTGACCTCCAAGTTCCTACTGATGTACTTAGGTGGATCCTTCTACTAGGACTCTGATGCATTTGGTCCCAACACATGATGATTTACCTACTTCAAGGTTTTAATCTTGTGTTTGAGGGTACATTTATAAGTGTGAACCTACTGGTCAGAAAGCAGTGATTGCTTCACTTGGTTAGATGTGTGGAATCCGAGTTTGACCTTCATGCTTAGGTATTCCTCTTGACTCTTGGTTTCAGACTTCAGTTGTTGCCGTAAGCGGTGGAAACTGGGTTACACAGTTCTTCAACTCCAGGTAATATAAATACAGTACCATGTATTTCTTGGCACTTTTAACTTTCCAACCAGCCTACATGGAGAACACCCTAGCTTTTGGGAATGCTAAATAATTCACCAGACTGATCGGCCATGGTGTTTCAGAGCTCAGTAGGCTCCTTCCACTGATCCAATGAACAGATGTGCTAATTTTTTGCTTGCTCGAAATGCTTCAGTCATTTGAACATCATGGACTCAGGGCTTGGATCAGCCATACAGTGTCCTGACACACTCACTAACTCACAGACCAAGCAACTCCCCTCACATACACCTCAAGGGCTATCTTGTCTAATTCCTAATTCCTAGAACCAGGTCAATAATTATGAAATCAAGTAGCATAATGGCCCAGTTCCAACATAGGCCCTCCCTACCCAAGACCTTTTTAAAAAGAAAAGGAAGAAAAAACTTCCTTATGTCCAATCAACCATTCCCTTCTGATATCTTCTTCCACTCCAGTGCTTAGATGAGATTAGGGCCATTGCAGAAGTGGCTAATGAAACTACAGGTTTCCCTAGCTATCCAAAAGCAGAGCATCCCTACAAAACCTTTCGTGAGCCTAAATTGCATAAAGCAAAGAAGCAATTAGTATTCAATTATATGGGACATTTTTTGCACTGTCCCAGACCCCCAAAATAATTTTTCTTAAGCTTTTCTGATACCTTGGGACACATCTTGTTAACAGATACACAAAATAAATCAAGATAAAGTGCTCACGCTCTCAGACACAGTTCAAAGGTACGGCACTTGATGCCGAAAGGCTGAGTGAGTGTGGTTCCTGGGGAAGGAGCTTGGCGGGGCTGCTCGGGGTGCACGCTGCCTCCATAACGGCCTGCTGCGAAACAGATGCTGAATGCTGTATATGCCTTTCTCCATTTTTTTGGTAAAAGCAAAAGTCTTCTTTGGATTTCTTCCAGTTAGCAAAAACAGGTACTGATGCAGGTCTTTGGTAAAAGCAAAGCGGCATAAAGCAAACTTTGGAAAAGCAGGGGATGGCTGTATAACAAAACGGCCAGCAGATCCCAAACACTGTAGGCTGGTAGCAGAGCTGATAGCCTTCATGAGCTCCAGGCAAAGCAAGTGGGGCTACAACAGCCCCTGCCTCCTTAGTACTTGCCATTGAAAGAAGGAACTGCTAGGCTGACGTGAGCAGGCCAGGGCAAGGGGGTGAAGACAGACAACTAACCAGCGTGTGGAGACGAAGGGAATGCTACAGAAGGAGCCCACGCTAAAAATAAGTGATTTTTTACAAGTGTGGTTAACTTTACGGAGACTTAAAATTACGAAACACAGCATGCATTTTCCCCCTAAAAGAAAAGCTTTGAGAAAGTTTGAGCTGCCTCACATGAAAAGCTACAGAAAAGGAAAGTATCTGTGAAAGCTTTTAAAATTATGACCATATTTCAAGTATGATAATCATCAGGAATAGTTAATGCTCTCAGAATTAGACTGATGTAGAATTACTTTATTTGAATCAATCTAGTCATTTGTGTTGCCCCATCAAAAAAGACTCCCTAGCACTCTTATTTATGGAAAATATCTACCATCATCTAGGAGCAATCCAGGCCAGGAAAAGAGAAGAAAAAAAAAAAAGAAGAAGAAGAAGAAGAAGAGGAAGAAATGGGCCAATTTCATCGAATTCTGTCTCGTGTGACAATTTTCCTGTCTCCCAAGTGAAAGTAATCATTCATTTTGTATTTAATCTGTAGCCAGAAAAATGATATTCGATGCTAAGTATGACATTTTGTGTTGTGTTTAGTTGGGATTGGAACCAGCTGATTGACCCAACCAGTTAAGATGGCGCCCTTATGAATCAGTCTTTGCGATGTAACCACCTAATGTTCATAATTTGGAATTGGGCATCTATCACACAGCCCTGCCCTGTCTCTAGTTCGCTTTTTATTTCAGCCTATCACAGTTGGCCTGAGCAGATGGGGCTTCTGCGGGTTTTCAACATTCTTCCAGCAACATGAGATTTATAGCATTATCTTTGTCCAGCCAGCATTTATTTCCCCAGATATAATTTTGTTCCCATTTTATATGATGTTGACAAGTAGTAAATGCTGGGTATTTTGGTGCCATGTGATTAAAGCTAGTAGTGCCTGAGAGTGTCCTCCAGTGTGAGTCCTCTCTAATCCCCCTCTTTCCAAGACACACACATTAATAATTCTTTAGCACCGGTAGTTACTGTTTTTCCTGAACACTGTTAGTCTTGCAGTCTGATGAAAAGCTTTTGTGTTTGAGGTTTGGGTTGTGTTTTTATTTATTGTACAGAAAGGTGGAAGGGTGGAGAGAAATGGGGGACTGTCAACTCGGCATGCTGTCAGTGCAGGGATGGTAATGGAAAGTGAATTTTAAAATTATGGGATATAAAGTGGGGACCAGAGGGGAGGAGTAATTAGAGGATTTGGCCAGAGGAGGTGGGGGCGGGGCGGAGGGCAGGGCAAGGAAATGGGAGGGGTGGGCCATCTGGTGTTAATCTCCTGCTGTGTGTTTGCAGGGCAAAATAGTCAGGGTACTTTGTCAAGGTACAGTCTGCTTTTGCAGACACAGATGGAGCAAAAGGGAGATTAATACATGTGGTTCTAACCACCTTTCATATCTTTACAGCTAAACATTATTTATAGAAATCAATTAGTCCTCTGTCTGTGCAATTTTATTATGAGGCTCTGTCCAAGTTTCTGGCAAGCTCTTTAAGAGGATGATTGATGGTAAACTTTCAGAATGAATAAAAAATGAACCCTCCCCTAGGAATTGGTGTAGTGGAGAGAAAGGTAAATGATAAAAATTACAAACTCTGCAAGTCACTAGAAAACTAATGTAGGATCAGTGTGGTCCTTGTTATACTATTTTTTTCCTTGCAGATTTTTTTCTTCTTTCTTCTTTTTCTTCTTCTTTCTTCTTTTCTCTTTTCTTTTCCTCTGTTCTCTTTCTTTCTCTTTTTCTTTCTTTTTTCCTTCTCTTTCTCTGTCTCTTTGTTTCTGTCTTTCCTTGTTTCTTTCTGTATTTCTTTGTTTCTTTGCCTTTCTGTCTTTCTTCCTTTTGCACACTCAGCTGGCTATTTGCTATGGAAACTTTAGGAGAGCCTGATACCTACAACTGAGCTTGTGGGAAAGTAAAGGTTTCTTCATTTGCCAAGCTAGTAAATGCCACTTTGATTACTGATGCTCACACAAGATAAAAGAATCCCAGGAAAAAATGAAACAGAACTTTCATGTTTTGTCTTCTGGAAACTTTTATAAGAGATGGGAGCTGCCAGTTGGCCTCTCTTAAATGAGTCTAGGAGCCAAGTAATGATAAATACAAACTCCCATTGCAGTGAATTCCATAGAAGATGCATATTGATTTATTTTGAAATTCTAGCCTTGGTAGTCTGTTACCAAAGCTCATGCCCCTAGGCTTAGAAACGAATTTGGGGCAAAGCTCACACTCCCAGGGTTTCGACATAAAATAGTTGTGATAGCCTGGATGTGAGGACACAATTATCAAATCAAACAAAGTTCTAAATCCAGGAGAGGACAGGAGACAGTGGCAAGGATGCACAGGTCCTAACTCCAGCTCCTTGAATGTTGGCATATTAAGTTGTTCTGTTTTGTTGACTGTTTTGAGAGGATAAGGGGATATCTTTGGCCTCTAGAATTAGAGATTCGTGTGCAAATTGAAAAATTATGAAGGATGCAAGGGGGTGCTCCAGGAAAGTTTCCTAACCTCATTTGGTCTCAGTTTCTATCCAAGTAAAATGGGATGATAACAGTGCCCAGCTCACAGGTTGGCTATGAGTATTAAATGAGATCTGACATTAAAGTATGTAACATGGTGTGAACACAACAAATTCTCCTATGGTAGCATTGTCAGAGGATTCAGATGGATTTTTCTCATTTTCTTAAGGTTTGGTATTCACTATAGAACGTGTTCCTATTTGTTAACTGTTAAATATATCTGAGGAGCCCCTTGTAAGTGCCTTTAGGCTGGGCAATCTTTATCTTTTTTTTTGTACCCCCCCCCCCCCCCCGTATTACCTGATACGGATCTTTGTACACAGCAGATGCTGAACACTTGCTGATATAAAATTCCCCAAGTTTAGATGGGGTTTTCCACCTACTTAATTTATGCTGTTGATATAAATGTATATAGACTCCACATAAATGCAGTTTAATAACATGTGAAATATCTAATTTCTAAATATTCGCTAATACCCCACATTACACAAAACAACTTCCAACTCCCAGTTTGATGAAAACACCCAGTGCAATATCTGACACATAATAGGTGCTCAGTGCACATTTATTGAATGATGAATGCCTAAAACCTACATGGGAAGATAAAAGAGAATTAAGCAAGGAAAGGGTTTTAAATAAAAAAATTAGTAAATTTTCTTTTAGATTTCAATAGAAAAAATGGCATGAACAGGATTAAAAATAATTGCTTGCAAGCTATAAAAAATATCATCTTTCTAATCTAAGATAAAACAGTTTATTAGAAAATGTGGGGCAGCTCTTAGAATCCATGAGAATGCCAGACAACCATACTTACAAAAAAGCAGGGCACTGGCAACAACACTGATTTGTGTAGCAGACACTATTTAGCAGGCAGTTGTCAGCACCATGAATAAGCTTCTAGTGTCATTTTCATCCTAGTTCCTCTTGAGAGTCAAAGTCCCAGGAGAGAATTTCATTGGCCTAATTCAGGTCACATGTCCACCCTGCCCCCCAAATATCTTATTTACAGTCCTATCTAGAATGCATAAAATGAGGAGAGGTCATTCTCCTCAAAGAAATCCGAATGCTGAGGCCAAACTGAAAAGGAACAGATGGCAGAAAATAAATGTTCATGCTATAAATTTACTAATATCTAGATAGAATAAATATGCATGTTGTGTTGCATTTCCTAGGGCTGCCATAATGGAGCACCATAGACTGGCTAGCATCAACGACAGAAATTTGTTGCCTCACAGTTCTGGAGGCTAGAAGTCCAAGATGTGGGCAGGGTTGGTTCCTTCTGAGAGCCGTGAGGGAGCGTCTGTTCCAGGTCTCTCTCCTTGGCTTCTCGATGGTCGTTTTCTCCCTATGTCTTCACATCATTCTTCTCTCTGTATCCAAATTTCCTCTTCTTATAAGGATACCAGTCCTATTGGATTAGGGCCTACCCTAATGATTCTATTTTAATTACCTCTTTAAGGACCTTATCTCCAGGGGCTCCTGGGTGGCTCAGTAGGTTAAGTGTCCAATTCATGATCTCAGCTCAGGTCTTGATCTCAAGGTTTTGAGTTCAAGCCTCACACTGAGCCCCTTGTTGGGTAAGAAGCCCACTTAGAAAAAAAAAAATAAATGAAGACTCTATCTCCAAATACAATTACATTCTGAAGTACTGGGGGTTAGGGAGTTAGGACTTTAGCACATGAATTGGGTGGAGTGGGGTGGGGTGACATAATTCAGCCCATAACTGCATGCTATAAACACCCTAATTTATAGAATTAATCAAATGAGTGTGTATATCAATGGACACCCAATTGTGTCTGTAGCATTTTTTTTAGTGAAAATGGAGTAACAGTTTAGCAAAGTCTGCAAAGATCTTTGATGTTCCAAATTTGCTGGTTGAGCTAATTAGAACAAAGATAAACAGTTTTATCCCATCCATTATTTTTCTTTTGAAAACACATTTGATCCTCATCTACAGAGTTGCTATTGGGTATTACTATAATACCATACATATTTATTTGGGAAAGAATTAAAAGCAGCAGTAATAAAGCTTAGATTTCTGATATTGAAAAAAATAAAATTGAAATAAAGACATATTTAAATCTTAAAAACAAGACCTGGTAACTACTTTATATCTGAGATGCCAATTCTGCCTATAAAATTTTTCAGAAATTTTTCTGAGAACAGAGCCAAGCAGAAATGACTCATATTACCTCCACCACACATACAGATTTTTGCTTTGACTCTGGCCGCTGTTCAGGCTTGACTCTGTCCAGCCTTGAGCAATACATAAAGTAAACAATGTTCATGTAGTGATGCAGAAAGCCCTGGCTGGATCCTGGACTCTTTAACTTGCTTCCTAAAACTCCCAGCTCTCAGAATTTATGGTCCCATGATTCGCATTTTCCCAACACACACACTTGTGGTCTTCTTCCATGATCAATCTCTACTTCTGTTAGACTTCATCCTCCATACCTATCTTTCCTTGGAAAGATGTACTCCCCTGACCAAGGAACCCGAGAGGTAGTTTGTTGCTGAAAGTTTAAAGGTAGTCTATATTGTTTATGTCTTTGTGGGAGTGATGGCACCTCAGTGCCACCGAGGCCTGGACATTGATGGGACTTTGTCCACTCAGCTCTGCCAAACATTGTCTGTCCTGCTTCTCCTTCACTTCCAGTGCCTGTGAATATTAACCCACTGGATTTAGATGGCAAGCCAAACAAACAAGCTACACGATTGAAAGCTCCAACTTGGGGCGCCTGGGTGGCGCAGTCGGTTAAGCGTCCGACTTCAGCCAGGTCGCGATCTCGCGGTCCGTGAGTTCGAGCCCCGCGTCAGGCTCTGGGCTGATGGCTCAGAGCCTGGAGCCTGTTTCCGATTCTGTGTCTCCCTCTCTCTCTGCCCCTCCCCCGTTCATGCTCTGTCTCTCTCTGTCCCCAAAATAAATAAACGTTGAAAAAAAAAAAAATTAAAAAAAAAAAAAAAGAAAGCTCCAACTCCCATCTCTGAGGAAGAAATCATCTAGAAACTTAAAACAGCTTTGTTTATTATCTTCACTCAGCATATCAGCATAACGGATGTTTTGCGGGATGTGTGTGTGTTGGTGTTTATACACATAATCACAGAATTTGGATGAGCCTTCACCAGCAGTAGCTGGGATGACTTGGGTCTAAAAAGTACCCCTCATGTGAGGGGCACCTGGGTGGCTCAGTCAGTTAAGCATTGGACTTCAGCTCAGGTCATGATCTCATGGTTTGTGAGTTCAAGCCCTGCATCAGGCTTTCCACTGTCAGCAGAGAGCCTGCTTCAGATCCTCTGTCTCCCTCTCTCTCTACCCCTCCCCCGCTTGTGTTCATTCTCTCTCTCTCTCTTGCTCTCTCTCTCTCTCTCAAAAATAAACATTAAACATATTTTTAAAAAGTACCTCCCATGTATATTAAGCAGTAAACATTTGGACTTTGAGGCTTCTCATAATCTGTCCCCTACCCACATTTTTTTATTCCTCTCCACTGTGGCCACACACTCTATTTACCGGTGCTTTCCCACCTTTCGGCTGGCGAAGACCTCCATCATGTCTCATGCACTTCTAAGTCCTCATAACTTCTGACGGTGTTTTACACCCCAGCCCACATAGCAAATCCTCTGGGAATCCTTCCCTGCTTGTTAGTCTCAGTCGGATGCCCGTCCTCAACATCCCATAGCATCCTGTGCATCTATACTGCCTCTGTTCTCACACTGTATCATATAACACATTCTTTCTTTATCTGTTTCTACCCAAACCGTGGGCTCCTTGAAGGTGGGGACTATGTAGGCCTCTTTTTCTCCAGCCCCTAGCACTGTGCCTGGTACACAATAAATGCTTAATGGCATTTATGAACGAATAAATGAATGAGTTAATTAAAATTTAAAAAGAAATGAATTGGAGACACAGCTTTCTTATTCTCAACAATCTAGAAGTTCTGAAAGTCTCTTTATTTGAAAGTAGTACCCAAGTTCCTTTAAAATGGACCAGTGCCCCAAGATCCCAAATTGAAAGTACTCTGTGATCCCCAAGTTATTCTTGGGGCCTCACCTTACAACATTCAGCCCATTTCTCAGGATAATGCATAAATTTGCTTCTCAATAGAAATCTGTTCTGTCAGTTAAAAATACTCAGTGGTGGTAACTATTGCACAAGCCACAGTGGAAAATAAAACCCAGTACGGACTGCCAAAATTATAGCCTGCTAAAGGAGAAATGGTAATATACATAATATGTTCATTATTATGGTGTAGTGAAAAGTACACTGGACCTCAAGCCAAAAGGCAGAGACTCAAACCTGGTCCTCACCATTTGCTAGTTGGGTGGCACTGGGCAAAGTTTGTTCATGTTTCAGGGCCCAACTAATTTGACCTTCATCAAATGAAATGAGGCTCACGTGAATTGTCTTATGAACTTCAAATTCTGCGTCCATGGAATGGAATGAAAATTTATATTGCTTAAGTGCCTACTTTGTTCCTGTCAGTCTGTTAAGCATTTTAGAGATGAGTAAACCCAAATACAGGTTTTCTTCAAAGTCCCATGGGATCTGTTTGTTTCTGTTCCATCACATATTACCTTTCTCAAGTTCATGGCTTAATAATTACAGATGTTTTTTAGAAAATATTTCAAAATTACCCAGAGAGGGAACGTTCCATGCCATTGTAATTTGCTATTATATAGACTATTTTCCTATAGGATATAGACCAGTATTATATAGACCATTCACTATTCTTAGCAGGAGTTTACTGGAATGAGGTAGGGTAGCTCCTATGTCTCATCTCCTTGTCAGGTGAAGTTGATTTGCCAAAAACATACAAATGAGTGCTGTCTGGGTAATGCGTTCTCCATACCGACACTTTTCAGAGTCCTAGTGGAATCTACAAAATGCCCTGCCAGCAGTCAGCACCATATGCCCTCTTGTTGCCTCTGAATCAGCTGTGTGGGACGCTTGGCGTCATATAGCCCAAACATTCAGATGTTGGACTCATTTTTTTAATTTTCATATGGGTATTTGGCACTCAGAGAAACAGCTCACTTCAGCCTGGAATACAACATCCAAGGATTGTTTAAACATGGGATTAGTCTGGGCTTTCTCGGGGGAAATGTTCTTTTCAACATCACTTTCTAGAACAGTGATCTGATCCTGTTTATGAACAGCATTGTCAGCATTGTTAATAACAACAAGAATTCTTTCTCTTGTGTCGTGGTCACGCTCCTCTATCCTTTTTCCCTTCCATCGCACTAATTCAGGTGTGATTACACGACTCCTTATTCTACTCTAACCCTTTCCCTGCCTCCACCTTTCCACATGTCCCTCTGCATGGTACACTCTCACTGCCATTTCAGTGCAATGTACATGCTGAAAATCTTGCAGAGCCTCCCTCTCACCTACACAATAGTTCAAATGCATTAAGGTCTTCCAGATTCTGATGTCTAGTGTGGAGAAAAAAGGCACGGGAGAAAAAATCAGGTGGTCTTTGTTCTAGTTCCAGCTGTGTCACAAGTGGAGCCCTGTGACCTTGGAGGAGTTGCTTTCCCTCTCAGATCATAGTTCCCTTGACTGTTAAATCAAGGTGATTGGACAGGATTTGAGATGCTAGATGCATGGCTTTTGGGCACCATTCCTTTCCTAAGGTGCCCTTGGAATTTCACAGTTCATGGGCCCTTGGCTCTTTCCCACTAAGCACCAGTGAGCTTCAGAATCATTAATGCAGTCACACCCAGCAGACCAAAGTTAACCCTTGACCTCCCTGAATGGGTCCATCTCTGAGGCTGCTTCCTGTGTTAACTTTCCATAGTCCTGCCCTCTTCTTTTCATCTCACCCACCTACTGCTCCAATGCAAAGCCAATAGTATTGCCAACTACACTCTGAATATTTCCCCCAAATGCATTTCCAATATTTTAGGTCACTGGAATGCCCTTTCACTTCACAGTCCTCAGTCCAAATCCTATCCATTCTATCAAATCCTATCAAAGTTCAGGTGAGCCTCCGTGAAAACGTTGCAAGTAACCCCAACTGGGGGTGATCATGCCCTCCATACTTGAATCTGCACAGTAGTTTTTCTTTCAGTCATAAGACCATTATACCACCTTTCTGACCTTCTTGACTGCTATATTTAGTGATACTTATGTAGCTCTCTTGACCCTCTACTAGACTATAAACTCCTATGTTTAAAAAACAGACAATCTGTAGGGCACCTGGGTGGCTCAGTCAGTTAAGCATCCGACTTCAGCTCAGGTCCTGATCTCATGGTTTGTGGGTTCGAGCCCTGTGTTGGGCTCTGTGCTGAAAGCTCAGAGCCTGGAGCCTGCTTAGGATTCTGTGTCTCCCTCTCTCTCTCTGCCCCTCCCCCACTCATGCCCTGTCTCTTTCAAAAATAGATATAAAAACATTAGAAAATTTACAAAGAAAAAAAAACAGACAATCTCTGATTAAATTCTAGTTCTTCCTATTGTAAGTCCGCAGACAAGTCATTGAATCTAATCCTTAGACAGCATCTACGGTACAGCCAGCAGCGAACACTGTGCTGGCTCAACGTGGAAAATCAATAATTATTTCTTTAGCAGGAGGAAGAAACAGACAAACAGAGAGAAATTTACTAAGACCTACCTGATAAGCTTACTGTAAGGGCTAAATGAGAGGGAAAAAAAAATGTGGTATGTATCTTTGAAAACCTTGGCTGAGGTGTTAAACACATGTAATAAAAACATGTAAGTTATCACTAATAATAATCATCGATAAAACATTCATTGAGGGCCAATTTTGTGACAAGAACTATACCTAATTTGGAAGCTGGCATGCACTGGTAGAGCAGGTACAAGCTTTGGAGCCCAACTAAGCCTGTGTTCTCGTAGCCCGATGATGCCATTCTTGGTGACTTTGGGTGAATCACCAATTCTTCTGGACCTTCATCTTCTATATGAGGATAAACTATCAGGGCACCTGGGTGGTTCAGTCAGTTAAGCATCTGACTTAATCATGATCTCACGGTTTGTAGATTCAAGCCCCATGTCCAACTCTGTGCTGACAGCTCAGAGCCTGGAGTCTGCTTCGGATCCTGTGTCTCTATCATTCTCTGCCCCTCCCCCCACTCATGTGCGCTCTCTCTCTCTCTCTCTCTCTCCCCCTCTCTCTCTCCCTCTCTCTCTCTCAAAAATAAACATTAATTTTTTTAAAAAAGGGATAAACTATTTATGTTAGAACTAACTATCCTGCACTATCATGTGGTAACCAAATCTCCCTGTGGTGGAACCTGAAGAAAGTGTCTCCCTTGCATTACACACCATAGCAGATTTGTAGTTATTCAGGGACTCAGGAGGTTGGAGGCTGGCTTCACCATCTTGCAGCTATGCCATTGTGGACACATGGCATTCCAGGTGCTAGAGCAATAGAAGAGAGTGGAAGTTGTCACACCAGCAATTAATGCCCAACACAGAAGTGACCTATATGACTTCTTGTCACAGAGCCAACCTCAGTGGACCTGGGAAGCGCAGCCTTCCATGAACTCAGAAGAAGAGGTGAACCAGATATTGGTGACCATTAGAAATGTCTGATGAAGGTAACATGACTACTTTGTAGGCCTATTAGGAGAATTAAAAGTAATAACCTCATCAACATGTAGGACAGGTCTTCAGCAACTGTTTGGTGCCTTCTTCTTTTCCTCCTGATGAACTGGGACAAGTTGTATATGTACTTTTATTCCTTTTCTATTTCTCACTCAAGTCTTTGCACACAGTGCTCAAGAAATATTTACTAAATAACTTTAATAAGAAATTTGAAGTTATTTTTCATAAGCTATCTCAAATTCATAGGAAATGTGGTTATAGAGCGATAATCAATTACAAGACTAATTTAACATTCTGGGTAATTGTTATATCTAGAATATCCATAAGCATCACCAAAGCACTTGGTTTTGTCTTGTTTTGTTTTTTTTTAACACTTTCAGAATTCACATAACTTCTCATAAGCCTACAATTTCATCATTATTATAAGGCATTTTGTCAGCATTGACAACATTGGTTTCATACAGGTTCCAGTTTCCCTCTTCTTCCTTTCCAACAAAATCCAGACTTGGTTCAGGTATCCTCCTAACCATGTTGCAGCCAGGTGCCTGAGGCAAGCAGGCCCCACCCCAGCTTCAGACGTGGTCCCCAGTGACTTAAAGGTGCTTCCTTTGCCTGATTGCCTGGGGCCTGATTTGCCCCATAAAACAACCAGAGTAGTGGAGGGGGGGAAGTTTTCTCACTCTTGAGACAGACAGAGGGATGGGGGACAGAGAAAAAGAAAGAAGGAGAGGGATAAAGAGAGAGAGGGAGAAAGACACCGCCTCTTTCTCCTGTGGTTGGGTTGGATGTGACTCTGGAAACTGCCACACATCAGCCTAAGGAGGAGTCTGAGGCTGAGGTCCACAGAGCAGAGATGCAGCGATGAATCAGGCCCAGAGCTTGCTCTCCCTGTTTTGTGAGATAATCAACTGTTCATGCTTTAAACTAATTTGAGTCAAAGTTTTCCATTACTTCCAGCTGAAAATATCCTGAGACTAATACCATTATATATTAAGATTTATTCACTAAACAAATAAGTAAGAGCCCACTGGGTTGGGTGTTTGGGAAATAATAAATATGTGAGAAATAGCAACTACTCTCACAGAGCTTGTAGTACTGAAGGGAAACAACCTTGTGCCCTGTGTAGTCTCCCATGTTTCAGTAAATGACAGCATCATCTTCCAACAGAGCTGCCTAGAATGTCATGGACTCCTCTTTTTCTTACATTATTTATCCAGTCTTTCAATAAATGCATTTGACCACACCCTCAAAACGTATTCTGACTTAATCCCCTTCTCAAGTCCCCTTCATTGTACACACCACCATCATTTCTCCAGAGATTGACTGCGAACTGCTTTTCAATGTATAATGTGTACAGATGACTCTTATCTGTCACAGTAGCCAGAGCTGCTGCTTTCAGAGGACTGTTGGGAGAGGTTGAGGAGTAAATGGATAGTGGAGATAGCAGGCTTTAGAGAACTATTTCTAGAATTTTGACTGTGAAGAAGAATAAAAGTAAACTTCCACTCTACCTTTATAGATAGTGGTTTCAAGGGAGTCTGGTTTTGTTTTTTGTCTTATGAAGATGCTAACAGAGCCTGCTTGAATACAGGGAATGTTATCCAGGAGAAAGGGGTGGCGGGCGGGGTGGGGGGGCGGATTTGGACATGCAAGAGAAAGCAGGAATTAGTAATGGCTCCTGAAGAGGGACAAAGGGTTGACATCCAGAATCTATGTAGGGCCTGGCTGTGCTCTCCTCTGTAACTAAAGGAAAGGAGCAGAGTAAGAGTTCAGAGATCAGGAGATGTGTGGACCCTTTGGGAGTTCCTAATTCCTTTATGAAATGTGAGGAGGGGCATCCACAAAGAGTGAGGAGGAAAAAGGGAGATTGTAGGATGAACAGATCGGAGGAGAGCAGACAAGTGAAATAGTCATTGGCCGGATTGGTAGAGCAAGCTTCCCCTGGAGTTCCCTGGGGACGTTGCCAAGCCACGCTGAGGGCTCAGCTTAAAGGTAATGATAACAAATCAATAGCTGCCCTATTGTCCCTGCTCCAGTGACGAGTGTGTGCCCTGTTGGCAGCCTTGGTGGTGAACCCTGAGGATGCTGATGCTGGTGGCAGCAGGGGAGGCAGCCCTGCGTAATTCTAATGGTGACACTCATCGCTTTGCTCCATCTAATGATCTATCAGGAAGCTGAGACTGCGGGGATTGTGTTAACAGGAGAGAGGGCCCAATCAGGCCAGTCTGGAGAATCCACGCACATCAGTGTCTGCCATGCTGAAGAGAAGAAGCTTTCAGGACCCCCATTCTGAGTTCTGAGAGTTTGCTCCTCTTCCAAGATTCAGGGATTCACATACCTTCCTGTTCCATCTTGAAAAATAAAAATGGATGTATCTTCAAAAAATGATCTTGGAGCCCAAAGAAAATAATGACTAGTGAAATCACCCATCCATTCATTTAGCCAACATTTATTGAGCTCCTATTATTTGCTGCCAAGGATTCAAAGAGTAAGGAAGGATCCCTGTCCCTACAGGGTTACCTGCCCAGAGTAGGAAGTAGATACCTAAGGAAATAACCACCAACATGAAGACATAAATAGTTGTAAGAGCTCTAAGAACACAGAGGAGCCAGGACAAAGTCTGCAGAAGGCTAATAGGATGTTTGAGCTGGGTGGGTCATTGGGAGGCACAGGTATTTGTACAAGGCTTGTCTCATGAAATGTCCTAAAATTATCATAGTATTCTCATATTTATATCTATTCTTACCTGTCGCTACTACTACCACACATGTCTCTGGGTTGTTTTTTTTTTTTTTTTTTTTTTTTCCATGTTGATATAAGACCCTTTGGAAATAAGAACCACTTCTAAACTTACCTTCTGCAGCTGGAAGGGAAGGGAGAGTAGGAGTTCCTGAGAACCAAGTGTTACAGGAGAACCAACCGTTACAGGGGCTGGACCCCAAGGAAGAGATTTGCACTCACGAGAAATTCATTGAGAATTCCCGAAGGAAGCAGGACTGGCACCAGGTAATCTACTAGATGGAAAATGGCCTACATTGTAAAGTAGAAATAGCCCAAGGCATTGTCTTATGTCCTTCCCTTGGGCCTTTGTACTTGTCCCCTGGGCGGAGGTGAGGGACTAGAGCTGGAGAGTCTGGAGTGAGTGGTTCTGGCTCATGCCAGGGAAGGAGCCATGTGCAGACAGGAATCCTGTCTCCAGCATTAATTAGCCAGTGGACGGGCCAGGAGCCTGTTTTTTCCTCTGACCTGAGCAGCACCTTATACTCCAGTAGCTCTCTGCAAACCAGAGTCCACAGCAATGGTTATAACAGCAGTGTGATGAGCATCCACGGGCATTCCAGGAAGTTGTGTTGTTTATCCCCAAACTACCCCTCTCCATTTGTGTGTAAATGAGTCGCATGATTCATTTTCCATAAACAGGGTGGGTGAACAGAAGGGGAAAAAAATCTGAAGACTAGGAACTGGCATTTCACTTTGTGGAAACTGCCAAGGCAAAGTTATTTTCTTCATTTTGGCATGCTTCTGGGAAGAGAGCAAGTCTCTGAAACAAGAGGTTGTCCACAGCTGGGTCACATCACTCCCAGTCTGGGTCTTCACACGGACCCATTAAGACTGTCCAGGCACACAAATGTCAGCACAGATGAGAAGACAGGAAACAGCAGGGGAACATGTGATTGAAATGCAAACTCTTCCCCCGTCCAGCACTGAGTTCCTGAGAAGGAAACTTCGAGGACACAGAGCTAGCAAAGGAACCAAGGAGGAGGGTCTCTGTCCTGGCTTTGTTTTTTCTCACTCTAAAGTTGAATCATCATGATTAAGACCTTCCAGAATTTGACACCCAGAATCTGTTTGTACTTCTTAGTACCAGGAATAATAATGGCTGTCTTAGTCTACCTGGGCTGCTGTAACAAAGTACCATAGGCTGGTGGCCTCTAAACAACAGAAAATTATTTCTCCCAGTTCTGGAGACCAGGAAGTCCGAGATCAAGTCCCTGGCAGATTTAGCGTTTGGTGAGGACGCCCTTCCAGGTTCACAGACAGCTGCCTTTTCACCACATCCTCACATGGCAGAAAAACAGATCGGTGCTTTCGCTAATCATTATTTTCTTTGACCTCTAAGATCATTTTTTGAGGATACGTCCATTTTTCTTTTTAAAGATGGAACAAGGAAGGAATGTGAATCTCTGAGTCTTGGAAGAGAAATAAACTCTCAGAACTCAGAATGGGGGTCCTGAAAAGCTCCTTCTCCTCAGCATGGCAGACACTGATGACTGATGTGCATGGATTCTCCAGACTGACCTGATTGGGCCCTCTCTCTTGTTAACACAATCCCTGCAGTCTCAGGTCTGGGTCCTCTTTTCTAAGAGCATTGGTTCCATTCATGAAAGCTCCACCCTTGTGACCTAATCATCTCCCAAAGCCTCCAGGGTGGGTTAGGGTTTAACATGTGCATTTTGGGAAAACATGAACATTCAGTCTCTAGCAGTAACAAAATAGAAATGACTCTAGTTTTAACTGCATGCTTACTATGTTCTTGTAAAATCCGTAGTATTTTATATTGATTATTTTATATTGATTATACTATTCTAAAACATAAATATTATTATCCTTATTTACACATGAGAAGAATAACTAAGTGTGATTAAGTAACTCTTAGCTCCTGGTCAGACGCCTAAACATAGCAGAACTTGAATTCAAAACCACTTCTATCTGACTTGAAAAAAATGGGTCCTGGGGCGCCTGGGTGGCGCAGTTGGTTAAGCGTCCGACTTCAGCCAGGTCACGATCTCACAGTCCGTGAGTTCGAGCCCCGCATCAGGCTCTGGGTTGATGGCTCAGAGCCTGGAGCCTGTTTCCGATTCTGTGTCTCCCTCTCTCTCTGCCCCTCCCCTGTTCATGCTCTGTCTCTCTCTGTCCCAAAAATAAATAAACGTTGGAAAAAAAAATTTTTTTAAAAAAGAAAAAAATGAGTCCTTCAGAATAGGCCACAATATACCATTCCATTATTTACTCTTTAACTTTATCGAGAATGTTATACTCTGCACTCCCTCGAAAACCCCTACAGCTTTCTTCTTCTGCATCCTTGATAGTGAGCAGTGTCTTTCTCCCACCTTTCACTTATCTGAGTCTTAATTATCATGCCAAGTGAAATGTCAAGACATCACACTGGGAAGAAGTGGATTCAGTAGATTCTAGTCCAGAAAGCAACAAACAGATGACCAACTCAGCCAAATACAAAGGGTAGGCCATGGAAGCCTCCAAGGTCAATGCTAGGGGGTGGCAGTGAGAACCCAAGAGCAGGACATGACAAGTGCCAGCTTAAAATCCAGAGGCCAACCCCAGGATTAGGAACCAGGGGAGCTGCCAAGGAATTAGAGACAGGAGGACATGGGCACATTTGCTGGACAAACTGTTTGGCCAGGCTGGTCCATCTGGGGCTTCCAGAGAGTGCATGAGAGGGAGCACTTTCTTGGCTGGCCCTTGTCCCATGCTGTCTTACAGGCACTACCTGACACCTAATACTACTGGTCAGGCAAGGCCCATTTCAGGAAGTGGTCTCTAACCAGGCCAATGAACAGGGACACATCCTTCCTCTGAGTGCTTATAGCATCTGTTGTCTGTACCACACACTTAGCTCTTGGCAAACACTGCTCTGTGTGGTTAGTTTTTAGACCCCGCCACTGTGACAAAAGGTCCTGGAGGGCAGGAGCTGCCTCACTGGGGTTTGTATAACTAGCATCTAGCCCAGACCATGATCCACAGCAAGAATTGTAATTACAAACATTGATCAGCTTACTCCACCAATTTCCCGAGGTCTCTGTCTGAAATCGGTTAAAGTGGATTCTTTAAACAGGCTGCGTTAATTCATTAATGTTTTATCAATTAGCTCTAAGGATCCCAGTTTTAGAATAGCATCTTCAAGTGTTAGCGTGCCAGTGAATCTGGCTGTGTGCTACCTCTGGGTTCTCACCTGTGACCCTCCTCATGACCCCTAGGCTCTGCCATGTTGCCTCCTGGATGTTGCTCATGCTCGCTCCTGCTTCCAGTCTTTGCTCTACTGTTCCCTCTACACATAACGTATTTCCCCCAGATGTTGGCATGGCTCGTTTTCTCACAATTTTCAAGTCTTTGCTTAGCTGTCACCTTGTCCATGAGGCTTTCCTTGACCTTCCTACCACCCTATTTTATACCGCATGGATATCTGCACTTTCTGCTGCTTTATGTTTCCATGTGGCACTCAGCACTTTCCATCGTGCCACACACTTCACTGTCTCCCCAACTAGAGTGTCAGTCCCAGGAGGGCAATTTTGTCTGTTTTCCTTACTGCTGTGTCTCCAGCACCTACAACAATGCATAGCACAGACAATGAATATCCAAGAATCACATGGGGCACATAGAGGTACAGATTTCTGGGACTCATTACAGTCATTCTGATACTGAAGATTAATTACCTGGCTGGCATTCTCCACAACCTGCCTGAATGTTCCTTCCTGGTCATAGCACACTCCTCCCTCTTTTCTCTTGTGCACCTGAGCTCTGGAGGAGAGTAGGTGAGCTGCTGTCTCTCTGTGCCACCTGCTGGGTTCCAACATGCTTGCCTTCCAAGAATCCTTGGGTCAGCTTGACATTGTGGGCGGTCCATTTGGGAAGGATGGGACTGCATTCTTTTCCTGGATGCTGTCATCTCTGCCCTCCCTTGTTCACTTCCTGGACCAGCCAGAGAGCCAGAAGCTCACAAGGCAGCAGTACATTGCCAACAATCTTTCAAAGGCGTATGTGCCCCCTCAGCCCTCTAGTGACACTTGTCTGTAGTCTACTGGCAGCTTGGCCAGGGGACGCAGGAGCTGACAGTGCCTGGAATCCCCAGCAAATGCACAGTGCAGTCACGTTCTGGGACAGCTGGATTAGAGGAGGGAGGAGAGGTTGAGTTTGGCTTGCTTCCCTAGCAAGTGATCTTTTTAGTGAATTGCTTGAGGGCTCTCTGGCTAGACCTGATGCAGTTATTTGCATTAGCCCTTGTTGTCTCTCTGTGCCCCTGGGACAGCCTTTTCCCCCCTCTCATCATCATCTTCAGTGATTCATGGTTGATTTCTGCCATGTGGATCAGCTGTTCATTCCTGTTAAGGGTCCTATAATTAGACAGAACATAAGACCTGCAGCTCCTTGCTTGGATTTTACCCAAAGAAGCCTCCAGGGACACTCAGACCCCTGCCTAACCCTTCTCAAATCTATTCATTTACTCCCAAGTCAGAGAACAAGGATGAACAAAGATTGATCTTCCCTGTCAACAGCCCCCCTCCTTCATCCTTTCCTTCCCCCAGACTGAATGTCCATGTTCAAAAGTCAAGCTTAACCTTGGGGATTTAGCTGGTGGTAGCAGGGGTGGGTTTTATTTAGGTCAAAATGAGTCTATAAAGCACATACATTTAAATGGATCTTCTTTATTTCTTTTATTAAGTGGGAGGGAGTTAATTACCTCTCTGTGTGCCATTATTTCTTTTCCTGTGCCCTGATCACCCCCAACCCAGATTTCAAGGTAAAGAGTAACTAGGAGAAAAAAAAATCCATATCCATATTTGTGTGAAACGAGTATTTTTCCAATTTTTAGACCAGAATACTTTCTATTTCTACTCTCTTAAGAAAACCTGGGGTTTTCTGATGTCTGCAGGATTATAGCCAGATATCAAAAGATGCATATTCTATATATTTTTTGTCCTTCGTGTTGTCATTCTTGGTCTAGAAAAGGTGCTAACAATATGACAGGGTAAGAACTTTGAGCTCCAGTCAATTAAGATTTTTACAAGGAGAAAAGTTTAAGAAAAAAAAAAACCTGGATATAATTTTTCAGGAGTTAAAACACTGCCACTTGCAGCTACTGGTGCGTTTAAATTCCGTACCAGAACTTCACAGTGTCAAGAAGATAATGGGTCTGTAACACTGATGCTGAGCCCTTGGGGGCTGAGTTTTTTGGGGAATTTGCTACACACGTTGCAGAGCTCTGGTGATCATCATCAGGTACAGGCAACTCAGGTGACATCAGAGCCAGCCAGGCCAGTAGGCGAGAGTGAGACAATGAAGCCCAGACCCCCACCTACTTTCACTGGGTAAAACACCCTGTCAGCGTCCATTTCCACCTTTCCCCACCCTTCAGGCAGCAGCCCCAGCCTCCCCACCCTCCCTCTGATCACTCAGCTATGCCTGCTCCTGCTGCCCCAGCTGTAGAAGTTTCCAGCTCGTGCATTCAGTTATCAATCAATGCAGATCTCAGCTGCAGTTGGGCTGGAGCGGACAAACCAGCCTTTCTTTATGCCAACAGGGAATGCTTGAAATAACTGGACACACAACTCTGATTGATGCAGCCACGGTTTACACACCACACTTTAGACAGTTTAAAATCGCTGGAATTAATAGCCTATTATTAGATAGTGGGGGGGGGGGGAGGGGAAGGAGAGGCAAGAAAATACCTTTTTATGGTCTTCTCATTTAAATCTATTTATTTGATTTTGCGGAGTGTGAAGTGACAGGGGAGATGTGTGTGTGTGTGTGTGTGTGTGTGTGTGTGTGTGTGTGTGTGTAAGGAGGGGTGTTCTTACCACCCTGCTGAGTCCCCTGAGGGGCTTCAGCCAGCTTGGCACCAACCCACCCACCACATTCATTTTGCAAATGATGCGGATCCGTGTGGTTGAGCAAGGGAGGGGTTAAAGAGACCAGGGAGTCCTGGACTGACGAAGGGAGAGTGAGGGTTGCTTGGCTCCCTTGCTTTCATGCCAGGCTCTGCTAGCCAGCTGCAGTGAGGGGAAATGGAGTTTAAAACCCCTGGTAAGACATTTTTCCTTGGTCTGAACATTGTTTAAATTCCTGAAGTGGGTGATCCCTGTAATAAATACCTTGGACTTTGTAAGACAGATATATTTACTCAAGTTTAAAGTTTGGATTTTGATGGATATGCACTTGGGAATGCATGGGACTGGAGTGTTTGTTATATGTTGGAACCCGTTCAATGCGCACAACGAGTTAAGAGAACTCCATTTATAGCAAAGCAGAATGTCTTAACCATTCCTTGTGGTCACTGTGTCGAAGTCTGTGCTTCATCCCATATTTTGAACGTTGCTGGCCTTCCCAAAACATTAGCTGACAGGGATGAGGGGGGACGGTTGGCCCAAAATACCCAAAGCACTTTCTCAAGACTTGTGTGCGAATGAAGCCTTGAACCACACCACCTTGGAAAGGAGCTCTCCAACAAAGTGCAGAGGCAGGGGGTAGAGATGGGAAAATCTGTGTGCTCGAACTCACGTCCTATTTTCCTATAAGGTTACTGGCTCAGCTGTGATTATATATTGTAGGACAAAAGATTCACTCTATGATTTTAAATATGGTTCTCTCAGGACACACTCCCTCTTGCCTGGGGTTGGAACACTTGATATTCCGCTAAATAATACCACCTCAACCCTACCACCCCTTGAGCAAAACCAGCAAGCCAGGTAATTCCAAGAAGGCTAGATTAGAATTTCTAGGAACTCGGGTCACCCTTGCCATCTGTGTAGAAAAGGGCACATTTCCTCACAGCCCCCAGGTGATGTGACCCACCTGCCCTTCTCTCCTTGGTGAATAACAGCATTCATTATTCCAGACCGACTGGCAAAATGAACAGCTGACTGACCATCATGAATCTCACTTAATGGTTTGGTTTGGTTTTCCTAAGGAGGTCCCCGTCCAACCACAAATCTGTCTGGAGCTCCATGACCTCGCTGAACATGTGCCCATGCTCAAGGGGGCATGGCCATGAGCCACCGTGTGCATGCTTTGCCATCCCTACCCCGTGATGCAGCTGGAGTTTTGGTTTCCCAACATGGGAATGAGTTCCCATCTTTTCATGATGGAATGTGTAATGTGGAAAACCATCTCACCTTGGGCTTGACTAGCTGCTCAGGAGCAAAAGCCAAGAGTAAGTTGGAGATTTCTGGCCCATCTGCCCTGGAAAAGGTGATTGCAGGAGGGTTTTTTTTTCATAATCCACCTACAATTAATTTCCCTCTTTTGGCTGGTGCTCAAAGCCACTCGAGCTGGCAACTCCAACATTCTGTCTTGGACCTTTTTGCTGCAGTCAGAAACTGCCTCACAAGATAAAAGACCAATATAACGTTTTGTTTAAGAAAACACATGCCTTTTATAGGCTGCAGTACATGATGTTTGCAACAAGAGGAATAAAGTTGTGAAAGTATTATTTTATATGATGTTGGTGTTATTTTTTTAAACTGCCTAAGCTTCTGATTTTACCCTGGCTGCCAGCACAGGTTTTGTTTTTGGTTTTAAGCTGCTGGGAATTTTTTTCAGCACATTATTAATATTAAAGTGATTTCCAAGGCAGTATTTTCCAGTTAAGTTCATGATTTACTTGGGATTTCATTGTTACTTAAGGGAAGTCACAACAGAACAAGTCACACAGAACAACTACTAAATAAATTTCTATTTACAGATTTTTTTCCCCCTGTGTGTTAACGTAACCAGCCCTTAATACTGGTTGATAACTGGTCTCTTGGGGGTGGTAGGAAGCCATTCATCGTCCCCCACCCCTGGTCCTCACCCACATTTTTGTGACCAAGTTAAAAAATCAGAAAAGGTTATGGGAGTCTTCAAAGGAAAAGGTGCAGACTTAAGTAAATGAGGCTTGGGATACATTCTCATGAGACCAGAGACCATCTCACCCAGCAATTGGCACATTTGGGCTGCTTCAGGTATCTTGTGATTATTGAAGGCACCAAGAGAACCAACAGAACTTCTTCAAAAATTTTAAGATGTTATCATTTGGAGGACATTCATTTAAACATGCCCCACTATAAACTGTACCACTGCATATATAAAGTTATCAGTATCAATAACTGACAGCATAAGCCAACTTTGCTGGTGTGAACACATCTCAGCCCCTGGATTCCTGAATAGGGTGTTTTACTAGATTCAGTTTTGTCTGTTAATTCAGCATTTGGCTCTTTGAATGACCTACAAGTGGTTTGAAATATGGATTTTAGAAGGTGTTTAAAATTCTCTGGACTTCTCCCAAATCAGACTTGCTGAGGATGGGGCTGCAAAACTGTGTATTTTCCTAACTCGACCTTGGAGGAGGAGTAGGGCTTTTATCCTCAGAGTAGGTAGGAAGGGCATTCCAAGGAGCAAACTGGTTTGGGTGAAAGGCATGGGTTCAAGAAAGATGATATGTTTTTTAGTTGCTTTTTGCTGCAGAATTTCTTAGAGCCTTTTATATGCTGATGAGCATTGTGAATCATCATGGGAATATGACATGTAGCCTTTCCCAAACCTATTTGAACTTAGCTTCCTTGGTCATAAAACAAGTGTCCCTTCAAACATAGTTTAGGAAACTCTCAGCTGAGGAAATGAGAAGATGAAATGGAGAGAATTCCCTGTTAACACTTCCTGAGCTCTTAGTAACACAAGGGAATGGAAAGCAAACCCCTGTGTTTCCTTCACCAGAAGCCACAGGCCAGACTTCTGCCAGGTCAGCCTTGCTCTCTGGGTGCTGAGTGAGGAGCCCCTGGCCTATTTGAAATGCTGCATTCAGTAGTCCTGACAACTTCAAGAGGAGAAGAGAATACATTTTCCAAATTGCCAAAAAAAAAAAGGGGGGGCCGCAAAATTGGGACGAGAGCCATTTGTAGGGATAAGAAGAATGGCTTTGAGTTTTCTGCCTGGGAAAACACAGAGACCTGAAAGCTGAATGTTAAGAAGGAAGGCCATCCAAGACTCAGATTTTCGTCTGTTCTGTTTCTCACAAGCTGTGTGACCTTGGGCAAGTACTTTACCAGTCTAAATCTCCATTTTGTTTTATCTAAAACTTGAGTGGCCTACCTACCCATGGAGTTTCTGAGGAAAAAAGTGAAATCAAGTGTGTAAGGTACTCAGGTCAGAGCCCAGAGCTTGGTAGAGACTGACTTACCTGAATAAAACATTCCTTCCTTCTTCCCCCGGATCTGAAGATGAAAGCAACTTCCCTGAACCTGACTTCAATTCAGGAAGCTTTCACTGTGTCCTCAGCCAGAGGAGAACCAGCATCCTGAGCTCAGCCTATAGCATGAGGCCCGACCAGAGAAGGTGTTCAATAAGTATTTTTGTGTGACTGAACAGTTGTATGTGAATCAAAAAGAGAAAGGACCTTGGATCCACAGAGGAAGAAGTGACTCAGGTAGTCTTCTAGTCTTCCCGTACATGGAGCATTGGTGGAAACTCTTTTGGTTTCTCTATCCATTATTTGATCTTCCCCAAGGGAGTCCCTCTGACAGTTTGCCAGACAACCTTTTTGTGGGGGGACAGTCACTTCCTGTCTCCAACATCTAAGAACAGACACAGTTCACTTCAGGAGGATGTCATTCTCTGTACTGTCTGCGAGTAGGTGTGGGGGTTTGTCTGCTGCCCTGTCCATGCTTGTGAGTGGAGAAGGGGATTCGGAGTCTCCACAGTAACCCCACTCATATCTTTCACATCACCCATGTGATGTACAAGCCCCATGATTCAGGGTAAAACGCTCAGTCTTAGCCCTAGGCCTACATATGTAACCAAGCACTTAAAGAGAACTTTATTATAGAGATGAGACTCTTGAAAATAGCCAGAGAAAAGTAGTTAGCATCTAATTTATGAAATGAAATCATAGGTTCTCCCCATATTTAGTGTTTTCATTGGTAAAACAATTATACTGCTTTCAATCCTTATTAACTCTCCTACAGGCAATATTTATCGGTATCCCCCATGACAACATAATTAGTATTCTAAGGATATTTTTCACCAGCTGCTTATGTCTTCAAGTTAAAAGTCAACAGCTAAATATATAGCATGGCAAGAGCATAAACACTGAAATTGATTTTAGTACTCAAAACGACTTGATTATCTATATTTATAGCTGTAATTAGAGAAAGGCTTAATGCCTTATATAATCAGTTCTTTATTGAAAGTTTCATGACAGAGGATTTGATGCTAATTCACCTTGTAGCATCAAGAAACGAGCACCGATTTTAAGCAACACCATTGGCTTTAGCTTCTGGGTTCATTAACTACAAAATATGTTGCCCTACATCATATATAGTACATTAAGGGCTCTTTATTGAGCAGCTTTCAAAGGAGTTTCTATTTCAATTTGCTAACATAATATATGCCTTTCCCCAGTGCCTGGTTGGCTATTTTGGTCTAGGGAATGAGTGACGCTTTTTTTATTATTATTAGAAAAATAATGTTAATTCTGTATAATGTTGATAACATCTCTATTGCAGAGAAATTTCATCTTTTCTACATGAAAGCCTTTTTTATCTGCAGGACTTTTAGAACCCATTTCTACATCTTTATGGTATTCTCTCTGTATCTCTGAAATTGGAGAATTTTTCCCCCAAAGTTTTATTTTTGAAAAGTAAAATTTCCTCGTAAAGGTACTAGCCAGGAGTTATCGAGCGCTTACTATGTCCCAGACCCTTTATGAAGTATACATATTATGTCATTTTATCTTTGTAACGACCTGATGAGGCCACCCTATTATGTGTCTGTTTCACAGATGATGAAATTGAGGGAAGTGACTGATCCAGGATGACCCTGCAGTAAGTGGTGGTTCGGGCAGCCTGGCTTCTGAGAATGAACTCCTGACCTCCCATTACAGCCGCAGACTAGTCAAAGTGAATTCCCAGTGCTCAGACCATTGCCTGCTCCTTCCCCCGTGGTTTTCCTTCTCTTCTTTCTATTTATTTATTTATTTTTTTAATGTTTATTTTTTGAGATAGAGACAAGAGTGTAAGCAGGGGAGGGACAGAGAGAGAGGGAGACACAGAATCCGAAGCAGACTCCAGGCTCTGAGCTGTCAGCAGAGAGCCAGACGCGGGGCTCAAACTCACAAACCATGAGATCGTGATCCGAGCCACAATCGAATGCTTAACCGACTCAGCCACCCAGGCACCCCTTCTTTTCTTCTTAGCATCAACAAACACACATTATATATGCATGTATACGTATATATGTGTGTCATGTATATGCATAAATGTAGTTATATGCATTCACATATACTACATGGGAAGAACATAAACAGTAACTTCAATTTGGCAATTGAAGACCACTTCATTATATTTGTAGCTCTAATTACTTAGGTGATATACACATAATCCTCTGTGCCTCAGTGTCATTTTAGAAATTTTCACACATATTTTCATATAAACCGTTATTCTCATGATCTCATTTATCCTTAGGTTAGCCCTGAGAGATTGACAGGTCCTGTGTTCTTTGGCTTAGTTCAGCAATGAAATGACTTATCCCTGGTGAGTTCACTACTTGTAGCAGAACTCAAACCAGAACCTCCTCACTCCAGCTGTTATTCCAGAATATCAGAATGCCTTGTTGCCTTTCATAGGCCATCAAACAAATAGTAGTTCTCTGGACTATGCAGAAGCTTAACAGATAGAAATAAAAGAACAAACTGCAAGTCAGAAATGCAACATGAAAGTCAGGCACAGTGTTTGTGTAGTAAAGTTTCGCTCTTTTGAGGAATCCACCATCTTTGTTTTCCTCAATTTCTGACCACGTGGCTAACTAGGGCTAAACTCTAGCCCTAGTTATCACCCCAGAGTGTTATAGGACACATGGATATTGATGCGATTCGCCCCACCCCTGCAACTAGATTATGAGTTCACCTCTGTAATCCAGTGTTTAGCACAGGGCCTGGCAGTAGAAGGTACTCAAATATTTATCCACTCATTTATTTGTTTTACATAAATGTTTGCTGAATCTGTCATTGGCAATTAGAAAAGATATAGGGAAAGAGAAAGGGGGAAGAAACTAGGGACATAAATCCCAATTTTAACTACCTTTCCATAGGACTGGTCTCCATCACCTTTCTGATCCCTCTGCCCCAAATACCAAACTTTGGAAAAATTCCTAGGTGTTCCACTTTCGAAGAACAGGCCAGGGCAGGGCTGGTAGTCTCAGAAATGGTCTACAAAAAAGTTCTTTGGGGACTTAATGTGCCCTCCAGGACAGTGGAACCTGTAAAACTTATAGGAGGGAATTCTAGGGAGGAGACCAGTATGGCAAAGCAAACTGCTTCTTCCCACCACAGAGTTAAAAAACAATATCCAGCCTTTAGGTTGTGGGAAAGAGAATGGTGAAATCATTCTCTGTCTGGCACAGTTGCAGACTATTAAGTCGTTTGGGAAATGTGGACTTGTACCAATCTACGAGATTGGCCATGGCCATTTTAATATGTTTTTGAAAATCAGCGAGCGCTTAAAAACTTGTAGTAAAAGCCCTAATAAACTAAATTAGACCAGGACTCTGCCAGAATTGTATTTACCTCTTGAAGTGGAAGGTTAGGAAACCGTGTTCAAAATTAAAGTGAAAAAAGAGAGAGAGAGAGAGAGGAGAAAGAGCAACAGATCTGTGTGTTTAGGGAGTTGCTTGGTTAAAAGTACGAACTGTCCCCTCTCAAAAGCAGCTCATTTTCAAAGTGACAGGTGAGTGCTTTCAATGACACACAGTTTTCATGAATGATGCCACCCGCCATCCCCCTTTTTGGCTTTTGTTTTGTTTTATGAGTCTTATTTGTTTTTACAAGGGTAAGTTTGGAGGGGGAGGGGCGTAGTTACTGCAGCCAGAAGAATAAATGCTTTGTGCATTGTGCATATGCCCATGTAGTATACTGAACAAGTACTAATAAGAATAAAATGATTGGAGCAAATAAAATCACATATGCTTTTTAGTCACCTGGGAGAGGGGCTGTGCCAGCCTTTTTGAGCACATAAAATTCATAATTCTTCACATCTGAATAGCATTATAGAATTTATAAAGCTCTTTCACCTGTATTATCACGCTTGATCCTCAACGGCGTGGTGAGTCAGGAATGATCTGTGTGGTTATCCCATTTTACAGTTCAGGAAAGGGTAAGTGGTTTGTCCAAGTCATGGAGCTACTAGGAGTCAGTCAACACTTCCAACACTCACCCCAGAGCATTCCACTTTGTCCATTGTGACACATGGGATCAGTGGTATGAAACTGAGCAAAGATGTCTAAGGTCACTTTGTGTAGACACGGGAGATGGACATCATCTGTCTCCCTGGACAACAGGGAAATTGTCTACACCAGGAGAAAATCATGGAACTAAGGTTTTATAGAGCCCAGTTCTGACACAGGCTAGCTGTGTCTCTGCTTGAGACATATATGCACAATATGACATTCTACTTCTAGAAAGTGTCATTAAACATCACATGAAACTAATGTAAGTTATTATGTCTGTTGAAACCTAAGAACTCACTGGCTTTGAGACCACTTTTCTGTCCATATTAATGAGGAGCCTGGTGTATTGGTTTCCTATCATACATTGCCACAAACAGTGACTTAAAACAATACATGTGTACTCTGTTACAGTTCTGGAGGTCACAAGGCTAAAATCGAGGGTTCAGCAGGCTGCATTCCTTCTAGGGGGTTGCCTTTTCAGCATCTAGAGGCACTGGCACTTGGCTTGTGGCCCCTTCCTTATCTCATTATCACATCTCCTACTGTTTCCTCCTGCCCCTCCACCTTACAGGGACCCTTATGATTATTTAGGGCCTACTTGTGTAATACAACATAATCTTGCCATCTCAAAATCCTTAACTTAATTCCACCTGCAAAGTGCCTTCTACTGTGTTTGATATCCAGGGATTAGAGCCTGGGCGTGTTTGGGGAGTCATTATTCAGCCTACCACAGCTGGGGTTGACAAAATTTGAGACTGAATTTGTATCTTGCACTCTGTCATTCACAAATAGAATGATAAAGTTCACCAGTGTAAACTGGCCATCCTTCCCCTTCGTCCTCACCGTCCACCTGTATCCTCTGTGAATAAGCATCATGCAGGCAGCCGAAGACCTTTCATAATGAGAAAGAGGACAGAGACAGAGGACAGCTTAGAAGTTTAGGAGCAAGCACATCACTTAGCCTCTTTTTGTATAGGAAAGAATGTTTAATCAGCACATACTGACAGCTTACCCTGAGAGTGTTAATGTTCCTTTGGCCTTCGAACCTTGCCATCTAGATTGGCATCTTCCTCAGCTCTCCCAGGAAGTTAGACACCCTCTCTGGTGCTTCTGGGCACTTGGACCACAACACTGACTTGTAATTTGGAAATCATGTTTTTCTCCCTCACGGGACTCTGCTCCATGAAGGCTGGGTCTGGTTTGTCTCTGTATATTCAAGGATCTGTCTAGCTCCTGCAGGTAAGCCCTTGATAAATGTTTGTGGGATGAGTGTGTTTTAGAGGATGTTATTTTACCTCGTCATGGTACCAGAAGAAAACTCAGTTTTCCATCCTCTCCTTTCCTGGCCTTCATCTTCAGGGCCCTCATTTCAGTTCTGCTGTTATTGACAATGTTTTGCCTCTTGTCAAACACCCAATCTTTACTTAGAAAACTGGCTCTGTGTTTTTTAAGTCCTGAAAACCCAGGGCCCAGAGGAAGCAGAGGTTTCTACACTGAAAGCCAAAAGAATAATTCGGAGCCTATTTCCTTCTCCCAAAGTAGACGATAGGGTATGGAAGCAACCGGACTCAGAGAGAGTGACTCTCTCAGCATATTATTCTCTTTGCTCTGTGAATGCTTACAGGTCTGCACCTTCTGTTTAGTAACAGGGCATCTATCTCCATCCACGTGATGGGTCTTTCCATGCATATCTTCCTGAAATGAAGAGAAGAAACAAAATGCATGGGCATTACCAACAAGTAGTATGTGGATACATCACCATGGTTGTTATTAGTTCCGCCCTTGAGATTTTATTACTACCTCTTGTTAAAATAAAAGTGGATACTTGACAAGAAAAATCTAGTATTGAGGAGGACATCCAAAATTTGTAATTATGACTGCATTTGGGGAACATGTAAATGCAAGAAACGATGATTTCCTCTATATACTCACTCAAGGAAATGTACTTGGGAGCAAAGTGAAAGTCAGATCCAGTCAGACTGGATCAAGTGCCTTTCAACCCTGAGGTCAAGATCCCCAATGCCCTTTTTTCTTTTTGAGCCACCAGAGCTGTTGTGGCACCTAATAGAATATTAAATACTTAGAGAAAAAAAATTGTGGCCAATCAGCAGTGCCATGCACATTGTGTCATACAAATTTCAAACCTTTCTAACCTGACACTTGGACTAATTTCTGTTGTGAGCAGGTCTAAGTGTGGCTTGCTCAGAACTGTGCTAGAAGCCATGCAAGCTGCTGGCCAGCCATCCTTTGCTGGCACAGCTTTACTGCCGGGTAGTTCCTAGTACTCCATAAAAAACACGTGTGTGCGTTGGTTCAAATGAAAGAAGATTTGTCTCCCAGGAAAACCATTGAAACATGGAGAGACTGCAATCTCATTTTCAAATATTAGCTTTCATTTTATGACAGATCATGCTGTTTCATGCAGCATATCTATATTAAAGAGCATGAACAAGTCTGCCTTGTTCTGTTCCGGGCCTGTCCCTCTCTAATGTGCATTTATAAAAACACAGACATATCTGATTCCACACACACTGTACAATATTTTATCGATTACAGTGAAACATAGTTATATCATATTTCCAGGGACTGAGAAAAGAAAACATAGAAAGTGGGAAACACTGAATTTGATTATGCTAGGCATGGAGTTTAAAAGACCTGAATTGTGGGGAGGTCTTATATGTGGGAATAATAAAAATAGGTTTTACTAAAAAAAAAAAAAAAACCCACCCGTTTATGAACCATCTGACATATCCCCAGCATACTCCTTTGTGTCTAGACACACAGTACATAGGGCAGGCTACTTTTCTTTTTCAGATCCTTCTTCTGCTCTCTTTCCCTACTGCCAAGCTTTAGTTAAGAGTCCTGAAGTCTCTGGTCCAGATTATTCCAATGGTTTTCTAACTAGCTTCCAGGTGCCCCTTCCTCTGTGGCCAGCAAACATTATGCAAAAGACAAATCTACGTTAAAAGCTTTGAAGTCTCCTGATGGGCTGGACTGACATGGCTCAAAGTCCCTTAAACCACCCAGAAAATAATTTAAGCTCCAAGATCAGATAAATGTTTGCCTTTATTTTCTTCTTTTCTGTCAAATTCTCACATTTAACTATTTTAATGCATCGGGCAATTAGTGTTTCCAATGAGATAATTTTTTTTTTTTTTTTTACCAAATAGATTTCCAACCTTGTCTTTATCAATCCTTCTCTTCCAACTCTGATCCATGCTTTCTTTCATGACGTGTGAGTAGGTGTTTCAGACACCAGGGTCTGTTTCTGGGTTCTCTGCTCTACTCTTATCTTCTCTGCTTATTTCTTCCCAAACACAATTCTGATGGAAGGAAGTCATTTTTGCATTGTTTTAATGTCAGGTAGGTATAGCAACTCCCTTCATTAGTACAGTCTCTTAAATTTTTCTAGCTGTTATTAGTTTTTTTTCTTCAAGTAAGTGTTAGAATCATTTTTGAAGTGATTATATGTATTTACATGTCCTGCAGAAGTCTTGATTATCATGTCATTAGTCCTAAAAATGAATTTTGAGAAAATTTACATCTTTACATTATTTGGTCTTCTCATATAGAAACATGGCACGATTGCTCATCTTTTCATCTCCTTTTATGTCTCTAATAATGTTAAATTTGTTTTTTATATGAGCCCAAGACATCTTATGGTTTTGTAGTTTTTTCTCAGTTGCTTTATATTTTTGATGGTCTTCCAGATGCAATCTTTTCCCATTATATTTTCTAGCTGGTTATTGCTATTACAAAAGAAAACTACTGACTTTTTAATGTTTATTTCATACTTAATGACCTTACTGAACTCATCTATTCCAATATTTTTTTGGATGATTCTCCTGGGTTTCTTAAGAGGATATTTTCTGAACATAGTGATATATATTTTTTCTTTTCCAGTAGGCAAAGGTCATACACCTCATTTCTGTTCTGGTTCTCATTACATGGGCTTGATCTTCCAGAACAATGTGAAATCACAAACTCAACTTTGATCCCCCACCTTTGATACATTCTCTCCCCACCACTACCTCCAAATATCCTCACTTTTCCTGGCATTTTCACTTGACTCTCCTTAGTGAATTTCAACATCTCTTTGTGTGTTGATAACTTTCCCATACTGACCCCATGGAACTTCATCTACTAGTCAGCCAGGTGCACCAGCGAGGGTGGCCAAATAAAATACAGACATGCAGTTCAATTTGAATTTTAGGTAAGCAACAAATATATTTTTGGCATAAGTATGTCCCATGCAATATTTGGGACAACTTATAATAAGAAAATCACTTGTTGGGGCACCTGGGTGGCTCAGTTCATTAGGTGTCCGACTTCAGCTCAGGTCATGATCTCACGGTTTGTGGGTTTGAGCCCCATGTCAGGCTCTGTGCTGACAGCTCAGAGCCTGGAGCCTGCTTTGGATTCTGTGTCTCCCTTTCTCTCTGCCCCTCCTCTGCTCATGTTCTGTCTCTCTCTATCTCTCAAGAATAAATAAACATTAAAAAAATTTTTTTAAAGAAAATCACCTGTTATTTATCTGAAATTCAGATTTAACAGGGAGCCCTGTGTTTTTTTATTTGGTAAATACGGAAACTTTAGTGCCAGTTCCAACTGCTAAGCCAATTAGGCCAAGTTTACTTCTATGATCCCATGGCTCTATGCTCATATGTATAGGTATCTATTATCATTTTTTAATATTCTACCATAATGATATGTTCATAGGATACTTCATATCCCCAGAACCTTGTAGTAGCTGACATATCCTACCATTTAATGTGTTTGTTAAATGAATTAAAAATATATATGAATAATGGCCAACAGATCATCAATATTTATTGAGTATTACTGGAACACATGCATTGTAAAATGTTTTCGTCTTAAATAGAGGAACAAAAAGGTGTGTGGTATCAGAGCATCCAGGGAAAAGACAAAAGTACAGCCACTTTTCCAGATTTCCAGACTGGAATTTTTTTTAATCCAGAAGATAAGTAAGCATATCACTTTACTTTGGATATTTGAAAGAGCCATGAGCACTGGAGTAGAGTCAGGAAATTTTGGATCTAATCCTGACTCTACCGCGAATTAACTATTTGACCATGGGCAAGTCGCTTCACTTTCCTGGGCCTCGGTTTCTTCGTCTTAAGAGTAGAATAGGAATGGCTGTCAAATTCTTTAGTGGTAAAGTCACCCAAAAATGAGATATTACACAGAACCCCAATATCTAATACAGGTAAAGGTAGAACTCTTCTGGTTGAAAACATAACAGGTCCAGCATCTCCAATTCAACTCCTTGTTGCCTTCCTGAGTAGTCCCATAAGCAACTCTATAACCCAATACCATTGGGCTAGACAGACTTCAAGGCCAGCATACCATCCCACTTTAATATATGTTATGTGTTACTGTAGCATCATACCCAGGTATAGATTACCTGAGAGTGAATGGGTACACACATGTATAGACAGTAACATGGGAAGTAACCAATGCTTGACTTCTGCAGTCTTTGATGAAAAGGAGGAAAACTACTAGTCTGAAAGCATCCCAACTTTCTAGAGTTACACTCTTATCTAATGAGGATATATAGTCATGGTGGTGAGCTGGGATCATGAGAAAATCATTACAAGTTAATTACAAGATTAACTTCTGTTTTGTATGCTGTGCCCCCCCTTGTGTCTCCCCAGAGTAGCCCCAGTCTGTGGGAGAGATTGCTGCTATCGCCTCCTAAGAGGTCTACCTGTGTCTCTGCTGTGGGGACCCACAGTCTGACCACTCTGCCTCTTCAGTAACGACCCTTCCTAAATGTACTTCTGGTCACATCACACTCATTACAGCCTTTCCACCACTACCATTCCCTAAATGCTTTCAACAACTTGACTCTCCATTGCTCTGAAAGTATACAATCCTCAGTGAAACCTAGCATGTCCTACATACCTCTCCAGCATTTTCTCTGCTCCTTAAATCCACACCCCATCCACCATCAGGCCTTTACACATGCTGTGCCTCTGCCTAGAAAACTCTCCCCTTCTTCTTTTCATAGTCAACACCTGCTCATCCTTCAGAGCTCTGCTTCCTCAGCTCTGAGGAGACCACCCTACCATAAGCTGACATGCAGTTCCATATCCTTCCTCTCCATCACCTATTTGTGTACTTATGTGATCAGTGTCTGCCCTCCTTACCAAACCGTAAACTCCATGAAAGGTCAGCACAGGGCCTGACACGTAATTCACTTTTAATAAATATTTGTTGATTAAACTACTAAAGAGCTAGGAAAAATTATTCACACCTTTTACAAAAATGTGCCACAAGCATTAAGAATTAATGAGTGCTTTGGTGAATCAAAAGTAACTTGTAGAAAACAAAAATTTAGCCAATCTGGGATATCGAATTCTCTATTCATCTCTGATAGTTGTGCCTTAATGTTTTATTCATACCAGCCAGGAGGAGGGAAAAACCACTCTAGGATTTTTAACACAGGGGATTTAATCGAAGGGATTGGTTTCATAGGGATAAAAATCTGAAACTAGTACTAGTTATATGACCTCCTTCATCTGCAAAGGAGCCAAGAAAGCAACCCTCCATGTACTTAGAAGGTAGAGAGTCAGAAATAATTGGCCAAAAGCATGAATGAGTACTGTGGCACACAATAAAAATTACTGGGTGAAATAAATAATAAAGTTAAAGACGTGGGTTTAGAATATAAGACAGGCACAACCTCGCCAGGCATATCTATTTTTCTAAATAAAACTATATAACTAGAAAAGGGGGCTGGTAGTGAGACACAAATTGGGAGGGAGAGGGGCAAGAAATGGATGAACTTTCAGACTATGCCTGATTTCTTCTCTGAAATATTACCTAAGTTATGCCTCTCAGAAAACCAGGCACTGTTTATGATCATACATAACTTGCTGGAAACCACTGTCGTGACATAGACATTTCAAAGCCCACGATCAAGACCTCCTGTGAGTTCTGTCCCTCTGTCTCCTTCCTACTCACAATCCCAGCACCACTGGTTTTGACAATTTAATATTACACCCTTTCTGGCTCCATTCTCTTGGACAAAGACATTTTTGGCTGCAGACGGAGGCTTACAAACCACTGTATTTTCATGACCGAATGAAGAGTTTATTTCTCCAATGTACAAAGAGGTGATTACCCAGAGACTTGTCCCCAAAAGCACTCTTAAGATCAAAGACCTTAGCTGAGCTACTGAAGTGTTAATTGGCCAAATACAATTGTCAAAAATTAGTTTCTATGTGAACCAATTAAAACAAGATAATTGGGAGTTGTCAGCACTTCTAAATATTTATACCAGTTGATGCAAATATTTATTTACATATCATCTGTTTGCAATTTTTATCACTTCTGCTCTCTGCAAAGCTGCTCATAAACCATTAGATCATGTCTCTTGATGCTTAAATTAAAATCTAAACTTATTCTAGTCAACTGACAGAAAGCTAAAATATTTTTGTTCAAATTCTTTGGACAATGTGTATTTTTGACAATGTGTTTATATTCCCCATTTGTAATGGAAAGTGATACTGTAGCCATCCTTTCAAAGGGAGATTTCTGATTTTTTTCATAGCCAGTTCATTCTATTTTCCCATGTGGTATTCATTAAGGCAATTCCTAACTTTGTTGATTTTCATTATTATCTATAGAGTGTTAAAATGTGCTTTCACACTTCTGCAATCAGTTAGCAATATCAGCCCAACTTTTGGGCATTCTTTCTACGACTGCACATCAAATCTATGCTAGTCCTAAAATGTCACCCCTGCCCCCACCTCACCCTAAAAATCCTTTCTCCAGTCACACGTCTTTCAACCACCTCAAAGCACATCTTCACTCGCACCTTCCTTATCATTTTGTAATTTGTTTACCTATCTTCTTCTCTTGTCTTCAAAAAATAAAGTTCCCTATGACTTTCTAATGCTAACACTTGCATTAAAATACTTAAAATTGATAAAGTTTATTATTTCTGTTATATGTGACACTCAAATGAATAATGAAAAACCTTGGAGAAAATTCCCTCCACTTAAAAATGACCTCAGTATGGGGGCTCCTGGGTGGCTTAGTCAGTTAATCATCTGACTCTTGGTTTCAGCTCAGATCATGATCTCACAGTCTGTGAGTTTGAGCCCCATTTCAGGCTCTGCACTGACAGTGTGGAGCCTGTTTGGGATTCTCTCTCTCCCTTTCTCTCTGCCCCTCCCATACTCTTTCTTTCTCTCTCAAAAATAAGTAAAGTTAAAAAAAAGAATGATCTCAGTATGCATTATTATATAGTTCCATCTATAGTTTCATCAGTGATTAGTATGTTACTTGCTTTTGTGTGTTCATGTAATTGTGGTATTATATATTCAATTCTGTTAATATATTTTCATTTACCATAATACTATAGGCATTTCCTTTATGTAATTTCAATTCTTCATTAAGTTTTTTTTTTTTTGATGGTTATATGATAGTCTCTTAGTAGACAGATGCATCATGATTTAGTTGAACCATCTCTTACTGGATTAGAGAAGCATTGGAAGGAGTTTGGTGCCTGAATCTGATTATTTGATCCCTCTTCCTGCAGAAGGAAAACATGCACAGAGAACAACAGAGGCAGAGGGGATACAAAGTTCCGGATTCACATTGTGGTTATCAGCTATGGATCATAGCAAAATGCTATATATTATCCAGGGAGAAGTTCACAGAAAAAAATTGGAGAAAAAAAAGAAAATGTTCTTGGTTTCAACTTTGTAAGAATGCCCATCTATAATTCATGACCTGGGAGCATAAACAATTGAACTTAGAAATTTTGTGCCAAGAGATGAGAAGAAATTCTTTGTAACACCAGACTAACCATATCCTTGGAGGCAAAGAGAGAAGGGGAAATCTTCCCATACACTCTGTTTCCTCTCTCAGAGACTGGCATTTGAGACCTCCTAGTCTCATAAAATTAAGAAATTTCAGTGGTGGCCCTCATCTCCATGTCTTCTCGTGTCTCTGTTCTATGCTGTGTATCCTTTTAGTTTTTAATCCGTGGTTGAGCCCTACACTTTGCCCCTCTCCCCTGTACTGAAGTGGACTGAGTGGGTGGGCTCTTTACAATGACTCAGCTTTTTCTCCCTCTTGGAATAAGGTGGTCAAGAGAGAGAAGCACCTGTTTGAACAAAGGCTGTGCCTTCCCCAGGATCTCAATGTCTTGCTCTACTTTTTGTATTTCTCCATCTGTCGAAAGACCCCAGGGAGCAGTGTCTACTGTCTTTGATTCCACACTGGAATCCTGTACAACACTGGTTCTCTAAATATGATGACATCGGTGCATCACCTGGGAAATTGTTAGAAATGCAGATTCTCAAGCTTCACCCAGATCTGTTGTATTGGAATCTCAGGGAGTAGGACACAGAAATCTGAGTTTGAGAACCATTGCTGTAGACCTACCTCTGAATGATACGGCTTTCTTGCTTGCATTTTTCTCTTAATAGGCACTTGCCTTCAACAGATCCCCTAAGACTTGATGGTGCAGCTGCAGATTGCGTGCTCAAGTGGGAAGTTATCTTTTACCATGTGCTCCTCCTCCCTAATTTGCCTTTGCTTAATTTTTAAATTTCTAGACTTCGAGAAAATTATGCTATTTCATTGGTAGTAAGAACTTTTATCTCTGCCACCTTATCCCTCTACAGTAGCAAATGCCTCTAGTGTTTCATTTGCCGTCTCCTTCTCCACTGTTTTCAAACAAACTCAGCTGTTTTTAAAAGTGCAATATGCTTCCTAACTTGACTCCCTACCTTCTCCATATGTGGTATTAATACCCTTGGCTGCATCACAGCACCTTCCCCTCATTCTCTTTCTCTTGCTTTCAGCCCCATTCATTTGTTTTCTTCATATTCTAGATTTTGTTCTTTGAGATCCTCCTTAATAAGAGATGTGAAGTCAGCAATTTCAGAAGCTGCCAAAATATCCATAGTTGAAGCAGATCTTGTTCATGTCTAGTTCTCCTAGTTGGATTATTCTGCCCATCAACCCACCATCTAACCCCATCCAGACTCAAGTGTTGTAGCCCAGCCTGACTTTCCTTAAGGCAGTCTCTTAATCTTAGTAGTACTGACTCTTCAGACTGGATAATTCTTTGTTATGGGGGCTCTTCTGTGTATTGTAAGATGCTTAGTGGCCAGAAGCTCCCCGTCACCAACTTATGATAATCAAAAAATGCCTCCAGACATTGCCAGATGTTCCTCTGGAGGTCAGGGTACAGTTCACTTCAGGCTGGCTATGTCCTTCTCCCTGAATTGTCCATTAAGGACTGATGCATATGATTTCTAATGGCAACCCACCTGCACCTGCATCATTGCTTCAACACCTGTGTTATCTTGGCACTAGTGAAACAATCCCTGCAGGATTCCATCCCAGTGTTCCTAGTCATCCCTCACAGTCCTGTCCATATGTCATGTAACAACATCCAGCATGGCTCTCCCATCCCTCCATTCAAGCGGCTTCCAATAGTCCCTCACATCTGAGCATCGTCTGGGGCATTAGTCTCTTTTGTTTTCTTTCTTTAATTTTTGTTGTTTTAAAGCCTCAATCATGCCTCTTTTCTAACTCTCAACTTTAGGAGCATTTAAAATGTTTTAGGTTTGTATCTGTTCAACCTAGCCTCTAAAATCTCTGCATTTCTCCTAAAGAAGTAATTCTCTTTTTTTAATTTTTTAAATGTTTATTTAATTTTGAGAGAGACAGAGAGAATGTGAGTGGGTTAGGGGCAGAGAGAGAGAGAGAGAGAGGGAGACACAGAATCCAAAGCAGGCTCCAGGCTCTGAGCTGTCAGCACAGAGCCCGACGCGGGGTTCAAACTCACGAGCTGCAAGATCATGACCTGAGCCGAAGTTGGACATTTAACTGACTGAGCCACCCAGGTGCCCCAAGAAGTAATTCTTTTCCTTCTACTCAGTCATAGCATCTTCCTTCATTTTCTTTCATTTCCAACAGCTCATGTTCTAAATGCAAGATCAAAGCCTGTATTTTAGCCCACTTCCATTCTTCCTTACATCTCTAAGCAAGTCTATCCCAGAAACAGTTCAAGAAAACGGCATTTTATATAAACTTCCTAGCCAAATTCCTGGAGAAATGAATCAGGGACTACACTCCTCTTTAACCATTATTTGAGCCTGTGTCTTTTAAATCCATACCATATCATGTCTTATTTAAGATATAAGCTTAATGGAAAAGAACCCAATTGAAGACCATTGGCAGAGGAGCCCCAGGAGGCTGTGGGCAAGCCACACAAATCAGGAAACCAGTCTTTCCATAGACCCCCTGGAGCCTGTGGAATTCCAAACAAGATAGAAGGGATCCAAAGTTGGATAAACTGAGTAGTGTTCCCAGTGACTAGCACTAAACCCAGTGACTAAGGCCAGACCACTTACTCTCGTTCTTTCTACTCTAGATGAAATCTAGCTGGATTATTTTATTTTTTTTATTTTATTTTACTTTATTTTATTTTACTTTACTTTAATTTTTGGCTACTTAAAGCCCAAATCATCCAATATTGGCCTCAGCAGCAATTCACTATATGGGCACACCCCATTCACGTGAAAACCTGTCACAGTAGCTGTACCAAGATCTGTGGTCGCACGTCTCTAAGTTCTTTGCTCTCCAGATGTTTGTATTTAATCTTAAGGTTTCCAGACGGTGCACTAATGTGTTGGGGATCATGATGCTATCCCTTCACCTCTTCTTCCTCACTAAGTGAGTATCAAAGTATCAATTTCACTGATAGCTGGGGAATATCCAATAAATCTAAAATGTAGGGCAAGTAGGAAACTTCACTGGAGAAACCCAGCCATAGCTTCCCACTACCTTCCACTGAACTGAAGAGACTGGAGCCCAGTGTCAGAGTCACATAACTCACCTATCCAGTCATGGCTGGACCTGAGGGAGCACACACCCAACTTGCAGCATTAACATAGGAACCCAGAATTCTGTGCACACAAGAACCATGGCCCAGTATAGAAGCATGGGCTCGTGGACATCTGGCTTCCCATGGCCTAATAAGTCAACCTCTTCCTCGATGGAGAAGAAAGGGAAGGAAGAGAAACTAGACATGCTTACTCCAAAATATGTCACTCATGGTGTGCATATAGAAGTCTCCTCCAGGAGAACATGGGGAGGCAGAGGAGACATTTCCCCCTCTCCACACTGATTACTTAGTCTGTCTACACTTATCTTCTGTTTTAAGAAAGTTTTCCTATGTGTCAGATGCTATTTTAAGTGCTTTCCACATAGGAACACATTTAATCTTTCCAGTAATCCTAGGGGAAGGCTAGTGTGATCTCTGGTTTACAGAGAAAGAAATTAAGGCTGAAGTAAAGAATTTGATATCTGAACCCAGGTAATTCAGCTCACCCTGTTCTTACTCAGTGGCTTTCTTTTAGGTCCTCAAATAAGACATGCTCTTTCCTACCTCAGGACTTTTGTATAAGCTGTGCCTCCGCCTATAGTGACCTTCCATTTGCTCCCTTCTCAATAAATTACTCTACCCCAGCTTCTGGATTTCAGTTTAAATAGCCCTTTCTAATAAACAGTCCTAATCTGGTACCCCAGATGAGATCAACATCCCCTGTTTTCGTAGACTAGACTCATCACAACTCTTACATTTCAATTTTCTATGCACAGAAAAAAGACAAGTGTTGGAGGGGTTCTAAAATTCTAACAACAGATGCCTTTGAATGATAGAACTGTTGTTATTTTTTGTTTGGTTGAATGGTTTTGCTGTTTGTTTTTGCGTTTTGCCTTCTCTGTTTTTCAAGTTGTCCAGTGATTAGAATATACACCTTACAAGTGGAGTCATTCCAAGTAGTAATGAGGTTTGAGATATGCCAGTGAGTGACTGACCAGCACAAGGCTGCTGATCTTTTGCACTGAGAAATCATTGCATTGAGATCAGGGAGCCAGATGGGTCATGAATACAGATATTACAAATACCAAGAAAGGTGGGATACAAGGGAAAACTGAGAGTCCCATGCTGGAGTCAGAGGGAGGCAGAAATGAGGCATGGAGAGCAGCTGATGGTAAAGGGTAAGATGTGGAAAACAGGGTGCAAGCAATTATGTGCCACAAGAACAGCATAAAAAATGGTGGCTCAAGGGCAGATAGATAGAATTTTGCTTTGGAAGTAGAAGCAACAGTGGCCCCTATTGGAGACAACTGTGGAGGTAGAAAAGCCTGGTTTCCACTCAGGTGAGGAGATGGACTGAGAAGGCATAGAGGGAAGCTTTCTCGCCTTAGAATAGGGGTCCAGAGAACAAAATGAAAGGGACAAGACAAGGATGCTGGAAGGGCATGGACTCAAGAGAGAGGGGTCTGAGTGAGATGGGAAAAAAAGAGGCTAACGAAGCTCAAGCATGGGTTTTCCCACGGCACAGGAGGTACAATTACCAGGCATGAAGGAATCGGAAGGCTGAGAAGCTGGCTGGGCACAGACAGGGCCAGCTCCATGGACAGACACCTGCCGAAGTAGCATAGAACCCCATGCTTGGTTTAATGTCCTGTCATCACTGTCTTGAAGTTCTTGATCATTTTAGAAGAAGGAGCCCCACCTTTTCATGTTTGCCCTGAGCCCTACAAATTATGTAATGTGTCCCGGGCACAGGTATGGTGATAGAAGCAGCATGTGTGTGGGAGGCTGCTGGGCAGATAGGGTCTTATTGGCAGGGAAAGCCTGGAGGTTTATTCATTTAGCTACAAACTATTGAAGAGTGACTATGCATTGAATATTCTGCTAGACACTACAGAGGAGAAAATATGAATAAGAAGTTGCTTAGGTTTGTGCTCTGGTTCATAGGAATTTGAGCCATGGCTTTCCTGCTGTAAGAGTTATAGATCAATATCAATTGAGGTCACTTTTATAAGAAAGAACTCCAGTGTGACTTTTAAGCTTTGTGTATGTGGACTTCAAGATTTTCCATAAGTGACTTCAAAGGAAATGTTTCATTAAAATTGATGGCTAGAAATGTAAACACTGGCCATTAATCAGCTTTCCTATTATCTATAGTAAATTTGAAAAATACTTCATTCCTCACCAAAAGTCATCTCTTTGACATTTGAATAATTAATCCTTAGAAATTCATTATTTAATTATAAGGTTTGGACAGTAGCCTGTGAGACATGAAAGGGCTCTATGAATCTATATTGTCAGCTGACAGGAGATCAAAATTTGAGAAGTGTTTAAAGTAGAAAATATTGTGAGCCAGATAATATTTTAATGATGTCATGGAGGAAAGATCTGAGAGGAACTGAAGTTTTAAGAGATCCTAGGAGTGAAACCTTAGTGAAGTAGCTTGTATTCTGCTTTTTTTATTCTGGCAGGGTTATTACCTTGAAACCTCTAATGTAGAAATCAGAGACCTTTCTAGAGACTGGTACCAGCTAATCAGAGAGAAGTGACTTCCTAGGCAGTGTGTTCTGCTAGAAAAAACACAGAATCAGGAACCAAAAAGTTCTAAGTAGGCTTTGTTCCTAAAACAAAGCACTGTAACCCTCCAGACCTCAGTTTACCCATCTGTAAAGAGAGAGACCAGGTGAGAGGATCTCTATGTTGACCTCTGTGCAGTCAAGTCTGAAGAGTCTGTCTAGCCACCTGCCCTTAAGGAATCCAGCATCCCACAGGGAAATTAAGCCTACTGGTAATTCTAGTAAAAGAAATTAACCTCAAAGAATGAAAGTTTTACTGTTGGATGTGGTGAAAGAAGAGGAAGAAACAAAAAAGAAAATATAAGAAGAAAGAGTAGAGGGTGACAATGGCAAGGACAGTGATGTAAGCCCCATGCAGAAAATGTCTGCAAAACCTTGAGAGTGGACGTGCTCACAGCCGCATCTGGCTTGGGGCCCCATTTTCAGACTTTGGGACAATAGGGGAGTCTAGCACCACTGCAGAACAGTGACTAGTTTAGGAATGAATATTAGGCATCCCTGTCATTCATTGTTCTCCATCTTCCCAGACATTAGGAATTTCTTTTTTTTTTTTAATATATGAAATTTATTGTCAAATTGGTTTCCATACAACACCCAGTGCTCATCCCAACAGGTGCCCTCCTCAATGCCCATCACCCACTTTCCCCTCCCTCCCACCCTCCATCAGCCCTCAGTTTGTTCTCAGTTTTTAAGAGTCTCTTATGCTTTGGCTCTCTCCCACTCTAACCTCCTTTTTTTTTTTTTTTTTCCTTCCCCTCCCCCATGGTCTTCTGTTAAGTTTCTCAGGATCCACATAAGAGTGAAAACATATGGTATCTGTCTTTCTCTGTATGGCTTATTTCACTTAGCATCACACTCTCCAGTTCCATCCACGTTATTACAAAGGGCCATATTACATTCTTTCTCATTGCCACGTAGTACTCCATTGTGTATATAAACCACAATTTCTTTATCCATTCGTCAGTTGATGGACATTTAGGCTCTTTCCATAATTTGGCTATTGTTGAGAGTGCTGTTATAAAAATTGGGGTACAAGTGCCCCTATGCATCAGTACTCCTGTATCTCTTGGGTAAATTCCTAGCAGTGCTACTGCTGGGTCATAGGGTAGGTCTATTTTTAATTTTTTGAGGAACCCCCACACTGTTTTCCAGAGCACCAGCCATTAGGAATTTCTCACCATTCTCTTTTCTGTAAGAGATCAGCCCCACTGCTGCTCAACAAGGTGCCTCAGTTTACTTAGGAATTCAGTTCCTCTCACTTCCTTCTATAGCAGAATGTAACTCCCACACCATCTACTCGAGGTCTAGACCAACCCTGAATTTGCAAACTCATTAATACGTTCTGTGAAGCAAAAGGTCTACTCCTCTGGGCTTCACTCTTTAGTGGCATAAAGGACTTAGTAGAGTTCTTCCAAATGCCACCACAGTTTGTCAAAGAGAAAGTCCAGAGCGGTGGTTTGACCTGCGGGGTGGGAGGTAGGAGGAGAATACCGTTGTGCCCCTTGGGGCCATGTGGCAATGTTTGGAGACACTTGGGTTGTCACAATCGGGGGAGGGAATAATACTGGCATCTAGTGGATAGAGGCCAGGGACACTGCTAAACAAATATTCTGTGAGGCACAGGACAGTCACCATAACAAAGAATTATCTGACCCTAAATGTGAGTAGTAACAAGGTTGAGAAACCCTGAAATAGGGATTTGTTTTTCCATCATATGAGTAAATTCACCCCCCTGTAGAAGGCAAAAGAAGCTAGTCCATTTGGGTTTAATTTTTTTTTCACCGTGTTTTGTTCATTTAAAAACAATTCATACTTATCTTTTTGTCAGTTGAGGGGCTTGAGGTAGAGAATTCCTAAATGAGATATGTGTTTCCTAGGGAATAATTACCTAACCTGTGGATTCCTAGAGTTGTTAGTATCTCTAATAAATTAACCTGTTAGGATCTTAACAGTTACATTTCCAATGGCTCTTCTGTTTCAACACGTCCAAGCATTGGCTACAGCTTTGGCTCAGGCCTCCATCCCTTTTCACCTGAATTCTACCTACTAAGTGAGCCATTAGGTTCAATCCAAACCTGTTCTTTCTCCCGTATTCCCCATCACTGTATGACTGTATCACCTACCCAGTGTACCCTAACCCTTATCTGCCACTCACCTCACATCTAACTGGACTCCTGGTCCTGCAGATACTGCCTCCTTAGCCCCCCGTCCTCCCATCCTGCCTTCTTTCCTTATTTCCTTCCTTCCTTCCTTCCTTCCTTCCTTCCTTCCTTCCTTCCTTCCTTCCTTCTTTCCTTCCTTCCTTCCTTCCTTCTTTCCTTCCTTCCTTCCCATCCATCCATCCATCCATCCATCCATCTTTCTCCCCTGGCTCATTCCCTCAACACTGACATCTGGGTTATTTCAAGAACTCCTCCTGACCACTCTTCCTTTCTCTAGGCAACTTCACTATGAATGCACAGCTATACTGTTACCAGGGTGATGTTTTTGGGTTTTTTTTTTAATGTTCGTTTATTTATTTGGAGGCAGAGAGAAAGAGCATGCATGTACATGTGGGCACAAGCAGGGAAGGGGCAGAGAAAGAATCCCAAGCAGGCTCCACACTGTCAGCACAGAGCCCAATGCATGTTCCATCCCACAAACTGAGGGACCATGACCTGAGCTGAAATCAAGTCAGACACTTAACCAACTGAGCCACCCAGGTGCTCCCGGGGTTTTTGACAAAGCAAATCCATTCATACCTCTCCCCTGTGTCAGAACATCTAAATACCTCTCTTGCTTTCTGGCTAAAGCTCAACCCTTTACCTGGATGGAATGATCTGACTGACTCTTGTTTATCTCTGTACCTACTTCTGGTCACTTTTTCACGTGACCTTTGGCTTAGCTTTTTGGAGCCACTTGATATTGTCATAGCCATGTCCTGTCTCCGTGCCTTTACATGGATTGTTTTTCTTCCAACCTCTTCTGCCTCACACCTGCTCATCTTGGAGTCTCAGCTCCAACGTTACTCCTCTAAGAGAGCTCCCTTGGATCACTTAGGCCATTGTTCCCCAGGTGTGTCCCTCAGAATGCTTGGAAGAAGGGTTCTTCAGTCCCATACATTCAGGACATTACCACTCCCTAGAATTTGTAATAAATATTTGACTATTAAAACCTCTGAAAAAGATTATACTAGAAGGATCCACTTAACCATCTTTAACCCAGTGTTTCCCAAACGTACTTAACATTTAACTTCTTTCTTCCACAAACCCATTTCGACCCTTCTTTGGAAAAATCTGCCTTAATCTGTTTTAGAAAGAATATCCTTTGCTCCTTGAATACCACAGGCCTAGCTCTATCCTAGTGGTTACCACATGTCATTATCATTGTGGAGTCATTTTCTGATAGGCCTTTCATGCAACACAGACCGCAAATGCCTTGGTGATAAAACAGTCACTGTGTTTTGTCAGTGTTTTATATTTAAAACCTAGAACACGTTTTAAATATCTGATATGTATTTGGTAAACAAGTACATGGTTGACTAAAAAAAATACCACTTACTTTGTTGCTATTGATAATTAGCATATATTATTTGAGTAGTGTGTGAAATACAATTATTTTGCCAAAATATGTCCATATGAAAGATAGACTACAATTCACAATATTATTGACATGTTTTCTGCGAGTGCCATGTTTATATGAGTCTCTTAATGTCCTTTATCCTGAAGATAAGAGTGTACACTTGGTCTGACATGTCAACTTGGCTTCAATATAGAAATTTCTATGTTGTTTGGGAGTCATTTTTTTGTTACCATTGCTTTGTGTTTTGTTTTTGAGAGGACCATAACTAAAGATTACATCAATTGTGTATACCTTGAAGAGAACGCTTATATTCCCTATTTGCCAGGAGGATCCTGGTAAGTCCTAGACCTCCCTATACCACTCAGTGGAGGGGTCCCAGTCTGCCAGCTCATTCACCAAGAAAAGATTCTTCCTTTACCTGCCACCAGTTGCAGACCCACTACTACATAGAAGACCCCCACCCCCACCCCAGCTTACCTGCATATGTGCTGAGGGCCTCTCCTCCCTTACAGGTCAGGAGATCTGGATGTGTGCAGACAAGTAGCAGAGTGTGTGGGGAGAGAAAATGCACAAAGCATTAAAAATGACTCAGCAGTTTGAAGAGGGAAAGAACAATGTAATCAGAACAGGTAGCTCTCTGTGAGGTATCCTTAAAGGAAGAAATAAAAAGAACTCTAAAAGAAAGTAACATAAATTCCCAGGGCGACTAGGGAAAGTTATTACAAAGGAACAATCTGAGGGGAAAAAAAAGAATTCTTGGAACTCAAAAACATTGCTAAAAACGGAATTAAGTATATTGAAGCTCAGATGGAAGAATTATCACATGGAGAAGAAAAATGCAAAGAAATAGAAATTATGAGTGCAAAGTGAAAGATACATATGAAGGATACTTATTGTTGGTACAGGGTGAAGAGGCTCAACCTTCTTGAAGACTAATGTTCAAAATGCTTTCTCATTGTAAGCTCATTGTCATAGCAAAAAAAATCCCAAGAAATTTAAATGTTCACTAATCAATATGGGATTGGTTAAATAAATTAAGGCATGTCCATAAATGGATTTCTATGTAGCCACTAAACAAATATACCAACTTGGAATGTATCTCCACAAATATACTAAAAAGAGAACAAAAAGCATAGTATAGAGAATTATATAACATGACCTTGTTTTTGTTGAAAACATTTTAACCACATGTGTGTATGTGTAAAAGGTTTACATATGTATGTGTGCTTTCATAAGCATAAAAAACACTTTAGAATGATACCCTAACACACTATTGACAGTAATTATCTCTGGGAAATGGGAGGCAAGGTGCTTACCTCTTTATCTACTTTAGAATAAATCTGTGAGGTGAGGCTGTGGACTCTTTTACTTCATTTTAGTGCTTTTGTGTATTTTCCAAATCTTCTGTAGTAAAAACTGCTTCTTTGGAGCGCTTGGGGGGCAGGGAGCTCAGTCAGCTGAACGTCTGACTTCAGCTCAGGTCATGATCTCATGGTTCATAAGTCTGACCCCACGTCAGGCTCTCAGCTGTCAGCCTGTTGGTGCAGATCCTGCTTCAGATCCTCTGTCCTGCTCTCTCTCTGCCCTTCCCCTGCTTGTTCTCTCTCTCACTCTCTCAAAAAAAAATAAATAAATAAAAAGAAACTGCTTCCTTAATTTTTTTAACAGTTAAAGCTGGAAAAAATCAAAGCATAAGAGGTCATTTGTAAGCAAATGTGGCAAGGATATGCAAGGGTTTGCTGCATTCTTGGAAAAGGCAGGGTCAAGACTAGAAAAAGAAAAAAAATGGCAGTGGGATTCCAATACCATAAGAGAAACAATTAGAAATGTTTACAAACTTCTTAAAACACTAGTGGGAAAAACTTAAAAACTACTGTAAGAAGGAAGTGAAAAAGCAATCCACTCTGACTTTTTAAAGAAGAGCCCACTTTGGGTCAAATCAAGACCCAAAGTCAAACACAAAAGAAGTTGGAGATGACATTTCTTGTAACCACTTAAGGAACTAGGACAGAATATTTTGATCCAAATGGAAAGTGTAATTCTTGCTACAGTAATTTTTCAGTTTGGACTCAATAAAGATAAATCTAAGTGTCATATGTTAAGCACTTAAAATGGGCAAAGTCTCTGCCAAGTCCTCTGTATGCATATTCCTCTAAAAAGCACAACAATCTCAGGGGAGGTACAGGTGCTGCTCTTATTTGCCTTTTATAGACAAAGGCAGTGAGATACACAAACATCGATGTATGTATATGTGCTTTCATAAGAATAAAAGGCATAAGGTTAAATAATTGGCTGCACATCACACTGGAAATAAGTGGAAGAACCGAGACTCCAACTCATGGCCTTCTGATACCATTGCCTCTACCTCCAGTGGGAGAACCGAGACTCCAACTCATGGCCTTCTGATACCATTGCCTCTACCTCCAGTGGGAGAACCGAGACTCCAACTCATGGCCCTCTGATACCATTGCCTCTACTTCCAGTGGGAGAACCAAGACTCCAACTCATGGCCTCTACTTCCAGTGGGAAAACCGAGACTCCAACTCATGGCCCTCTGATACCATTACCTCTACTTCCAGTGGGAGAACCCAGACTCCAACTCATGGCCTTCTGATACCATTGCCTCTACTTCCAGTGGGAGAACCAAGACTCCAACTCATGACCATCTGATACCATTGCCTCCACCTCCATTGGGAGAACTGAGACTTCAACTCATGACCCTCTGATACCATTGCCTCTACTTCCAGTGGGAGAACCCAGACTCCAACTCATGACCCTCTGATACCATTGCCTCTACTTCCAGTGGGAGAACCAAGACTCCAACTCATGGCCTCTACTTCCAGTGGGAAAACCGAGACTCCAACTCATGACCCTCTGATACCATTACCTCTACTTCCAGTGGGAGAACCCAGACTCCAACTCATGACCCTCTGATACCATTGCCTCTACGTCCAGTGGGAGAACCAAGACTCCAACTCATGACCCTCTGATACCATCACCTCTACTTCCAGTGGGAGAACCCAGACTCCAACTCATGGCCTTCTGATACCATTGCCTCTACCTCCAGTGGAAGAACCGAGACTTCAACTCATGACCCTCTGATACCATTGCCTCTACCTCCAGTGGAAGAACCGAGACTTCAACTCATGACCCTCTGATACCATTGCCTCTACTTCCAGTGGGAGAACCCAGACTCCAACTCATGGCCTTCTGATACCATTGCCTCTACTTCCAGTGGGAGAACCAAGACTCCAACTCATGACCATCTGATACCATTGCCTCCACCTCCAGTGGGAGAACCGAGACTCCCAACTCATGACCCTCTGATACCATTGCCTCTACTTCCAGTGGGAGAACCAAGACTCCAACTCATGGCCTCTACTTCCAGTGGGAGAACCGAGACTCCAACTCATGACCCTCTGATACCATTACCTCTACTTCCAGTGGGAGAACCCAGACTCCAACTCATGGCCTTCTGATACCATTGCCTCTACTTCCAGTGGAAGAACCAAGACTGCAACTCATGGCCTTCTGATACCATTGCCTCTACTTCCAGTGGGAGAACCAAGGCTCCAACTCATGGCCCTCTGATGCTATTGCCTCTACTTCCAGTGGGAGAAACCAGACTCCAACTCATGGCCTTCTGATACCATTGCCTCTACCTCCAGTGGAAGAACCGAGACTTCAACTCATGACCCTCTGATACCATTGCCTCTACTTCCAGTGGGAGAATCGAGACTCCAACTCATGACCCTCTTAGACGATTGCCTGTACCTCCAGTGTGGGAGCCCTGGGCTCTCAAACTCAACATCTGATCCCTGTGCCTATAGCACATAGTCTCAGGTTTTAAAGAACACTTGATCAAAGTGAAGAGGAGTTTCACCTTTTATAACATCGTATTATTATTACCTGATAATTGGCATATTCTACTTTATATAAAACTTGCATCAGTTCATTCTTTTTTTTCCCCACTGTTACAATACCACTGACTATGTTGCCTATGCTGTGGCCTTTATCCCCATGACTTATTCATTCTGTAACTGGAAGCCTGTACCTCCTCCCTCCCCTTCACCTCTTTTGTCCAGCCCCCCTCCTCTGGAAACTATCAGAATGTTCTCTGAATTTATGGGTATCTTTCTTCTTTTTTAGTTTTTCTGTTTCTTTTCTTTTTTAGATTCCACATACAAGTGAAATCATATGATATTTTTCCTTCTGTCTCTGACTTATTTCACTAAGCATAATACCTTCTAGGTCTCTCCATGTCACAAATGGCAAGAGTACATTCTGTTTTATGGCTGACTAATATTCCAGTGTGTGTGTGTGTGTGTGTGTGTGTGTGTGTGTGTGTGTGTGTGTACCACTTCTCTATCTGTTCATCTGCCAATGGACACTTTCTCTGATTTATTTCATGTACTACAATGCCCTCAGGCCCATCTCAGTCCATCTTGTCACAAATCACAAATGGCAGGATTTCCTTCTTTCTCAGGCTGAATAATATTTATAAATATATTCCATAAATATATAGCATATATAATCTTTGTCGATTCATCCATAGATGGACACTTAGATTACTTGAGCTACTTCCATATCTTGGCTCTATAAATAATGTTGCAATAAACATAGGGGTCCATATATCTTTTTGAATTAGTGGTTTTGTTTTCTTTGGGTAAATACCCAGTAGGTGGAATACTGGACCATATGGTACTTCTATTTTTAATTTTTTGAGGAGCATCCATACTGTTTTCCACAGTGGCCACACCAATTTACATTCCCACCAACAGTGCACAAGGGTTTCTTTTTCTTTACATCCTCGCCAGTGCTTATTATTTCTTGTCTTTTTGATTCTAGCAATTCTGACAGGTGTAAGGTAATATCTCACTGTGGTTTTGATTTGCATTTCCCTGATTATGAGTGATGTTGAGCATTGTTTCATGTGTTTCTTGGCTGTCTGTATGTCTTCTTTGGAAAAATGTCTATTCAGGTCCTCTGCCCATTATTTAATCAGATTATTTGTGGGTTGTTTTTTTTTTTTTTGTATTGAGTTGTATAAGTGCTTTATATATTTTGGATATGAACCTCTTATCAGAAATGTCATTTGCAAATATCTTCTCCCACTTAGTAGGTTGCCTTTTCATTTGTTGAAGGTTTCCTTTGCTGTGCAGAAGTGTTTTATTTTGGTGTAGTCCCAGTAGTTTAATTTTGCTTTTGTTTCACTTGCCCTAGGAAACATAGCTACAAAAATGTTGGTACTGGCATCTGTTCATTTTTAAAGTATTTTTTTAAGTTTATTTATTTTTTTGAGAGAGAGAGAGAGAGTGAGCAGGGAAGGGGCAGAAAGAGGGAGAGAGAGAATCCCAAACAGGCTCCTTGCTGTTTCCCCAGAGCCCAATGCGGGGCTCAATCCCACAAACTGTGAGATCATGACCTGAGCTGAATCCAAGAGTTGGACACTTAACCAACTAGGCCCCCCAGGTGCCCTGTTCATTCTTAAATTAATTTCCCAGGTAATTAAAAAAAACTTGTCTCAGCACTCCTGGGAATATGTGAAATAGAGAATAAGTATTCCTACCATAGCAATAAGCAAATAAGTAAAATTAACATAAAATAAAATTTTTTCAAAATTCAGAATAAGAAAGTGGTAGCCACTTCATCTCAAAATTTATAATCTTGGACATGTAGGAACTACTTTATTTTATTGTGCATTGTAGAGAGGAATAGATACATAGGAGATTTTATTCCATATGTTATATCATTCAAACAGTTACACTTGCATTGATGCAATTTTTTGCATATTGTGAAAACTTTAAATAGCAGGCAATTCAAACCAGATACTTCAATGAGCATAGAACATTCTGAAATTACTAAGTAGTCTATTTTTTTAATGAGTGTCAATTGTAGGTTACAGATCATAACCAGATGGGATCAACCACAGGAACCAGGGTAAGAAGTTAAGATAAACAGGTGATGTGTAGAATCCCTTAGTTGAACACTTTGGCCTAGAGATCAGTTGCTCCAGGACCATCAGTTGATAAATCCCAGTGACTGTCAGAGCATAGGAATCTGAAGTCCTAGCAAGGAGACCAAGGAAATCCAAGGGCTTTGAACAAGATCCATTCCATGTGGATCAGGCCCATGTGTGACCATGACCCAGATGCTGACCTTGCTTGTCCTCTGAGGGTGGCTCAGGGGTACTAGGTGGGTGTGGTTCAGGGCAGAGAGATAAGAGGACCTTGCATCTCCACAAGGTGGGAACACAGAGACAAGCCTTCTGTAACTTAAGTTATCCAGGATTGATATCAGAAGGGCCCCATCTATGATTCTCTAAGGACTCCCATGATGGAAGAATGGATTTGGTTGAAGGGTGTGCTAAATAAGGCAAATGGTGGTATTGGTCTCTCGGTCCCTCAAGGAGAGCGAGTTCCTCCTGTCCGGGGCCCCATGCCACTGATGATGTCCTTTTGCCTGGTGTGCTCCAGGAACCCCCATTTGGCTTTTTAACTCCCACCCTGAGGTGGGACTAGTTCCTTTCTAGGGTGGTTAGCAGTAACAAGTGAATCAGTACATGCCAAAGCACCTAGGACAGTTCCTGATGCATTAAGACTCAGCAACATCAACAGGCATTATTAAATATGAATTTTTCTTCAGATATTATCCTAACACTCCCCTCAATCAGACATCCCTGATTTCTCTTTCCACACTGGATCATCAAAGACCACCTCCCCTCCTCTCTGACCACCTTGTGATTTTGCATTACATCATCATGCGATCCCTCCAAACTGTCCAGTTGTCTCCCCTACCAGACAGATGTTATCATGAGAGCAGGCAGTGTATTCTCAGGGCCTAGCACAGTGTGCTGCACATACCAGGCACTGAATACACATTTAGCAAATGAGTTAATTATTCATTTTAAATGCTCTCTTCTTTAAGAATTCAGGTATTTCTTTTTCTAATGTGGAAATAAGCATAGAAAGCCAAAGCAAGCTTTTATGTTCCTCTGTAGTCTATAAAACCTCACCACCACCCACACTGTTCTTGATTGCTTTATTTATTTTGTACCCCAAGAAAAATGATCAGTACCACTGCATTAGGTGGCTTCATAATGCAGTCTCAAGGACAGCTCTGAATAGTTTTCAGGGTAATCAATGATATTGCCATGAAATTGTTGCCCAAATGAAGAAAGAGCTCTTGTCCAGTGAATCCGTGAAGTAACAGACAGTTTTCTTTGTTAATACTTTTGTCACTAAAGAAGAACCTGTTATCTGAAGCAGTAGTAAAAACTTTCCTCAGCAGGTGAGAGCTGTCTAAATTTGTTTCCTAGCAACAAGTTCCTTAGAGGAACTGAAGGGTGCACAATTTGAGAAGAATTTTCAGTACACTTTTTTGTTTGGAGGAGGGAGAGGTGGGGGTGTGTGTTGTCTGTCAGAGCAGTGTTTCTAACTCCTCCTAGTCGGTGACGCATATGACATCTTATTGAGTCACACCATAGGATCCATCTAAAATAGTCGACTCAATAAAAATGTATCAAGCACCTACCTCATGTAAAGAACTCTGAAAGAAGAACTATGCCTGTTCTTTCTGGGGTCAATAGTTCAATAATTTCATAATTTGTCAGTCTAGGAGCCTCACCCCAACCATGTCCATGGATAGTAAATGTGGAATTAGGTGGCTTGCTAAAACACTGAGGGATTTTCCAGTGTGAATGTTAATCTAACCTGAATTACACTCAGCGGTTAGAGCAACGAAGAGTGGAAGAAGGCAATGTGGGAGAGAAATCTGGGACAATGGTACAGTGCAGATGGTCAAGAGAGGAGACATCTTACCCAAGCAAAACTCTCTCCATAGCCACTCTCCCAGCTCCAATATCATGGACTTATTATATCTTCTTAATTTGTTTTCCCAGACAGGTCTTCTGGTAATAAGAACAATAACAGTAAAACACTAAGTAGCATTTATTTCACATGCATTATCTCACTTAACTCTTACAACTATTTGAAATAGCCACATTATTATTTCTATCAGTCCCAGAGCACTGAATCAATTTGTCAAAGTCACACTATTACTAAAAATGGCAGAGCTTGGGGGCGCCTGGGTGGCTCAGTCAGTTGAGTGTCCGACTTTGGCTCAGGTCACGATCTCACAGTTTGTGGGTTCGAGCCCCGCATCAGGCTCTGTGCGGACCGCTTGCTCAGAGCCTGGAGCCTGCTTCAGATTCTGTGTCTCCTACTCTCTCTGCTCCTCCCCCGTTCACGCTTTGTCTCACTCTGTTTCTCAAAAATAAATAAATGTAAAAAAAAAAAAATTAAAAAAAAATGGCAGAGCTTGGAAAAATACTGCTCGCCAAAGTCACTAATCCAGCTTATCCAGATCCACGTAGGGGGGCATGGCAGATCTTGCTTAGGTCCAAGGACACCATGACTTGAGTGTTCAGTCTTAGAGATGACCCAGGATCATGTGAATCTCAGTACACAGATTGTTCATATCAATCATGGGGGCTTACTTGCCATTCCCAGTTAAATCTACTACTTTGAAAAGGACCCCTTTGGATATAACCACAGTATATCCAAAGGGGGGGAAATGGATTTGGAAGCAAACTGAGTTGTCTGGTAGGCTGCCACACCGAACAAATTGCCTGCACAACTGGCAAACTCTTTCCAAGCACAGGCTCAGTCTAATTGTTTCTTCTTTTACTGCCATCTTGAATAAGGAAAAACCTGGCATCGATTCCAGTGCCCCCACCCCAATACTCCCCAGAATAGCTTTTTATTCCTTGGAAAAGAAAACTTGTCCACTTACCCAAATAAGCATGAATTGAGAAGAACATAATTTTTATGAGGAGCTTAATTTAATGGAACAATGTCTCAGAGCTGGGCCTATGAGAATAAGGTGCAATGTCAGTATGAACCAGAAGCCAGAGAATGATGAGTCTAAGCCGTTGAACTAGGCAACTAGACTCTCCATATTTCTCTCTAGCCAGGATCAGATGTGGGAGACAAAGTGAGCATCAAGGGATCTGGAAATTCTAGGAGGGTCCAGGACAGGGAGCTGAGAATGTGGTGAGATATGACAGTTGACTTGCATGTTTTCTTTGTGGGCTACTTCTCTCTGTACCTCTAAGATGAGTTCCCCAATAAAAATGTTTTCATCTCTGGGCCCCTCATGTTTTCAGTCAGTGGCTGTACCTTCAAAGACAATCCAGTGCCTTTTTCATTCTGAATTGGTTGCTCTCTATTTTTTTTTTTTAACACGCTTGTTTTTTGTTTTTGTTTTTCTCTTTGTTTCAGAGGCTGCCCTTTAAAGACAGGCATTTCACTTGCAGCAAAATGTAAGTACATTTCCTCCTTGAAATGGTATCGCCTTCTCAGCTCTAATTCCTAAAACCTCCTCATCTTTAAGGCTCCCATCTCACATTGCTGCCTTTTTAAAGCCTGGCTCAACAAATGCAGCCTCAGTGTGAATCTAATGTTTCACACTGTTGGTTTGTATAGCATCGTGTAATATTTTATAAACCGTTTGGGAAACAGATTGAACCCAATCATGGCTGCCACTACATTGCATCTAAAAAGCTAGAAAAAAAAGTGAGGAGGAGACATTAGGCAGTATTCTTTTAGATATGATGATCATGTGACACCAAACATTTGAATATTCAGCTTCTCTCAAATGGCTAATTTATTACTCTTTGCCCGGTCACTCCTCACAGTCACAGGCTGTTTCACATTTAATAGCAGGGTAGTTATCTTAATAATGCCTCCCTGTGTGTACTGCATTGCAGCCGCTCTGTAAACCCGTGTTCTTTCTAGAACGAATCTCCATGTATTATGTTTCTTTACTCTTGGTACTCTCAGTGTCTATAGCCAAATTACAAACCCCCTCTTTTTTAAAAGACCAAATAAAATTACACCGGGTCCGAACTGGGAGTTCAAAATATGAATGTTCCATCTGTCTCTGGAATAATTTGATAATACTCAAGTTCAAAAAGCAGGGGATAGATGTGAATTCAGGATAAAGACTCTAGCTATTCAAAAGTAGTTCAAATGGTAGTGACTTGCTTGTCACTACAGATAAGTAAGCAGAAGATCAACAACCATAAGGTAGAAGCAGGAGATCAACAACCTTGAGCCAGGTAAACCAAGAATGTGTGGAGAATATATTTTGTCTGTTCTCTAGAATGGATTGATCCCATTGCTATCCACCAAATATTCAAACACTAGCCCAAGCAACATGCATCCTTATTAAAACCATTCAGATTTTATGTCAAAGTATCTGTGTTCACTGGAATTTTTTAAAATGTCAATTTCTGTGTTAGATCACTTTGGTCTTTATTGCATTATCAAGACACCTGCAAGTTATGAATGTTTTAAGCAGCTTTTGCCTGTGAAGCCATGTTGGATTTTAGGAGCAGTCTCCCTTTTCATGTGCCATCATAAGTATTTTATTTGTACACATGTTAACGTCTGACTGTATTCTTTCTTTTGAACATAGATATTGTTCAGGAGAACAGTCTGTGTTTACTTTCCTCCATATTCATATTCCATAGCTCTTTCTCACACTGTATGTGTCTACTTAGGCTTATCACTGATTTTAAATGGTTTAATGTTAAATACTAAGAGATATTTGGAATATGTTCATGGTGACAATTAGACGGAAGGTAGTTTAAGGTGGCATTTTTAGTTATTATTTGCAAGTATGCAACTATGAACACATGTATGACCACTACCTCAAGATCTCTTTATCAAAGTTTTGGTTGAAGCACCTTGCATCTCCCAGGTGGGGAGAGAAATAGCTAGCTGTTCCATGTTAGGGGGTTAATTTGTGATCACTTTACTTTCACACTTTTTTCTCAAGGACATACAAAGTGCTTGGTGACCCCTTTATTAGCAAATACTCTGAGCAGCAACTTTGCACAGAGTTTTGCACCATCCAGACAAAAACAGTTCTTCCCACCTCTCCACGTCATCTCTGAGCTAAACTGGTGGGGAGTTGGTCTGACCCATGGAGTCATGGAAACACATTAAAATCACCAGGCAATTGTGATTTGGGTTCATTTTGGCAGCCAGACTCGATCAGTACCTCAGGAGTTGGCATTACCCCAGTGATGGTTGTATTATACAACCAATACAAATGGAAGACGACCTAATCAGCACGCATTCAGACAAGGCTCAATCTGTAGTGAATGGCAGGAGGTTTTCCAAGTCAAGGCCCTGGAAATGTGTATGGGCCACATAAAATTCCAACTCCTCTGAAGGAGAGCAGCCGTAGCCAAGTCAGGAAGGCATGCCCCCAACAGAGAAAGGGGGTAGGTGATAGAAGAAACTCAGGACTAAAACTCAGAAGGCTTATGTCTGAGTCCCAGATCACTCCCTCAGAAGTGGTATGATTTTGAGAATGTTACTGAACCCCTCAGTTTCAAAGCGTCTTTATTATGGGTTAGAGGAGGAGAAAGGGAAAACATTTTCCTTGCCTCTGTCAAAGGGTTGTTGTGATAATCACATAAGGTAACATTTCGGAAAGATTTTGCCATCTGAAAGTGCTTTGTGTCTTTAAGGGATTCTTGTTACATTATTGGAGGCTCTCTCTCTGTCTCAGCAGGAATCCCTGGGAATCTGGGAGGGGCAAACTTTGGATCTTAAAATCAATACTACACAATAGAATCAAATAGAACCGTATTGGGCCAAAGCAAGGCCCCTGGAAGGACTTGCACCCACATTTTTTGTTTCTCTTTAACTACAAATATTCTTTGGGACCACTGCCTCTGGTGGAAGAGAATTGTCTTCTGGGTGGTATGGGTGAGAAAGTTGCCAAACAAACCTGAATTATCCAGAGGCCTGTAAAATGCGCAATTGCTTTTTAAGAGGCATGGTGATATTGTGTGTTCCTTTCGATTTTTGGCAGTAACGATTTTCTGCAATTTGTGGTTTTGCAATTTCTCTTTACACAGACAACACTCTGGCTCTCATTCAATGCCCCACTGGTTGGGGGGGGCAAGGGGGAGGAGAGAGAAAGAGATTCCCTGGGGCTCTGACCACTCCAGAAAAAGAAGGAAATGTTAATGAAATAAGTCAGAAAGAATGCTTGAGACTAGTGGAAGCTGGTTGGTTAGTGGGGAAGAAAAACTTTTAATAAATTGCATAGTATGGTTAGGATTTTATCTGGGGCTTTTGTGGGCTAGGCAAAGGTCTGTTCCCCTTGACTCTTCTGGACTCTCCACTGAGCTTTGTCTGGATGACAATCTCCATTTTTTCTCTTACTTTGTCCTGTATTCAACCAGCCTAGAGCAGTCCCTTCTGGCAGCTCCCTTTCACTCCTCCTGTCTCTGGTGGGATTCCCTTTCAAAACCCCATCTCTAGGTGCCCACTTGCCAATTGTGTTAATTTGGTTTGTGTAATTTACCTGAAGATCCATGTGCCAGAATTTTCGCCTGTGTTCTGGTTGCATTTTCTTCTTTCCCAGGCCTGAAATGCTCTTTACAGAGGAAGGTCTGTGGCCCATGCTGCAGAGGCAGTGCAGGGATGTAACATGTTGCGTTTATCTAGACCAGAGTAATATGTTCTATTTCTATTCATCACCTCTGCAAAGGTTTTGCTGACTTGTGTTTGCTTTTTTTATGACCGCTAGGCACTGTGCTGAAGGATTTAAAGCCACATCCAGCGTTAACCTTGTATTCCTTCTCTGTTCCCTTCCTTGTATGAAAACAGCCCCCTGTTCTCCACAGAGCAGATTCCCGGCCAGGGCTTATGCCTGTGGTTCCCAGGCTTTCTCTGCACAGAGGCAATTGCACAGGCTGTTTGCTTCGTCTCTTCTCATGACCCAAATGTCACTGCTTCTTTTGCTTCTAGGAGGGATAATTGCTACTCATATGTTAATTGTAGTTTTTGTGTATTTAGGGAAAATAATATTTTCCTGTGTATGTATTCTAAAAGCTTAAGGAATTGGGGCGCCTGGGTGGCTCAGTCAGTTGAGCATCTGACTTCAGCTCAGGTCATGATCTCACAGTTCAATTCGTGGGTTCAAGCCCCTCCTTGGACTCTGTGCTGACAGCTCAGAGCCTGGGCCTGCTTCATATTCTGTGTCTCCCTCTCTCTCTGCCCCTCCCCAGCTTGTGCGTGCTCTCTCTCTCTCTCTCTCTCTCTCTCTCAAAAATAAATAAACATTAAAAAAAAGAATTTAAAAGTTTAGGGAATTGTTTGTGCTATGCCATTATAAATCATGGGATTTTAATTTGGGAAGATGGTTCAACACGATGCAGTTCAACAGCCCACCCCAAGCCGTCTTCCTCACAACATCCTCTCTAGGACCCCTTTCTCTAGCCCATGGAGGTGCAATCATTTTTAATAGCTCAACACTTCAAACTTTCTTTTACTAACCTGAGATAACCTTCAGGTGGCTTGTGCTAGTTTTGCCTTCTGGAGCAGCTCAGAAGTTGACTCCTTCTTCCACATGACAACCCTCCAAATATTTTGGAATCCGATCCCATACACTCTCTGAGCCTTCCTGGTCCAGGCTAAACATCCCCGGTTGCTTTAGCCATCCTTCATATGACTTGGTTTAGTTATCCTTTTCCATTTGCTCCAGTCACATTTTTCAATGTCCCTCTTAAAATATTACGTCCTGAACTGAAAAAAAAAAAAATCACTGCCAAGATGGCTGACCATTGCAGAGCTCCAAGAAAACAAAAAAAAAGTTCTTGTTCTGGACATGTTATTTCTATTACTATAACCTAAGAGTACATCAGAAATTTTAATAGCACTTTAGTCTTGAGGTTAATCCTAAAACCTCTAGATATGCTGTATAAAAGCTGCTATAAAAACGGATTTTTTCCAGTCCTATATTTATGCACTTGGTTTTGAATACTACAACAAACTTGTACCTTTATTCCTGTGACACTTATTAATTTCAGAATACTAGTGGAGATTCTTAGAAGCTTTTTGAATTTGAATTACTTTAAACCCTATTTCAGTTTTGGGACATACTTGATTTGCCTCTTGACTTCATTCAAGAGATTGACAAAAATGGTGTATACCTGGATTTTAAGCTTTTCAGAGGCAGAATCATGTTTTATTCGTTTTCATCTTTGTCTCTCCTGAAATGTCTGTAACATTCTGTTAAACAAGCAGAGGCTCAGAAAGTGCTTTCATGAAATCACCCAACAATATCTAATGCAGGCAGCTTTCCAGCACCCTGACAGCTACTTTAGGTTGTTATCGGTGCTCTTTAGAAATGAAGAGTAAGATGAATCTCACGCTACACTGCTAATGTTGGGAAATATTGTAGCATTATATAGTTCACTAATGGTATGATCTTCAGGGCTAGATTGCCTGGATTCTAACCTTACTAGATTTTGCTAGCTATGAGCTTGGGAGCAAGTTACTCTACCTTTCTAGGTCCACATCCTGATCTGTAAGATGATGACATTATTTTATCTGCCTCATAAGGTTGTTGTGATATTTAAGCAAATTAATCTGTGTAAAGAATATAGAACAGCTATCATGGGGCGCCTGGGTGGCGCAGTCGGTTAAGCGTCCGACTTCAGCCAGGTCACGATCTCGCGGTCTGTGAGTTCGAGCCCCGCGTCGGGCTCTGGGCTGATGGCTCAGAGCCTGGAGCCTGTTTCCGATTCTGTGTCTCCCTCTCTCTGCCCCTCCCCCGTTCATGCTCTGTCTCTCTCTGTCCCAAAAATAAATAAACGTTGAAAAAAAAAAGAATATAGAACAGCTATCAATAATTGAAAACAATAATTAGTGATGGTAATAGTTGTATTGTTGTCATTTTTGTTGTTATTGTCAAGCTATGCTAGTATAACCATGCTATCATTAGAAGAACAAAGGCAATTTGGCAGTTTATTCATAGTGAACCCATATTGACTCCAAATAATAGTTTTATGATCAAAATGTTGTGTAACCTAACTATAACTCAAATGCTTCATGGCCCCTAAGTTTAGGTATGTATTCAAAGGAAACACAAAAATCTAAACAGATGAAAACAATGTAAATTTTTATTAAAGTCCTTTAAAGCGGAATTATATCACATTCCACAGAAAAATATCCTAAAGACCTTTATCCAAATTCCTCATAGTAGCTGCTCAAAAATCTCGTTTCTTCCTCTCCCTACTGCTCTCTATAGCAAAATACTAGTGCATTGCCTAGCTGGCTCAGTGGGAAGAGCACGTGACTCTTGATCATGGGGTTGTGAGTTTGAGCCCCATATTGGGTATAGAGATTACTTAAATAAATAAAACTTCAAAAATTTTTTAATGAAAGCTTGTGTTGCTTTTTTCCTTACTTGCCTCTTCTCTTTCAAAAATGCCCAATTCCAGGGATTAATAAATTGCTTATCTATTGTTTTCTGTCTCCAACAATTCCATTTCTTATGAAATTTCAATGTTGCCCTTCTAGGCTGCTCCTGGAATAAATTATATACACAGGCACACACACGTGTCCATACATATATATGTATATGTGTGTGTGTATACATACATATATGTATGTGTGTGTCTATATTTACTGACATAATGGATGTGTAGCACACAATTTACAAATAAAATAAAATATTTAATACACTTTATTGTAAATTCAATGTAGCCAACTGATTCTCACAGAATGCTTTCACTGATTTTTGCTGAAGTCATATCTGTAGCCCGCCTATGGCTGCAATTGATGAATTAATGTAGTTTACATATAAATGTGGATTACTAATGTGAGCAACTTCTTTACCATATTGGGTAATAGTTTTTGAATACTGTAGACTGTTTCCTCAAAAATCAGGAAGTGATGAGTTTTGAGTATTTCCTTTTTTTTATTATTGAGGTGTGATTGACATACAACATTACAGGAGTTTTAGGCACACAGCAGAATGATCTGATATTTGTGTGTATTACAAAACGATCACTATAAAAGTCTAGTTGACAACCATGACCATACATATTTACAGAATATTTTCCTTGTGATGAGAACTTCTAAGATTTACTCTCTTAGCAACTTTCACATGTGCAGTATAGTATTATTAAGTATAGTTGCCACACTGTGCTTTGCCTTCCCGTGACGTATTTATTTTACAACTGAGAGTTTGTACTTTTTGATCCCCTTCCCCTATTTCACCCACCACCCCCAACCCCTGCCTCTGGCAGCCACCAGTCTGTTCTTCGTACCTGTGAACTCTGCTTTTGGTTTTTGTCTGTTTGTTTTTTAGATTTCACACGTAAGTGAGATCATATGGTATTTGTCTTTCTCTGTCTGACTTATTTCACTTAGCATAATGCTTTCAAGATTCATCTATGTTGTTATAAATGGCAAGATTTCACACTTTTTCAGAGCTGAATTATATTCCATTAGATAGATAGATAGATAGATAGATAGATAGATAGACTGACAGACATCTTGCATGTTCTTTATCCATTCATCTACCAATGGACACTTAGGTTGTTTCCATATGTTGTCTGTTGCAAATAATGGTGCAATGAATGTGGGGGTACGTATATCCTTTCAAGTTAGGTTTTTGTTTTCTTTGGATAAATACCCAGAAGTGGAATTATTGCATCATATTATAGTTCTATTTTTAATTTTCTGAAGAACCTCCATACTGTTTTACACAATGGCTTCACCTATTTACATTCCCACCAAGAATACACAAGGGTGACATCTTCCTGTGGTTTTGATGTGCATTTCCCTGATATTTAGCGATGTTGAGCAGCTTGTCATATACCTGTTGGCCATCTGAATGTCTTCTTTGGAAAAATGTCTATTCAGACCCTCTGCCCATTTTTCAAGTGTTTGGTTGTTTTTTGTTTTGTTTTGTTGCATTGAGTTCTAAGAGTTCTTTATATATTTTGGATATTAATTCCTTATCAGTTGCATGATTTGCAACTATTTTCTCCCATTCGGTGGGTTGCCTTTTCATTTTGTTGGTGGCCTCCTTTACTGTGCAGAAGCTTTTTATTTGATGTATTTCCTTTGTCTTTAATACAAGTAATTTTATTATAATTTTTTATAATTCAGTTTTTAAGAATGGCCATGTTTAACAATCAGCTCACAAATTCCCAAAAGTCTAACAAATGCCGCTTGCGTACTGGCCAGGCCGTTTCTAGTACTCTTTCTCTTTAAACAGCACTGGGGATAGGAAATGGGTGGAAGTGGTAAGATATAACTTTGAATATTGACAAGTATAATTTTTCCCAAGTGATAAATTATTAGCTTTAAAAAATATATGTTTTAGAGTTTTACCGAAGACCAGAAGTTATCTCCCAAGTACAGAAACCACTTTTGACCTCCTTCACTGTTAAAATATGTTTTCACCTTTAGTATTGATTATTGACTTAAAGAAGCTATTATTCTGTCTTTTCTAAACAATTGTTAGGCTACAAAACCAAAAGCTCAGATTAAAAGGGAGTGAGGAGGAGATAATTGTGGGAATATAAATATTTAATGAAATCTGCAAACAGAAAACAAAATTTGATTTGACTTTACACTAACCTGAATTGGAGAGCTCCATAAGAAACAAGTTATCAAGAACCAGGCTTCTCTTTGTGGTCTTGCCTACTTCCGTAGACCAGGTTCATCTACTTACTCCTCAGATTGCCTGTGGCCCAAAATGACAGGCGCAGACATCAAGGAGAGGACATTTTACTTCTGCGTCCCACTGGGGGAATACACATCAATTCCAGAAGTCAAGGAAAGAAATCATGTGGTTCAGATCTTTGTTCCTCAGTAGGACACTGGCCAGAATGAGTGGGATTTGTCAGTTGAAAACATCCCTAGTTCCATTAGCTGTGGCTCCAGCAGAGTTGTGAGAAGGTACAGGACAAGATAAACAAAGAGTGTGGGCAAGGATAGCACCTACAGTATAGTGCTATGAACAGGCAGACACAATGATTCACGTTTTTAGTGCAGTATCCACAAACCCCTTCATTAAAAAGACAAAGTGTTATAAAATATTTCAAGTAAACAGGAAACGAATATAAGGAATACCTATGTAGTATCACTCACAATTAATTTTCCAATATTTCGTCCACATTTTTATGGATTTGAAAAAAAAAAGTTACAAATATTATTACATTTTCATGTGCTCCCTTTCCTGATCCTATTCTGCTGTATCATTTCTCCACAGAGAAAAATACAACCCTGTGTGTTTATCCATGTTTTATCTATTGATGAGTGATATCCACAGTCTTTTAAGTTTTCATAAATGATGTGCCATTCTGCATATTTTTTTTAGTCAACATTATGTTCTTGAGATTTAGCCAAGTGGACACATGACTCTGATTATTTGCTTGAAATCTAGATAATAGTCCTTTGTATAAATACAGTACTGTTTATTAATTTGTTCTACTGACGAACAATTAGGCTATTGCCAATTTTTGCTATTAAAACAAACAAAACAAAACAGTGCTTCAGTGATTATTCTGGTAGCTTTATGCCCCTGAGTAGATTTTTTTCCAGGGTACTTACCTGGGAAATTGTTAGGTTATAAGGTATGTACCTCATAAACATTACTAGATAATGACTAGATAATGCCAAATTGCTCTCCCAATGGTTGACTGGCTTGTAATCCCATGAGCAGTTCATGTGAGTTCCTGCTTCCCAAATCTTTGCCAACATGTTATTTTCAGACGTCAAACTTTTTCAACCCGAAGGGTGTAAAATGGTATCTTAATTTTTCTAATTTTCAATTCCCTAATTTCTAGTGAAGCTAAACATTTTTTATATGTTTATAGATCATTCAGTTTTCCTCTTTTGTGAATTGCCTTTTCACATCCTTTACTATCTTTAAGCTAGTTGCTGTTCTATTTTTATGGATTTGTAGAAGTTTTTTATCTATTCTGATAATAAACTTTTGTGTGTTATGTGTAAATGTCTTTTCCTAGGCATTGACCTACTTTTTACTTACACGTACTAATTTTTATTATGGAAATATTTACATTTTATGGCATCTAAGTGATTGAACATTTCACTTGGGTTTTATTTCTTCCCTATTCTAATGTTGTAAACTTATTCTTCTATATTTTGTTTTAAAAGTTATAAAGTTTTGATTTCCACTTTATGTTTTTGATTCATATGGAATTTATATTACATATGGTGTGAGGTAGAGATCCAAATGAAAATTTTTCTCTATGGGAAACTAGTGGTACTCTCATAAATAGTCCTGATTTCCTCCATTGAATTGTTATACCATCTCTGTATTAAACTTGGCTTCCATAAATCTAAGGAATCTAAGTCTGTCCAGTAGTCTGTTGGTCTGTCTTTTCACCTGAAACACATTATCTTAAATATTCTAGCTTTCTGTTAACTCATAGTATCTGAGGGCAAGGTATTATACCTTGATCTTTTTCTTCAGTATTGTGTAGGGTATTCTTTGCCTTTTACTTTTTCAAGTGAATTTTGAGATCAGTTTGTCATTTTCCACAAAAGTCTCTATTAGAAATTTTATTGCAATCGCATTGAAGGTATAGATCAATCAGGAGAGTTAACAGTTTCCCATCCATGAGCATGATATGCTGTGCAGAGTATTTGATGTTTTTATGAACCTTTATTTGTTTTTCCTTTATAATGGTTACTTCTGGTATATTTATTACTCATTACAGTTCATTGCTATGTGATTGATCTTTTTTCTATTACCTTTTCTAAATGGTTATTGATGCTGTTTATAACTACAGTTGATTTTAAGGTTTGGTTTTTAATCCAACGACCCTGTTAATCTTCCCCAAAGGTTTTAATGGTATCTCTGTAGATTATCTAAGGATTTCCTACAGACAATCATATATTCTGCAAATATGAGTAATTTGATGTCATTCTTTCTCATTTTTGTGTCTTTGATTTTTTGTTTGTTTTTATTATTTTTTGTGGGTTTCCAATTATTCTGAATACCAGGGTGATGACAGCCATCCTTGACATGTTTCTGACCTTAATAAAAAAAGTATTTAAAATTACACTATTAAGAAAAATATTTGCTGTATGTTTTGGTTAAATGATTTCCATTCAATTGAGAAAGATCTTTCTCATTCTCGTTTACAAAAACAAATTTTTTAAATAAGGATTGTGTGTTGAAGTTTATCAAGTATTTTTCTACATCTATTGAGAAAATAATATAGTTTTTTTTTTCTTTTAATTAATTCATGTGGTAGATTATATTCATAGATTTTCTGATGTTCAATTCTAGGCAAACTCTACTCAGTAGTGGTCTTTAAAACTATATTGATATACAATTTACAAGTGTTCTATTTAAATATTTTCATTTATGTTCACTTATGAGAATGCTGTATAGTTCTCTTTTCCCCTCCTTCCTTCCTTCCATTCTTCCTTCTTTTCATTGTAGTATGTACATTTACCTAGTAGTGAGTTTCTTTGTGCTTTAAAAATGTTGCATATATATCTTGCTTTCTTTGAAACTTGCCTCTTTCCCTTCCTCTATCCTACATTCCTCATTCCTCCTTATCTAAAGGTTTTGCTATTATCTCCACTTAGCTCCTACCTAGGAACCCCAGTTCTACAAATCTTTAATAGGGAGTTATGCTCTTACCCCATGGTGATATTGAGAATATTCAAGATCTGAGCCCCCAAGCTAGTGACATTTGGCTCAGTTACTTTTATAAAATGGAGTCTGTATTCTGCAGCCTCCTTAGGCCAAAACTGCAGTCCCAAGCAACAGGTGACATCAACCTTTTTCCTTCTCTTTCGACAAGTTGGAAAGACCCACATTACCTCCTGGTTTCAGGCAGTGAACCTAGCTCCAGATTCCCACTTGACATAAAGCATTTGTAAACCCCGGTCAACTCCAGGGGCTGAGTTCCCAGTCCTCCCTGATTCTAGCCCTTCCTTGTCCTGCTTCCAGACTGAAGCTCAGATAGAGGGCTTTACCTCTCTACTTAATTTCTTCATTTTTCTGTTTTGTCACCTACAAAGTTATGGACTTTGTTTTTTGATAAGGCTAATCTTTTTAATACTTGATTTACTTATGAAGTTGAGTCCCATAAAATTATATAGTTTTCTGGGGGAATGAATTGAGATAATAATGATTTTTGTTTTAAATATAAGAGATAACAACAACAAAAGGAAACACTAGTGTAAAGCTGATGTATGCCCTCTGCCTGGAAAAGCCCCTCTTTTCTTTTCCACCTAAATCTGAATCATCTTCACCTGGCTACTTACTCTAAATTGTGTGTTGTATTCCTTCAATTTAATCTCATAAATATTTATTGGGTGCTGTAATATATTAGGCACTATATTAGTACTAAAAATACAGTAATAAAGGATATGGGAAGCTTCCTGTCTTCATAGAATTATACCTAGTATGGGAAACAAAAACTTACAATACAGTATAATAGAAATACTAATGCTATAGCACTTACAATTAGAGCATCCTACTTAACAATTGATTACATACTGACTTCCATTGTAATTTTTACATATAGGTTAATCATGTTTTCCTAGTTCTGAAAGACCAAAAGATATTCTCTATTTCTCTTATTTGTGTCCCTGATTTAACACGTGGAACCAGAGATCATTTTGCACGTAGAATAGAATAGTCTTTATCCTCCAATGGGGTTACAACAGATTTCAAGGCACCGAAGCACACAGAGAGATTGTTTTAAGTTTAGCTATTATTGCCTTTCATCAATAGGCATTATAGAAGTTACAGGACAATTTGTTGGTACAGTATAATCTTTAAAGTCTGAGAGTTAGAATATGGTTTAGCATAAAACTATTAGAGTTAATTTCAAAAAAATTACCATATTATTGCATCTCCGTGTTAATTTAATTTTAATGGCTAAAGTAACTTTACTCCAGATTTGTGAGCACCGTGTCTTTTAAAAGGACAGAGACAGACCAAATCTCTTTCTTTTAAAATCTTTAAAAATTTTTTTCTTTTTTAAAAGAAAGATTCAGTGTTGTATTTTAAGATACTGTAAAAGCTAACTACCCAGATCATGAATAGATACCAGTTTAAAGTACCTCCAAGGAACTTCTAGCATAAAATCCAGATTTTACTAAAATAAAAGATAATAAGCTGACCCCCACCAAATAGCTATAATAGGAGATGGAAAATACCAAGCGCTGGTGAGGAAGTAGGACAGTTGGCATTCTCATACACTGCTGGTAGACGAGACATTTGGAACAACCACCAATGGGAAATTGGTATTATCTTCTAAAAATGGACATATGCATACCCTATAATTTAGCAACTCCATCCTGATATATAAACCCAACAGTAATGCACTGTGAAATACTATACAGCAATGAGAATATACCATCTACAACTACATGCAACTACATGAGTAAATCTCACAAACAATATTGAATGAGGGAAACCAAGCAATGGAAAGAAAGTGCTAATGTAATTGATAATCATCATGAACTCATTTTGGGAGTTTTGCCAACTATACCTAATCTAAATTTTGGTGGATTGTAACCAGTTGAACCTTATCCGTTTTATCTTTTCTTCCCCAAATGCTACCATGTCAGCATTAGATGGAGCAGATTCAAGTGCCCATCATATAAAATAAGTGTTTGGAAAGACTGACTATAAGACAGAGCTTCAAAACTAAGAAGTCAGTGAGCTAGGACAGGACATGAATGCCACATGTCCGATGAATGAAGCCAAGTCCTAGCCAGATACTTTGTGGCAATAGGAATACAGCAAACAAGAAGTAAAGCTTGAGCAAAGCAGTTGAGGGCCAATAAGAAAATCCAGATCAGAAGGGATCATGCAGCGAGTTAATGTCACCATTTGGGTACTCAACTGCCCAAAGACAGGAAAGAAAGAGGATCTTATACTTGTGAGAAGGACCATGACAGTGGCAAAATAGGGGCACATTCAGATCTGAAGCCAAATACTAGAAGGAGTGGTGTGATAGGGAAGCCAGAAACAGGACTAGCTTACTTAAAACTCTACGGAGATCCCAAGAAGCTCTCAGGTAGACTGACTGTTACAGTTAAGAGATTAGGATGGTCGTGAGCCACCTTCTCATCATGAGAACCAACTCAGGAAAAATATTTAAAGGGCTGAATTTATTAAAATTGTATATACATATATACATCTTAAATATGGAATTATACTTTCAACCTCCAGTTACATTAAGGGATATTTGAAAAATGTTTTTTCATATTAAAATTTAAAACATAGTTATCATGCTCTGTAATTCTGTGCCTTTGAATACATTTCCAGTTAAATGAAACTTCATTGTACCATGGTGGGGAAGCCAGTTGGCCCCAGAGTTCAGCCATAGACAATTATGAAATATCAGGGATCATAAGCAGGAAGGGGGGACAACGTGCTACTTGGAGGGAAGTTGTAAGTCGCACATATGGAATATGGTGGTGAAGCAAGAAGGGAGTGGTGACTTAAAGTCCTGTGTATATGACTGGCTCTTCTTCTCTACTCATAACCTATAAAATTCAGCACATTATTATTTTTTTGATGTTTATTTTTGAGAGAGAGAGAGAGAGAGAGCGGGAGAGAGAGAACATGAGTGGGGGAGGGGCAGAGAGAGAGAGGAAGACACAGAATCTGAAGCAGGCTCCAGGCTCTGAGCTATCAGCACAGAGCCCGACACGGGGTTCGAACCCATGAACCATGAGATCATGACCCGAGCCGAAGTCGGACGCTTAACCGACTGAGCCACCCAGGTGCCTCTCAACACGTTAGTTTTTAAAATGTTAGTAAGCATGTACTATTTGTCAGACACTGTGCTAGGTATACTAAGTAAAGATATAATTCATGGCTAAAGACAGACAATCAATACCTGTGTGACACCAGTGGAGGTGTCAAGGTGAAAATAGGGCAGAATAACTCGAAGGGAATACCTCCTTCTGCAACATTTGCCCCAAATAGGATCATTTTTTAATGATTTTAATGATTTTATCATTTTATTTATCATATTATTTTAACAATTTTTCCTGAATCAGTATCTTCTTCAAGATTTCTTAGACTCCTTGCCTGTGTGCTTGGTACCCAAAGCCACTTTCCCAGAGTTGACTCTCTCAGTTACTCAAAATTGACTGTCTCACAATATTTCCTGAACCTCAGCCTTCAGAGCCCAGCAGCCTAAGGGAGAAATGGAATTGCTCAGCTCCAAGATGCTTTCTCAACAGCAAGGGATGAGAAAGCTGAATGAGTGAGCAATGTCACCACTCATCTTTAACACTGTTTGAGATTTGTCCGCCTGAAGTTAGATGCCCAGTCATTTCCTGAATGCAGGCAGACTACATGCAGCCAGCAGCATTGGGCTAAGCATCACTAGATCTGGAGGACCTTAGCAGAATGGCTGTATCTGCAATTCTAACATGAGTTCTGGCTGGGGAAGGGCTAGTAAAGAGATCAGGCTTTCTAGAATCCCCACCATGGGCTTCAGAAGCTTGTCCCAACTTATCCCTCAATACAAGAGACCATTTAAGCCACAGCTTTACGTTGGTGACAGTTTTAATTTAGGGAAGGATCAGTCAGATGGCCAACTTTTTGTTCCATTAAAATTTCAGTATACTTCCTTATCATAGTAATTATGTTTTTCTAATTGTAATTTTTTTAAAAAAAGGCTTTAACAATATGAATATTTGAATTACCAAACACTTGCTAATTGTTTACTTGTCTGTAGCCTCTTGAAATTTGCTGGGTAGATATCCAAATGGCACAATTTGTATTTTAAATTCTGATATTCAACAGTCCATTTTTTTTTTTTTTTGCAATCTGCAAAATTTAACTAGATAATATTCATCACAAAGAAAAAAATCAAGACCACTTAACCCGAGCTAGAAATGTTGCCTACCTTCCCAGAAACTCAGTGGTCCTTTGCCAAGCACAAGAGTCACAGGGAGGCCTAAAGCTTCTGGTTTCTCAAGATCACTCATTTCATGAGCTTTTTTTTTTTTTTTTAATGTTTATTTATTTTTGAGAGACAGAGCATGAGCAGGGGAGGGGCAGAGAGAGAGGGAGACACAAAATCTGAAGCAGGTTCCAGGCTCTGAGCTGTCAGCACAAAGCCTGACGTGGGGCTCAAACCCATGAACTGTGAGATCATAACCTGAGAGGAAGTCAGATGCTTAACTGACCGAGGCACCCAGGCACCCCAAGCTTTTTTTTTAAGTTTATTTATTTTGAGAGAGAGAGAGAGAGAAAGTGAGCAGGGAAGGGGCAGAGAGAGGAGAGAGAGAATCCCAAGCTAATTCTATGCACTCAGCTCAGAGCCTAATGTGGGGCCCAAATTCACGAATCGTGAGATCATGACCTGAGCTGAAACTAAGAATTAACTGACTGAGCCACCCAACACCCCATTGTATGCTTTATGACTCTCAGTGAGTGAAGGTTCCACCAAATGGAGAGTAATTCTAGTGTTTCATGATGCTTTAAGGAAAACAAAACAAAAACAAAAACAAAACCATCATGGCATCTCAACACAAGATAACAACTTGACTTAGTATCCCACAGTGATGTCTCCTGCCACACTGACTCTTTGAAAGATGGTCCCATAGTGTAGTTTATGGGTGACTTCATGAAGTCTCACTGGTAACTTTGACAATTGGCAGCTTTTACATATCAACCTTAAGATCCAAATCTCTTACCTCCTGTGACTCCATTGTGATTCTTAAATTTTGTCAGTTACATTTTAAAGCTGAGAGCAAACCCTTAAAGTAATACTGATTCATCCAAGTACAAGAGAGATAATTTTACTTACAGTGTTTTAGTGGAGAACATATTCAAGTCCCTTTTAATTATGTCATTAAAATGGAGACTAAATAGAAGTGAGGACTAAGAGACACTATCAACAGAAAAGCAATGCTTAGGAAACTGGAGGACCCTACTTTTATTCTGAACTTTCAAAATGAGCCTGCAGGATCTGTGCTAGTAATTGGTTTCTGTAGTTTTGCTACAGTACTAAGTCATGTTTTATGGATTCTTTTAATAGGCAAGCTGTGTTGCAATTTATTAAATGAGAAGACAGGCAGCATCAACCTACTAAAAGGTCAGAGAGAAAAAAGCAGATGGGTCTCTTCCCCTGAATCAGGTTAAAATGGTCCTGCCTGTCAAGATAGCATCTTTTTGCAGAATATATTATTTGACCAAAAAAGAGGCATCCATAATCAATGTTGCTCTTTTCTATATTCCACAATACCACCACCACCTCTAATCAGATGAGGGAAAAAGTCACTAGTGGTTGCAAAGTGATTCCAAACTCTACTGAGAATATAATTTGGGATATAGACCGACTACCCAGATAGGGGTTTGCTTCCTAATTTGTGTGTTTGAAGCAAACCCACCACATATAGCATCATGGGCAGAGGCTTCGGTGGCGACTAAACTGAGACTTTTTATCTGTTCTGTCTCCACGGAACCAATCTCAATGAGATCAACTCCTTACAGAGACAATAACATCTGTCAGCCTCTGACCCATCTCTGTAGTTCAAGTTAATGGCTGTAGCTCATGTTACAAAGTGCACAGCTATGTTTGTTGGACCCATTTGGTTTCCATCCTTTTCTTATTATTTTCTTTACAAGCCCCTTTTGTATTTGTCCCCTAGTAGAGCTCATGCTTTGAAGAACTTAGCCTACTGAACAAATAGTTAATTAATGATAAATGTTGCAATTTTTATGAATCACAATGGGAAATTACCAATCAGAGCTTTGATTTAGCTGACGTGTTCAGGGTTACCATGTGAGTTGTTATAATTTCGTAAGGAAACAAAACAAAACAAGAACTTCCCATTTTCAATTAGACTTTTTTTAGAAATAGAGACAGTTTGCTATTGGTGTATATAATTCATCACTAAACATTATGCTAAAGTCTAATACATTTTATAAGGGAGCTTCTATGCAGAGAATTTAACGAGTATTTTCAATCCCTACCTGTATCTTGCTTTTTAGGGACAGGCTTCAAGTATCAGTTGCTCATCCTAGAGTTCCCTTTAATTTTCTTCACCTTGGAACACATAGTTATGCAGCATAAGTCAATAGAACATCAAGCCAAAGTTAAAGGTCTTCTGTTTCAGCACGTAGGATGGTTTTCTTCCTAAATCTATGCCTGTCACTAAAATGGTATCTAGAATTTTTCCATTTTCCCTTCATATTTATAAAATGACAGGAGAAACTGCAGTGAACTACTCAGTTGGCAATAAACGTGGCTTTGCAGACAATGGTGGCATTGCTGCTAAAACTTGGCAAGCAGTGCTACATGAGGAGCATTTGATATGCCCTTTGGTAAACTGAGGTACAAGTTTGAATTTGCTACAGGGAAGGACATTTAGGGATTATAATTGTATGGGATACAAAAAAATGCAGTTCATTTGAAAGTTAAACTTCTAAAAGTTGAGCACCGCATGTATTGGAAGTAAGACACAGATTTGCCACAAATATTCCATATGCTAGACTAGCAACGTTAGGTAAGAAAACACTAAATGAGGTATTTCAGAGTTATATACTAGCTACATAATAGCAGTTATTACCATTTACTGTTACAGAGGTGTTGTTATGTGCCAGGCACTAACTGGACATCTTATACACCTGTATTTTGGTCCCCCCCCCCCACAATTACCTGATTGAATCCTGTTAATATGGCAAAATGGGATTGTGTCAGCCTTTCGCTGAAGAAACTGATGGTCAGATATGAAGTATTCTACCTAGGATCACATGTAACTAGAAAGTGGCAGAACTAGAATTAAAATTACTCCACAACCCATGCTCTTTTTTTCCACACTTAATTGTACTGTTCTTAAGATAGTTCACTGAGACTGAATAGAATCGTTACATTCCTTCCTGGCTTCCAACAAGGACTCCGTATGTCTTCTCTCAAGCCACATTCTAGAAAACTTTGTAGATAATGGATGGTAGGCCCTGTCTGTTGCCTGTATTTAATGTATACAAAGCAATATCCTGTTTTAACTACTCTTAATTCTAGAGAAGTAGACAGAATGATGTCCACTAATTGGACTTGTCTGAATGCCTTTGAATGCACCATATTTATTATGTAGGAGAAGGAGATATAGTGTACTCAGTAAACAGCAACCAGGAGGTCTTCAGAAAGAGAGATTAAGGGAGCGCCTGGGTGGCTCAGTTGGTTACGTGTCTGACTCTTGATTTCAGCTTAGATCTTGATCTCACCATTCGTGAATTCAAGCCCCATGTTGGGCTCTGCGTTGACAGTGTGGAACCTGCTTGAGATTCTCTCTCTCTCCTTCTCTCTCTCTTTCTGCCCCTCCCCTGCTATCTCTCATGCTTTCTCTCTCTCTCTCAAAATAAATTAATTAATTAAAATAAGATTAAGAAATGCATCATAGCCAAGGGCCTGACTTTTGTGTCCATTATTTCACTGGCTCTGCATCACAGTGTTTTAGGTATGATATCCATCATGGTCCCCATCCCAGAGAAACCCGGAGAAGTTAACAAGGGCATTTGGCTAATACACTGGGTATTTGAACCCATGTCTGTGTGCCTTCAAAAGTCCACCCCATGGTGCAGAGTGTACAGAGCCCTGGTGTACAACACCTATGAATGATTCATGCACTACTGTCCAGTATCACTGTTTGTCACAAGTTCTTCAAGATCTGTTTTGCCACTCATTTGTCAGTGTGCAGCAATAACCATAGTTTCCATTTATTGTACACCCAGCCTGTGCCAGCTCCTTAACTATGTTCCTTGCATAAGTTATGCCTGAAGAAATAAATATTTGTCGAATGAATGTAAGATTTAGTATGTCATTTAATAATCAGAACAATATTATGAGGCTTAAGTTACTGTTTTCATGTAGCTGGAAGACAGAGGTTTATTGAGGCCATACAGTGAAAAAATCGGGGAGCTGAAATTAAGCAACTATCAGGCCACAAAGCTCATACTCTTCCCTCGAATGACCCTACCAGGAGGTTACCAAGGGTGGAGTTTTGGGGGGATTTTTTTGTTTTGTTTTTTGGTGGTTTTTTTTTTCTTTTAGGTTCTGAGAATTAGATTTTATTACATTTGGCATGGAAATCTACTTAATACTTGTCAAGGATTCCCCTGAAGCAGACCCTGAGGCAAGGATGAAAGTACATGTGGTTTATTAGGAGGCAATTGCAGGAAACATGAGTAACAGAGCGAGGAAGTGAGTCACAGAAGTGAAGGCAAAAAGGTGCCTTCAAGCAAGTTAACGCTGCGGACAATGGGAGCTAGGACCAAGGGAGACAGGGAGACAGTGAGGAGAGCCCACCTGATGGGAACAGCATGGAATGGGGCTGAAAATTCCCAAGTCATGTGACAGCCTCTCTAGAACAGCTCAGGGTGTTATTAAGCAAGTAACTCACCTGTAGCTAAGATCATCCTAACCTTGGAGATTTTCACAAGCAAAAGTTGTTGGAAGACATAAGAAAGAGTAGATCTGATGAGTGGCCAGATACATAATGTTCATGCACAGAAAGTCACATTATAAAAATATAAATTCTCTTCCAATTTGTAAATTCAAAGGAAATCCAATCAAAATACCAATAGGATTATTCACAGAACTTGACAAACAGGATTCTAAACTCTGGAAGAACAAAAGGATAGAATAGGGGCTTTTGTTAGAATAGGCAAGACCATTCTGGAAAGGGTCAAAGGTTGAGCAAACTTGCCATGCATGGATGGCTAGACTTATAAAGTTTCAGTCATTAAGATAGCATGTATTATCACAGATAAATAGATAGACAAATAGATTCTAGAAGAAGACAGACATCCCAAAAAATGGATCTGTAGAAGGCCCCGGTCAATAAAAAACAAATCATGAGATATCCAGTGGGGAAGCATAGACTGCTTTGTAAGTACCATGGGTCTGTTGGCTTTTCATTTGGGGATAAATTAGAAGAGGAATTTTACTTTTTTCCATATGGAAAGCCAATAATCCCATTGTACTTTTTGAGATTTAATCACTGGGGCAGATTCCAGTGCTTCTGGATTTTGTGCTACACCATCATTAGCACTTTTTCTAAGGAAAAAAGAAAAAGCTTCTGTAAAATAGTTTTATTGTATATATTTATCCAGTGGTTGAAACATTGGAGCTCCACTGGCTTGGTATCCTCTCAACAATCCCCACCCCCAATCCCAGTATCTTTATAAAAACAGAAGGCCCATTTTCTCATTAAAAATAAATAAATAAATGAAGCAGAAAATACAACATAACCCAAGGATCCTCCATTCTTTATTTCCTTTGAGAATTTAGGGTTCAAAACACCCAGTTTAGAATCTAGGCAGTGTTGAGATATACCTAGGTACAACATTCCATAGATCCTCTCCTGTATTTTGCCTGCTTCAAAATGCAAGACAAATAAGTTTCATCTCACTGTGAAGTACAGTCTGATGAAACAGTAGTTCAAATGCTCTTCATCTGAGTATCAACTCATAAAAAAGAATGGCAAGGTTGATTAGTAATGTCTGCTATGGGCACAGTAGAAGATAGTGACAGCACACTGGCCAAAAATTTATTATTCTTTAATTTGACAGGTTTCTATCCAGAAGTATAAACCTAATTTTTACATCATTAATCTAGGGAGCTTGGTATTATTATTCAAATAAATAAATACCAATTCTGCCCACAAAGGATTTTTTTCTTAAAACATCCGATCGGGATATGCCACACAAACTAGATCTATACATCATGTTTTTTAGCTCTTTTCAAGTGAAAGGGGGAGGGCATACCCTCAAGAGTTAAGTTATTTGGTTTCATCAAGCCAGCAACTAATTAGGGAATATGGTATTGAGCCAGGGTTTCCCTTCTAAATACAACCGACAATTATATCTGATCATGTATCTAGTATAGCCATCATTTATAATCACTTCAAACCTTATTACTTTTGAAAAATTTTAACAAATTCTCCCATGCAGGGAAGTTAGAGGGCAAGCTAATCTCAATGCATCATTTTACTTACTGAATATACTTATACTTCATCTCTTTCAAAAAAAATTTTGAAGCTGCCTAAAACAATAGCCATATACAATTGTGTGAATCAAAAAAAGATAGTCTTGTTAATAAAACAAGGAAGGTTGGTCATTTTTTCCCAAAGGAAGCCAAATTGTGTTTAGTTAGTATCTTTTTCATTGGTCTCCTTTAACATGGGACCTTTGTATAACTTTGCAGTGGTATAAAATCATGTTTCAACTCTAACTTAGAATAAATAGGTGCTCCCAAAAGCATGACCTGTGATGCAGGGAATAAAGTAATAAAGGCAATCTCACAAAAGTTGGGGCAGGGGGATTTTTTAAAAATGAAGCTTCTGTTTCTAGAGCGGTTTTCATTCTAGTTAAGCCAAAATTTGACTTAGTTGCACTTATATCAGGGAAGACTTTTGTAATGCAGTTAGCAAAGAATGTAAATCTCCTCCTGCCCCAAAGGTTTTCTCTCTGAGGTCCACGTTTCCAGATGAGACATCCATCTCACAACCACCCAGTTTCATTTCCACTTACTGTTTTGTTGCTACAAGACCACCCACCTGACCTCCTCTCATTTGTTGTGGCCCCACCCCAGATGAGGCTTGAATGTGAACACAAAAATGTATGTTCTAACAGGAGAATTAAAAGAAAAAAAAAAAATAGTAACCAGTACTCCTAACTTCTGTAGGAAGAGCTCTTGTGAGTCCATACAAAAGATTCCTGAACTATGAGCGTTAAGAAACTAAAAAGAGGGGTCCCTGGGTGGCTCAGTCAGTTGAACGTCCAACTCTTGATTTCAGTTCAGGTCATGATCTTATGGTTCGAGGGATCAAGCCCCACGTCGGGCTCCACACGCTTAAGGTTCTGTCTCCCTCTTCTCTTCTCCCTCATTCATTCTCGCTCTCTAAAAAACTAAACAAAAAAACAACAAAAAACTAAAAAGAGAAAAATGAAACAAAGGGTGAGGATAGCTTATAAAACAAATGCCAGGAAGTCCTATTCAGACGCTAGAGCTGAGTTACACATCTGTCTCTGAGTCAGTAGTTTGTGTTCTTTTGTATTGAGCGATGGACCTCTTTGAAGAGATAATAAAGAATCTGAAGCATTCCCTCAGAAACAAAAAAGAATGATTTATCAAAAAGCTGCTGTCAGTAAAAAATAATAGGTTTTTTTTTACATCGTAACATTTCCATAACAACTTAATTTTAACTATAATAACACAAATAGATGTTTGAGCACTAATTAGGAAAAATAACTGGAGATATTTTTTCCCAAAATATCATCATAAATCTTTAGAAGTATTTACCTACTTCTGGGCTTGGGGGTTGAGAAGAGAGTTAATACTACAGAGTTATAGCAAGGGGACTGGAAATCCATATGCACATCAAGAAATATGTATTGAATAAATAATAACTCTTGTATGCATTAGCAATCTTTGCATATATAGATGCTATGTTTTAATAAATGAAATAAGTATATCTAAAAGGAAAAAAATCCAAAAGTTGAGAAGCCATTCAGGAACATATTGATGGAGTCATTCTTCCCTCCATATGCTTACTATATGCCCACTCTATTGAGACTGAATTTCAGGGATATCCTGTAGATTGTAAATTCCATGAGGGAAAGTAGCAAGTTGGCTCAAGGCAATTTCAGCTGGCCAGTATTTTGTTGTGAATTTTGTGCTCTGTGGCATAATCACAGAACACAGGCTCACAAGCTAGCTTCCATCTGCCGTGTGGTACCTTTGCGGGTTGATCATGTATGCTAAAAGAATGTAAACTCCTTTATAAATCCAAGGTTGCCACCACTGAACAGGACTTTAGAAATCATGTTATTTCCACTTCTTAACCCTACTGATATACAGTAAGGCCTGCAGGATAAGTTCTGTAAAGTTCCACAGCTAAACCAGTGATGGGACCAAGACTGGAACCCTTGTTATTATGCGCTTTTAACTAAAGAAAAAACTAGGGCAGTAAATCTGTAAAAATAATTATTTAAATGTATTCCTAGGCCAACTTTGCTTGTTTAGTTTCCTCCCACATCTTCAAATGTTTTGTTTTTTTTTTTTTTATTTGAAATACATACACTGTTATAAGATAAAAATAACAATGGAGGGAATCTGGAGTGAGAAAGAGGAGGTGAGAAAAGTTAGGTGAAATAAGAGATTACTTCAGCAGACTAAATGCACCCATAAGGTTCTACCTGGTTACTAACAATGGGTCACCAATTAATGCTGAACTTCTAGCAGCAATTCATAGCAGGCATCAGATAAAAACAATCTAAACCTGAAAAAAATTAATATCCTCTATGATTCCAACTATATGACATTCTGGAAAAGGCACGTATGTAGACAGTCAAAAGATCAGTGGTGGCCAAGAGCTAGGGAGAAAGGAAGGGATTCAACTATTGTTGAAGCCCAGAGGATTTGTAGGGCAGTAAAAATACTCTGATAGTATAATGATGGATAAGTATCGTTATACATTCATCCAAACCCATGTACACCACAAGAATGAGCCTAAATGTCAACTATAGACTTGGGTGATTAATATGTGTCCATATAGGTTCACCTATTCTAACCTATGTACCACTCTGGTGGGGGTATCGGTAATGGAGTCTGTGCGTATGTGAGGGCAAGGTTGTGTGGGAAATCTCTTTAACTTTGTCTCAATTTTGATATTAACTTAAAACTATTCTTAAAAAATTAAAATCTTCATATTAAAAAAAAATCTAGATTTTCGGGAGAAATACAACTGCTCCTAGCCTTGAGGCCTCAATGAAATTTCTCCTGTGGGTTCCTAGAAAATGCATTACTGCTATGATTCAACAGTAAATTTCAACAGGCTGGTTCTTGAGCCATTCTTCAGAGAGGCCAGGAGGAATGCAATGCCCAGGATAGTGGAAGCATCTGGATACGAGGCCAGAATACCACAGTTCAAGCACATAGCTCACTGAGGGTCTGGCTTCATCCAGGGATAATATTTAGACCACCTAGAGGAATAAAGAAAAGTCTGCCTTGCTTGGGCTGTCACTATGTGCCCAGACTGTTCTGAACATTTACATGCTATCTTCCTGGGCAAGCCTCATGGAATATTATTTCTTAAAGCTGATTTTTTTTTTTTTAGGTTTTAAATTAAAAATTTTTTTTAAAGTTAACATGTGCATAAAAGGAAACTGAATAACACAAGAAGCGAAGAACAAAGTCATCCATAATCACAGGCAGTTTACAGTTTGACTTCTAGGTCCCATGTATCTACACAACTGACCATTTTAATGTAATTAAGATCCTAGTTATGTATCAAGCTTTTTTACACACCATGAATTTTACCATTTCAAAGTCCCAAAACTATGAGTAGAGAGCTGAATTTTTAATAAGGACTGAGCAATGGAACATTCAAGGTTACAAAGGTCATATATTCTGTCAAGTATTTGGAGATAGATGTTCACTGTTGCTGAAAATTTTTCTAATACTGAACCAGTAGTCTTCTGTGAAAATTAAAGCATTTCACCAGAACATGTGCCGGAAAATGTTCAGGGAAATAAAGACAAAAATCACAATTCTTCAGCGTTTTGGGATTCCTGAACCACTGCCCCATCCATAATTAGTAACTTATTAGTATTCAAAGCATTCTAGTACCTGAGACAATGCAAGGTATGAATGCTTTCACTGATTTGAAAGTTAGGCTATGAGACAATGCTATGTGGCCAATAGGAGCCTGAGCATCAACATACCAAAGTGAGTTTTTTTACCAAATGAAAGTTATACCAAATGTGCTCTCACTACACTGTCTGTATGGACCAGTGTCTGTATGGACCAGTGTCTGTGTGGACCAGTGTCTGTGTGGACCAATGTCTGTGTGGACCAGTGTCTATGTGGACCAGTGTTTGTGTGGACCAGTGTCTGTGTGGACCAGTGTGCTAAGGGTAGTTAGTTGAGCCTGTTTGTTAGCTCAAACAGTGACTACACTCCTTCTCCACAGCCAGGACCCTCAGGTAGTTCTTTTCCCTTGGTTATGTCTCCAGTATCTTCTTCTCTGTGGACTGCATGCAGTCTGAGTTTCTCCATGACAGAGCTTCTCAACCCTGCCGCACATCAGAACCACCAGGGGGGCTTTGAAAATGCCCCCCATCTAGGCTGCTCCCCAAACCACCGATTTCAGACCCTCTGGTGTGGAACCCGCATAAGACAGAGATAAAGAGAGGACATTGAGAACATGAGCCCTGGATCCCTGGTATTCAGGAAGTGGGAGGAGAGACGGTGAGGAAGGAGACCACTAAAGGAGTCAGGGACCCGTGCCTGGCAGCAGGGCAGGGGAGTCCAATCCCTCCCATCCTGTGGCTCTGACTGCAAATATATGGCATCACTTAGACACAAAGGACCCTGCTCTGTTACCACTTTCTGTACATGCTGCCTCAAGCCAGACCAGTCCTGCCTCTGAAATCCATCAACATTAAGGTTGAAGTGACCACTGTCAGAGAGGGCCAGGAAAGGAAGAGGGAACAGCAAAAGGCAATATGAGGATATTGTGAAAAAGGCGGCAGGGAAAGTGACTCCTGGGTTCTAGCCTACCTTTGACCATGACCATTTGATTCAGTAATGCTCTTTTTTGCCAATCCTGCACTAATGATGTTTGATTGGAGACAGCTGGTCACAACTGATGGTTGTGTCGCCAGAGTTCTTGAGATTGGAGCTATAGAATATACTAGAAAGAACATTAGCGCCTTCGGGTACAGAGAAGGTAGAGAAGGTAGGAGTTAAGTCTAGCTCTTCTCAGGTTTCCTGTTTTTGGGTCACAGCACAGCTCCAAACTCCTGTACTATAGGATTCAGCTCTCTCTGCCAGTGCAATACACCAGGCACAGACATTTGACTCAGAAAAGGACACTCACTCTGCCCTTTAGGCTTGGGCAGTGTGGAAGGGGATACTCCGTATGAGACTCAGACTTATAAAAAGAAAAGAGTACATTTCCACCTTTTCCTTGGCCCCCCAAAGAAGTCAAAATTAATCATATAAATTTAGAAGTGGCTAATTTTTAATGGAAACTTAATCTGCATGTTACCCCCATGAAAAAGTAGTCTGTTTACAAACCAAGAAGGTCAGTATGGTAAGTGTAACCCAATCATGCTTTGTAAACGGGTCAACTTTTCACTGGACTGTTGTATATCACACAGCTTTTACTCAAGCTTGTTAAATTTTAGACATTCAAGACAATCGAGTCTAAAACATTTGAGTACTTTAGTTATATTTTCTCATTACTGGTTAAGCCTCCATATGCTAATAATAAGAATTTATGTAAGAACTGCAAGTGCATTATGGAGAAAAATTAGTAGATGATAATTCTGCGTGAAGAAAGAATGTGTCATGAGCTGAGACCTGCCCCAAAGAGTAGCTGTTTCCATCCTGAATTCCTTCATTGTCCAGCTATGTAAATCGCCAGTGCCAGAGTGAGTCTGTGAGCAGGGCTCACAGGTAGGGCTTAGAAAAGATTAATGAAAACACTTTCAAAGACTCAAGTCAAGTCATTTTATTGGGGAGCAGAGAAGTATTGGTTTTAATCTATTATTTGTCAGCTTAGAAGGAAATACTTATTTGCAAATTACAAAATAAGAAAAATGTGCTATTTCTTTTAGTCTTTCAAAATCCAAGCATTTTCCTCTCGGCAGACACAAGCCTTGCCTCCTCCAGTTCTCTTGCCTTATGAAAGGGTAAATCCCACAGCTCAAGCCCTCCAGACACCTAGATGACATGGTGGGAGCATTTTCCAACAGTGTGTAAAACCCTCCACTTAGACTCTTAGCTTTGCTCCCAGGATGATGCCCTGTTGAAAAACCTTGCCAATTTTCTCACAGTCACCAACCCTCCAGGCTTGGATTCATGGTGTTTGCTTGCTTTTTCATGGTGGAGAATTATTTGGGACTGAGAACTTGGAGTTAAGAATAGAGAAAGGGAAGTTTGCATTCTGAAGGTTTAAGAATGTTAGGAGTAAGAGAGCAGAAAATGCAGCCAGCTTCCCTTGACTACCACCTGCCCATGGTTTGCTTTTCGTGGTGGATGGTTTAGGCCACATGCAATGGTCAATTAATATAAAAATTTTAAGTGTTTAAAAATAATATGTAACACATATTAAGGGCCCACTATGAACCAGGCACATTATATACTATACATAAGAGAGTTAATAATGACCAAAGAGCAGTTGGTATTATCCCTATTTTACAGATACAAAATCAAGCTCAAAGACATAATTAGCTACCTAAGACCACACATGTAGAAAGTGACAAATCAGGAATTCAATCCTAAATCTAGTTCTTTTACCAAACCAGTATTATCTTCTAAGATTATCAAAAGTCACCAAAATAACTTAAGTCAGAATGGGCCTTTGTAATCATTTGTTCATGCATTCATTCTCCATTCATTCATTCATTCATTCATTCAAGTTAGACCTAGCTAGATTACCCAACTTCATACTGATCAACATTACAGGCTTCGAGGTCAAGTCCTAGACATGTCACTTGCCACCTTGGTGCCTTGGTCAACTCACTTAACCTTGGGTTCCTGATTTATCAATAGGAGATTGTGATGGGTTGTTCAAAGGGCTCTTGTAGATTGAATACCTTCTAGCCTTTGGTTTGGCGCCTGGATATTGTAAGCACTCACTAGCTTTATGCTGATGGTAGTCGTGATGACGAAGATGATAGTGCGGTGGTCCTGCAGGTAGAGATGCCATTTCTCTGCTAAGGAAGGCTGGCCCTGGAAAGCTGTGATAATGGCCAGAGACCCTTGAATCCTGGAGCTGATAAAGACCTTTGGGATTTATCTGTTCCCTGCCTCTGGCTACAGATGGAGCTGCAAACACCAGGGCTACATCAATTGTGATGTGCTACACAACTAATTTATTTGCAGGCCTTTAAACACTAACAGTTTCTCTTTTGCTCATGACTCTGGAAAAAGAGGGTAAATCCCACAGCTCAAGCCCTGCAGACACCCAGATGACATGGTGGGAGCATTTTCCAACAGTGTGTAAAACCCTCCACTTAGACTCTTAGCTTCGCTCCCAGGATGATGCTCTGTTGAGAAACCTTGCCAATTTTCTCACAGTCACCAACCCTCCAGGCCACAAGCAAATGAGGACATGAGGACTATTCAGGGGACTCCCTCCCTGCAACCTCCTTCCAGATGTTTGGCACTGTCGGAAACAGGCATAGCCACAGTTTCCTTTGGACAATTTAAGGCATTAATATTAAAGGATGTGTCACCCCAGGTCTAGAAAAGAGGTTACCATGGGCTTTCTTAAGCAGCATTGGACGCTCCAGTGGGGACTTTGGAATCCGAGAGGAAACATGCACTGACTATCTTACCTGAATTCTTGCTCCCACCATGCCCTCACCCCTTCCAAGAGCACTTTTTCAGCTACTTGTCCTGTTCCTCTTCTAATGCCACCCTGAAAACCTCACTACGATTCCTCAACCTAACATATGAAAAAATCGAGACCCTATCGCCAGCTTCTGTAGCAGATTGATGCTGCTGCTCCTAAAAGTCTCTTCTAGAAGTCTAAAATTTTAGCCAAAGAGCCAAGGGAAGGGTTTATAAATTTAACTCTTTCTTGCCTCTGTGTTCACTTGTACGTGATGATTTTATTACAATGACACGGTGTTTTTATTTTCCATGAAACCCCCATCTCATACTTCAGATGGGATTCAGATGGCTTTACCTGACAGGTGAGCTTTGAGGAACTTTCATGACCTGTGGCCTGAACTAGAAATGATATTGCCCTACTATGGCTTAAATGTAATATTTTAAAGATAATATTGGGCCACAGACATGAAAATTATAACAATATTAATAAATTATTGCTGCCATGCTATTTTTTCCCTCTAAACTGGCTCCATTTTGCTTTCTCATTCCCACAGTATGACAGGGTTTTGTTCAGGGGAAACCGTGTGCTTTCTGTGTGGAGCGTGGAGTCTGCCCACCATGGTGCAGAATTCAGAATAAAGGGCTGGTGGAGAAAGAGGACTTCAGAACATACACAGCTTGTCCAGCCCATGGCAGCTACCACTGGTCTCATTATTCATAAAATGATGGGCACGTTCCTTTGCCCTGATGAAATTTCCCAAGTATTAGAGATACAGAGTAACTATACAGAGGAGTAAAAAGAACATCAGCTATGATTTGTTGGGTGCTTATTATATCTCGACACTGTTATGTGGTGTATCTTATGTAAGCTTCCCAACAGCTCTATAGTGTAACTACTATTATTATCTCCATTTCTGAGGGAATCAACTGAGGGAATCATGAGGGATTCATTCTGAGGGAATCATCTCAATCAACTGAGGGAATCGTGAGGGAATCATTCTGAGGGAATCAAGTTCTGTAACAGGACTGCTAATACCGAATCCCCCACTACTGAATGGTAGAGTCAGTATTCCGATGCACATCACAGATCTTCATTTTTAATCACTGTGCTACAATGTGACTCGAATAGTCACGTGTTCTATATCCTTGTTTCAGTTCTGTCAGCAACTCTTGGTCTTCTGTTTCTTCCTCTGTTAAATGAAAAGGTTGGAATAAGTAAGTGTTCCCAGTATCATTTATATCATTGAGATTCAGGGAAGGGAGACAAAAAGGAGAGAAAGAGAGAGAGAGAGAGAGAGAGAGAGAGAGAGAGAGAAAGTCCACCAGCATCTGTTATCACAGGTGAGAGAGAAAAGGAGATGGTAACAGTTTGCCCCTCTAGTTTGTCAGTGAGCATGATGACACCGGTTCAGTGACTTTAACTAGTCTTTAACTAGGGCTAGTTAAAGAAGGTATCCCTTATGTTCCTGATTAATGCTTGTGGCCAATACATAAACTGTTAGATTCTCTCCTTTTTCTCAGCATGTGATTCCTTTTGTAGTGCCATTTTGCCAGGTGTGCTTAGGATCCAAAAGATTTGGCAACACTCACACACGTGTGCACACACACACCGTTCAAGTTAAAGGAAGTAACTTACAGATGCAATTTAGCTGATTATGTGCAATTATGAGCATACGTCTGCCATCCAAACAGAGCACTGCACTGCATTTTGTGTGAGGATTGCCAAAAATAGATTTATCTAAACCATGGTGGCCTAAGAATTATCACACCAAATTTTAACTTTTGGGTATTCAGCTTCCCCAATGTGACTTCCTGTTTTGCAGAAAAGAGCTTGAAGAAATAATATTAAAGGAAGGCTCATACTCATTTCTGCTCACCAAGTGGCTTGTTCAAAACAACATTTTAATGATTTAAGTGTAAATGAATCAGAAGCATATGGATTAGATTTCCCTTAAAATACACAAGGATTTTTAAATGAGGGAGAGTGGAATAAAGAAATTTCCCCAAATTTAGTGCTCCTTGGGATTGCCTTTTCTAATGCTATTAAAAATTGGTGGTGGTGGTAGGGTGGGGCTAGGGTGCTGATTCACTTTGAACTACATTTGGCAAATGAAGGCAGGGGGATGGGGGAAAGGTTCCTAACATCATCTTTAAAAGGGGCCCATACTTCTCCTTGGGCATCGACTAATTCATCCCAACCAGCATTTTTGATGAGTTAAGTGTAAATGAATCAGTAACATACGGATTGCATTTGAAATACACATGGGATTAAAAAATGAAGGAAACAGTGCTTGGTAAAGTATGTCTGGGGTTTTGCCAAACCCAGAATGTTTAAAAAAAAAAAAAAAAAAAAAGAGTTTGAAACAATTGATGAATCCCTGAATCCCTCTCAGGCTTTGCCAACCTCCCCAGGAGGAGTGGACGCTGGGCTGTTTGTGCGACTATTCCAGTCCCCTCCCTCTTAGACAACACTACGGAATAGCCAGGATCCAGCCTTACCTGTGTGGTGCCTGGGTCGCATCCTAATTTTAAGCTTCCACTCTAAAAAGGATCACTTCCCGAGTAGGAGAGGAGGCGAGCTCCTTCCCTCCTTTTGAGAGCATGTGGCTATAGTACATTTGGCTGTTCAGATAATAGTACTTTCGGCTTTCCTGGATAAACATAAAAGGCAAGTGAACAGATACTGGAATCTGCCCCCAACTGAGATCTGCATTTTGTGTTCGCTTTTCGGCACATGAATAAAACATGCGGTGACCTGGTGCTCCATATCCTGCACAGAGCCCCCCCCAAACCAGTGGCTCCTGACTTTTCACCTCCAGGGAACTTATAATCTTCCTCTCCTCCCAGATTCCATAGTTGGAATGATAAGGTCTATATACCAGACTCAATTAACTGAGAAATAATTTTCTCATTTTGTTCATAAACAAAAACTGCCATCATAAGATAACCAACATAAACGTGTTGAATTGGTAGAATCTGAGTTAGAAGAAATACATGTGAGTTGTTCCTTGTGTCTGAACCCAGTTAGCTCTACAACTCCACTGAGTGTTTCTGGCATGCTGGGAATATCTCAGAGAACCTCCTTTCTACCTGCCTGGGTCCCCAAAGGGGCCAGGATCCAAGAGGGAATTATTAGTCTAATGAGTCTGACAGGCATTTTGACGTGGAGAGATTTCCAAAACAGCTCCGATGGAACCCTCTATATCTAAGTCTCCCAAGCATCCTACTATCATTTTAATGAATCTTTCCCCCATACTAGGCAGGTTGAAAGACTTGGTAGCTTGGAGAACAGGGAGAGGCTGACGAGGACTGGTGGGGCCACTGTCTCCCCAGCTGAGTTTCTGATTTCTTAACATGGTCACGAGCCTGTCCCCTTAGCTCTGGAGGCATGCTGCTCTTCATTTGGGGCCTGAAGTCATCCGGCCAGCCCCATTTAAGACCTCTGCAGAGACTTCAATGGTTTCAATCTGTTGCAGCCACCCAAACACCTATTTTATTTTCAAGAAAATTAAGCGTGTGTCGTCAGCAATCGTTAAAGAGCTTAAGAGAAAACTGATTTCATTATTTCCCTGCTGTTTTTTGAGGGCGGGGTGGGGGAGTGGGAGGGAGTGATTATTTGAAGATTTGTATAAAAATTCAAAAGTTAATCTTTTCTCGTCGGGACTTGGGCAAACAGATTCCTACGTGTTTTTTTCAGACGGAATGGGCGGGAAGGCAGTTCTTTTCATAACGTTGGGAAATAAGCTTGATCTCCCCATTCCCAATGAGGCAGACACAGCCCCGGCAGATGCCTCCAGAGACCAATCATCCTGAGATAGCCGTGGAAACAGTTTGACGTTAATGAAAGTGTGCAAAGGAGGTAATAAACCAGGATGGAAGAACCATTTCAGAACAACCTGTGACCCTTTCTGTTTTCTTCCTGCTGCACCCCCTCATGGAACAGTGACACAGGTTATTCAGAGAGAGGAGCCACAATAGGATTAGCAAACACAGGAGAAAAAGAGATTGTTCCCCTGTTCCAGGATCCTTTCCCGTTGTCCAGCACCAGAGTCAAGGTGCAGTCGTAACAATGAGCTGCTCTTTGAAATGAATTATGTCTGTGGCTTATGTACATTTCGTGCTCAAGGGACCAAACCTCAGCACAGAGGCCGAGTCATGGGAGCACGCATATATACTTAGTTTTATTTTAGGAAAGCAGTCAAACCGGGACCCTGCAGTGGGGCCCACTCAGAAACAAGACAGACAGGTTCGCGGGCCATGGCCCAGGAACCTCCAAAGGACTGACATAAGATCGATTGGCCATCCTGAGCCATTTACCAAACAGTTTACATAGACGGGTCCAGGCACTGGATTTAAATTAAATGAAAACTATTGGGAGAATTCCCTATAAAGTGGACTTGATCTATATTAGGGAACAGGCTAATTATAGGGATTGGCATATATGGAATCAAAGTGAAACACTATATGGGACTAGAGAGTGGTGGTCTTTTATACCAGGGTGGTCTGAAACCGGGATTTAATGTATGTACAATATACAAACATTTTTGACAGACCATTAACACCTATAATCTTGTAAATATTTGCAATTTTCTAGATCATAAATATAGCTGCATAAGCAGTTCTTTCAGAACATCATTTATACACCATTAAAGGTTAATTTACAAGTTAGTACCTTATAGAAAGAAGATATGTGGGCTTTATGCTAACTTTCTGTAAAGGGAGACTGGTGTCTCCAAAAGCAATTTGTAGCTCTCCTGTGGGTCTGACTGGGGTCCTATTCAAAGCACTATTTGAATTCTTTTCATCAGCTCATGTTCACAGCAAACTTAATCTTCTGTTTTGGGGGGAGAAAAAACAGAGGGGAGAGAAAGATCTGAGGTCTTCAGGCTGTGCTTCCAAGCATCCGACTGTTTATTTGAACAGTCTCTCTTGACACTATTCTCATTTGTCACAGTCCTCCGATACCTGCTGTTGTACCTTAGCCTCCATCCCGAAGGGCTTCCAACGGTTCATTCTAAACTTTAAGACTCCTCGGTGGGACCAACCAACAATGAAGGTCTGACCTCCGAGGCCGCCGTGGTGTGACATTTCACTTTGTCAAAAGATCAAAGAGGGAAAGGAAGAGAGGCAGGGAAAGGTTTTGTGGGGATTTCCCCCACCCTCCGTCCAGTCAGGCGATACTGGAGTCTCACTAAAGATGGTGAGAGGGACCCAGATTCCTGGAAGAGCTGGCCACAAATCATAGCAATGGAAAGATGCTGGGGTACCGTAGGACGAGAGCATCTCCTCTGTGAGAGTGTTGGTACATGTGGGTCAAATCCATGAGGAGAAAGCCACAGAGTGAGGTCAAGTGACCACAGCGGATTTGCGTTGTCTGTGAAGAGGCTGAACCGTGTGACTTATTCACTATGTGGAGCCTCTCTTCCTCTGCAGAAGGATTCCATCGATTGCCCTTTTCCTGAAACATGAACAGCTGGGTCTGTTGGCTGCATGCCTGCCTGGCCCAGTGTGGGCACTTTTCAGAGCCTCTTTTGCCTCTCAGATCTCCCAAACTTAGACGACTCTTGGTATTTTCCTGCAACTCTGAAGTGTCAGGAGCTCATTAGGACACCAGGAGCAGCTTTTTAAAGTTTTCAGTCTAGATACACACTCGTCCCTTCCTTTTCTGTTGTTCTGGGTAAATTCCCTACGTGTGTCCAGTCTCTCCAGTGCTCTCCTGCCCCCTCAAAGTCACCCATTCTCAGGATAAGATAGCAAGACAGCTCTCTCCTACACTTGTAGCCCCTCAGCATAGTGTGGCAAATAGAACTCAGAGCTGGGCATCTCAAAGTTTAGACCCTAACCTTAGCTATGCTGCTGTCTGACCTTAGAGAAATGACAGTCTACCTGGGCTTCCGTTTTCTCTTTTATAAGTCAACCACCCTGGGCAGTTAATGAGATGACCTCAAAATTCCCTTTCATGACTCATAGTCTGTTTTCCATGGTTCCTTTTGTTCGGGACCCATAAAACCTACTTAGTACCCTCCTCTCCCCACTACAAAGACTTTGTTTTGGGGAGGAAACAGCATTGCCCTCCCCAGAACCCTTCCCCTAGTCCTTAAGCTCTGACCCTACTACCATCACATACTTTCTAGAGGTTTTCTGTGATATTCCCATCAAATTGTAGCCACTCCACGCAGTTTCTATTGCCTCCTTCTCTGCTCTGCATCTCCCTTTCCATGCTAGCTTATATTCTTTTTAAAAAATAATAAATGTTGGTATAGCTCATGGGTTTTATGGGAATTAAAGAGTCCCTGATATTTTTAGAAAGAAACCAAGATTTGAGCAAACTGTGTAATGCTTAAATGGGAAGGTTGGGGGCACCTGGTGGCTCAGTCTGTTAAGCATCTGACTCTTGATTTCAGCTCAGATCATAATCTCACAGTTCGTGAGTTCAAGCTCTGCATCAGGCTCTACACTGACAGTGTGGAACTTGCTTGAGGTTCCTCTCTCTCTCTCTCTCTCCCCCACAAAAATAAATAGACATTTTTTTTTTAATGGGAAGTTTTAAGGCTGTGGTTAGGGAGGTAGGGAAACTGACTTAGGACCAGCACAGCCTGGAGTCCAGGTGTGGGACTGTATATGTAAAGTAACCAGAGGGCCTTGTTATGTGATGAGGGAGGGACACACAAAAATAGGTGTAACCATGAGGAGTCAGTTATTGGCTTATCTCTGGGACAACCAGACTATAGTACTTAAAAAAAAATTTTTTTTTTTGTTGTTTATTTATTTCTGAGAGAGAGAGCATGCGAGCTGGGGAAGGGCAGAGAGAGGAAGACAGAGGATCTGAATTGTCTCCAAACTGACAGCAGAGAGCCTGATGTGGGGGCTCAAACTCAAGGAACTGCAAAATCATAACCTGAGACAACCTCAAGAGCTTCAGATGTTAACTGACTGAGCCACGGGTGTCCCCAGACTGGAGAACTTTTAAAATCAGTGAACAGTGAAATTTGGTTTTCTTGACACTTTTCAGTTGTGCTTGAGTCATTTATAAATAACACTATTATGTATCTTGAGTGTTGGGATTCTCTACCATTTGGAAATATAATCATTTTGAACCTTGGGCTATATATTCCTTCAGTTTCTGATTTGGGGCCTCAGAGCTTGGCCTCATTGTACCAGCACTGTCTTAGGCCATCTACTCTGTGAGGATTTCACCCATGTTTGAATCTAATTCTGCATCCTCCAAGTCACCTGCTTGCTGAACTATCATGAGTCTGACTGCTGCTTCCACCTGAGCCTTCCCCTGCTGCCTTCCCTTTCTCCCCCTCTCCTTACCGGTTCCTCTTCCCGCCTTCAAAATGGCCCTAGTCTACATACCTTTCACTCAGAACCCAGTTCTCAGCTTTGTCCACTAGTTAACTAAGCCAGTATCTACTCGGTGCACATTGGTGGTTTCCACCGGGTTGACCTATTAGCTGCTCTGTCTATGTCCCTAAGCCCTATCGATCCGGTATGAATTGAGGTCACCTAAGTAATGTGTCAGACTGCATGCCCTTAGCTCACTATAGACATTCCTACAAAGAGCTGCAATTGTCCTTGGCTTTCATTGAATTTTAATAGATGAAACAGCCCTATGGGGGATGTTTCTGCGTCTTTGCCTAGTTTGCTGTTGAAGACCATCCATTATGTTATTCAATACCCCCTACACAAGGAGCTATGTGATCAATTTTTTCCAAGGGTTCAGTGCTAAAAAGGAAAAAAATTCTTTGCCTCTCCCGATTAACTATTTTGCTTGTATTTTAGGAGGTAATTCAGCTGTAAAACTCAAGAATATTAGAGGATTGTTTCATTAATTTAGGAAAGGGACTCATCATGATTTCTTCTTCTTTCTGCCTTGGTTACAGAGGAGTTCAGAGCCTTGTCTTCCACACAGTTGTTATTGCTGCTCTTGTCCTGATTCCTGAGCTGGTCCAACACTCTCCCTGCCGTACTCTTTTTAGTAGTCTGTTCTTGGTCTGCTAGCTGCACATTCCCTGCTCCGCTCACCTCTGTATCTCCAATACTTTGTGGAAAGAAGACAGGTTAAAATATCACGTTATTTCCCCCAAACAATATGGTGCTTTGCAGGGGTCCTTCTAGGGAAAGGACACTTGAACCCAATGCCTATCAAAAAAAAAATGTTCTTACGAGAAACTCCTCCAAACAAAAGAAAACAAAACAAAGAGTTCTTTGAACCAAAAAGTTAAGAAATATATACTCTAGCTGCCTCATGGGGGTTCTAGAAGAATAGCAGAGTTAAATCTAAGAAGTCCTGAAGTAAAACCTTGGTTTGTGAGCATAATTCATTCTGGAAACATGTTTGTAATCCAAAGCGGTTGTATATCAAGGCGAATTTCTCCCTAAGAAATCGTGGATACTCAAAAGATTCATTCCACAACCCAAAAATATTCATATAAAAATGATTACATTACTGTAATATAATACAAAATAATAAAGAAAATACAAAATATAAAGAAAAATAAACAAATTAACCTGTACTTACCTTGGAAAACCTGGTGTGAAGGAGGCAAGGGAGAGGAGGGCTATCGTGTAGGACAACTTTCACTATCACTAACGGAATCACTGCTATCTATTGGCTCAGTGGAATCTTTTTCTGTGTGGGGTCGATTTTATACACTTTCACAGATGTTGACTACAGTACAGTATTGATAAACTCTTGTTGTATACTGTATTTAGTGTAACTGGCAAGAAGGCAGCAGAGGAAAGGGTCTCTATCTGCAGGCAGCCTGACCTAGAATAAAGCAAAACGTTCCCAAACTTCCTGTTGTCTGGAAAAGCAAAGGACTGTCCATAGGTGCTTTGAAGTGACAAAAAATGCACTAGTGCCAGTTGTGGGCACCTTCCAATGTTCTGAAAAATCACTGATATCCGCCAGACACGACGGCCTGAGACTGAGCATCTGAGCATGGGAGATGATCACCCACAATCCAACAGCGAGAGAGAGACAGAGACAGACAGACAGAGAAGAACAATTAGCTCAGTTGTGATCATGTGCTGTTTGGTGTCACACACTACTCATATTACAAGGCATCGCTCGTTTATCAAGTTAAAATTTATTAAAAATGTTTGCTCATCTTGCAGAACACTCATAGAACAAGTTACTCGCGATCCAAGGTTTTACTGTATTTGACTACAGTCTGTTTACATTGGGTACTCAGAAGAACACATTTTAAGAATGTCTGACTTGATCCAAATAGTGGATTCCATTGGCGGATCTTTTAGGACCTGGGGCCAGTGAGTAGAGGTATATGGGGTCAGATGGAGGGATGGACTTTCCTGCTTCCCAGAGAAGACCAGAGGTAACTTCCCACTCTCCTTCATGACTCAGCACTCAGCATTAGCCTCCTTCCCCGGGTACTGAGCCTTTTCAAATACCACTGGCTTCCATAAATGATCCATTTATCTTCATCAACCCACGTAGCTTCCCCACCCAATGCTAATAGACCTTCAGGGTACCTTTCCAATTGTATTCCATTTTTTTTTTTTTTTTTTTTTTTTTTTTAATAAAAGGGACAGGAACGCTTTCGGAGAAAAAGAATTTATTGTATTTATTTCATGTAACTAGAAGTCCAAAGGTGGACATTAAGTCATGGCTGAATCTAGGGATTTCAAATAAGTCATCATATCTGCTTCTTTCTCCATCTCTTGGCTCCTCTCCAGACTGCCCAATGACATCATTCTTAGTATCTTCCTGCCTGTCAGGAAAGGCCACTGGCCACTTCCAAGTATGTGTTCTGTGGACTAACAATCCAAAAGGAAGAAAGACCTCCTCTCTCTATTGATCATATACCAAAGGGCAAGGAAGCGCTGTGGCTGGCCCCGTGTACAAGGTCACATGCTCATCCCTGTATCAAGGGCTGAAATCAGAGTGTTGCCCTGGGGCAACTGCCCAGCTTCAGCCATGAGCCCCCTTGTGCAGGATGGCTTAATGACAGGTTCACGGCGCAAATGCCAACATTAGATGTCTTGCTTGTTTACGGACACAAATTACCTCATTTTGTTTAAAATCTGTTTCTCTTGGGGTGCCTGGTGGCTCAGTTGGGTAAGCCTCTGACTTCGGCTCAGGTCATGATCTCACAGTTCGCCGGTTTGAGCCCTGTGTTGGGCTCTGTGCTGACAACTCAGAGCCTGGAGCCTGCTTCAGATTCTGTGTCTCCCTCTCTTTCTGCCCCTTCCCTGCTCGTGTGTGCTGTCTCTCTCTCTCTCTTTCTCTCTCTCTCTCTCTCTCTCTCTCTCTCTCTCTGTCTCAAAAATAAACATTAAAAAAAAATTGGGGGGTGCCTGGGTGGCTTAGTCGGTTAAGCATCCAACTTTGGCTTGGGTCATGATCTCTGGTTTGTGGGTTCGAGCCCCGTGTCGGGCTCTGTGCTGACAGCTCAGAGCCTGGAGCCTGTTTCAGATTCTGTGTTTCCCTCTCTCTCTCTGCCCCTTCCCGACTTGTGCTCTGTCTCTCTCTGTCTCTCAAAAATAAATACACGTTAAAAAAAAAAACTTTTTAAGAAATAAAAAATAAAAATTGTTTTTCTTAAGGAAAAAAGTCCTGTTTCATTGTACTTACAATTACTTACACTGCTCTGGGTTTTTTTCATGAACACCTTGTCTCCACAGCTAGACTGTAAGCTCCTTCAGGTCTGAAATCATGCTTTCTTTTCATTTCCTGTTGCTCCCTCTCCTACCTAGTACTCTTTACTCATTCTGCAAAATTCTGTTGAGTGCCTGTTGCATGCAAGGAACTCTACTAAGCCCTAGAAATTAAACATAAACAAATAAAGGGGCGCCTGGGTGGCTTAGTCGGTTGAACGTCTGACTTTGGCTAAGGTCATGATCTCATGGGATTTGTGGGTTCAGACCTCACGTCAGGCTCTGTGCTGATAGCTCAGAGCCTGGAGACTGTTTTGGATTCTGTGTCTCTGTCTCTCTCTGCCCCTCCCCCCACCCTCTCTCTCTCCTGTCTCAAAAATAAACATTAAAAGAAATTTTTTTGATATAAATAAAGAAAAATACAAGATGCTCGGAAAACGCTTTACAGATAACTGAACCCCATTTCTTGTGACATTCTCACTGCTAAGATGGACCTTATTCTCTCAACCACTGGCATCATAGCATTTTCAGTGAGGTAATTATGTCACCACAGGACAGTCATTTCCCCCTTGGTGCTTCAGATTCCTTGAGTGTGAAATAAACAGATTAACAAGAAGCTCTCCAAGCTCTGAAATCCTAGGATTCTTAATCACGGACAGTCACAGAATAAGGGCGGGAAGAGATGCTTTTTTTGAACTCATCCCTAATTGTCTCCTTCCAACTTAGATTATATCCTGACCCTCCCTTAGCATAAAAGATAAGGGAACACATGTTTATTTCCCTGCCCCCTCCACCACAAAGCACTTTCAGATAAATGAGATGTACCGTTTTAAAACCCTTCACAACCTTCTGGCACATTCATTACCACTAGCCGTTTTATTTATATGCACGCCACAATTTAGGCAGCCCTCCCGAACAGCTCTTGGAAGCAGATAAGGCGTTGTCCCCATTTTACAGATGAGGACCCTAAGGTTGAGATAGTGTAACTACCATCTCGCACAAGGTCATGGAGCTGGTATGGGTTTCTGAACGAGGCCCAGACGGTGTCCTCTCTCAGCTACACAAGGCTGCTGCACACGCTAAAAGAGTGACTTAGTGCTTGCTGTCAAAAGCCTGGATCCCGTGAGAACAAAGTCTGTGAACTTCTTAAGATGTTTAAGTCAAAAGGGCTTTGGTGAAGCATACTTTTAACCCACAGCATAATAAGGTCTTTGGCAAGGAAGCAAGGAATACCAGCAGCATAGTGTCTGCAAGGAAAACGCGGCAGAATGCCACATATATCAAGCAGCTCTCACAGCCTGGGATGAAAGAAATTAGAACAGGGGAAAATGTCACCATGTTTGGGGCCCTCCATTCTGTGAAGTTCTCACTCAGGTCCCTGCAAAGCTCAGGGACATGCTCTCCCACATTCCCCTAAACCCTGCCTTTCATTTTTAAACCAAAGTGCCTGCAAAGAGAAACCCAGTATGCACATGTTTCTGATTCATTTACACTTAACTTATCAAGCTCTGTTTAGGAAGAGCTATCTGGGGTCCAAAAATCTTCTGGAGTCTTTCCCTCTGCCCCTCCTTTGAATAAACCATTGAAAGCCTTTTTACCAGCATGACCGTGCTTGAGTTGAGCACATGTAAACAAAATAGGCACCTGAAGAAGCTAGTGGGCACACAGGCCCTGTCTGCTTAGAGACCAAGATGGACAATACTGGTTAGCAGAGTCCCCTGGCCTCCACGGCAATGGGGCTCCATTGAGGGAGCCTGAAGAGGCTGGAGGCAGGGCGATTTGTCCAGAGCCGGGCCCATGTAGTTGCCACAAGGACCAGCAAGAAACAGACAGGGCTGCAGACTCAGGGGAGATTTTCCCTGTCCTGTCCAGTCTCCAGAGATATGAGAAGGAGGAAACACTACCAAATTGCTAGCTCAGAGGAGCTGGTCACCCCAGGGAGAGAGAGTTCTCACCAAGCAGGTGGTCCTAACCATCATCCCTTCCCTGGACCCCTGCAACAGCTTCCTGGCTGGTGGCCTGCTTCTTCCACTCCTGACCCTGTACAGCCCAGGTTTCACTCTGGAGAAACCAAAGTAATCATTTAAAACAGAAATCAGGGCTCACCCCTCTTTGGCTTAGAAACTTCCAATGGCTTCTTAGAGCACTTTGGTTTTTTTAATTTTTTGTTTTAAAGAAAGAGAGGGCAGGGGAAGGGCAAAGAGAGAGAGAGAGAGAGAGAGAGAGAATCCCAAGTGGGACTTGATCTCCTGACCGTGAGATCACGACCTGAGCCAAAATCACTGACTGAGCCACCTACTTCCTGGAGCACTTTGGATAAAATCCACATTCCTTGCCATAACTGGAATATTCATTAGGGCCAGGCCTCACCTGCCCCTCCAACCTCAGCTGCTCTTTGTCCCCATTCACTCCACTCCAGCCAGACAGATGCTGTTCTCCGACTTGAACCTGTGAGGCTCGATTCAACCTCAGGATATTTGCACCTGCTGTCCCTCAGCCTGGATGGTTCTTCCTTCACTTTTTTCAGGTGATCATATCACTGGTTCCCTCCCATTATGGGTCTCTTCTCTCAGTTACCTCTGTCCTTCTCACTTCTGCTACAGTGATGCTTCTACTTAGCTCACTCTTTAATGTTCCATTGTTTGCTTGGTACTTACCACTGCCCCAAATTGTCTTAATTGTGTCTTCATTTATCTGATTATTTCCGCTGATCCTCACCAGAGTGTAAGCTCCAGGAGGTCAGGGACCATTCTTCCTGACTCCCTTCTGAAGTTACTCTTCCTAACTCACTCACTCTTGTGCCGAGAACAGTACCTGACATAGGGTAAGTGTCTCAGTCATTATTTGTTGAATGAATGAATGCCCTTAACAGGTACTTTTTTTTTTTAATGTTTATTTATTTTTGAGAGAGAGAGAGACAGAGAGACAGAGCGTGAGTGGGAGAGGGGGAGAGAGAGAGGGAGACACAGAATCTGAAGCAGGCTCCGGGCTCTGAGCTGTCAGCACAGAGCCCGGCGCGGGGCTCGAACTCACGAACCCTGAGATCGTGAGCTCAGCCGAAGTCAGTGCCCAACCGACTGAGCCACCCAGGCGCCCCTTTTAACAGGTACTTTTAACCCAGAGTCACTATAGCCTCAAGAAGCCTCCCAGCCCCTGAGCAGCAGGAGCAAGCAGAACTACAAGAGCCTTGCCTCTGTCTCGGATAAGGCAACATCAACCCATTGCTCTCAAGCATCTGTCCGTTGGGGCTAATGCTGTGACAGTGACCAGGAAAGGCAGGGAGACTAAAACAGACTACTGTAGAAACAACTGCTGGTGAAGCTCTGGAGGGTGGGAGGGCTGGGTGCTGTAGAAGCCAAGTTGAGCCCTGACACCGGCGAGGGAGCAGAGCAGCTCATGGAGGTGCAGCCAGAACAGATGAACAGAGCCCACGTCCCACCCCTGACGCTCACTGGCCAAGGACTTTGGGCAAGTATTTACCCTCCCTGAGCCCATTTCCTCTTTTGAAAAACGAGAATAATAACATCTACCTCAGGGAGTGCTGTATTATGTCAAGTAATGTAAAATGTGTCAAATACCAAACACTGGATCTGATATAAGAAGCATGCTGGGGCGCCTGGGTGGCTCCGTCAGCTGAGCGTCCGACTTCAGCTCAGGTCATGATCTCGCGGTTCACGACTTCAAGCCCCGCGTCAGGCAGGCTCTGTGCTGACGGCTTGGAGCCTGGAGCCTGCTTCCGATTCTCTCTCTCTCTCTCTCTCTCTCTCTCTCTCTCTCTCTCTGCCTCTCCCCCACTCACACTCTGTCTGTCTGTCTGTCTGTCTCTGTCTCTCTCTCAAAAATAAATAACCGTTAAAAAATCTTTTTAATTAAAAAAAACAGAAGTGTGTTAAGAAACGGTAGCTATTGCTAAGCGGAGGAACCGAGGTGCAAGAATTCTGATGATAAACTAGAGAAACATGCTTTTGTTAGGACATTAGGACAGGTAGTTCCCCAAAGCAGAGCAAACTGGGTTTGCGTTTCCACCCACTAACCCAACAGTTACGTTTCTAACTGGAGGCTGAAGCAGGGAAATGCCAGGGCTGAGTGCAATACGGTGCAGAAGGGATCCTAATTCCACACTTCACCCGGACTGTCTGGGAAAATGTTCTTCAGTTTGTTTCCTTTAAATCCCTGCCAGAGAAAGCTGATAGATGATGCCTGGATTGGGCCCCTGGTTCAACAGCCCAAATATTTTTCCTAGATATAGCTGTTAATGTATCTTAACAGCCTGAATTGTCACTTTGACACAAAAGGCAGCAAATTCTAACTCCTACAGGACACAGTGCACAACTCTGGCACTGTGAATCTCTCTTGCAAATACTTTGGTATTTTCCTTCATTTTTTCCCCTCATATATATGCTACGATATACCTAAAATATTTTACATGACTAAATTCTTAATATGTGTATATTTCAATATCCCCTTTTCATTTAATATTATGGCATGTTCATTCGCCTTGTTATAAACAACTCTCTGTAAATGTCTTTATTTAATGGATACAAAACATTCAGTTCTGTGACTGGCTCATACTTTTCTGAGCCATTCATCCATTGCTCAATACTTAGGCTTTTCCTTCCAATTTTTCACTATTATGTATACTATTGTGATGCATAAATCTTTGCCTGAATTTTATGTAGTTTTCATAAGAGAAGAGAAGATGGCAGAAGTGAATTTTTGGATTAAAAAAAATGGACATTTTTGAGGACTTTTATAGTATTGCTAAATTGATTTCAAGAGTACAAGACTATTATATACTATAACCAAATAATCTACCTTATTTTCATTTGCATATATGATTACTAAACTAGGCTGAATTGTTTCATGTTTGTTAACTACAACACTAGATGGTTAAATAAGGAATGTTACCAAAAACCTAAAGGCAATCAAAAATATATAATGGAGGGGCGCCTGGGTGGCGCAGTCGGTTAAGCGTCCGACTTCAGCCAGGTCACGATCTCGCGGTCCGTGAGTTCGAGCCCCGCGTCGGGCTCTGGGCTGATGGCTCAGAGCCTGGAGCCTGTTTCCGATTCTGTGTCTCCCTCTCTCTGCCCCTCCACCGTTCATGCTCTGTCTCTCTCTGTCTCAAAAATAAATAAACGTTTAAAAAAAAAATTTTTTTTTAAAAAATATATAATGGAAAAAAACTAAAAGCATAAAAATAATTAAGGTCCCAAAGTGTAGGCTTAGACTCTGAGAAAAATTAAAGTACCTAATATTGTATATTTAATATGTGTCACAAACTGTGTTAACTGTTTACATAAAACCATCTTTTATCCTCACAACAACTATATCATATGGTTAGGACATTTTCAACTATAATACCCTAAGCAACAGACTCATTTAATTGAAAAACACTGTGATAAGTTTGGCTTCAGGTAGAGCTTGATTCAGGATCCCAAATGATACTTTTTCTATTTCTTGACTCTGCCTTCCTCTATGTTTGCTACATTCTCAGAAGTGAATGGTTGCCCAAGAGCCTGGGCCTAGGTCTTACTGCATTTCATCAACTCTCCAGGCCACGTTTGTAGGACTCTGGTAATACAGCACTCTCATTGGCTAGATTTTACTCACGTGCAGTAGCACCCAAAGCACATGAGCCGTGAATAGGGTAGAGGGCAGCACCCTAAAAGAAAATTCGGGGCCCTTTGACCAGAAGTGTCTATGGACCCTGAGCAGCAAAAGTAACTCTACTAGAGGCACAGACTCTTATGAACCACAGTTTTGCATATAAGAGACTGAGGCTCAGAGAGCTTAGATGGCTGCTCCAAGATCACGCAGCTGGTATGTGGCAGAGAGCGATCCATACAGTCTCCCTTTTATCTGGCCCTAGCAGAAACGCTGAAGAGCTTGACAGAGCCCCCGATCTCTGACCCATGCGCAACCTCGTTCTAGTCCCTTTGGGGCTGGCAGTTTGCCTGGTTCCTCTTTCAGCTCTGGGTCTCCACATAATTGCATTCATTCAGGCTGAATGCATTCATTCAGTCAGCCCTGTGAAGAGACTGCCACTGACTCTTGCCTCTGGTTTAATGAACTCGCAGTTAATAACATGGGACTTGGAGGGCAGGCAGCCTTGGGTTCAATCTTGCCTCTGAAAAATGTGCTGTGAGACTATTTACGTGGAGTAAATCATAGTCTCTGCTTCATATGGTCGTTGGGAGACTTAAGTGCACTTGTGCTCGCAAGCTGTTGAGAGCCACGTCTCTGCTCCTCGTTGGTACCCAGTGGTGATCAGCCATCTTGGGGCACAAAAGGCATTGTCACCACCTCCTTCTGTGCCATTACTTCCCATCTTCAGGAAAGGTCACTTATAATTTCAAATCTGTCATCTAAAGTTGAGTATAATGCATGATAGGGAGACAACTAAACCAAGAAAGAGCATTCTTTTGTTAGCAGAGGATTTAACCCCTCCTTCCAATTGGAATTTTGCTGATTAATAAGGAGGTGAATGTTACAAAGGAGAGTTTATGCTTCTTTCTTAACTCACAAAAATTTTATTCTACTTACTCTTAAAAGCTTATCTACCCCCTTCGACTTCTTTCTTATTCATTATATATTTTGACTTACATTGGATGTTTACATGCTTCAGGTGAAGACTTTTTTTTTTTTTTTTTTTTTTTTTTTTGCTGACAGAGACCCCAGCTTCACTCCGTTTTTCTTGAATTGTGGCAAGTTCACTTTCAAGGTTTATTTCAGGGAAAGGAGGCTACTCTAAAAAATTGCACTCTGAGCACCACGGCAGTAATGTTTGGGGGTTAACCCTCCTGTTGGTCAGCGTTCTGCAAAGAAACAGAACCAGTGGCAGGGGTTGGGAGGAGAGGTGGGGAGAGAGACAGAGACAGAGACAGAGACAGAGATTATGAGGGTTGGCTCACACGATTATGGAGGCTGAGAAGCCCCACGATCTGCTGTCTTCAAGTAGGAGGCCCAGGAAAGCTGGTGATGTAGTTTTAATCCAAAACAGAAGGCCTGAGAACCAGGATCACCAGTGTCCTAGGGCAGGAGAAGATAAATGTTCCAGCTAAAAGCATGGAGCAAACTTGCCTGGACTCCCCCTTTTGGTTCTGTACAAATTCTTAAAGATTAGAGGATGCCCCCCACACTGGTGAGGGTGATCATCCTTACTCAGTCTACTATTTCATTTGCTAAATCTCTTCCAGAAGCATGCTCTCAGACACACCCAGAAATAATGTTTTACCAGCAATCTGGGCACTCCTTAGCCCAATCACGTTGATACATAAAATGGACCATCACACCTGAACTCCTGAAATCCCAGCTGTACAAATGATACAGAATCCAAGAGCCATCCAGACCAATCTCCACTGCCCTGCAAAGGAATGACCACCAACCAGTAGCTGTTTGGTAGTACACTTTTTGTTTAGAGATTTATCTGTAAACAGCTGTCAGTTCTCTTCTTGAAATTCTCTAGGAACAAATCTAAATTCAGGAGTCAATTCCAGGAATTTTTTTTATTCCTAAAAATCAAAAGGTCGTATTTTTTACTTTGTCCCAATTGTCATACGGTATTGAATTGCATAGTGTCCTACAATAGTGAGTAGTAAAATGTCTGTTTGAATGGTAATAATTGAAGTAATTTTCATTTTGTTATTAAGTGATAACTGAGCACTTTGTAGTCACACTTCAGTAATGCCAAGTATAGGAATTTACAATGACAAATTTTACAAATTTGGCTTGCAAGATGTCAGTCTTGTAAGTTCTTTGTTTTTATTTAAGACCACTTCTTTTCTGGGGTGCCTGGGTGCCTCAGTCGGTTAAGCGTCCGACTTCAGCTCAGGTCATGATGTCACAGTCCTTGAGTTTGAGCCCCACATCGGGTTCTGTGCTGACAGCTCAGAGCCTGGAGCTTGCTTCAGATTCTGTGTCTCTGTCTCTCTTTGCCACCCCCCCCCCCAACTTCCCTGCTCGCACTCTGTCTCTCTCTGTCTCTTTCTCTCAAAAATAAATGTCAAAAAAATTTTTTTACTAAACTAATTTTTAAAAAGAACACTTCTTTTTTCATTTAGTCACCTACAGAGTTGTCCTATAGTAGTAAAATAATTGTGATAATTATAATGATGATATAATAATAAATAGTAGTAGCTCTGGTGTATTGAGGGCCTACTATGTGCCAGGCACTACCTGGATACTACGCGTACATTTTCTTATGCATTCCTCACAGTAACCCTGTGAATTAAGTATTCATATCTCCATTTACAAAAGATGACATCAGAGTTCAAAAAATTAGGTCCAAATAATTTTGTATGACAATAAGTGACAGCACCAGAATCAAACTCAAATATGGCTAACTCCAAAGCCTACAGTGCTTTAGAACTGAGTTTGCAGTCCTTCAAAGTTTGAGGTTTGGAAATCTGGCACACTGCCATAGAATCGTATATTTAGCCCAAATGGTAGATCCAAGGAAGTGACAGAGTGGTTTGATGAAAACCTGAAAACTAGCAGTGTAGGTAAATGTTTATGGAAGAGAGCACCGTATCACCTGATCTGCAGTGTTTCCATGATGGAGACGATGGTGTTCCTGTCACTGATGTCTTCACTCTGTTCAATACACCACTCTGCCAACAAGGGCAAGGGACGATACCCCATCTGTGGGTCAGCCCGTCCAATAACGCGAGTTTGAAAAACACTTGCTCCCTTAGGAAAGTAATCATTTATTGGACAAACGTCAAGGGATAAGCTGGTTCTTTATTACCAATCGATGGCTTTTTGAAAGCAACTTCCAACAAAAGCCACTTTGAATTATCCATCCACAGCAATATCAAAATGATCAAAGCAGCTTATATGTCATGCTAAAGCCTTTTCTCGTCTAGATGCTTCTTTGCCAACCTCTCTAGAATTCTCAATGATAACCACAGTGAAATACAATTTGGGTCCTGGAGAGATAGCTCCCGAGGACCCTTTCCTTCCCTGCTGTCCTATATCCGCCCCGCTCAGCTACCCCTTCTTTCAGCAGTCCCCTTGGATCTAAGTTTTCCAAAATCCCCAAATTAGGTATTAAGTACATGTTTATTCTATCACGATTTTCTCCTCTAATCTGGGAGATAAAAATAACAGAAAGAAATATCTGTTTGTAGTCTCATTTTATCCTCCACGGTCCCCAAAGTAAACTTCAGAATGCTGCTGATCTCATGCCTCCTCTTTCTTCCTTGGGCCCAGTCCAAACAGGACAGCTTTGAGGGCGGACCCCACAGACAGCTCCAGTTGAGAAAAATTACTATCACTTCAGGAATATCCAGACTGATTCTGAATGTGCTTTTGGCACATCACCGGTATTTTTTTTTTTTAACCCATTCTATGTCAAAAACTAGAGAACAGGATTATTTATTGGCAAAAGTAATTCTGAGAGTTGATGACCCACAGGCAGCTTGAAAGACAACGTGAAAGATAGCTTCTGACAAAACAGAAATAATCATAAATGATTTATAAGAGCCCACAACTCCTCACTGAACAGGTACACTGGAGGCATCTTCATTTGTCTTGAACTGCCTTGAAATGAGGAAAAATGTGAAACTATGACATTTATTTATTTATTTATTTGTTTGTTTTATTTATTTATTGATGGAGAGAGAGAGAGAGACAGACAGAGGGAGAGGGAGAGATGGGAGAAGGGGCAGAGAGAGAGGGAGAGAGAGAGAATCCCAAGCAGGCTCTGCACTGTTAGCACAGAGCATGACATGGGGCTTGAACCCACGAACTATGAGATCATGACCTGAGCTGAAACCAAGAGTCGGGCGCTCAACCCACTTAGCCACCCAGGTGCCCCCATTTTTTTTTGAAAGATGTTCAATATGAAGCTTAAAGGTGAAAGATCCATTTAACATGGATTGTTTTAAAGCTTTGAAATGAGCAGTGCCCGGTTGTTACAGCAAAAGCTACAGGACTTTGGCTACAGGCATTTTAATGGAGCTCTTAGTATTTCTTTAGCAGAGTAGTTCTGTTTAACCTTCACTGACCACCCTTATGTGCCATTCCCTGTGCTAATGAGAGAACGAACACCAAGCATGGTTTCTGTCCTCGGGGAGCTTAAAAAATCTTATGCTAGAGAAAGAGGCATTACAGATTCTAATATACTCAATTTAAAGTACTAATAATTGCATGCCATCAGTTTTCCTATCTATTGTCCTACAATTTCTACTTTCCAAATAGAAGGACGTTGAATCCCAGAGAGAGAGAAAATAAATGTGCATGCTGAGCAATGTTCTTTTTCCTGTGATGTTTAAAAGCAATTTTCCTTAAATGCAATTTAGATAGAAATTGCTAATATTGAAGTCAGTAATATTATCAGATATTCGGTGTTGTTACCCGAGAAACATAAGAACTTCAGGCTTCATAGTGTTTCTGCAAATAGCCTTTTGTTTTTTTAGCTTGGAAATTGACATCATGAAGACAGCTATTGACTTGGTATCCAGGGGTAGGATAACACACCTGGTCCTAATGCCTATGTTATTTCTTTCCATCTTCCCCCTCTCTAGATTGCTTCTCTTTGTTACTTCCCAGGGGAAATGCATATTTAGAATTTTGCTCAGTATGACACAAAGAGCTAGATCACGTTCTCTGCTGGCAAGAAAGTGCAAGCTATTTTGTCTGGGTTGGGAGCTGCAGCGGTGGGTGTTTAATAAGGTTGACATCAGTTTTTTTGACCACCCATACGACGTTGTGTGAAGAACAGTGGGTTTAGAGTGAGTCAGTTCGTAAGTTTTGTACATTCAGGCAACTCACTTGTAACTTCTGAGCCTCAATTTTCACGTCTATAAATTTGAGCATTGAACCAGTGGTTCCCCAAACTTTGCCGCCCATTAGAAACATCAGGAGAGTTTTTAAAAATCCTGATGCCCAGGTTGTATGCCAGACCAATTAAATCAGAACATCCCAGGGCAGGAGCCACATCTGTGTGGTTTAAAGATCCCCAGATGGTTCCAGTGTGTAACCATTGCAGAAAACTGTGATTTATCCCATGTCTTTTCCAGCTCTAGTGTTCTAATTTCCGTGACTCTCTGACCTTCAGTGTTCTCATCTCTATCATGAGGCTCAGGTTATTAACAACTTACCTATAGCTTCCATAAACACAAACAAAATCTCAGTGGGCTTTTTTTTTTTTTTTTTTTTTGGAACTTGACCAACTGATTCTAAACTGTTTATGGAAATGCAAAGTATCTAAAAAAGTCAAAGCAATATTGTAAGAGAACAGCTGAAGGCCTCAAAATTGTCAAACTATGGTAATTCAGACATGTGGTATTAGTGTGAGGAAATAGGCAAATAGATCAATGGAACAGAACAGACGGTCCAACACTTGACCCTCATTTGCACCATCAGTTGATTTTTTTTTTTTTTTTTTAAATTTTTTTTTTCAACGTTTATTTTTGGGACAGAGAGAGACAGAGCATGAACGGGGGAGGGGCAGAGAGAGAGGGAGACACAGAATCGGAAACAGGCTCCAGGCTCTGAGCCATCAGCCCAGAGCCCGACGCGGGGCTCGAACTCACGGACCGCGAGATCGTGACCTGGCTGAAGTCGGACGCCCAACCGACTGCGCCACCCAGGCGCCCCGCACCATCAGTTGATTTTAAACAAAGGTGTCAAACAGGAGAGAAAAATCTTTTCAGTACATAACACTGCAACAACCAGATAATAATTTGTAAGAGAAATGAATCTTAATCCCTTACATCAAATATAAAAATAAGTTTTATATGAATCACAGAACTAAATGTATAAGCTAAAACTATGGTGTAAAGCTTCTAAAAGAAAACATAGGATAAAATATTTGTAAAGAGTTCCTAAACAGGACACCAAAAATACTTGCCATTAAAAATGGTAAATTAAAAATTCAGAAGACTCCATTAAAAAATATGAATAGACAAGCCACAGACTGAGAAAAAAATACATTATGTAGGACTTAGATTTAGAATATATAAAGAGCTCCTAAAACTCAGTAACAAAAAGACAACCCAGTTGAAAAATGGGCAAAATACTTGAACAAACACTTTCTAAAAGGCACAAAATTAATCAGTAAGCACATAGGAAAACTTCCAAATTCATTAAACATCATGGAGATGCAAATGGAATTTACAATGAAATGAAAATGAAAACTGCTCTCTTATATTAGAATGGCTAAATTTAGAAAGACTAACAACACCAAATGCTGACAAGGGTGTAGATCAACTGGAATCCATATATATTGGTCATAGGAGGGTAAATGGTACAATTACTTTAGAAAATTGTTTGGCAGCTGCTTATAAAGTTAAACATATATCCACCCTATGACCCAACAATTCCACCCCTATTAACCTAACAGAAATGAAAACAGATGGCCATACAAAAACTTATACATGAATGTTCATCGGAGCCTTATTCATAATACCCCCAAAATGGAGATAACCCAAGTGTCCACCAATGGGATGCATGGATAAAATGTATATTCATTCAGCAAGAGTAAAGAGTAAACTACGCATACAAATAATAGCATGGATGAATCTCAAAAACATGTTGTGTGAAAGAAGCCAGACACAAAAGAATGCATGCAATATGATTGCATTTATATTATGATAAAATCAGAACAATGGTTGTCTCTGTGTGTGTAAGATGGGAAGGTGTGCAATACACGAGAACTCTCTGGGGTGTTGGAAATGTTCTATCTTGATTGCAGCGTGGGTTACATGGGTGTATATGTTTGTCAAACATTTGCTAAAACTCATCAGACCGTATACTTGAGATCTATATGTAAATGACACCTCAAAAATTAAAATACAAAAAAAATCCCCTTTGTAAACTTTAAAGTGTTATACAAGTACTAGGAAGTGTTTAAATTTTGAAAATCTTCCAAGAAAAAGATGCGTTTGAGATGGCTTCAGTGCCAAACAGATGTTCAATAATCATAAGGCACCACATATCCCATTTTCATTTGGATGTTTGATGTGATTCACTCCATGAGTTTGTTTCATAACTTAGAAAATGAACATTGCCTCCTAACTACTCTAGCTAGCAGTTAAGAAAGAAAAAAGACCCAGTACCAAGACTGAACTATACTATACATCAGTATATAGGATATTGGACTCTGACAAAGTGTTGGCACGTTCACTTAGGTAACGCAATGGCTGGTGATTTTGATGACTTTTTAGTGATTTTTTTTTAGTGATTTAGTAATTTTACCTTTACATTGAAGTGGGAAAAAAATAGAAGTTTAAGACATGTGACACTGGAAATTACATTCTGTAAAGCAAATTCTATTAATGACCAAAGAACAATACAAAAGTATGTGCATGACGCTGAAAAGGTAAAAACTGATTTCAATATTATTTTACAACAAGATCTCAACTGAGAAGTTCTCTAGGAACAAAGTCCGACCTCCCTTTTGAAAGCACACACACACACACACACACACACACACACCTATACACCTTCCATAAAGCACCAAGAGTGGCACTCATCTGTAGGCAAGTCCCAAGAGCAGTGGGAACACTGAACCAGGTGCCCAGGACAGAACCCCTCATTGCCCACCTTCTTTCTAACCACATGTACATTCAGGTAAAAGGCTGTTCTACACAAAGTTGTGAAGCTGACAGGGCTTGCCCTAACAATACCAGCCTTTTTAAGGGCTTTGAATACAGTGTAGGGAGGTCATCTGTGCTAGGTGCTAAGCCTAGAGTGCTCTCACACACAGTCATTCTGTCAGGGAAGCCCCAACCTAGCATCAGGTCTACCGATGAGATGGTCTCATACACAAATCAAGGAGCCTCTCTTTCAAAGAACTTAACTCAACATAAAGGTGCATCTCTTGGTAGAGGGTAAGCTCACTGGGGGCTTTGCTCACTATTAATCCCAGTACCTAAAATATAGCAGGTGCCGCATGTGTTTTGTAGACCATGCAGCTCAGCGAATGAATACTGACCTCAAGGCGCCATTGTAATGAATCAATGAAGTAACATATTTGAAGTATTAGCAGAGCACCTAATGCTTAGGTTGAACTTCAGCTCCTTTTTCCCTTTCTCTTTACAAAGATTTTTCCTCCTTCAGGGAACTCTTTCCTCCTATTTGAATACTAGATCTTCTTCATTTTAACCACCACAACCCAACCCCTTTGGAAAATAGGAAGTAATTATTTACAGCTATCAAAAGACTGGTACCACGTCACATCATGGTTTATATATTTCCTCACCCAGCAGTGAACTTTAGACACTTCTGATTGGGAAACTAAATACCCTCTACCCTGATACTTGATAAGAGTCCCCAGAGAGATCTGGAAATTCTGTGTGTATCTCTGTGTGTAGTATGCTTCAATGTACATGCACATGTTTGTGTATGAGAGAGAGACTGATTTGTGAAATTCTAGTAATGGACTTAAATATTATAAATTCCTTTTCTAGAATACAAAAAAGCATTATAAAATTTCCAGTCATAATTCACCTTTTTAAAGTTGTCTTAGAAGGTATAATGTCAAAGATATTGTAAGGGGCACCTGGGTGGCTCAGTTGGATAAGAATTCGACTTAGGCTCAGGTCATGATCTGATTGTTCATGGGTTTGAGCCCCGCGTCAGGCTCTGTGCTGGCAGCTCAGAGCCTGGATCCTGCTTCTGATTCTGTGTGTATCTCTCTCTCTCTCTCTCTCTCTCTCTCTCTCTCTATATATATATATATATATATATATATATATGTATATATATATATATATATACATATATATATATATATATATATACATATACATATATATATATATACATCTGCCCCTCTCCCACTGGTACTCTGTCTCTCTCTCTCTCAAAAATAAATAAACATTAAAAAAAAAAAAAAAAACACCGTAAGATCAGGGCTCCTGAGTGGCTCAGTCATTTAAGCATCTGACTTCAGCTCAGGTCATTGGTTCAGGTCATGATCTCACGGTCCATGGATTTGAGTCCCACATCGGGCTCTGTGCTGGCATCTCGGAGCCTGGAGCCTGCTTCAGATTCATTCTTTCATTCATTCATTTTCTCTCTCTCTCTCTCTCTGCCACTTCCCTGCTGTGCTCTCTCTCTGTCTCTCTCAAAAATAAATTAACATTAAAAAAATACTCATAAGATCTTTTATTTTCCCCTTTTCTTCACAAATAAACATACTGTCAGTCTTCTTAAGTCTAAAAGGAATCCAATCAGGGCTAATGATTTCCACTTTATCTTGATTGAATATCACTTCATCTGTTGGAATAGCCCACCATAGGAAAGTAGACCTTAGAATGGAAAGGGATGGAACCCAACAGAATACAAAACGCAGGGTGCTTTGGGAAGATTAACATTTTGTGAGATTTTTGTTTCAGTTTTATATATGCAATGTGTGTGTGTTTCCTGGGTCACACTGTAAAAAAAAAAAAATGTTTCTTAGTGTAAATCATGGTCAAAGAAATCTGAAGGCCACTGCTCTGTGTAACAGCATAAAGTGCCCAGGCCATAACCAAGGTGAGAAAGTCCAAATCTGGTAAAAGAACAGGGATTTAGGTGTGCCAATGTATAGAAATGCAAAAGGTTCCAACACAAACAGGGAATTTCCAGGCAACCTGAAGAGAGATTTTGTTTAGTTCATTGAGACAAGCTTCGTGAGATGAGGGAAGAGAGGCAGACAAATCCCTCTCAACTTCCCCAAGGCGAAACAGTTGCCATAATTGTCAGAAACGTGTCAGAAAGAACCCAAATTACCTAGAATGAGCTACGTAAAACACAAAGCACAAGTCAGGGTTCTGTTTATTCTGCGACTACATAAATATTGCACTATTTCTTGATAGAAGGGAATCTGTGACTACTTCACCAAGTCACCTCATGGAGAAATCTGCAACTACCATGTCCTTCTAATCTGTTCCCTTCTCACAGAGTTTTAACTGAGCCATGCCAATGTCATTTAGGGTGACAGCAGGGGTGTGGTTGGGGACTGTGTGTGGTCTTTCCCTTGCAAACAAATTCCTATTCTTTAAAGAGTGTGAGGCAGAGACTGGACAGGCTGCTAAAGGCTTATTCCCTCAAGCTGCTGAGGGAATAAGCATCCCAGCATCCCACCCTCACTGAAATCTTTAAGGTCTTTGGGTCACAAGCTATCAGCATCCCAGGCCAAGTCTGCTTCAAAACATCCTTCCTCCGGAACTCGCTTCTACCCCTTTCCTTATTTCCCTGCCTTTTCTCCCTCCACAAGCATGCACGCACTTCATACATGCACACACTCCAGATGACTCCCATACGCCCCCTCTCCATCTTTATTCTGGTGAAGGAGTTTCTCCAAACCAAATGGATGGTTGAAATTCACCCTCTTGGTTAAGAGAGGTCTCAGAGTTGGAGCAGTATGATGCTGATGGTGTCTTCCCTCTTAGCTTTTCTGTCATGGACACGGAGCCTCTCTCTCCCCACTCAGGACTCACATCCTTCCTTTGCACCTTCCTTGTGACTTCATGTATAACTGCCGCAAGCACAGACATCCCCGTCCGGGTCTTCGAACCGTTCTTCCAAAACTTCCCCCAGCTGTCGTGGGCCAGCTTACCACAACCCTCAGCACCTCCTACTGACTGGCTGGTGTCACACTAGTCTCTAAGTCCCAGTGTACCCAGGACATCCCCACCTATACCTGGTGAACCAGAGTAATTCATAATAATACCCCATTTCATTTTCAAAAGCATTTCAGTGTGGAAAGTCACTTACCCAACCCTGTGCTGGGCCTGCTTGGCTGGCTGTCTTCCTGTGGCCTTCCCTGGGTCCATCCCTTAGGTCTACAGTTACAGATCGACCCAGACAACATCTCCTGCCTCCCAGCATGATCTTGAACTTCCAGAATGGAAAGCTCCCCTCACCAGATGAACCTTAGAGAAAACTGAGATAGTCTCTTGGGGTCTGTGTGACCCTGCGTTAACGTCTCCTCATCTTTTCCTGCTTAACAGCCCTCCCCAACTTAATGACTTAAAACAATAATTATCATTTATTATCCCTCACGGTTTCTGTGGCTCAGGAATTCAGATGGTACATATTTTGGGCAGCTTGTCTCTGCCGCATGACGTCTGGGGCCTCAGCTGGCATGTTCAGGGGTTGAGGGCTGAAATTATGCAGAGGCTCATTCACTTACACATTGAAGCTGGCTGTCAGCTGGGGCCTGGTTGTGTCTGTTTTCGGGAACACTCACACGTGGCCTTTCCACGTGACTGGGGTTTCCTCCTCACATGGTGGCAGGGTTGAAGGACAAGTGCCTGAGCCAGGTGGAAGCTGATCCCTTTTATGACACAGGGCCACTGAACACCAAGTCACAGGGCATCCCTCCACTGTGCTCCACTGATCAGGGAGGTTGAAAGCCACTGCCAAGATTCGAGGGCAAAGGACACTAGACCCCCACCCCTCTCAGCAGGAGAAATGTAGTCATGTTGTAAGGAAATCACGCGGGATGGGAGATGATAGATGGATAGATGGGTGGATGGATAGCTATACAGGTAGGTAGGTTAGTAGATAATTTGTGGGAAAGTAACCAGCCACTTCTTCCAAGCACCCCACCAATCATAGGCAAAATGTCACTATCCTTACTAACTCCTTCTAGCAAAAATTTCCCAGGGTGAGTCCATTGCTATTATGATACGGAGTGATTAATGTTCGAATTGGGAATACTACCCTAATCCCTTATAGCTGTGAGGCTTGTCAGAGTTACCCACATCTTTCCATTTGATCCTCCCAACCCTGTGAGGTAGAGAGCGCAGGCCTCACTCTCCCCACCTCTCAAGAGAGAAGGAAGCACATAATATGTGTAAATAGTTTACCCAAAGTCACAGAGTGGGTTTCGGTGCAGTCAGTCTGATGGGGAATCAGATTTCTTTCCACTACCACCTCACCTCTCTGCTAATGAGAGAGCAGCACAGCCCTGGGGTCTGAGCCTGGGCTTTGTACCAGACAAGCCTGCTTTGGGGTCCTAGTTCTACAGCTTGGTGCCTTTGAACAAAGAGCTTACCCACCCCGAGTTTCTGTTTCCTTGCCCTTCGAACGAAGGCAATAAGACCCACCTCATGTGTTGAGTTCCTGCTGTGGAACTATGTAATATTTGCGAAGAGACTAGGACAGCACCTCACATGTCTTTGGCACCCAAACAGTAGCTGAGAAGTCCATTTTAACCATGAGGTGTGTGACACAACCTATTTCAAGCCTGCCCTCAAGGAAGTAAGCACTGATCCTAGCCACGACAGACAGGAGATGCTCTACATCTGAGTGTAGATAGATGGGAGACCATCCTCAGATCACTCCTGCAAGTCAGTTTTTCAGCAATTAGAAGAAACCTTACAAAGGGCAACCGATTCTCAAACTCATCTGCATGCAAATATCATTGAACAGGATACAGGCTAATAATGAAATCTCCAATTCAAAAGGCTACTGAGGAATGATCTTGGAGGGCCAGCCTTGGGTGGCTGAGTTCAGGGTTAACTCAGTGGAGAGGCTTTCAGCAAGTTACCCTGGGATGGTGTTTCAATGTAACTCTGTGTCATATCCATGTCTGTGAAGGTGGACCCTGAGTCATTAAAAGGCCCCGCATTTTGCTTTTACTGTTTCAGGAGGACAGAGTGTTCTACTGGCAAAGTTTCCCGAATAGTTGTCATTAATGAGAGACAAGCAAAGGACCAAACTCATTAGTATTGTGTACCTGAGAATTACGCCATTGGGACAGGAGACAAGTCTCACATTACAGTCCTAGAAGATGCTTCCTAGACCTTGAGCAAAAGGCATTTTGTTAGAGCTCAGAAATAGTTTTCCTGTCTCTTCTGTTCCGTCACTTGGGCCCAGCCTTATGGTCTCCAAGGCATCCAAGGCCAAGAGGACAGCAGATTCGCTCATAGGAAAGCCCAGGGGATCCTTAGAATTTACGAGCCAGTCCTCAGCTCCTTACCGAGCACAGTTCTCATTCATGTCAGTGGGAAGCCTGCCTATGGGGCAGGGCATCTCAATCGAGTTCTTTCTCTGCTTCCCTGGTTCCCATCAAACTTGCCCTGTGGCTGCTTTAAGTGTTGATGTCTTGGCATCAAAAAGCAGGGAGACAGCTCCATTTCTTCTGGCGCCTGGAGCCCGCGCTTCAGGGCAGCTCACCCTCCTCCCTGTGGGGTTGCTTTGGAATCCTCACTGTTTACAAACGAAGCCCACATTGGCCCTGTTGTCACTCAGTAGCAATGGGGAATTTAAACGTCTTAAGTGACCCTCCAGGGTAACCAAAACCCTGAATTCCCTACCGGAGTAACTGACTTTCTGCCACTGTGCTGCCTTAGAGTTGAACAGCCCTCTGTATTTTCCAAAACTCCTTCGTGTGCTTGGTCTCCTGTGGTCTGGCAAACCCTGTGAGGAAGGCTCAGCAGAGGTAGCTGGTCCCATTTCACAGATGAGAAGTCTGAGAGTCAGTTCGATCATGCAGCTGATGAGTTGGGCTAGGACGTAACCCCCACCCCCTGCCTACTGCATGGTGCCCCCACTATAGCTGGGTGTTTTCCTTTCTCTTCCTTGCACCTTTTCTGCTTCTTTCCCCCTTCTCATAACCTGTTCCCCCACACACACACACTTCTCTCTTTTTCCCTCCTTTCCCTCTCTCAACCTGCCTCTCCCCTCTTTCCTCAGCTCTCTTGTTCCAACAAAGATTTTAGGCAGGACAATGAACACTATAGAATTACACCACTACCTTCCCTGTTAGCCCCGCAATTGAAACAGGAACTTGAAAGCTCTCAGGAGAAATCTCGTTGCCTCTCCAGGGCTCATTTTTTCCATCTATGAAATCAGGATGCTATGTGGATAACTACAAGATGACAGAGTTGAAAGGGTTCTTAAAAGCCAGAAGTGCCCCAAGAAATATTGATGTAGGAGCCACATACATCCAGCATCTGTCTCTTTAGATCAAATTTAGGTACGCCTTCATGTAGACATTTTTACTTTCTCTTTTTAGAATTTGGAATTATGTTCGATTGGCACATTTGTGTTGTAGCCAAACCCGGAGCTCTCTCACCACACCACCCTTTTCGACCTGGGGAGAGATAGAAACCAAATTTTCCAAAAGTCTGGGGGAGAGCTGAGTCTGTCCGGTACTCTACATAAGGATATCTCAGCAATTCAAAGCACATGTATGAAATTTTCTGTCCGCAGTCCAGCTTACGCAGATGGTAGCTGGTCTCATTAGTCATTGCACTGGTGCCTCCTGATAGCCCCTCTCACCTCAATTTCTATTGATTTGCAGATGCTTGGAGGAATATCTGATATCAAAATTGCTCTTTGAACAGTGTCTGATCTCATTTCCTCCCTCCTGTGAAAGGTAATGACATGGAGACAAGCTTTCATGAGTGCCTGTCTCCAGTGTCCAAACTGTGAAGTCTATAATGTTTGGAGAACACTGACTTGATAGAAGTTGAATACTTCCAACCTAATTAGAGAAGCAAAAGAAGGTAATCTTTCAAAACTATGCCCCTCGCCTCTTAAAAGCAGCATTTCCAGTTTGCACATAAGAGTCTGGATCATTACAGACCAATCCCGTCCTGAGAAATGACCAGAACCAAGCAAACCCTGTACAGACAGTCGATAATTTCTGAGAGGCAAAATGTTTCCAGAAGACTGTCAATGGAGCATTTTAAGGGTCTATGTGTAATTTGGTTCCATGTCCATGTCTCTTCAGAATCTGTTCTTGGTCTTCCTAAATTGCCTGTCTGGTTTTTCCTCTGTAAGGGCCTTAGATGGATTTTTTTAACCCATTAATTGACTGAACATACGAGATTTTTCTATTTGGGGCATATTCACTCTCATAACATTGGAAGAAACTCATATGATTGGGGAGTGCCTGCTTGACGTGACTAGTAATGTTCAACTAGAGCAGATCAACTCAGGTGAAGACCATGTCAACGGATGTGGGATATCCTATTGTATAGAACTGACCTTCTGAAGCCCAGATATGTGCTAGCCCAGAGCACGGTTAGTCCAAAGCCTGATGTTATTCCAGCTAACTGAACCTTGGCTTCATCTAGCTGGGCTGACCTGAACACTGGACAGCTGCCTGTTACAGTGGCCTTGAGTAGCCTTCACTTCTTGCCCAACTTGGCCTATAATCCTTTGCTGCAGGGCTTGGAACTTAATAGCAGGGCCAGCAGACAGCTTTGCCACCCAGCATGCTACTGGCTCTTCCCATGGACCATCCAGAAGTTCTCCAAGGCTCTTTCGAAGCAAGGATGGGATGTAGCTTCTGACACATGGTCAGAGGCAACTGTTGAACTTCTCTAGTCTGCTCATCTATTTCTCTGAAGTACCTTTTAAGTGCCAAATACTTGCCTTGAAAATTAACTGGCAAATGACCCTAATTTAACAAAGAACCAACAGCTAATTAACTTAAGAGGAGGGCTCTTAATCCACTAAACCACATGGAATTCTCCTAAGTTTGTGACTAGTTCTTTATCTCTTTTAGAGCTGCTGTCAATATTTTTTCCTTCATCTCAGCAAAATGCAGGAGAGCCGACCAGGTGGCATCTCAGAAGGAGCATGTTGCTGAGAACATACGTTGCTAAGTAGTGGGCATCATCTGTACCTCCCTGGTTTTCCTTTTCATCACTGGCATGGAAATCACAGTGCCTTCCAAAGAGGCAGAGGCTGAGTCAGATTCTTGCTGGGACAAAGTAAAATTTGGTTTCCTGGGGAGTACAGCTAAACTGACTCAGAGGCTGAGGATCTAATAATCACAGGAGGAAAAACAAACCAAATTTAAGTACTCTTGATCCTGTACCATCTTAGGGCTACCTTCCAGGGAACAGAGGTAATGTGATCAAAAGCAACATGCAGTCTCATCTATATAGATGGTGGCTCTGAGAAGCTAAGGACCACGCCTGGGGGAAACAGACTTGCTCTGCCAGAGTGTGCCAGATTCAGACCTTTTGGGGGAAAGGGAGTGTCCACTCTTATTCTGTGTTTGCGGTGGGTCTCCAGGTGGTCCTGGGAGGACAAGAGTGTAGACATCGTTATGCGTTGTTTATTTCCTCCAGACCTTTCTTTCCTCTGTTCACCAAACCACACAGTTTCCCTGTTAGCATCTGTAACCATGTCTAGCTAACATCCATATTCCCTTAAGCAACTGGAAAGCAAACCAAATAAATGTAGAATCTCTAAGCAAAGCAGAGTTTGATTAAAACACAAGACACAACAAAACAAAATCTCACCTAGCTAACCCTAGCGTGTTAGAAGAGACCACAGGACCAAGGCACACGGCCTGGGCTGCTGAGTCAACCGTAGGAAAGAGCCTCTCATGCTGAGAAGGCAACCATCAGCCCTATTAAACAGGGTCATGCTCCTCTCACCCACTCGCTGCAACTGTGATGTCCTCCAGTGGAAGTGGAATAACAATCCCTAGGGAGGCTTCTCCCCATGGTGTGCACCTTCATTCATTCGCACATTCACTCATTCCTTTGTTCGTTCACACACTTATTCAGCTCGCACTGAATATGCCAGTGGTTTTCAATTCCATCTGCCCATCCACTTATGTATAAAGTACTTATGTTTGAACCTTGACTGGTGGCCCAAGTACTGTCTCAGGTACTGGACGTGTGATGATGTATGAAACACGGTCCACAACATAAAAGAAGGGATAGTCTAGTTAGTAACTCACACTCGTGTCAGTCACCTGCTCACTCATCCGTTGATTGTTCCTTTGATGCACAGGTGCTGAAGACCTACCGCATGCCAGGTCCAGTGTTAGGCACGGAGCCAAACATACACACCCCCCATCTTCTTCTCTACCCTCTTTTAAACTCAGTGTATCACACATATACCACCAGCAGCTCTGCCAAGCACAGATGCAAAAACAAAGCCAGCAGCGTTTGGGGTTTGGCGTGTGTGGATTTGTGTGTGTGGTTATTTTAAGGGAAGAGGAGAGTGGGCTTCAGGTGGGCAGGCAGGGTTAATGAGTCCTACAGTATTCTTCCAAGTAGACATTGGTCTCATCTGGGCTAAGACAGAAGAAGGCAGATAAGGAATTCAGTACAGCACAGAGCGAGCCTTTGAGCCATGATGACCGTGGAGCAGTGGGATCACCTGCCACACAGTGACAGCCTCCCACCCCAAGATGTGGTCAGAGGTCAGGCGACGATCTGACAAGGGCAGCACAGAAAAGACGCTGCTCCCCGCAAGACTTCTGATCCCTGATCTAGAGTCTGTCCCTACTCTGAGATTTTGTTACCAAAACAATCTCCCTGGTACATTCTAAGAATTCAGTAAATATTTGGCAGGTGAATGAGTGAATGTGTTGGCCCTTGAGCTCCTTGGGGGTAAGAGCTGGGCCTTATTCATCCTTTGTAGTCCGGGAGCCTCCAGCCCTCTCCAGGGCTCCAGGGAACGGACTGAAGGCCTTTGTACTGGAGGCCCCCAAGCTCCCTTTTTAACATTCCAGGCAGAAACATCTTCTGGTGGTTTAGCCACCTGGCAGATTCTCCCAGCAAAGGGAGCATCCTTAATAGACATAGTCAGTTGTCTTTTCCTGAAACTCCAGGCTTTGTTTTCTTCTCTAATTAGCAAATTGCTGGTCTACCTCCCCGCCATGAGGCCTTATGTACTTAGGGAGCAAAAATTTGTTATCAGCAAGAAAGGCAAAATAGCTATATAAAGAAACCGAATAATGCCTTCCCAAAGCACACAGCTCTGGGTCAGCTCTGTTTGGGGTTATCTGTGGCTGTTTCCCTTCCTCTGGGAGCACCCGTAATCATAAAGAGACTGCATGATTGCCTCTGGAAACCGAGTGATTGATCTACAGCACTGTGGGCCACACATCACTGCCTGAAGAGAGGCTAGAGACAGGGGAAGCCAGAAGCCGACTTCAAGATTCTTGGGCCGAGGGCCACACCATAATTCAGGTCGTCCCACTTTGCCAAGGAAGCTTATCAAAGAAGAAAACAGACTGACATTTTCCGGCCCTCTGGTTTGCTCTCAGAACTCAAGGTTGGGAGTTAGCCTGGCTTTCTCTATCCTAGGGAGAGATAGTAGAGGTTTGAGGATTTGATTCTTCGGAAATACAGACTGTGTAGCCTAGTACAGCATTGTGTATGCTGTTTTGCTACAGAAAAGACACAAAGCAAGACCCAAAAAATTTCAGACGGGAGCAAGGGCCTGACCTGCTTGTATACGGCCGTGTCATTCAGGGACAGCCCAAGTCTGGCAGGAATTTTCTGCCACAGAGCTAAACCCATCAATTTAGATGAAAATGTTACTGAGTGAACACTGATTTTAAACTCCCTCTACTCCAATATGCTAAGAAACTTCCGGAAGCAATGCACATTGGACAAGCCTGAGCCATCAGGGGGGCAGGATCATCTTTCACAGGGCATTTTGATGGGTGAATCTGGGAAAGCAATCACAGTTTTAGCAAGGGCACATAATCTTTCCAGCCACAGGAGCGACTCCAATTCCTAGGACAGCTGCAGAAAATGACTGTTTGTTTGCAACCATCTCTAAAATCACATCAAGTAACAAAGAAGCCCATGTATTTTCCCCTTATTGATAGAGAGGAGACTATCAGAAAACACCAGGCTTCCTCTGGCTTTTGTCTGTTAACGATCATCCCTGGGCCTTCAAGTGCCACAGCCGTTCCTTGGGAAGCCCCCTGTATCATGATGTGGAAGACCCAGTTTGACGTGGGCCCGGTCCTCCAGGTGACCGTCTCTCTGGTCACATCTCTAATCCATCATTTTAGCAGAAGGCAGTGTGGCATGCAAACCCCTTTGAAACAACGTGGCAGAGGCTTCTTTCTCCGTAAGGCCGAGCTGCAGCATATCCTCCTCTCCAGCCATTCTCAGGGGTGCTCCCGGACGGGCAATATCAGCATCGCCTGGGAACCTGTTAGAAATGCAGCTCCCCGGGCCCTACTCAGAATTCCTGACTCAGAAACGGGGGGTGGGGCCCACTGGTTTAGTGTTTTGTTTGTTTGTTTTAAATTTTTTTTAATGTTTATTTTTGAGAGAGACAGACAGAGGGTGAGTGGGGAGAGGCAGAGACAGGGGGAGGCCCAGAATCCAAAGCAGGCTCCAGGCTGCGAGCTGCCAGCACAGAGCCTGACACTGGGCTTGAACTCACGAACTGCAAGATCATGACCCAAGGCGAAGTCGGATGCTTAACCGACTGAGCCACCCAGGTACCCACCCCTCCCCCCCACACTGGTCTGGTTTAACAGACCCTCCAGGTGATTCCAATGCACACAAATGTTTGAAAACCACTATTCTATGCTCCATGAAGAAATGTGGGTCCCACCATGATATAAAGATAGCTCTCTTTATACATTTATTAATGTATATATTTAGTAATCGATACACATTATGTATTTAGTAATGTATATTTAGTAACATAGACACATACTGTATATTTAGTTATACGTACACATATATGTATATATGTTAAGTATATACGTGTATATATTAGTCCTTAGTACTACCATATATATACATGACATATGTATCAATACTAATATCGATACTAATATATATCATAACATATCATATATATATCAATACTAAAATTATAGGTTTAAAAAATTCAGTTTATCTTAATAGGATAGAAACTTCTCTTGAAACCTCTAACTGATGGGATAACTCAGAGTCCCTTGTACACTACGTCCACACCCTTCCTATGATCTCAGTACCATGGGTGGTAAACCAATAAACCCTGATTTCCTAATCAGGGGACTTTCTCCTGGCTGATTTAAAATAAGCTATTAGGGCACACCTGGGTGGCTCAGTCAGTTGAGTGTCGAACTCTTGATTTCAGCTCCGGTCATGATCCCAGAGTTGCAGGTTTGAGTCCCATGTCGGGCTCCACTCTTGAGTGTAGAGCCTACTTAAGATTCTCTCTCTCCCTCTACCCCTCCCCTGCTCTTACACACACACACACACACACACACACACACACACACACACTCTCTCTCTCTCTCTCTCTCTCTCTCTCTAATAAAAATAAAAAAACCAAAAATTTAAAATAAGCTATGAGCAATCTACCCTCCCATTGAAGATTCTCTAAAAAAGTAAAATGCTTGGCCTTCTCTGGCATTTATATGAATCTGATGAAGAGAAGATTAAACAAATATTAGATATCTTCCTTTAAGAAGCTGATTAGAGTGGTGATAAGGAACATGGACTTTTGAGTCCGATAGATTTGGGTTTAAGTCCACCTCCATCCCTTGTCTGCTGAGCGGCATTGGGCAAGTGGTTCAACCTCTCTGGTCCTCCATTTATTTCTTTGTTGGTACAAACGGGAAGAGTGATAGTGCTGAGCTCCTAGGGCCAATGTGAGGATTCGATTAGATAATATAACATCTACAGCGTGCTTGGTAAATACCACCGTTCAAGCAACAATGGGTCCCACCTTGACTCTTATTTTCCTGGGTTCACCCGCAGTGATTAGTACCACCAGTCACCGTGATTAGCATTCTTCCTCGGGGACAGTACCAGATGATGAGCCAAGTAGAGAATGTGGACGCCCGCGAGCGTCCGAGGGACGTCCCGGGGTGAGAAGCCAGGCGGAGGCGCGGGGCGAGGGGCACTCGTGAGCCGGGGAGGCCGCAGCGGACCGAGGGCCCCGCAGCTCTGCGGCGGCCGCAGTTCCCTCTCTCATTGTTCTGGCGTCGGGCAGAGAGGCGCTGGGAGCCAGACCTCCGAGGCTGTGTGCGGTGAGCCTGCAGGGGCTGGCAGTCGCTGAGGGCGGAAACCACTGTTTGGGAGTCGCTGGCGGTTTAACTGTTTGTGTTGCTGGTGTCGAGGAGGAGGAGGCAGGAGGGCCAGAGCGCGCCTCACGGCGCTGCTATTCGTGCTAAGAGCCTGCTCGCTGGGGGCGCCCGTCAGAGGTCCCTGCGGAACCCTGAGCTTATCAGGCTGCCCCTGGAGCTAGATTTTCAGCCGGTTGCAGATCAGACGTCGGCCTCTTAGGCTCTTGTCTTGCTTCTCTCCTTCTACATATTTCAGAAGAACCGATGGGCCCGTTTCAGAAGACACAGCCCTCCGAGGCCTGTGAGGTCCTTGCTGCGCACCTGAAATGATTCACTTAGGACCCGTCCTTTCGGTGGTGTGCGCATTCATGATGCTCTAAAATCCAAAGTAACCGTAAGAGTGTCAACGTTTCTTTGTCTCCCACAGGCTTAGATGTGCTCCCTCCTCGGTCTCAAGGCTACAGGTACATCTTACTCACCTTAGCATTGTTTCTTAAAAATATGACCTCCTCCAATCAGTGGGTTCAACAATTGGGCACAGTTAACAAATCATGTGATAAAATATTATACAGCCTTGAGAAAAGGTATTTTCTAATATGAAGTGAAAAGAGCAAGAATCAAAAGCTCACAGAGCAACGGATCTCACTCGGAGTGTGGTCCCCGGCCTACAGGCAGCCGGCTGCAGCGACATCTATAAACCTGGTAGAAATGCACATTCCCCGCCCCACCCAGACCTGCTCTATCAGAGACTTGGGAAGTGAGCCCGCACCAGTGCATGTCTTAGTAGCCAGGTGAAATTGATATAAGTTAAAGTTTGAGAACCACTGATACAGAGCATGGATTCACATAAATATGTAGAAGCTAGGGGCGCCTGGGTGGCGCAGTCGGTTAAGCGTCCGACTTCAGCCAGGTCACGATCTCGCGGTCCGTGAGTTCGAGCCCCGCGTCAGGCTCTGGGCTGATGGCTCAGAGCCTGGAGCCTGTTTCCGATTCTGTGTCTCCCTCTCTCTCTGTCCCTCCCCCGTTCATGCTCTGTCTCTCTCTGTTCCAAAAATGAATAAACGTTGAAAAAAAAAAATTAAAAAAAAAATATGTAGAAGCTATATACGTGGATAGAAAATACACAAAAAGATACAACGGTTTTCTCTCTGATAGGATTATGAGTGCTTTTTGCTTTCCCCTATTTATCTTTTGCATTTTTGAAAAATATATATCCTACTTTTTCTAAAATGAGCATACCTTTTGTATTTGGAGAAAAAAGGAGCGAAGTTATCAGATATTTGTCACATGTGTATCATGTCAACTCATACCATATTAGCATTTTCTTCACTGTTCTTTAATTTCTTATTCTGACAAATCAACCTCCCTGTATTTTCTTTGGTAAACTTTCTCAGCCCTGCTGCCTATTTACTGACTTCCCCACCCTTAGGTCTTGAAGCCCCTGCTATTAATAATAAATAGCATTTCGGAAACTGTCCAAAGTTTCTATGCCTGGTTTGTCATAAGTGAGCAAATTGTTGGGGCCTTTGAAGGAGGATATTTCTTGTTGTATCTATTTAGAGGTTAATATATTTTTATGCACAATTTACATTTCATTTGGATTAATTTTTTTAAACAACTTGACCCTTCTAATTTCAAGGGTTCATTTACAATTTACAAAGTAAGCACATATAGTGGATTTGCATTTTATACAGGGGGTTTAAGTTCTAAAATCAGCAATTAAATGTCACAGATGACCAAAATCGCTCCCTGTCAGTAACAGTAGCATAGACTGTTAAGCCCTGGAACTTAGCTAATCACCTGAGTACTAGCTAACATGGTTAGGGGCTCTGTTGTGCAAAAACGTCCACCTTTCTTCTCCAGAATCACTTCGCGCTGTGACATGCTCACATCACGAGAGGTTCTCAGAGTCAGAACCAACTGAGGAAGTAACAGGCTTTTCCTCCTGTCTTCTACTCATTTTTCTAGGCAATGACAGATGAAATGGCCCGAGCAATTTATTTTGGAGGGTTTGTTTTCTTTTGTTTCGGTTGATGGTACATAATTGCACTTGCCTGAGTCAAAGGTGCGTCTGGTATGATTTCTGTGCATCTCTGCAGGACCTCCTGTTGTGCCCTAGGCCTCCTTCTCTCTTCCCTTGTCTCTCTCAGATGTTCTCCAGGCAGGAATGACTCTGACCTCTCCCCTGGTATTCGGATCTTACCCATCTTTTAAAATCTTATGCAAGTGCTGCCTTCTACACAAAGCCTTCCTGATCTCAGTACAAGCTAATGCTTCCGTGCTCTGAATGTCTCTGGGACATTTATCACTCTTTATTATATTTACATTTGAATATGTATGTCTTAGCTTGCCCGGAAGGTGCTAGGTTTCCTTGCAGGCAGAATCCATGTGTCTTTAACACCAATCTTGGCTTTGAATCCTAGATCTGCCCTTTCTCGCCAATCTCAGGCAAATTACCTAAATCCCACTGTGCCTCCCTCCTCTTCTGTAAAACAGGGATAGTCATAGTACAGACCTCTGAATGTTCAAGTGAGCATTAAATAGGACACTGCACTCACGGTGAGGGGCTATCACAATCTCCCGCACATAGTAAACCCCAATAACTGTTAGCTGCTCCTTCTCCTGTTCTCTTTTGTGATCCCAGCAGTGCATTTGTGTTCCATAAGCATTTGTTTATGGAATGTACGAATGAATGAATACTATACAAATTCATACACACTGCTCTGAATTCTCAGTGCTCGATGGGGGGTTTATACTGGCCATCTGTCTGTGAATCCATTATAGAACTTAATGAACCAGTGACTTTCTTTTATTCCCGAGGCAGGTGTGGGGTGCATATGGGTAAATTTTCTGTCTTGAGAAAGCTGCCACCAACCATCTCATTTAAACCTCATCGAGCTCTGATGTTTTCATCCATGAAATGGGAATTATAATGCTGATCTGTGATTTTGCCTGGATACAAGGAGAACCCGGAGGAGGACGAGGCCTTCAGGGAGAAATTTTATGAACAGGGACTGTTTGGGGGAGTTTGAAGAATCAGAGCATGACTTTATAAATTAGCATATTTCAGTTACACAGCTTCCAATCACATGGGACTCTAGATGTCGCTCAGTGAGGGCACAGGGCAAACCCAGCTGCTTTTTGGGTTCGTCAAGCATCTCAAGTTATTTCTCGGGAGTTGGGGTTTGGCAAAGTCTGAAACCCATATTGCCAAGTCCTTCTTTCCCCCTTAATTTTTAAGCCCATGTGTATTTTAAGGGAAATTTAATCCGTATGTTTCTGTTTCCTTTACACTTAACTCATAAAAATGGTTTGTCAGAGCAATTTGATGTCCTAAAAATCTTTGGAGCCTTTATAATGATATTTTTTAACCTTTCCCCCCTCCTTAGACACAGGAAATTGCGTTTTTTTTTGTTTTTTTTTAAGAAAATGAATCAAACTGCAAGTCCCAAGGTCAGTATTGATGGGTCAGATACCAAGCTCGAGAAGCTATGCGTTTGCAAAAATGACATCTTCCCTTGCTGTTCCTGCAGGGCTCTGAGGGCAAGAGAAAGATCAGTTTCACAGGCAGATGGCAATAATCGGCAGGGTGTTGTGATAGAGTCCTCAGATATCTGACTGTTTGTCCATCAGGCTGAGAGCCCCCTATCCGTACTTCCGAATGGGGAGGTCTGCTCCTCAGATTTTGGGTCCCTCCACCTTAATCAAATCCCAGAGTTCAGCACCGGAAGCTCATGCACACAAGCAGTCTGAAAGAATTGAAACCACTAATTCTAAAACACGGTAATTGTTTTCTACTCTAGTTTTCCGCATCATCCCTAGAGAGAGAAAACAGGAGCCAACGGCATGTATCAACAGCCATAGGAAGTGTTCTCACAAAGTTTCGTAAAGATGGCATTCCTCCAGAGTTAGTGGGTTTGCTGTCATCAAAGGGGCTCCCATAATCCCCAGACATCCACAGCACAGGCAGAAATGAGCCATGCATCAGTGTCGCACCTCGGCCATGAGAGGGACTATCTAGGCTTGTTTGACCTGCATCAGGTCCAGATTTGTCGCCTCTTCTACCAATCAGCTTGAGTTAAACTCTGGTCCGGCTCCTTTCTGGCAGCCTGCTCACTGCTGGATTGGAGTGCCTCTTTCTGGACACGAAGGATCACAGAGTCTCCCAGTACACAGCATATAATAGTGTAGGACACAATCATAATGGCTCAGTTTAATTCAAAATGCCCTAAAATGCCGGCTTACCTCATCCCACTTTCACCATATGGCATTAGAAGTGGGTAATATAATTAATGGCCCAACCTGAGGCTTTCTCGTGCGGACTTTTCTCATCTCTCAAAGTTACAGGTAAGAAGTCCCATCAAGCAATGCCCTGATAGCTTTGCCATCAGTGCAGAAGAGCTGAGCTCGTTAGATGATGAAGATTCAGAGCTTTGAAGGACTTCTGTCTACACTGAGCTAGCTTGCAGTAGATGTGGGACCGTGAAATCCTGGATCTGGGTGGCTGAATGAAGGGTGAAGGAAGGGCATGTCTACAGACCACGAACACCAAACCTGGGTATTGAAACTGCATATTGCTTTTATTTTGGGTCTTGGATGAGAACAGGAAACACCTGACAGGAAGTAGCCAGTCTTGGAAATTCAATGCGTCAACAGGCCTTATGGCCATAAATATTTTCTACAGTTGAGAAGTTGTAGACAAGGGCCCTAATCAGAAATCTGGCACTCTCCCACAGCCTAGGCAGTGGCAAATGCATACAAATGTATTTTATAAATTAACTGCTTTGAGCCAGGCCCCAGATCAAATGTTTGTTTTCCTTCACTGAATTCACATGATAACTTTATAAGGTAAGTGGCATTATCCCCATTTTACAGACAAGGAAAGTGGGGCCCCTAAACATACTTATTGGAGAGGTGAAGTAAGTTGTCCAAATTTATAGTTAATGGAAGTGTTGAATTTCAAACACAAGTCTTTCAAACTCCAAGGGCCATCCTCCATCATTAAAAGAAAAACACCTTTGGGGGCCCCTGGGTGGTTCAGTAGGCTGAGCATCCGACTTTGGCTCAGGTCATGATCTCGCAGTTGACGAGTTCCAGCCCTGCGTCGGGCTCTGTGCTGACAACTCAGAGCCTGGAGCCTGCTTCAGATCCTGTGTCTCCCTCTCTCTCTGCCCCTCCCCTGCTCATGCTCTGTCTCTCTCTGTCTCTCAATAATAAATAAACATTAAAAAAAAATTGGAAAGAAAACACCTTTGTGTGATTTACAGAAGTTATCGATATCAGTATAACCTATTCAAACATACAGAAATAGAGAACTGAGTTAAAGTCCCTCATAATCCTACTTTCTCCCAAGATAACCATGTTCATAGCACAGAGTACATTTTTTTCCTATTTTTTTAGTATATACTACTAAACCTAGAGACATACGTATACATTTTTTATACAAAAAAATTAGAACTGTTCTAGAACTTGCTTTTAAATTTTTTTCTTGAGTATCTTTCTGTGTCAATAATACCTACGCACCAGATCCTTTTTAATAGTTGCATAGTATTTCATTATAAGGATTGTCGTCGTATATTTAAATCTATCGAATATTTTTTTTTCCAACTTTTGGCAACCAGAAGCACTACTGCAATGGAATGTGCACTGTTTATATGCAATTGCACATTTGCGGACGGATAACTGCAGGATAATGTCTCCGGAATGGATTTGTTGGGTGAAAGAATTCACAACCCATGCTCTGTCTACTCTACAAGGCCACTTGCTTTGGCTCGCTTTGGCTTCCTTTGGCTTTCTAGTTCCTTTGATTTCTGAGTGAGTTGCATACCAAATTTTCAGACAAGTAACTTTATCTTCGCCTTGTCACTGCTAGGGAATCTGAGGGCCAACAATTCCATTAGATTTGAGGAACAAGCAACACAGTCCAACTCTGAGGCAAAACAGCAGATTTCTGAAAGTATCCTTTTATTCAATATTACCTTCAGTAGCTACTTACTGATTTTTAATTTTGTGCAAAGCCCTGCACTAGATCCTGGGTAAGCAGTATGTCAGGCAACATACCCTCACGCCACTAGAAAACTTGTTTGTACAAAATCTCTCTGCCCTTCTGCACCAGCTTGCTGCCCTCCAGGTAGACATAGGCACGGTGTTACCAGAACCGGTCCTCTGTGCTCGCGTCTGCTTTCATACCACAGAAGCACTGATGGAGGTTAAATATCAGACAACTGAAGCAGACTATTTTCACAGCTGATCAACTTTTTAATCATAAATATTATTTTTAAGAGAGAGAGAGAGAATGCAAGCAGGGGAAATGGGCAGAGGGGAAGGGAGAGAGAGAATCTCAAGCAGGCTCTGTGCCCTGCGCAGAGCCCCGTGTGGGGCTTGATCTCACAACCGTGAGATCATGAATTGAGCCGAAATCAAGAGTCACTAGCTTAACCAACTGAACCGCCCAGGCGCCCCTAACTAAACTTTTAATTTGGGGGGCGCCTGGGTGGCTCAGTCGGTTGAGCGTCCGACTTCGGCTCAGGTGATAATCTCACAGTTTGTGAGTTCGAGCCCCGCGTGGGACTCTGTGCTGACAGCTCAGAGCCTGGAGCCTGCTTCAGCTTCTGTGTCTCCCTCTCTCTCTGCCCCTGACCCACTCGCATTCTGTCTCTCTCTCTCTCAAAATAAATAAACATGAAGAAAAAATTTAAACTTTTAATTTTGAAATAACCGTAGGTTCAGATGCTGTTGTAAGAAATAACACAAGGAGATCCCAAAGTTTTCTCTGATTATAACATCTTGCATCTTATGACAACAATATCAGTATCAGGATACTGATATTGACACAGTCAAGAAACAGAACACTTCTAGGGCACCTGGGTGGCTCAGTCGGTTGAGCATCTGACTTCGGCTCAGGTCATGATCTTGCAGTTTGTGAGTTTGAGTGCCACGTCGGGCTCTGTGCTGACAGCTCAGGGCCTGGATCTTGCTTCAAATTCTGGGTCTCCTTCTCTCTCTGCCCCTCCTCCGCTCATGCTCTCTCTCTCTCTCTCTCTCTCTGTCAAAAATAAATAAACATTTAAAAAATTAAAAAAAAAACACAGAACACTTCTGTCACCACAAAGATCCTTGCCATTGCCCTTTAGTTTTATAACCACACCCACTCCCTCCTTAACCCCTGACAACTACTAATCTCTTCTCCATTTTAATATTTTTGCATTTCAAGAATGTTCTATAAATGGAATAGTACAGTATGTAACCATTTAAGACTGACTTTTTTTACTCAGCATAATTCTTTAGAAATTTACCTGGGTTGTCATGTGTATCCAAAGTCTGTTCCTTATTTTAATTTTTTTTTTTTTTACATTTATTATTGAGAGAGAGAGAGACAGAGCATGAGCGGGGGAGGGGCAGAGAGAGTAGGAGACACAGAATCAGAAGCAGGCTCCAGGCTCCGAGCTGTCAGCACAGAGCCCGATGCGGGGCTCGAACTCGCAAACCAGGAGATCAAGACCTGAGCCGAAGCTGGATGCTCAACCGACTGAGCCACCCAGGCGCCCCAGAAGTCTGTTCCTTATTATTGCTGAGTAGTATTCCATATTATGGCTATTTGTTTAACCATCTTTCCATTGAAGAATATCTAGTTTATTCCTAGTTTGGGGCTATTATAAATACAGCTGCTATAGACGTTCCTGTACATGTGCCAAAACTAGTCTTCATCTCTCTAAGATAAATGCCTAAGTAGTGCAATTGCTGGGACATAGGTCATTTGCATGGTCAGCGCTTTAAGAAATTCCCAGTTTTCCAGAGTGACTATACCATTTTACATCCCCACTGGCACCATGAGTGATCCACTTTCTCTGCATCCTTGCCACCATTTGGTGTTGTCACTATTTTTTTATTTTAGCCATTCTGCTAGGTTTGTAGTGGCCTCTCATTGTGTGTTCCCCTAATGGCTAATGATGGTGAGTATAATATCATGTGTTTATGGCTTATTTGCCATCTGAATATCCCCTTTGGTAAAATGTCTCTTTATATCTTTTGCCCATTTGAGAATTCTTTGTGTATTCTAGATACCAGTTCTTTGTCAGATACGCGGCTGGGAAATCTCTTTCCCCATTCTGCAGCTTGTCTTTTCATCCTTTCACAAAGCAAAATTTCATTTGGATGAAGCCCAGTTTATCAGTTTTTCATTTTATGGAGTGTGCTTTTGGCATCAAGTCTAAGAACTCTTTGCCCAGTCCTAGATCCTGAAGACTTTCTCCTCTGTTTCTAGAGGGTTATGGTTTACATGTTACATTTTAGCTCATGATTGTATCAAGTGTGAGGCTTAGGTCAAGTTTCTTTTATTTTTTTTCTTTTTTCCTTCTTTCCTTTTTTTTTTTTTTTTTTTTCTATAGATGTTTACCTGCTTCAGCACAACTTGTTGAAAGGCTATCCTCCCTCTGTTGGTTACTTTTGCAACTTTGTCAGAGGAACCCAGTTGGGCATATTTGTGTAGGTTAGTTTCTAATTTATTTATTCTGTCCCATCGATCTATGCGCCTCTCCCTCTGCCAGCACCACACAGTTTTCATCACTGCAATTAGATAATAAATCTTGAAATTGAGTAGACTGGCTCTTCCCAGCTTAGTTTCCTTTTTCAGAATTGTTGAAGGTACCCTAATTCCTTTGCCTCCTACCTATGTTTTAGAAAAATCTGCCCTCTACCTACAAAAATTCTTGCTGGGATTTTGATAGGAATTGTATTAAAACTAGATGTCAACTTGGGGAGAATTGGCATCTTGACTATGTTGTATCTTCTAATCCATGGATGTGTTATGTCTCTCCACTTATTAAGATCTTTGATTTTTTACATCAGTGTTTTATAGTCAGCATACAAATCCTGTACACGATTTTTAGACTTATACCTAAGATTTCATTTCTAGGGCAAACTGTAAATGGTATTGCAGTTTTAAATTCAGTGTCTATACATTTATTGCAAGTATACAGAAACACAATTAAGTTTTGTGTGTTCATTTCGTATCCTGTGTCTTTGTTGAATTCACTTACTAGTGCTAGGAATCTTTTGTAGATTCCTTGGCAATGTCTATGTAGATAATCATTTTGTCTGCAAATAAGGACACTTCCAGTTCTTCCTTTTGTATCTGTATGTCTTTTATTTTCTCTCCTTGTTTTACTACACTTCATACTACAAGAACTCCCAGTACTGGGGCACCTGGGTGGCTCCGTCACTTAAACATCCGACTCTAAATTTCAGCTTGTTATGATCTCATGGTTCGTGGGTTTGAGCCCCATGTTGGGCTTTGCACTGACAGTGCGTAGCGTGCTTGAGAGTCTCTCTCTCCCTCTCTCTGCCCCTCTCCACCTCTCAAAATAAATAAATAAATCTTTAAAAAAAGAATCCCAGTACGAGGAGCAGTGAGAGCTGACATCCATGATGTGTCCCTGATCTCAGGGGGAAAGCATTCAGTCTTTCAACGTTTACTATCATGTTAGACATAGATTTCTTGGTAGACATTCTTTATCAAGCTGAGGATCCTCCCTCTAATACTATCTTTCTTAGAGTGATAATCATGAATGAGTGTTGAATGTTGCCTAACACTTTTTCTGCATCAATTGAAATGATAATGTGAGGGTTTTTTTTCTTTAGTCTGTTGATATGATGAATTACATTGATTGATTTTCAAATATTGAACCAGCCTTGCATGCCTTGAATACATGCCACTTGGTCATGGTGTATAATCAATTCTTTTATATATTGTTGGATTCTATTGCTAATGATTTTTGGTTAATGATTTTGTGGTCTTATTTTTGGCACTGTCTTTGTTTTCTTTGCCAGGGTAAATATTAGTTTCATAAGATGAATTGGGATGCATTCTCCCCTCTTCTATGTTCTGCAAGAGATTGTGTAAAATTGGTGTTAATTTTCCTTTAAATATTTGGTAAAATTCTCCAGCGAAACCATCTGGGCCTGGAGATTTCTTTTTTGGGTGTTTTAAAATTATGAATTGAATTTCCCTAACAATTAAAGGACTATTCAAGTGACTTGTTTCATATTGGCAGTTGCAGTAGTCTGGGTTTTTTGAAAAAGTGGTCTATTTCATCTAAGTTGTAAAATTTCTATTTGTAGAATTATTCATTGCATTTCCTTATTATTCTTTTAAATATCTGTAATGATAGCCCCACTTTTAGTTTCTTTTTTTTTTTTTAATGTTTATTTATTTTTGAGAGAGACAGGGACAGAATGTGAGTGGGTTGGGACAGAGAGAGAGGGAAATACAGAATCCGAAGCAGGCTCCAGGCTCTGAGCTGTCAGCACAGAGCCTGACGTGGGATTTGAACTCACAAGCTGTGAGATCTTGACCTGAGCCAAAGTCGGACACTCAACCGACTGAGCCACCCAGGCACCCAAGCCCCAGTTTTCGTTTCTTATATGACCTACACAAGTTTCAGGAAATGTCAGAGGAAATATTAAAAGGCCACTGTATACATTTACATTCAAAATTGAGTTTAGATTTATTCAAAATGAACTTGTTTAAAGAGCTAAATCTTCAGAAAAATGGTTCTGCAAGAATCATCAGCTGTAGATATACTAAAAAGGATATTTCAAAATTATAAAAAATTTAATTATTATTATACTTCTAAAATACTCTTAACAGGTCCAGTAATAACTGTATCAACAGAAAGATCCTCTCAAAATCAAAAATTATCAAAAAGTATCTATGATCTTGCATTTGCTAAGAATAAGCTAAATAACTGATTTGCTTTCAGTTATATCAACTGAAAATAAAGTTACTAAAATTATAAATCTTGATGACCAAAAAAAATGAATTTCCAGAAAAGCAAGCTAGAAAAATCTTATGGCCAATCAAGAGCACGTTAGCAAAATGTTATTATTGTAAAATATAAAAATTTGACACCAAAATATTGTGTTTTTTGTACATTGATGTTTTTACCCATTCTCGGTGTCTTACTCCTAATCCCAGCCATCCTAGCTGCCAGGTCTCCGGCCTCCCATGGTCCTCCCTGAAACCTTTTTTCCTGCGGGTCTCCAGTTATATAGCCAAGTGTATCCCTACCTGATCACCCACTGGGAAAGTCACTAGCTTTCAACTTCCTACCTCCCCAAACTTCTATCAGACCGTGTCACTCAACAAACATTTGTAAATCATCTGCCATGTGCTAGGCACTATTCTATACCCTGGGGTGTTATACCTCTTGTTCACCAAGAGGTGGGCTCCCTGCCCCTATGGAAAACATAGTCTAGAAGGAGGAGACAGAGAAAGACCAGGAAAGGAAATACTAATTACAAATTATGGCTGGTGCTTCTAGGCCCAAAGGTGTTGAGATAAAGACTCATGGGGTTGAGGGCAGAATATTTCCTCCATAAGGAAATGGCATTTAAACCAAGATCTGAAGTATCAAAGAGAGCCAGTCTTGTGACATGGACAAATGTTTTGGGCAGATGGAACAGTATGTACAAAGGCCTTGAGGACAGCCCTTGTATAGAGCCATGCAGATTGTTCCTGGTACAAACAGGCCTGGCCTAGTGGGTAAAATGTTGGTGACATTCAGTCAATCTCTGCTCTCTAAGCAGTGGGTCACAGTGAGGGGGAAAAGAAGAGCTTTGCTTTTCTTATTCTCACAAAGACATCACATGGGCTAGTAGCATGGGCTTGGTCCTTGGGCTGGAGCCTGGGTTCACATCCTGGGATCTGCACCTGGCTTCCATACGCCTGTCCATAATACGGTCTGTGCTTGGTTTTATCTATCGAACAACAACAATGCAGATTTACATGGCATTTCTATTCACCTTGTTTCTCATTCAGTCTTCCAACATCTCTGTAAGGTAGCTAGAGCAGACATTTATTGCTTTAAATTTACATACAATAAAATGAATAGATTTTAAGTGTTTGGTTAGATATGTTTCAATAATTGAATACACCCTCCTGACAACCTCAATCAAATATAGAACATTTCCAACATGCCCGGTGGTTTCCTTCTACTACCATCCAGTCAGCTATTCCCATTCCCCAGGCCTAGGCAACCACTGTTTTGATTTCTATCCCTATTGTGATCAGTTTGCCAAATATCTTCACAGACATGCCATCATGTTGTAAGTATTCTATTGTGTCTGGCTTCTTTTGCTCAACATAATGTTGTTGTGGTGTTGGTGGTTTTTTTTTTTTTTTTTGTGATTCATTCAGTCACATTGTTATGTGGCTCCATAGTTCATTCCTTTTTATTATTGAGTAATATTCCATAGAATAAGTATAGCACAGTTTGTGCATCTGTTATTCTATTGATGACATTCCAACTGTTTCCAGATTGGCGATTTTGACCAAAGCTGCTATAAATATTCTTGTACAATTCTTTCTGTGGGTATTTCTTTTCCTCTCTTTTGGGTAAAACCCAAAGCAGAATTGCTGAATCATAAGGCACGTTGTATTTAATTTTGTAAAAACTTGCCAAACAGTTCTCTAAGGTTATTATACCGTTTCACACTCCCATCAACCATCTATGTGCGTTCCAGTTGTTCCACACCCCCACCGACATTGGATGTCCGCCATTCTCGTGGGCACACACTGGTATCTCATGGTAGTTTTATTCTGCAATTCTCTGATGACTATTCAAGTTGAGCACCTTTTCGTGTGCTTACTGGCCATTTGTAAACCTTCTGTTGTGATGTATGTATTCAGGCCTTTTGCAGGGTGACTCCTGTTAATTCCATTTTTTACATGAGAAAATTGAGACTCAGAAGTCAGGTGACTTGCCAGAGCTTCACCGCTGACAAGTAGCAAACCCAAGCCTTTTATCCGCATCTCCTGACCCTCACTGGCATTTCATTTCCAATATCCTAGACTTTTTCCTGCAGTGGACCCCAGAGTTCACCTTCCTTATCTGCCGCTTTCCACAGCACCTTGAACCTCAGGGCCTACCAGGCAGGGGTGCTGCAGATAAAGGTACTGGTGTAGAGAAAGGAAGAGGGGAATGATTTCAGGTTAATGGAAGCAGCAGTGATTCTTTTTCAGGCAGAGCTCAAAACCACTTCTGTCTAAGCCTGGGGTCTTTGTGTGACACCTGATGCCTTTTCACGCAGGAATCTACTCTGTCTCAACCACTCAGTCCTGCCAAGCTCAAAATAAACTCTTCTTGTTCAAGGACAAGTGTGTTTCACTAGGTTACATGTAACTCTCTTCAGCCTGTGTGGTTTTGTTTCAGTCAGTTAAAATAGCCACAATTTCTCCTGTCCATATGCCACATTGCACTAAATTAATACTTGGTTGACAAAGTGTAAATGCTCCTAAGCACTTGATTTTCTCACTTACATATCTGGAAGAGATGGTGACTATGTAGCGAGGGTTGTGTGTGTGTGTGTGTGTGTGTGTGTGCGTGTGCGCACGTGTGTTCATTTGAGAAGGAAATGCATTTTAGAGTGGGACTGTTACAGAAAAATCCCTACATTTCCTTGATGTTGCAGGTAAATCACTTAGAATAACTAGCTCTGGTTGTGTTTGATACACTGAGTTCGAACATTGAGGAACGGAGACATCAGCAAGGTTTTGTGACCTCCTTTCAAACCAGGAGGAGGCTGACCTAGCTAGGCAGGCAGCACTGATGGAGAGTGCCCGTTGCAGTCCTTTTAATCCTCTCTGAGCAAAGTCTTGGATTTTCCCCCAAATGCTGAATGAAGTGAATAAGCCATTGAGCCTCTAAATCCATTCAATGCCTCCCTCTCCTGCGAGGTGCATCCGGCAAGTCTGACAATGCCATAGAAGAATTACTTTGAGTACTTGGCATATGCGGTCCTTGAAAAAGCTCTGCACTGAGCCACCTTACAAAGTGACCGGAGCACCCCATTTAGCCCTTCATGGGCCTGCTGTCATGGGGGTTCAGACTCTGGGATGGAGAGAAGAAAGGGAAGTGGGACAGAAGTCTGGAAACAGAAGAAGTAGGCCAGAAAGAAAGGGGCTGTGCCAATGTCTGCAAGGGAAGACAGGAATAATAGAAATGGGGCTAAAAGTTAACGGGGTGAATCTTTAAAGCCTTCTTTAAAAGTACTATTATTACAACCTCTTTAACTTTCCTTTTGATTCTTCCTCTGTTTTTCTTTCTTCTCTAATTCATTAAATGCCTTTTTGCTGCTGTGTGCTTTAGGTCAGATGCTTCTGGAATTTGTATGGCAAACCTGATCTGACATTGTTAGGAGAAAGGGGAAGAAGTTTTCCCTTTCATCAGAGAGTAATTTGAATGGATGAAGTGCCACTTGTGGTCCAGCGTTTAAGTGACATTGTAGACTCCCTTTATAATTGCTGGGTCTTACAACCCAGCATAGGTCTTCATGACTATGTTTGGATGTGCAAAGATGATGAACATCCTCACTTCTCCTTTACCTCAGTATTTTGAATTCTCACCATGATTAATGACAAAGAATTCTCTCTTCTCTACTAAGATTTGGTGTCATGAAGTCATGGAGATAAACCATTTGTCAAATTGGTGGGGTATTTCTGGTGGGGCTGGGCAGGTGAGCAGGTTGGCAGGAGACTGGATCCCAAGCCAGACACATGGGGATCATCTAAGGAGCTCTCGGGCTAGAGTAAATAAAGAAAGAAAACCTGGAAAAGAGGGAGGACCTCTTGAGATTTATTTATCAGCTAACCAAGGACCAGAGGACCCTCTCTGACGTTCGGTCTAGGGGTCTAGAATCCAACTGAAACCTGAACTCAAACTCCAAAAAAAGTTTCCCCAGATGAGTTTATGAAAACCTATTGTGGCCGGCGCCCAGGAGACAAAAACAAATGAGGGTGGAGAGAGAAGAATTTGCCCTACAGCTTGCCTGACCACCAGAACTACCCAGATTACTCATGCAAATCACTCCCCACCGAGCGGGGCCACCTCAGGTAATCAAAGGGTCCAGTGCTCACGTGCAATGTGGTGAGTGCATGAAGAGAACCAGTCCCACCAACAGCAACATCTTGTTGGTTTTATCCAAAGAAAACATGAATAGATATAGGATTCTGTTAGTGAGTGGAATACACCAACGTTCGTTTTTATTTTTAAAGCAAGCATTCTTGATAAATAACACCTGCTTAAAGCAGATTTCATTGCACTAGAGGAAAAGAAAGTTCATGCATGTTGGTTCTAAAGCATGAGAACCTATTTCCGATACAAACTGAGAAGCTGGGTAGAAACAAAGCATTTTGTCTTTGTGGCAGGTGTTCTTTTATGTGCTATGTGCTCTAGTGGCCTTTTGATATCATAGCATATTAGAGCTCGGAGTTGCTTCAAGGTCATCTAGTTTAACCTGCTCAATTAAGAGAGGAGAAAGCTTCAAGTTGTTTGGCTTCTTTTTTGTTTTGTTTTGTTTTGTTTTGTTTTGTTATGGGTTTTTTGTGGTTTGGGTTAAAAAAAAAAAAAAGCCAAGAGAATCTTTGAGAAGATTCCGGTTGATGTCAAGGGACACTACCTATATCACCCTGCTTTGGCAGATCCTTCTGCAGAAAAGAACAACTCAGGCTGCCACCATCTTTGACTCACAGGAGAGGTGTAAATCCCACCCACGTAGTTAAAGCTCTCTTGCTGGACTGCTGTTTATTTTGAGGTTAACAAAGGCTAAGGAAGCCCATTGTGAAATGTTTGTTTGGAGGGCCAGAATCTAAACTTGCACTCCTTGTCATGGTCATTTTTTTTAAAGAAGATGACAGATGGGAGCCCCAGGAAGGGACACACTCCAACCATGCCAGGAATAAGGGCATGCTTTTTGTCGTTTGTTGCTGTTATTGTTGTTTTCCATGTGCTTCTCAGGATATCAGGTTTATTACCGTGGCTGGGGACAGGGCTGAGAATGTTGTGGACGGTATGACAATGACTTCCTTCCTGGTGTGTCCCTGAATGGCCAGCACAGCCAACACATAATCAGACAATCTACAGCCACACTGTTGCTGCTGACAACTTCATTATGCCCGTGATATTCAGCTGGGTAATTCATTTCCCGAGCGTGGCAATAGCTCCTGATATGCCTAATGGGTTGAATGTAATTTTGTAAGCTTTTGAAGATGAATGTCTCCCCTTGTGCTTAGCTATGCCCTAATATGGGAAACAATGAGAGCTACCGTTAGGAAACAGCATTGTAGTGTTCGACTTTTTAGTGCAGGTTGGGTCTCTGAACCACAAAAGCAGGAAACATTAGTGATTGGCATGATACAGTAAATGTGGGTCACTTAACGTCCCTTATAATGGCTTTTTTGCCTGCCTCTGCATTTAACCTTCATGTGGCCGGGGCATCCTACAAAAATAAGATGGCCTTGCCCAGGATATAAAATGAGTTAACTAATAGTTCCGGGGGTGGTGTCGGCTTTGGCATGGTATGCCTACAGTCACTTACCAATGTGGCCCTAAAATGGAAGAACCGTATGACAAACAAGAAATGTGACCTGTGCAAGGTTTCCAACACCCAAGCTGCAATTTCTCTTCTAACCTACGGGCAGAAATATAAAATGCGTTCATATAAATTCTCTTTAATTCAGTTCCGCTAAACGTATATATGTATTGGACATCATCTAGCATACACAAGGCCCAGGTCATTGAGCTGAGAAGCCAATTCAAAAGTTAGGATGGTATGAGGGGCGCCTGGGTGGCGCAGTCGGTTAAGCATCCGACTTCAGCCAGGTCACGATCTCGCGGTCCGTGAGTTCGAGCCCCGCGTCGGGCTCTGGGCTGATGGCTAGGAGCCTGGAGCCTGTTTCTGATTCTGTGTCTCCCTCTCTCTCTGCACCTCCCCCATTCATGCTCTGTCTCTGTCCCAAAAATAAATAAACGTTGAAAAAAAAAAAATTTCAAAAGTTAGGATGGTATGAGTCTTGCCCTCCTGGAGGTCTCGGTCCAGGAAAGTGGGGCCACAAGTAACTCTAACGAAGGTAGACTATGCCGTGAGCGCTAACATGGTTCCAAATGCCACAGTGAGCACAGAGAAAGATACTCATCCCTTTTGGGAACGTAAAAAAAAGTTAAGATGCCATCTCTGAAGACTTCTGCCTTCATCCACCAGCCAATCTGAGTTCTTTCGAGAGAATCCAGTCTCCTGAGAATCTTGAGTCAACTTCTTAATTTCTGAGAGTCAGGACTCCTCATCTTATGTAATTTCTCAGTGCTTCTTGGTCCATCATTTATGATGATCAGTTCCAAGTATCCCAAATGAAAAGGTGGGGGCTGGGGGGGAGGTCAACATAAAAATAGGCCTGAGAATTTCTCAGGTTATCCTTTTATCCACGACCATACCTGTTTTCCTGACTTTGTAAAACTGTATCCTACCAGGCAGACTCTTACTAGCAGCCAGCAGATAGAGACAGATTCTGTGCTAATACTTTTAACTAAAGATATTTTTGATATTAAGATATTTTTTATGGAAAAAGGAGAAGGAAGAAGGGGAGGTTACAGAGGAATAGGAGAAAGAGGAAGAGTCTGCCTAAAACCCAGAGGTCATTTATCCTTTGGTACTTGGCCTCATCAACTTGTCCACTTTGACTTGTGTATTGAGCACTTACTTTATGGACTCCAGTTTTCATGCATCCTGGTGAAGATTCATATGTTTTGATGGGCGAGTATACATGCACATAGGTCTTGAAACCACTTTGAAACCATGAGGTCTGCCGGTTGCTTTATTGTCCTGATCTGAGCAAACTTTCTCTGAATTATGAATGTATGAATTATCAAATCTTAGGGTATTAATAATTTCATTTTTAAATTATTTGAAAATTCTGCTGAACATTCTTAAAGTAAACGAAGACCCCCAAATCATCTTTGGCTTCCAGTTGCAAACAAAGACCTCCCTCGAGGAAATGGCCAAAATGAATGTTGCGAATGGAGAGGGGTCCCAAGGTCTCTGTGATGGCGCATCCCCCTCCCAAACAACCCACTGGAGTCCAAATCTCACTCTCCGAAGGCAGGATGAAGATCCAGTTAGTAGCCCAATTATTGTAAATGCTACTCTTCATGATAAAACCCAGTGCATCAAAAAATGTAGATGGCCTTGGGGATGGTTGTGAGTGACCTGTGCTAATTCCTCTTGGAGAGATTTAGGTGAATACTGCCACCTATTGATAGGTGAAATATATGCCACAAATTCCTACTCTGACCTGACAGCATGCTAATACTTATCAGAACAGATCTCATTACTCAGTTGGCCAAAACCTTTTTAACAGCCTTAAGTTTAAAATTCTTTGCTTATCTGTGATGAAAAATAACTGTGTTATGCTAATTTAAAACGACTCACAAATTGTATTTCTGGTAAGAGGCAAAGGAGTGAGGTAAAAATGCCGTGAGCTTTGCAGTCAGAGATCTGGGTTTGAGTCTAAGCTCAGCCTCTGAATAACAGAAACAGGTTAATTAATCTCTCTGAACCTTAGTTTCAATAAAAAGTGCATAATCCTCTTCGTAAAGTGTGAGAATTCAGTGACGTCGCTGCATGCCACACAGGAAGAGGTGTTTGATAAATGGCAGCGTTTGTTACTATGTTTCCACCAAGCTATTGAAGTTAACTATTTGTGATGCAATGACTGGTAATATGACAAACCACATCAGGCATCAGACTCTGGTGAACTCTTCCGTGCGGTTCAATTATCCTTTGGCAATGCTCCTTGTCTCGCATAGTATCTTTGACATTCAAAATTAGGACAGTGTGAACATAAATATTAGAACTTTAAGTGTGCCAATTGAGAAAATGAGGATAAATGGGCTTCATTACCAAACGTCTCCTGACTGCCCTAGAGGATCTATGGGGCTGAGCAGATAAAGAATTATGATAAAACTTTGGAGCCAAGTATAAATGGGGCTTTGTGACCTGCTGGATAGGGTTGAGGCTTAGGACCAGACCTAGAAGGTTCACATTCCTTCCTCGGCGTGGTGTGGGGGATCCCGGGCTCACACAGACAATAGGGGATTCATAGCTTGAGAATTCTAATGACGGCTGAAAGGAGGGTGGCAGCCAGAACAAGAAGACTTTTCAGAAGCTCGGACCCTGATTATCACATCGGTGCTCCGGCTGGCGAGAGGCTGGCGAGAGGCGGCATGAAGCTGTTCTTGGAAAGCTTTCAGTGAAGTGTTTGTAACCTCCTTAAGAGAATCCCATTTCTCAAAAATGCAACACTGGAAAATCTCACATGATTAGTTCCGATAAACACTCTGTCATCAAATCACGGCAGAAGTCACACGGCCCATCTCGTTTTGGAGAGTCTTTTCTGAATGTCATGAGTCTGGTCTCCAAGACTTAGAGAAAAAAAAAAGAGTTTCTCAGGATATTTTGGGGCCTTTACTTTTAATCTGAAAGGTCAACTAGTGCTTAAAACAAAATAATCAAGAAATAGCATGCCTATGAGCAGTCTGCACCTTTTGAAAAGGTCTGCTTGGGACTGAATAGCTCCTGCCTTCCCCCACCCCTGTTTCCTTTTTTCTTTGGGGCTTAGTAATTGCAAGGGAGGAGGAGGAAGAGTTTTACATTCATTACTAACAACTTCGCACATAATAAGCATGTTCAGATACACCCTGGGGTGTTAGTTTTCTTTTCCTATTTTTTTTTTGTCTCCTTTTTAGCAGCTTTTGATAAGTAGCACATTTTATTTTTGAAAAAAGAATCGTTACTGAGCAGCCTCGCCCTAAGGAAGGTCAGGAGATTAGGGAGCGGAAGTAGGCTGGCCAGACTCTTTGCTGACCACAGTAAGGGATTGCTGCTTTCTTCCCATAATTTAATTTTGAGACTCCAATGAAAAGGCACCCCTAAAAAAAAATCTTTGCTGAAAAAAAAAGAGTGAAAAATCGTTAGAAAAAGGTCATCAAAAAGTGATCAATTTAAATTTATGTCTTCCAAACAAACCACACAGAACTAACCACAAGGGCAGACATGCATTTGCGGTGATATATGGACGTTCTCAAAATATGGGCATGAATTTGCAGGAGAGAGTGGACATTGCTAGCTTCTGATGTTGGTGGGCCTTGGCCTAGTTTCACAAGTATTCTGAAATTCTCAACATTGCACTTCACAAATCAGGGGGAACCTTTGAATTTAACTGGCTCTGCTCCCTCATTTTCCAAGTGGGAAAACTGAGACCTGGTGGAGAGAAAGTAACTCGCCCAAGGTCACTCAAGGTCACCCAGCTGGTGAGAGGCAGCCTGGGGACTCAAGCTCAATACTCCTCATCCCGAACTGGAGTTCGCTCCACCAGGCTCAACAACTCTGAGATGGGAACCATGTCATGGGGAAGTCCTCTTCCTGGGGAAACTCTGTACCTATTCCCCTGCACATGGCCCTATGTGTCGCTGGCCCATCTGTCACAGCCTGAACTAACTACTTTTACAGATGTTGAATGGCTTCTTCAGAGCAGTCCAGGCACCCGCATGGGGAGCATTCCACATGGCTCCCAGGATTCGGCCTCCTGCTCTTTTCTCTATCTTCAAAATGTGCATAGACCATGACTTGAATACCTATATTATCTCTGTGTTTGTGCACTGGCATTGATGGATTGTCGCCATCATCTGCCATCATGTAGGTTGAAACTTGAAAAGTCAACCTCAGCTTCTTTCTTATGCTCACATCTTCCTCCGCTCTTAGCTACACCACAGACGAGTCCTGTAATTTCTTCTTCCAGAGTGCACCCGACTTTCAGCTCCCAATCTCCTTTTCCATAGACCCTCGCCATCAATGTCTTCCTGCTTCCAGGTTCTCAGTGCTTTGGTCCCGGGTCCATGATGGCTAGAACAGAGGGATCTTAACCCTCATCCCTGACATTCTCCTGCTCAAATCCCTGTCTCCTGTAGGAAAAAGCCCAAACTCAAACAGAACATCCACGCACACCCCAGTTTAGCCCTGACCTCTTTCTGCAGCCCACATCCCATTAGATCTTCCATCCACATTTACTCCAGCCCAACTGGATTACTGGTTGTTCCCTAAACATGCTAGGAATCCTGTGCATTGACTCCATTTCCCTCTCTTCTTTTCAACCTCTAGAGGTCTTCATTCTGCCAGATCCAGTGCAAATGCAAACCTCTCTGTGAATCTTCCCTAAGCATCCCATAAGGAACTACTCATTCTCTCTCACTAACGCAGTCCCCTTTATCTTTGAAAAGATACCTCATCATCTTTGTTCCCCACCTCACCATACTGCTTCATCCAGTGCTTTGCATAAATAAGGTGTTTTTCTTCATATTTACTGAGCACTCAGTACCTGCTAAACACCAGCCTGGGCAGGGGGTATAAGGGCTAGAGGAGGAAAATACAAATGAATTAAAATGTAATCCCTGTAATCCCTTCAGGGCACCTGGGTGGCTCAGTCGGTTAAGTGTCCGACTTTGGCTCAGGTCATGATCTCACGGTTTGTGCGTTTGAGCCCCACTTTGGGCTCTGTGCTGACAGCTCGGAGCCTGGAGCCTGCTTCAGATTCTGTGTCTCCTTCTCTCTTTGCCCCTTCCCAACTTGTGCTCTATGTCTCTCAAAAAATAAATAAATGTAAAAAAAAATTTTTTTTAATGTAATCCCTGTCTTCAAAGGAGCTTCCATCAGTGAGACATGTTCACAAATAACCTAAGCAAGTGAACTAACAGTGGGGGTAGAATTGGGTGGAGGGGTAGTGCTGAGTAGGGAACAAACATGCTCAGTGTTTAGGTATTATGATATGGGTTGGGGGTATGGGAGAGGGAGGGAAAGAAAACGCAAAGCTGTTTTCAAATTGTATCTCTGTGCTGTGGTCATTATTAGAGTCCTGTCTAGGTCTGGCCAATGCAACCCATCCTTCCCCCAACCCCAGACTAATCGTCCTAAAACAAGACTCCAATCATTCAACTCCCTGTTCAAATGTTTGCTATTGAATGAATCAAGCATCAAATAATTTCAGGCTTATGCTGGGCGTGATGGAGAATACGCTTGTAGAGATGAGACAAAGTCTGGGAAACAACTGGAGAACAGAAAGCAAGAACGTGCTTAAAAGTGCTGGGTGCAGGCGGGGGACAAACTAAGTATGTGATCACTATGGGCTGAGATGATCGAGAAAGGATAATCAGAGGAGGGGAGACTTCAGTGGATTGCCACCTGGCAAGAAAAATGAGATGTACTAAGTGAACTTTAGGGTTCCTTTCAATTCTCAGACCCCTGTTATTCTTTGAAATGGTTTATTCATTCATTCAACAAACACATGCTAAGCACTTCAACAAAACACTCGCTAAATATTTATTGAATGCCTTCTATGTGCCAGGAACTCTGCCAGACTGGAAATAGAGCAGTGAATAAAAGGCTTTGCACTTAACTCCTACAGTAAAATGGGAATGGCTGTTGGAAAGCAAGTTAGTGCAACAAAATGTGATAGATGTCACGATGGGCAAGTATAAGGTGCTCGAGGACCACGGTGTGGGGACCCTAAGAGCCCAAGAGCTTGAAGAGTATCCCTGGGAGATGATGTTTAAGCCAAGGCTGTAGTGCTGTGCATGAGTTAGCCAGACAAAAGGGACTTAAGTGTTCAAATGGAAGAATATCCTATGCAGAATTCTCGAGTTGAGAGACAGAACAGCAGGTCCACAGAACTGAAAGACATTTAAATGGGCCACAGCATGGGGGGTGAGTAGGGAGGGGTCAAGAAATGAGTCGACAGAGGTAGGCAGAGCCACACTATGGAGTATTTTGCTAAAGGTGTGGGAAGGAGTTTATACTTCATTGATAAGCTTTTTGGTGACATTAAAGTATTTGGCACAGTGTGCCACAGTGGCACAGCTACTAAGTACTTAATAATACACATCTGTTGAAGAGTGGATTGAGGAATGAATGGATGAATCCATGCAATGGACATGGGTGCATGATAATGACTCCGTCTGGAGCATTCGCTCCTGGAAGCAAGGCCGCTATTACTAAGGCATCATCTCCTTAGGTTTGCATGTCCAGCTGAACTCATGACCCCTCTCAGGCAGCTCCTAACCTTGGTAGAATTACCCAGTCACCTGGCTTTCCCCAGCATATGGAATTGAAGTAAATCTGCATTAAAGTCAAAGTCTTTTTAGAGATAAGGGTAAAGTTTTACCTGGCACTAGTTTAGGCTTAAGCTACAAAAGCCTGACTCTTTTCTTAATCCTTGATGAAAAAAAATAGCCTTCTGGGCATGAATATTACCAAATTAGATTATTCATAGCAATGCTTCCATGGACAAATAAATCTAAGGAGAGAGAGAGAGAGAGAAAGAAGGAGGAGGAGGAGGAGGAGGAGGAGGAGGAGGAGAAGGAGAAGGAGAAGAAGAAGGAGGAGGAGGAGGAGGTTGTTTCAGAGATTTTACCTTCTGAGTGAGAAAAGAAAAAGTTAAGACAATTGTGAAAAGCTAACCTGAGCCCCTCCTTTGGAAGGTTTTAGGAGTTACTGAGCCTCGCCTTGGATCCCATCCCCAGAGCTGCCATGTGTCAGAGACCCGTCAGCCACCACAGTGAGATGCTGTCTCTAGAAAGGGGGAGATTTTCAGGAATACAAGAGGTCATTCCGAGGATTCTAATTCATTACAAGGCCAAAGATTAACATAACACCCTCTTATGTATAACCAGAGACTTTCTCCTGATTTGCTGCAGAGTCACATTCAAAATTTGGGAGTTGATTTGGGTCCAGGTATAAATAACATACCAGAGTCAGTGCCCAGGAGAAGGGTCCAAAACTATTTCTGAAGTCATCATAACAGCTAAGCTTTCATTTGGCAGAGAGAGAATTTGAAGAGATCTTTAGAAAGATTCTTAATGCTGTTGCTAGGGACGTCGGTGTGTGCGTATCTCTGTACGGAGTGGGGGAGGGGTGGAGGAGGCGGGGTTTAATATGTCCTCTCAATCAGCAATGTCTCTCTAACATAATAAGCAGCCTGTGAAGGTCATTTGCCATTTTATTTCAGAGAGAAACATTAAAAATGCCTAAATAAGCAGCTTTCTAGGAAATTCATTCTGTGTGTTTCATTAGTCATGTAAAGCATAACGTCATGAAAGGAGCCAGGTACACCCATATGTAGCCGGCATGAAAGAAACACTGGAATCTTCCTCCCAACACTGATCCTCTTGGTGGCCTGTGACCCAGATCGGCTACTTCCTCAGAACCTGCTCAGACAAAAACTCTAGCAATGCTTGCGCAGTCCTTGCTGGATTGGGAACTTTCTTAGCTCCTGCTGGGAACTTGGAAAGGATTGCACAGATGCCCTTAGGTGCAGGGATGTGGCGGTCACCTGTGTGCTTCTGGTCCCATGAAGCTGTGGGCATAGGGGGGTGCCTGGCCCCAGGAGAGCCATAGGTCGCTTGCAGTCACAGATTGCTGGGTGGGCTCCTGGATGCCAGACAAGATTTCTTTCCCTGCAGTTGAGATAGTGCAATGCTAACTGGCTGCCTTTGCTGCCCCTCTGCTCATCCTTGAGTGGCATTCGGTCTCGTTTGCCATGAAGCTCGTTGTCCCTGCATTCTGTTCCTGATGGACCTCACGGATACAATAGGCTAAAGACACACTGAAGTCATGGCATCCTTTGACTACACATACAAGAGATTGAGAAATCAAGCCTCCTCGGGGCGACAGTCCTGAAAACACACCTAGATTCTGAGCCAAGCTGTTTCCCTTTCCCCGTCCCTCCTTGTGCATCATTTGCTCTTTTTATTTGGCATCAAGAGTAGCTCAGTGATCATGGACTTCGGCTCTTGCCTGTAGTGATCCTGTTCGCATTTTATTCTTTACACAGAATAGGAAGGAGGTTCGCTTGCTTTGCGCAGAGGCTGAGCCACAGGAGAAAGCAAAGCCAATGTGATTTACTGAATGAAAGCACTGGACGATTACCAACAACTTGTTCCTCTGCTGCCTCGAACAACCTGAACTGGTGAGTAAAATTTACTGTTGTCTTTTTTCTTATGAGTGTGGGGCTGTCTCATTCACTGATTATGTTTTGTGTGTGTGTGTGTGTGTGTGTGTGTGTGTGTGTGTGTGTGTGTGTGTTGCTGCGGTTTAAATGATATTAAAAAAATCTGCATCTTCCAAAGTTAGCTGCAGGCAGTCCATGAAGAATGCACACAAGCACATACACAATGGTCTGCGACAGCACATACATATCCATGTGCAGAGGCAAGAATGGGGGGGTGGGGAAGCCCCACTTCTGATAATTAGGCATTTTGTTTGCAGCAAGCTTGAGGATATTACATGCTCGCCTAATTGATTAGCAAGAGCTATGAAAAATAAAATACTTTTTGTTGTATAAGATCATTTTCCAATCGGGCTCCTGAGTACCTACAAAATACAAAATGGGGGTAAAGATGCATCCCATCAATGCTGACAATCCTGAATATATACCCAGGCATGTTGTCTTTAATCCAGTTTAGAGGTTGGACATGCAGGGTGGGGTGCCAGCATTCTGTCCATCCTGGATGAGCATGCCCCTAAGTAACATCCTGACTGTGATGTTGAGGATGCCCACTGAGGGCACACAGTGGGCGTGCATGCAGACCCTCGCTTGAGCCACTGCTGCTTTTGTACCTGTATGCCTCCCGCCCTTTTTTCTTCCGTGAAGATGCATGCTTGGTAGGGTGCACTAGGTTCAAAGTGGGATACTGTGTCTTATTATCCATGCTGGTCTTTGGCCTCGCCAAGGCCACTGGAAGTACCATTGATAATCAAGTCTGGCTTTGCTTCTCTGCCAGGGCACAGAAATCCCTCTACTCACTTGATTTCTTCATTTCCTAAGTAAGATGCAAGGCAATCCCTGCAGAGGGGGAAGGCGAATGGAGAAAGCTATTGCTGTTACCCCCACCACCACATCTTCTTAGTCTTTTGTTTGCCTGGCTACGGCAAGGCTTTACAGCAGCATCAGTCCATTTCTGGTGGGTTCGGAATCCATATAAATGTCATACCGAGTCTAATATCTTTGGTGGGCTCTGTCTGCAGTAGATCACTGGGCGTTCAGATGAAGTTGTGGTCTTGGGTGCTGACAAAGATGGATGCTGGCAGAACAGTGAGCAGCATGCTTCTCTAAATAAAGACCAAAGTTAGGAAATCTGAGAGATGGGTGAGGTTTTGCAGAGTAGAAAGTATCCCAGGCCCCTCGATCGCAAGAGTAGGGTCATTCTCCCCTGTGATGTGGCTGTTCCACAAAGTATGGCATTCCAACAGAAAGGAGATGGAATTGCCTAGTGGTTAGAAAATGTCAGGATAGTAGGGCACTTTTGCTAATTCCTAGACTGTGTATCTTTAGGAATTCCCTTACTTTCCCCAGATCTCCATTCTTCCATTCTTTCCATTCTTGATTGTTTCAAAGAAGGTGTGCTAAGCTCAATTAATTTATCCATGAGATACTACTTAAAGCTTTCCTGTGAAAGGATTGGTAGGTAATCAAGATCATTGTTCATACACTTTAATCCAGCGACCATGCATGAGAAACCCACAGGTGAGGGTTTATGTGGGGATGAGGACATACATACCCCTTCTCCATCTAAGGCATATAGAGCACTCTGAAGGAAGCATGATAACACTTACGGAATTAGAAGGGGAAAATAGAGCTGAAAAATGGCATTTAAAAGAACAACTTCAAATAAATAGGTGATGTAAATAATATTTTTTAGTACTGATCAGGAATAACTGCTTTTCTATACTTACAATGCCAAAATAGTAAAGATCTTAAGTGTTTTGAAATGAACCTTTTGGAGGAGTTAGTTCAAGGATGAGGAGAACCCATGTGTATAATCTATGTACAAATTACCCCCATACCCATGCACATGGAATTAGCAGCTACAAATGTGCTATGATTTATTTGAGGAATTCCAGAAGACCCATTGGCCAAAGAATTGTCTCATTTCTAGGATTAAGGTGCCTGAAATTCTTTTATCAGGGATTCAATTAAATATTGCTGTCTTTTATAAAATGCAAATATTCTCAGGAGGAATAACAAATTAAGACACTCATAGCCTATCATAAACAAATGCATTAAATTTTTTCTCCCTCAGGGGAAACCCAAAGGATATTGCATTAATATTATATTAATTCTTCTGCTTTCTGTTTACTTCATACCTGTCTCCAGGAACTTCTTTTGTAATTATCACTTCACTCATGATCAGAAAACTAAGGAGACTTTAGAACAAGCTATTGCCTTCTTTTTATGGGATGCTTGGATTAGACGATACCATCTAGATTTCCTCTAGGCCATCGAGAGTCACAAACTCATTATCTTTCCCCCTTTTAAATCCACTCTTCCTCCCGTATTCCTTTTTTTTTTTTTTTTTTTAAATTATTGGTGGAACCATTCTGCACCTAATCAGTCAAGCAGAGCTAATAGAAGCTATCATCAGGCTTCCTGATTCCTTGGGCCCCTCCATCCAATCACTAACCAAGTTTGGTCCATTTTGCTTTCCTTCATTTTAATCTCCCCAGCCCTCTCCATCCCCATTGTCACATGCTATAGTTGAAGTCACCAGCTCTCATGGGGACTTTTTCAAGAGCTTATACTTTGTTGTCCCCTGTCACTGGTCCCACCACACTCCCTCCCCTTCAAACCACCCTCTAGATACTACCAGAGTGGTTCTCTAAAAATGCAAATCTCAGCCTTTCTCTAGCGCTTCCCTGTTGTGAACAGGTTGAAATCTATTGTCCCTCAACATGGCATGAAAGCTCTTGATGGTCTAGCCCTGCTATCTCTCCAGGCTTCTTTCCCAAGGTCCTAGCATGGTGGATGAAATGTACCTTTGGAAGTGTCAGAACCCAAAAGAATTCCATTGGGCCCCTGTGGGCATCAACCTACCAGGAACACTATGACATGTCCTAATCTGAGCTATTATACCTGGAATGCCCTTTCATTTCCTTCCTGCTGGTTGATTCCTCATTTGTTGTTCAAAATCTTGCTCAGGCATCACTGTCTCTAACCCACTTCCCCATACCTTCTTCTGCTATGACACCTCCTGCCACTCAGCCCTCTGTGCTACTTACTGCCTTAAACATTTGAGAGCAGTGTTAAGAGGCTAAGCTCTCAGATCTAGAATCATATTGCCTGGGTTTGAATCCCAGGTCTGTCCCCTTATTAGTACTTCAATTTCTTACTACATAAAGTGGGACTAATAATAGTCCTTACTTCACAGGGCTATTATGGGAGTCAAAGAGCTGATACATATAAAGGCATTATTTTCTTTATTTTTATTATTTATTTATTTATTTATTTTGAGAGAGAGGGAGAGAGAGAGAGCAGGGGAGGGGCAGTGAGAGAGGGAGAGAGAGATAATCCCAAGCAGGCTCCACGCTGCCAGTGCAGAACCCAGTGCAGGGCTCGATCCCGTGAACTGTGAGATCATGACCTGAGCCGAGATCAGGAGTTGGAGGCTTAACCAACTGAGCCACCCAAGTGCCCCAAAGGCATTATTTTATTTTATTTTATTTTATTTTATTTTATTTTACTTATTTTGTGTGTGTGTGTGTGTGTGTGTGTGTGTGTGTGTGTGTGAGAGAGAGAGAGAGAGAGAGAGAGAGAGAGAATGGGGGAGAGGCAAGAAAGAGACACAAAATCCAAAGCAGGCTCCAGGTTCCAGGCTGTCAGCACAGAGCCCAATGCAGGGCTCACACTCCCGAATCGCGAGATCATGACCTGAGCCAAAGTCGGTCACTCAACCAACTGAGCCACCCAAGCGCCCCGCAAAGGCCTTATTTTAAGTAGTGCCTGACTCAGAACGTGCTAAAGAAGTAAAAGCTATTATCATTATTCCATAATTTCACATATTACACTATTTCATACCTACATACACTTGTGTGACTGTCTTCCTTGTTAGCCTGTGAGCCCCTTGGTGTTGGTGAAATAATCAACTTGTTTCAGTTTGCCTGTGATTTTCCCAGTTTTAGCACTGAAAGTCCTACCTCCAAGGAACCCCTCAGTCCTAGGCAAACCAAGACAGTTGGTTAACCTCTGAGGGTGTCTTCTTTACCTTTGACTTCCCAGGGTCTATCGCAGGATACACAGACTACAAAGTAGATCACCCTTAAATATTTATTGGACTACAGAATCAAAATTGATTCTTTCCTCCTTCTTCTTCATAAACACTCTTTTAAACTTCAAATATAGTCTTCTTCCTGCTGTGAAGTCACCGCTGACTTTTCAAAACTTACCACTGAATAACCAAATATATTTTTTTAAATGCACAGGAACTTGAAAGGTTATTTCCACCCTGTTATATATTATCAGTGTAATAGAATTGCCCACTCTTCAGCAATCAGAGACATACCCGTCATGTTAATAGCAAGTGGGGAATAGGAGAAGGGTCACACTTTCTTTTCTGTCTAATGACAGGCAGGTTGAAGTGTGAAGGTCCCCAGTTCACATCACAGCCTGAAGAGCAATCTTGTCTCAGTCAGAAATGTTCCCTTCACTGAATGTATCTGTCTACCCAGCTGTCAAGAATGGCTGGAGCTCCTGTTTCTAATATGCTTTGTCTTATAACTGCTCCTCATCCAAACTGGCCCAGATCTTTTTTCACAGTACAAATATGATGAGAAAGTCCCACAACCAAGCTCCTGTGAGACAGGGACTCTGGACGTGCCAGAACTCATAACAAAGGCAAGATCTCTTCAGAATCAAGGTCTAGGAAGAAACTGACAGGCAGCCAGACCAAGCTCCCTCAGGCAGAATAATAGCAGAGTCGCTAAAAGCATGGACTTTGGAGTCAGAATTCCTTTACGAGCTGTAGGATCTTGGACCTGTTACTAACCTCTCTGGGCCTCAGTTTCCTTATTTGCAAAGTGATGATATAATAGTACCAACTTTCTCCTAGGGTTATTATTACATTTTGTCTTAGCTTGTGAAAGCAAAACCTGAGGCAAAAACCAATCATGAATGTTCTGTTGGGTATTGGGAGACACAACCTCAGAGCATCAAGAGTCAAGCCATCAAGGAAAAAAGGGAAATGAGTCAAGGAAGGAGAAAAAACAAATATAGGTGGTTTGTAACTGACCTAGCCAAGCTTCACAAGAAAACACATCTGGTGGTTTGTTTGTATGTGATTGCTTCCAAGAAGCCCTCAGAGCAATCCGCAAGGGAGGAATGGAGAAATCATCTGCGGGCTGCTTCCGGTCTCTTGCCTCTCATTGGTCCGGTTTTTCACATTTCCAGGTAGTGTGACCCAGTCCCTCAGGGTAGTCATTAGTAAAGCTGGAGCCTCCCTCATGGGTCTGGTTGGGTCAGAACTGCTGCAGCTACTGTCACAGCAAGCATGGTGGGGGCCGTGCCAGGACCCGCCCTTCGCGCGACGCAGCTGGTGTTAGAAGACAGGATAATGGTGGCAGCCAAGGCTTTCGAGTGGAGCAAGCAGCCAAAACCCAGGGAACAGGTGGTTTTAAAGTAAATCTGGGGAGGCTCCACTCTCCACAGATTATTCTTGCCATTTTGGATCTGGATTCTCCAGGCTACTGTCACTGTTTCCTTATGGTTGGCTCCAGATATATTTACAGGCCCTCCAAAAATGTAGCTGGGATAAGCTGAAATAAACAGCAGAAGTTTTTAAGTTTCATAAAGTATAATTCATCAATTTATTTTATGGTTTCTGTTTTCTGTGCCTTTTCTAAGAAATGATCACCTCATGCAAGTTCACAAAGACTATCTCCTATTTTCTTCTGGAAGTGTTACAGTGTTATCTTTTACAGTTAGGTCTATAATCGATTTCATTTGAAGTTACTTTCTATCTATGATATGAGGTAGGGATTGAGGTTTTGTTTTCGTTTTGCATATGGATATCTCATTGTTCCAACACTATTTGTTGGAAAAAATATTTTTCCCTATTGAATTACTTTGATACCTTTGTCAAAAATCAATTGATCAGGGGCACCCGGGCGGCTCTTGATTTCAGCTCAGGTCATTATCTCACGGCTCATAGGTTCAAGCCCGCGCATCAGGCTATGCGCTGACAACACAGAGCTTGCTTGGGATTCTCTGTCTCCTCTCTCTGCCCACCCCCTCTCTTTCTCTCTGTCTCTCTCTCTCTCTCTCTCTCTCTCTCTAAAATAAGTAAACTTTTAAAAACTCCATTGATCATGTATGTACATGCTATTTCTGGTCTCTCTATTCTGTTTCATGAAATTTATATGTCTTATCTTTGGGCCACAGTCTTTATCTGGAGAGCTATCCTTAAACCAGTACCACAGATCTTGATTACTGTGGCCTTGAGGCAATTCTTGAAATCATGTAGTGTAAGTCTTCCAACTTTGTTCTTCTTTTTCAAAGTTATTTTGACTATTTTAAATCCTTTCCATTTTTATAAAAATTTTAGAATCAGGTTTTCGATTTCTCAAAACAAAACAAACAAACAAACAAACAAAAACCCAACAACCCTGCTATATTGGGATTGTGCTGAATCTAGAGCTCAGTTAGGAAGAACTGACATTGTAACAATACTGATTTCTTCTGGTCTGATCCATGAAGAAGGTATACGTCTCTATTACTTAGGTTTTCTTTAATTTCACTCAATAATGTCATGTAGTTTCAAGTATACAAGTTTTGCATACATTTGTTACTTTTATTGCTGAGTAGATTTTTGTAGATTTATTAGACCCTTCCACAAAATGTTCATGTCATCTGCAAATGAACACTGTCTTGCTTCTTTCTTTCCAGTCTTTATGCCTTTATTTTTCTTGCCTTGCTACACTGTCTAGAATGCCCGGTATAATGGAAGAGATAGGAGTGGTCATTCACGCCTTGTTTCTGATCCTAGGAGGAAGCACTTGGTCTTTAACCATTAAGTATAATGCTGGCTATAGATTTTTGTAGAGAATCTTTATGAGGTTCAGGAAGTTCCCTTATATTCCTGAAAGCTTTATTATTATTATTATCATCATTATTATTATGATGATGATGATGATGATGAATGGATGTCGAATAATGTCAAATGCTTCTTTTTCTGCATCTGTTAAGTGACCATATCGTTTTTTTTTCTTTTATTCTGTTAATGCAATAAATTACATCAATGAGTGGTTGAATGTTATCTTGCTTTCCTGGAATATACCCTACTTGATCATGATATATTATCCTTTATGTATATTGCTGGATTTTATTTGCTAACATTTTGTTGAACTTTTTGGCTTCTATGTTCACGAGAGACATTGAGCAATAGCTTTCCTTTCTTATAATGCCTTTTTTCTGGTTTTGGTATCAGGGCAATGCTGGCCTCAAAAATGAAACCAAATTTTTGGAAGAGTTTTGTGTAGAATCGGGGGTTTTTTCCCCCCTTAAATGTCTGCAGACTGTAACATTTAACATGACCTTTGTCAAATATTGTGGGGGCAAAGAAACTATTAGAATGGAAAAAGAAAGTATAAAACTAGAAACTAGCTTTCTCATGCAGGATTTCATCACATCTCCTAAATTCTGGTCTAAAACTATGTTGCAGAGACCAGCCCACCTTCACTCAACAGATCTTGTTTGACCTTCTCTTTGGAGAAAACAAAGATACATCTTCTTTCCTTAGAGAGAGCACCAAGAGTTTTTTCTTATGAAAATAATGCCTAAAAATTGATTAATTTTTATGTATGCCCATCCAACTGAATACTACTCAGCAAGCAAAAGTGAAGAACTACTAATAGAACAGTGTGATAAATCTCAGAATAATTAAGCTGAGTTAAAGAAGCCATATTTTAAAGAGACAGAGAGAGAATAGTGATTATTCCATTTTATGAAATCCTGGGGGCGGGGGCGGGGGCGGGGAACAATCTGTAGTGTCAGAAAGCAGATGAGTAGTTGCCTGGGAACAATAGGCCTGAAATAAATAGACGTCTAAATATTTTTTAATTTATTTGATTACATGAAAAAATATTTGAACGTCTATTTATTTCAGGCATTCAGGCACTTTGCTAAACTACTGATAGGTATCATCTCATTTAAAACGCTAATATCCTTTTTAGACATGACTTTTTTAATTGAGATAAAGAATACTGTTAATGATAAGGCAGCTGAAGCTTAGGGAAGGTAAATAAATTTGCCCAGTGTCTTGCAGTTAATAGGTAGAAGAGTCAAAATCCAAAGTTAGATCAGCCTGATATCGAAGTCCCTACTTTTAATACTGTGTTTAAAATTACCATGATTATCTTGCAGTTGAAGAATGGAATAAAATGTAACTATAGCTCTCAACCTGTTGAGTGTTTCAGTGAAAATGGCTAACAAGGAATGCCCTCTGAAGAGTGATATCCCAGACCTAACATGACAAAAACAATTTCCCTACCAGTTCTCCTCCAGGATTCTGTATCTATTTTACCCATTAGGTATTTCATTCGTCATTTGAGTCTTCTCTTCTTCCCCAGTTCAATTTAATGCGAAAATGCAGAGTAGTGTTACTGTCATTTTCAAGACACTTTGTTGGGTGCTGTAGGGGTTTCATGATATATCAGTAAAATCCCCAACGGGAATCATATGGCACATGAAAATAGAGTAACTGAGGAAAGGTTAATACATTTTGTACTTCTTTTGTTAAATTTATTTGTCAGTATTTGAATCTTGTTAATGTCATGCTATTGTAAATGCAATTGTGTTCTCTTAATTTTGTTTTCATTTCATTGTGTTAAATCAGAAAGTAGAATAACAGACTTATAAACAAAAGGTAGACTTATATTGCCTTATATGTATATTACCTTTTATATTTACCTCCATAGTTTCTTTACCAATGCTCTATCTCTCCTTGTGTGAATTTGAGTCACTGTCTAGTACCCTGAAGGAGTCCCTTTACTATTTCTTGTAGGGAAGGTCTGCTGTTAAATTCTCTTGGTGTTTGTTTAGCCATGCATGTCTTAATATCACCTTCATTTTTTAAGGGTCGTTATGCTGGATAGAGACAGTCTTTTTCTTTCAGCATCTGGAATATGTCATCCCACTTCCTTCTGTCCTCTATGGTTTTCTGGTGAAAGAAATCAGCTGTGCATCTTTTTGAGGACTCCTTGCATGTAAGAAGTTATTTCTTGTTGTTTTCAGGATTTTCTCTCTGTTTTTAGCTTCTGACTGTTTCATTATGATGTGTTTAGGTGGGAATATCTTTGAATTTATCCTGCTTGGTATTCATTGAGTTTCTTGGATGTGTAAGTTAATGCTTTTCATTAATCTGGGGAAGTTTTTGACCATAATTTCTTCAAATATGTTCTCCCCCTTCCTTCTTTTCCTTCTTAGACTCCTATTATATATATGTTGGTATACTTGATGGTGTTCCACACTTCTCTGAGACTCTGTTCATTTTTCTTCATTTCTTTCTCTTTTTGTTTTTAAAACTGGATAACCTCAGTACATCGATCTTCAAGTTTGCTGATTCCTTCTTCTGCCTACTCAAATTTGATGTTGAACCCCTCTAGTAAATTATTCATTTCCATTATTTTACCTTTCAACTTCGTAATATCTATTTGGTTCTGGATTTGTTTTATAATTCTACCTCTTTAGTGATACTCTCTGTTTGATGAGATATCATCCTCACAATTCTTTATTTCTTTAGATATGGTTTCCTTTTGTTCCTTGAACATATTTAAAGTTTTTGCCTAATAAGTAACATTTAGACTTCTTCATGGGCAATCTTTATTGACTGCTTTATTTCCTGTGAACGGGACATATTTTTGTTTGTTTTGTGTATGGCTCATATTTTTTGTGTTAAGAACTAGGCATCTTAAATATTATAATACGGTAACCCTAGAAATCAGATTATCCCATAATCCCACCTCCTCAGGGTTTATTGTTTAGTGATTTTTCAGAATTAAATCTGTGACATCTGTATTCTTTGTCACATGTGACCACTGATGTCTCTGCTTGGTTAGCTTAGTGGTCAACTAATGACTGAACACAAATTTCCTTAAATGCCTGAAACCAGTAAGTCTTCCAGTCCTTACAGAAGGGCTCTGTGCACACGTTGGGGCACACTTTCAGTATTCTCCAGACAGCTGACAGCTCTGCCTGACCCTTCGCTTCCTGCTTGCACACAGCCCCAGCATCAGACAGAGAGAAGAGCTTAAGAGCTTCTCAGGTATTTTATGAGAAGGCTTCCAGCCCTGGGCACACCCGTGGTCTGCTAGATCCCTTAGCCACACGTCAGTTTTCCAAAGTCCTCTATGGACAGGCATTTCCCAGCATTTCCCTTTAAGCTTTTTGATTAGTCTATTGTTTGCCCCAACTTTTATCCATGCCCTCAGGCAGCTGTGATGATTAAACAATTGCTGATGTTTGTTTTTGACAAGATGCCTTAGAGGAAAAGGTTATTTCCACTTGGTGAACCCTGAGGCAGGTCAAATCAAGAAAAGTCTTGGGAGTGGGGCCTTCTGGGGAACCACCAGGAAGGTCAAAAGACAACAGTTCTCTCAAAATGGGGTCTTGAAAGAGGCTGCATCACCATTTTGTACATCCAGTGGCTGCCAAGCTACTGTTTTTTTATCATGAATATACACTTCTGGCTTTCAGGTCTACCACAGAGCCGGGGAAGCTAGAAACTGAGCACATTAAAAATGCCACATAGCTCCCTGTTCTTACCAAATCAGCCACTTTTCTCAAATAAACACTTCCTGGATTGCTGCAAACTTTGGTTAATTTCCAGGGTCCTGAGGAAGTTAATTTTGACATTTCCTGCTATGTTCTTATTGCTTTTGTGGAGGAGACGAGTTTTGGAGGCCATTACTGTGCCATTCCCACTGTCCTATTATTCTTCCGTTTTTAATCTTTCTGTAAAATGTTTATTTAGGCGTACCACTTGTAAATCACTTTTTAAAAATCCCAGTTGGAGAGTTTTCTCTTTCATTAGGAAAAGTAAACTATTTGAGTATATTGTACTCACAGATATTTTCAGTGTTAGCCCTGCTGCATCATTTTACATTTCTACTTATTATGTTTTCTTATTTTGTTTAGTTTTATTTTTTTAATTTTTCTTTAGAGTTATCTTTATTCCTCTCCTTCGACTCATAGTTTGAAGTTCAGTTTTCTGTTTGACTACAAGTTCCTGTAAACACACATATTAAAATATCTAAACTTGTATTTTTCTATCAAAATAAAAACTAAACAGTGTAATAAGTATGCAAAGTCATCTATTAAAGCAACGTTTAAAACCAACAAAAAAAACTATTTAAATTATTACGATGTACTTTGGAGTCTCTGGTTTGGGAAGATTGAGGTAATCTTAATAATTTCTGCTATTTATTGAGTGGCTGCTGTAAGCATTGCACAGGATGCGTGCTTTCATTTGTTAATTCATTTCATCTTCATAACTCTGGAGGAACTCTTGTTACAGATGATGAAATGAACTCCAAGAATTTCAATAAAGTTCCTGGAGTCACATAGATTATAGATAACAACATCATGATCCAAGCTCGGGTCTGCCAAATTCCAAATCCAAGGCTACAATGCTTCACAGGGACCCAGCCGTTTCTATAAGGGTAAAACCTTAAGAGTGTAGTTAGTTGGGAGGGGTATGCATGTTTATGAGAAAAAATAACCCGGAGTTGTCTTTCTCAGTCTCTCTCATCAGACAACATTTTAAATATAGAGGGGGAAAAGAAAATATAATGATAGATGAAATCTAGAAGAATAGAAACATGCTGAAAGATGGCCAGGAAGGAAGGGGCAGCTGGGGCAGCATGAGAAGGAAGTCAGAGAGACAGAGAGAGTCAACCTATTTTGACTGAAGGGAACAGATGGGAAATGAGCAAAGACAAAAGGGGCCATGTGGGCAGGTGTCATCGGTTAGAGGGCAAGTGACTGGAATTTGATCAATCGACAAGAATTTATTTACTGGACTCCTGGGCACTGTGTGAGATACAAAAGAATGTAGAGTTATTTTGGGAATGATAATGATGTAGACAAGACAGATGGCTTGAACTGGGGCATTAACGCTGAAGGAAAAGGCTAGAGACAGAAGGCAGAAAGAAAGAGGTTAAGGCGATCTCCATGTGAGCCAGCTTGCATATCAATCTGGATTTTTTGTGGGAATGGCAAGATATAGAGGAAATGCTATAATTGCTATTGAATCAAAGTTAAAGGATGTGTAGATGGAAGGAGGAAGATGCCAAATCACCTACTCTATTTCTGCATTTAGGTAAATGAAGAGATTATTAAAGATTTATGAAAACACACCCATATGTACATACACACTACAGAGAGTGCATTAAGTCATCCTCCCAAATGTAAATATGACCATTCAGCAAAGACTGGGTGGGGCCTGATACACGTGACTCACCCTGAATAGATCTGACCACATTGGAAGGTACTGGGAAGGCTTTTTGTGTTGGAGGAAATTGCAAGCAACACTTAAAAGGTGCCTAAAGACATTCAACAATGTAATGAGGATAGATCTCCATTTGTTAATGTGCAAGTAAGTCAAGGTTAGTTGGGGCCAATGGACATGGAACCCAGTTCAGAAGTATGAGCAGAAAATGAGCTTTCTGAGTAGTTCCTTAGAATATTACTTGTAATAGACTCTCATATGAACGTTCCTTTATTCTAAAGTATTTACTGAGCATCTTCTGTAACAGAAAATGATAGCTTCCATGAGTTTTCTATACTCTAAGCTCTTTACATGCATTATCTCACCAAATCTTCATAACCATAATGTGCTATTAGTATTATCTCTATTTTATAAACAAGAAAAATAAGATTCAGGTGTGTTAAATAACTCACCCAAGATCACATAGTCAGTAGCTGGAAGAGGAGCAATCCATAGCCTAATCTGTATCATGTTTCTTTCACTTTGAGGCAGGTACATTTTAGGTGCTGGGGATATAAAAATTCATACTTGGCATTCCTTGCTCTTGAGAAACATATAGACTAGCTAGGAGACAGAAAGCCAAAGAGTTGTAATACAATAAAATATTTTCTGTAAGAAGCATATACCAAGCGAATGAGTAAAGAAATACACAAGTTTGCCTCAGACTGTCAGAGACCCCTTGAGCATAGACCTTAAGGCTCAGCAATTGTTTCCTAGGTGGTGAAGGCACAGATGGGATTCCAATACAGGCAAAAGCAGTGCAAACAAGCACCCAGATGCAGGAAAGAGTTTGAACTATTTAGGAAACTCTAAGGAGATCAGAAAGACAGAAACATAAAACATAGAGGCACAGTAGGCAATGAGGCTGGAGAGGTAAGAACTGGTACGTGAGGCCAAAGAACTTAGAGTTTATCCTATAGAAACTGGGGAATCATCAAAGTCAGTCCCATGATGAATTGGGTTAATAAAAGAGATTCTTACATGATATTGTATCATGAGATCCATAAACCTATGACAATTCAAAGACTGGAGATGACGTCCAAGGGCCGCAGCTATGTAACAATGGCAGCATTACAAATGGAAGACTCCATCGGAGATTCAAGGGGAGGTGGTGAGAACACAGCAGTGTGCTCCAGAGAGATCTGGGCCCAGTGTACTAGAGGCTTCCCCAGAGTGAAGCCATGGTACATAATTGCCTTGGCCAGTTGTTTCACCCGTGCATTTGCTCATCCAGTATACATATGCATGCCAGGCAGCCATTGCCTCAGCAGCATCAATATGTCAGTAGCAGTACCCAACTTAATAGTGGATGGCTTTTGAAATGGCATGGCTGATCTCCTGGAAACTGACTCCAGGTGTGACATTGGTGAGGACCTGTTTAGAGGTTTGTGGAACAACAGTCAAGTACTACTTGGAGAATACCAGTAGTGAGTCCCCCCAGAGGACACTATCTGGAGTATCTGGGGTGAGCAGGGATGGAGCTATGGATCCAAATCCCCCAAACTTCTGGGCACTGGGGTAGCTCACCAAATCTCAGACAAGACGCACAATTTAACACCTCAAGAGAAGGGGTATCTGCAGGGAACAACCATACCCAACAGAGGGCAGCATCTAAAAGGAGGTAAGTAGAAAGGTCCCAATTACATATACCCAAGGGGAACTGAACAGAACTCCTGGTTATAGATTTGAGACACTTCCCCTCAGTGGGACAGAGACCAAAAGACTTGAGTCAAGGCTCATGTTGTATACATGTGTGTATATAAGTGTATATGTGTAGATAATAAATGGATATAGTCATTACATTCTTGTCCCCAATTAGCTACGTGGCTGTAAACAAGCTGTTTCCCTCCCTGAGTTTCAGCCTTCTCGTCTATAACATGAAAAAGCTGGCCCTCATCTCGAAGGTCGCCTCCAGCTACAGTATTTTATTAGGATTCCAGATGGTTACTGGTGATGATAAAATTCTTTGTCAACTTATAATTACGTTGTGTAAATGATACAACATCAGGTTTTCCTCTTCTCAGGAACTGCTTTGTGAAAATGACCCAACAAATGCAGAATCTGCATCTTTCTCAGTCGAAAAAACATAGTGCCCCATCGTCTCCCAACGCTGCCAAACGCCTGTACAGAAACCTCTCTGAGAAGCTGAAGGGAAGCCACTCTTCGTTCGATGAGGCCTATTTCAGAACAAGAACCGACCGGCTGAGCCTCAGGAAGACCTCAGTGGTAATAACATGCTTTGGATTCTTGTCTCTGCTTGCTTTGTGGAGTTGTGTTTGGGTTTAAGGAGATGCTAAGATGTTCCACATTTACTTCAGAACCTGGTGTTTGCAGGTCTACAAGTGCCAAGAGTCAGATAAGGCAGGAACCACACGTGTCTGTGCTGAAGCCAAAGCTTGAGTGATTGCGGGAGTTTCCCTTTCTTTTTCTTAATTTCTTGCCCCTTCTTTTCTCTTAGTTTTTCTTTCTCTAATATATCAGAGAAACAAACCAACAAAATAGCAGTTTGATAACTGTGGAGCATGAATGATATAGGCTTTCTGAAAGCTTCAGTGTTCATTCAAGTATCAAATAAACAATGAATATTTCATTTACTTATTTGTAATGTACAGCCCATATGTCTTCCAGAGGCATTCAAAACAGAATCCAGGCCAAAAAAAAAAAAAAAAGTGTATGTATTATATAATGGGAAATAAGTAAAGTGATAGAGGGAGAGAGGGAGAGAGGGAGAGAGGGAGAGAGGAAGGGAAGGGAAGGGAAGGAAGGAAGGAACAGAAGGAAGAAAAGAGTGAAAAAGAAAAAAGGTAGAAAATGGGGCACCTGGGTGGCTCAGTCAGTTGGGTGTCCGACTTCGGCTCAGGTCATGATCCCACGGTTTGTGAGTTTGAGCCCCGTGTTGGGCGCTATGCTGTCAGTTCAGAGCCTGGAGCTTGCTTCGAATTCTGTGTCTCTCTCTCTGCCCCTCCCCTTCTCATCTCTCTGACCCTCCCCCGCTCATGCTCTGTCTCTCTCTGTCTCTCAAAAAAATGAGTAAACGTTAAAAAAAAAATTCTTTAAAAAAAAAAAACTAGGGGCGCCTGGGTGGCGCAGTCGGTTAAGCGTCCGACTTCAGCCAGGTCACGATCTCGCGGTCCGTGAGTTCGAGCCCCGCGTCGGGCTCTGGGCTGATGGCTCAGAGCCTGGAGCCTGTTTCCAATTCTGTGTCTCCCTCTCTCTCTGCCCCTCCCCCATTCATGCTCTGTCTCTCTCTGTCCCCCAAAAAATAAATAAACGTTGAAAAAAAATTTTATTTAAAAAAAAAAAAAAACTAGAAAATGATGAAGATAGAAATAGAAACATATATACTAAAAGCCTCGGCAAATATAGTACCTAAAATTTATCATTACATTTACCTCTGAGCTCCTCGTCAGTCAAAGCAAAAAGGGAAGCCCAAGTGGTTATAGCATCCCATTAGCTGATAACTGAAAGTATATCAGTCTACCAGGAGAAACGAGTATTTTCCTGTTTATAGTCCTCTGGGCCTTTATATGACGTCACAATGAATTATGTAATAGAGTATAAAGGTCTGTATTGGTGATGTTATAGACTTTCTCATAGAGTAGTTTCTGATACTGACCATCAGTAAAAGCTGAGGGCATAATATATCAACATGCTCAGCAAGGGCATTTCTGCAGGGGGCAATAACACCATTTGTTGGAGCTTCAAACAGAAATGAGCCCTAGGCTTTCCCAAGAGAAACACGCTAGAGTTTGCCAACGAAAGCATGGAGGAGGAAAGGGCTTCAGAGTGAGAGCAAATACGGCGCATGAGAAATGAGGCATAGTAAGAATGACAACCAAATACATAACTGTGGACATGGCAGCATGTTGACTTTGTTCTGTTTTCCCATTTGTTGTCTCATTTCAAGCTCATCTTCTGGGAGGGCTTGGTTGTGGCTGACTTAAGGCCTAAGCATCAGAGGCTCTTCAGTTTGGCAGATTGGAGACAAAACACCTTTGCATTCAGTAGATTGTCCTGTAGCAAAGAGAGCTGCACACCAAAATAGTTCTGTCCCTTGGGACCCCACTGTCAAAACAAGTATTTGCATAATAGCATTGTATTACCCTCAGATTTCAACCATGTGTCCTGTACTCACTTAAGCTGACCTGCTGCCTTTGATGGAGAGAATTGATTTTTGATGGTACTAAAATTAAACCTGCCAACCATAAATATGTTCGATCAGGCAAGCCCTAAGCTGTGTCAGGACCGATGGTATTTCAACATTCTTTAAAGAGCAAACAACACTTAGAGAAGATCCCAAACAGATGTAGAAATAGTGTATGTGTTGCTCTTCTCCCATGAGCTACAGAAATACGTATGAGAGAATTCCAGACCTTTTGTCCTTTGTTTACTATTAATCTCTGGTAGAACTTTTCAGTGGAATCGTATTGTCGTTAGCTACTTTTTTTTCTATAGGTGATTTGAATCCTGTGAACATTCAACTTTTGGTCCTCTCAGCACAGGTGGCCACCCAACCACCAAAGCCCTCCCTGGACACCACCTCTTGAGCCCTTCCCTCGGGGGCTCAGCAATGCCAGGTGTTTGGTGGTTGAGGCCTCGGGGCTGAGAAGGTGCAGACGTTAGTTAGTACAGAGGAGTCTAGGAGCTGGGGAGCCAGCCTGCAGGCAGTGAGAGCTATTCGGGAGCTGCAGAAAGGAAGGGGTATGTAACATCAGTTTTAGAGAGACTACTCTCATCTCAGTATGAAACATGGGCTGGAGGAGACAAGAACCAGCAATGGGCAGGTCACTGCCATCGTCCAGGCAAGGGATGACAGCGTCTGGGTCTGAGTGATAGAAGAGAAGAGACGTGGGGATGGGGAGAGAGGGGATGAGAGGAGGGGAGATCGTGCTCTCAACTCCAAGCCAGTCGTAATTTAAATGACCTGTACTGCGTTATCTATGCCAGCACTTCCCGAACTGTGTTCTGTAGAATGCTATTCCAGGGGCAGTTAAAACAAATGCAATGAAAAATATGCTCTCTGCACAAATATTTAAAATAGGTCATATTTCTCACCTATCGGAGAGGCATAACTGCATGTTAGAATTATCAAAGGCCCTGACGGGTCTTATAGTAAAATAGTGTGGTAACCTAGACGAATCCAGTGTGTACCAGATTTATATGACTGCAGGCCACGTTCCTCATGGGACACCTTCTAATGACCTATCAGATGGTTTTGCACAGAAGACTGGTTTCGAGAAAAGCCGGTGTTTGCCCTTACCTGTAGACTAGCCATGCCCTACCATATGGTCTCAATGCATCTAAATGTACAGATCCATTCAATGGCCATTAGACAAGAGGGAAGGAGGATCCAGCTGTGTTTAACAAGTCGTGTTTGTTGGGATCAATTGCAGTTATGAGTGGGGATGCAGTCACTGAAGTAAAACAGCTAAGCCGCAAGGCAAGCCGGTCTATGAAAGTGTGCTCACCTGCGTGTGTGCTTGTCTTCCAGAACTTCCAGGGCAACGAAGCCATGTTTGAAGCAGTCGAACAACAGGACATGGATGCTGTGCAGATCCTCCTGTATCAATATACACCAGAGGAGCTAGATCTCAACACCCCTAACAGTGAGGGGCTGACGCCCCTGGATATCGCCATCATGACCAACAACGTGCCCATTGCCAGGATTCTTCTGAGGACAGGGGCCAGAGAAAGTCCACACTGTAAGTAAACCTGGGGATAAAAACATGTATTATTAAGGCTAGATCCAGCTTCGTGCCACCGAAATAGCATGACTGACATTTACAGCATGAACAGTTGATGAAGATAGGCTCAGAATTCCTTTACATGTTTTCATGGACTTTCATGCAAATACCTATAGAATTTTACCAGTCTAGGCATCAAGTTACATGCTACATAGAATATACCAAGTGGAATTGAAAGGGATCCTTGAAAGAACTTCCTCCTAAAAATTTAACCCATGTTTTAAAATATATGAAACACTCCAAGTGAGGCTATAGAATAGGAAGTATACATAGAAAAGGTTTAAGTGTGTATGTGGGTTAGTGTCTTGGGTCCACAGTCAATATGGTGGCTTGCTTCATTCATTCATTCATTCAGCAAACACTGAGGACAGGGGCGCCTGGGTGGCTCAGTCGGTTGGGCGTCCGACTTCGGCTCAGGTCATGATCTCGTGATCCCCACATGAGTTCGAACCCCGCGTCGGGCTCTGTGCTGACAGCTCAGAGCCTGGAGCCTGTTTCAGATTCTGTGTCTCCCTCTCTCTCTGACCCTCCCCTGTTCATGTTGTGTCTCTCTCTGTCTCAAAAATAAACGTTAAAAATAATAAAAAACAAACAAACAAACAAACAAACACTGAGGACAGAGCACTGTTCTAGGTACCTAGGCTCACCTCGCCATGGTGAACAAGACAAAATCCCTGTTGTCATAGAGCTTACACACTAGTGGAGGAGACTTCCAATAAGCAAGTAAATAGATCAATTAAATTGTAAACGCAAATAGTGACAAATGTGATGAAGAAAATGAGTGGCTAGAGACTGACAGAGTGGGGACTATTCTAAATAGGGTTGGGCAAGAAAAGCCTCTCTGATGCAGTGACATTTGAGCCTGGTCCTAGAGGATATCAAGGAATGAGCCAAGTGAGGACATGTGGGGTCACATTCTAGGCAGAGTGAATAGCAAATAGAAAGCTGCCAAGGCAGGTAGGAGTGAGTTGCCCTGTTTGAAGAACGAGGCCAGTGTGGCTACAGCAGATAAACCAAGGGGAGAGTGATGGTGGAGGAAGACCATTCAGGCTCTTGCAGGCCACGGTAAGGTGTTTCACTTTGATTGTAAATGTGATGGGGAGACAGCAGAGCAGTTTAAGCAGCTGAATAATGTGTTCTGGTTTACATTTGAGACGATCACTGCAGGGCTCTGCGGGAGATAGACAGTGGCGGGGCCGCTGCGAAATTGGGAAGACTGGTTAGGGGTCCAGGAGACAGATGCAGGTGCTTGGACTAGCAGGGTAGTGAGCTTGGTGGCGGGCTGGCGCAGAATTCTGGATGCGCCTTTGAACAGCTTGAGATACAATTCACATGCATGCGATTCACCCATTTCACATGTACAGTTCAGTGGTTTTTGGTAAATGCACGGTTGTGCAACCATCACCACAATCAGGTTTAGACCCTTTTCTTCACTCACACCTCACCTTTTAGCTACCACTGCCCGACCTCCCCACTCTTCCCAGTCCTAGGCAGACACTAAGCTACCTTGTCTTTCTGTATAGATTTGCCCAGTCAGGACATTTCACGTAAATGGAATCCGATAACGCGTGGTCTTTCGGGACCGGCTGCTTTCCGGATGTGTTTTAAAGTAGAGCTGAGAGTACTTGCCAAAGGGAGCTGCTCTGGGGCCCGTGGCAGAGCCCGCCAGGAGCGGACAGGACGAAGTCGCACAGCCCGTGCCCTGCGCCAGGCACTATTCTGAGCACTTTACATGCATTCACTCCTTTAAACCCTACAGCAACATTCCGAGGTGGGCGCTCACATTCCCCTGGTGCAAACTCTCTGACCCAATGACCACAATGGCTCCAAGCCACAGTTTTTATGTTTCCTAAAAGAAAAAAGTAAACCCATCAAACTGTTACTTTCACTAATACTGATTCACTTACTTCCAAGCGGTGAGACCCAGAGAAGCAAGCAAATATATAATTAGAGGCCACATCTCTGCTCGTAAGTTTCATAAACCCCCCACCACCCAAAGACTACGTACAGAGGCAGATCCTTGTATCAGAAAACTCTTTATTTTAAAAATGCTGGGCTCACCACATCCCTGTCACACAGAGTGAGGATTTGGGTTCCGTAGGACCGGGGCTTCTCAGTAAGAGCTCTTTCGTCAAAGTGTCACTTCTTTCTAGTGGAGCAGGGGGCTTGGAGGGGTAGGGGTGGGCAAACAGAGATGGAAGAAATCGAAAGCCCTCTTTGCTACCTTCTAATTTATGTTGCAATAACGTCTATCCCAAAGATCCAGTGAGAGAGCGGTGGAGAGAGGAGCAGAGGGTCTGAACATAAGAGAATGTGGACTGAGCCCCATTCTGTAGGAACAAGGGAACCATTCATGCAGATGTTGCTTGCACTGGGCTGGATGAAACATCAGTCCCACTTACCTGAGACACTACAAAGAATTCTGCATTTTCTGTGAAACCAGTGAGACTCCCAATCTCCCCAAGTCCCCTTGTGCATAATTAAATCTCCATAAAAGAACCCACGTACTAAATATCTAGTTAAACCAAAAACAAATTCATTCAGAAGGTCCCTGGTTTTTCTCATTCCCTCTGGGATGATAACCAGAACCATCATCACAAAGTTGTAAAGGAAGGTGAGAGATAAACCTGGGTTTTAGCCTCCAGGAAATAGGACACCTAAGTCACCTTGGCCACCCAAGAAGTCAAAGAGATAGTTCCCTGTTAGACTCCCACATGTGTAAAAATGGCAAAGGAATATTGACTGGGTAGCTATGAAGTCTCCGTATACATGAGTTTTCATGGTAGCACAGACTCTGAGGGGGTTACGTGACTAACCAAAGGTCACACATCTGGCAGGTGAATAGGGACGTCAATGACTCAAACCCAACTCTGTGGGACACCCATGCCTGGGATCCTTCTATGCAAACTTGCTGCTTTTCCAAATAATCAATATGGAGGACTGGGGCCCTGAATCTTTCCCTTTGTGCCATTTGCTAAAATCCTACAGTATATTGTTTTGTTCTGTCCTATACCCTAAGGTGCCTTTCCTGTTGGAGAGAGGCATGATAGAAAAGCACAATCTGTTTTCAGGGATTTTTAATTCACTTTATATATCAAGTACAAAAGACATAGAATTGCTTCTGTGCATGAGTGCGAGCCAGCCCATGAGAAACACCAGGGTTCGCCAGCCAGAACCAGATAAGCAAACACCTGCTGCGAATTGTTCCCCAGAAGTTGCAGAGGCAGGAAGTAAAAGAAGAAAAATAACAATGAGGTCTTAATTTCTTAGGATGTTTTACACATTGTAAAACTTCTTTTGCTTGCATCACCTCATTCGGTCCTCACAACTGGCTTATGAGATGGGAGTCTGTTTCATCCTTTTGCTCAATGAGGAAACTAGAATAAGAAAAGTCAAGGGTGCCTGGGAGGCTGAGTTGGTTAAGCATCTGCCTCTTGATTTCAGCTCAGATCATGATCTCACGGTTTATGAGATTGAGCCCTGGGTCAGGCTCTGCACTGACAGCATGGAGCCTGCTTGGGATTGTCTCTTTCCCTCTCTCTATGCTCCTCTCCTGCTGTCTCTCTCTCTCTCTCTCTCTCTCTCTCTCTCTCTCTCTCTCTCTCAACAAAGTAAATAAACATTAAAAAAAGGAAAGTCAAAATAATTCACCCAATGCTACAAAGCTAGTACATGGCAGAAGTAGGATTTAAACCCAATTCCTCTATATTAAATGCTTTGGTATTTGTGTAAAAGCATCAGCACACTCACTATCACACCTCAATTCTTTCCTTCCCTGACTCTCCGTCAGCTCCTCTTCTAATGCCAGTCAGGTATTCCAAAGCAGAGTACAGAGTCTCTACGAGGGTTACTTTTCTGTCTTCTGTTTCCTGTATGTTCCCTTCTGAAAGCCAGCCCGATGTGCTTTCCACTCTGCCAACCAAGGATCCCAACACAACTCTGAAGCAAGTCCTCTGTGATTCTCCCCAGCTCATTGCAGGAATCACAAAGACACAGCTGAGTTTAGGGACCTAACTCTAAATTATTGGTCAGGCATGCTTTTCAGTCTTTAGCTCCTGAATCACAACACAACAGCAAGGTGTTCTTTACAAACGTGGCTTGAAACTCAACCATGTACATTTCCTTCTTTATCGGGAAAGTCCCAGAAGTAGCCACCCAAACTTGCACACCACCCCCACATTAAATACATGCAGAACCCAGCCTACTCATTAGATTAATCTAGTATCCTTATTCAGTGACTTTTCCCGTTCTTCCCATCTTTAAGCAAGCAGCAAAGTAATATCCATTCCTTCTAATATCAGTCTTGATTAAAGTAGAATCCCAAATACTTCCAGGTGGACTGGTGTGCTGAGCTCTGGAAACAGGCACAGACTGGAAAGGACTGGAACTAGGACAGCTAATGCAGAGAAGCACCTCACGACACCCAGGGACTGTGCCTTTGGTCTTTCCATCCACTCAGTATCCCAGTCGCCATGACACCTGCTCAACTGAACAAACGCTATCCAAGAAAGACTTGTCTCTATAAGTGAAAGTCCCCAGTCTAAGCCTTTGCCTCATTCTGACTAACTCATATCCTGCCCCCATTCTGAAATCCCAGTTCAGCAGCCTCCAGAAGGAATTTGCCGAATCATCAGTGGGGTCCTTGCCTTTCTGAGACTGCTATTTATTTCACATCATCTAGGGTCCATAAACAGTAATCATAAAGAAACAAGTTCTTTTTGGATACCTACCATGTACAAATCTGGTCACTCACATGGATTTTGTCTGTCTTGCGACCCCAGTACCCGGCACAGAGTAGGTGCTCAGAAATCTTCAGCTGAAATTTTGAACCCTGTCTCCCACTGCTGGGAATTACAGGTATTGAATTTATGCACATACACATGCACATGAGTTACATGCAGAGCGTGTTACACAGAGTATGGAAGATACCTGTAAGTCTTCCAGCAATTTATGCTCGGGAGTATCTTTTGCTATTGTTGCGTTGTTATTTTTCCAGGTACTGTTGTAGAATTTGGCCGTAGAGGGAGCCTGACTGTTTTCAGCTTTACACTGTTGAATGATGCGGACCAGGAAGGATGGTGGGATGCACTTCATCTTCAGTCTTTCTGCCCTTCCTTGCAGCTGTGTTCTCCCTTCTCTGCAGACCCTCTCTGCATTTCTCTGTGATCTCTCTCACTTTCCCTCAGGTATTGCCCGTGGAACTGGGAGATGTCGCCCAGAGTTAGTTATGTTCAGTGACTTCATAAAACGCAATTGCCCAGTAGCTGTCACGCGAGTATGGCGCGGACACCGATGTTACAATTTTGACAGACAACGTCAGGATACGCCACAAGTTTCTGCAGCAGTCGAGGGTCCGTGCCAGTGCTGGGACTGGTTCAGGGCACGTCTAAGAGGTGTGACTATAAACTAATGAGGCTGGCTTTATGTAAACAAACACACCAGAAAGTCTACAAGCCAAACAAATGTTATCCTTTAACACGGTCCTCACGGGAGACCCCACACTTGTTCCAACAGAGCGGCCATTGCTCCAAACACTTCTGGATTTGTCCTCAGAGCCAGTTTATGAGAAAATCTGACTCGTTGCTTACAGTCACACCTGATTTTTGTTCCAAAACAGCATCGCCCCGCGTCATCACCCTCCATGTTCACCAGACTTGGCTTCAGATGATTTAGAGTGGTTTCCTGAAATCAAATCCACCCTCAAAGGACAAAGATTTGCAACCATTAAGAATATGTAAAGAACAAGCTTTGGGCAGGTCTCTAGAATGAGTCCCCAGATATTTTTATTTGCTTCATTAAAATAGGTGTACAAATCCTCACCCGGACTTACAGACCTGCTTCTCAAGCTTCATCTCACACTGCTCACCCCTCACCCGCGATACACTAGCCCCACCAGCCTCCCTTCCATCCCGTGAACACACCTCACTGTCTTACCTGAGGGCCTCTGTCCTAGCTGTTCCCTATGCTTGGAGTGCTTGGCTGCTTTTCGTCTTGATCGCTGCCTGACCAACTCCTTCCTAACATTTCCACTTAACTGTCAAATCTTCAAGTGAGGATTTCTTTGGCCACCGTCCAATGTCTAAAGTCATGTTCTAATCACATCACTTAAATTTTCTACATAGTACTTATCACTGTATATGTATTTTTCCATTTCCTTTGCTTATTTACTGTCTCTCCTGCATTAGCATGTAAACTCCATTAAGAGCAGAACCCGTCTGTCTCATTCATTTTGGCATCCCCAGGAAACAGTAGGCATTCAGTAAATATGTGCTTCATTGAATTGAATGAATCCCAAGGCCACTTCTTTTGAAAGGTGTGAATGTCTTGTTTATTTTTGAAGGGAATGATTTTACTAAATACTGAGTGAATTGACCTTTTTTCATATTTCCGAGCAATTATTTAGACATCCGGTGGCCACAACCTAAGGTCTGTTCACCTGCTCTTTAGCAGTTAATTGTCCCTGATTCTTTTGTTTTTGATTTTTTAAATGTACATGCAACAGAGACTACATTCTCCTTGTAAAAACTTAAAATGTGACAGATAAAGTTTAAGGATACCTTTGACAACCCACTCAATCCATACATGTGCACATGCACATGCTCACAACCTAGGTCCGCGTCCCTAAATTCTCCCAACATAACCGTTACTATCCTCTTAAGGCTTGATTGAGGTAGAGGATCCACTTCCAACCTTACTCAGAATAACTGTTGGCAAGACACTTATGTTCCTTCCTGCATGGGCCTCTCCATAGGGCTGCTCCCTGACATGACAGTTAGCTTCCCCCAGTGCAAATGATGAGAGAGACAGACAGACAGAGAGATAGAGAGACAAACCAAGGTAGAAGCAACAGTGTCTTTTATAACCTAATCTCAGGAATGACATATTATCATTTCCTGCTGAATGTGATTGGTCACACAGACCCAGCTCAGAAGTACAGTGCAGAAGGGTGTGGCTATTACGGGACAGTTAGTTAGCCAATATAAATATCAAAAATAATATAAAACAACCCAAGGGTTTCTGGTGAAGAGTTTAAATATTTTATGCATCTGTTGTATAGTTTGTGTTTTGAAAACACTGCCCAATACAAACACTTCTTAACACTGGTATATATTGTATATATAATATCTATACTATGTCATTAATAATTCTACACAGATTACATGTTGAAGTGATAATAGTCTGGATCTACTGAGTAAACTAAAATAGGTTATTAAAGTTGATATCATTTTTTTCTTTTTTATGGAAATTTTAAATGATTTGGCTTACACTATATTTCTATTAGACAGCACTTGAAAGTATTGGCAGAAGATATGGTTATCTTATTTTACAGTTAAGCTATGATATCATTCAGTGATCTGCTTTGGATTTTCTAAATAATTTCCTCAAGTGTTTTGTATGCTTGTTTTAGAGATGTCCATTTATCCATTGGAGTTTGGGAGAGCTGGGACAGAAGTCTCTCTCTGGGTCATTGTCTCTTAAAGAACCACAATTACAACTTAAGCTGTATAATACGGACTTTGTGAATCCACATTCTGCTGGAAAGTAGCAGGGAAGAACATTCCAGAGCCCCATGTCCAGGGCGTAATGAGTTCTAAGAGGAGAAAGTGCCATAGTACTTAAAATGAAACACTTAATCTCCAAATCTCTAAAACATTTTGGAACCACACTCTAAAAGTCCTTGGGAAAACCTGAAAATAAGACTTCAAGGTCAAGACTTGAGAAGAAGACTTAGGTCAAGACCTAAGTGAAGCCAAAGTGAATTCTGAGTCCTTAACCTTAGCAAGACAGGTAAATTGAAACTGAGGTTTTGAGCTTTTCTGCTATGAGAGTTTTTTAATTAAAAAACATTGGATTATTGGACTCCTCTATAGTATTTCCTTTGAGTTCCTACCTGAAAACAAGTCAGTTGTGAGGTTGTTAGAAGGTTGTCGTTTTATGAACTGCCGTTCTTGGTTGCCCAGAGGATACTGGCTTACAATTCAAGGTTTATACCTAAGTGACCTTGTTTTCTTCTTTGAAATAACAGATAGGGTTAAAATTGACACCATTTAGTATATAATATATTTCTGAATAGTAGTTGGGGAAGAAAATTTTTAACTGCGGTCAGAGATTTTTTTTTTTGATGGAAGAACAGAGCTATTTTATAAAACAAATATTTGATTTAGTTTTGCGTGCCTCTAAAACATATAACACAGCCCAATGAATATAATAATGATAATACAAAACTGCACTATTTGAGAGCCATGTATGTAAAGATTATCAATAATTGATCACAACTTATGAGACAGGTACTATTACTATACCAGTTTTCAGATGAGACACTGGGGTTTAAGATGGTAGCTTAACTGGTTAGGATCACACATTTGTAACCGGCAGTGCTTGATCCGGATCTATGACCCAAAGCCCTTGTATCACTTTGCTTCTACTTTGGAAATAAGAGGAAAGCAGATTTCAGCTCAGGATGAGGAAACTCTTTAAAATTAAATTAAACTCTTTTTTTTTTTTTAATTTTTTTAATGTTTATTTATTTTTGAGAGTGAGAGACAGGGCATGAGTGGGGGAGGGGCAGAGAGAGAGGGAGACACAGAATCCGAAACAGGCTCCAGGCTCCGAGCTATCAGCACAGAGCCCAACGCAGGACTCGAACTCACGGACCGTGAGATCATGACCCGAGCCGAAGTCAGACGCCCAACCTACCAAGCCACCCAGGCGCCCCTAAATTAAACTCTTTTAAAATTAAAACCGAGGGGCGCCTGGGTGGCGCAGTCGGTTAAGCGTCCGACTTCAGCCAGGTCACGATCTCGCGGTCCGTGAGTTCGAGCCCCGCGTCAGGCTCTGGGCTGATGGCTCAGAGCCTGGAGCCTGTTTCCGATTCTGTGTCTCCCTCTCTCTCTGCCCCTCCCCCGTTCATGCTCTGTCTCTCTCTGTCCCAAAAAAAATAAATAAACGTTGGAAAAAAAAATTAAAAAAAAAAAAATTAAAACCGACAGTGAGAATGGACAGGGCCACCTTAGTGAGCAGTGAGTTCCCCTCCTGGGCCACGGGTACTGTAAGAAGAGGCACCTAAGGCTGGTTCTGAGGCTCTTTCGGATACTGAGACTAAGTGATTGTCTTTGTGCCTCCTTTTCTCATCAATTAAAAAAAAGAGGTAAGAAAAATGCTAGTGACAATAGAAAAGTTGTTGCTAAGTGGTAGAATGTCATATCATTTAGTAATGGGCACATGTATTCATTTTTTCAAGCAAATCAAATGAATTATTCCCTAACACCTTCAGTTAAAAATTGAAATTAGTTTACATTTTACCCTCGTTATATTGCTCTAAGCAATTATCAACCAGGCCAAAACTCATCAATTGCAGGGCAAGACGAAATTAAGAAGTAGTGTGTACTTGGCGATCCATAGGTTAGACTCTGATGGTGAGGAAAAAACATTCAGTCTGATCATTATTTATCTCAGGATTTAAACAGTAACCGTAATTGTATTCTTTGAACACCAAGTTCCCACCCCACCCCCACCCCCACCTCTAGTTAATTAGCTGGGCAGGTCTTAGAACAAATACCCACTCAGACACTGGGTGGTAGAAATGCTGTTGATAATTAAACACCACAATAGCGTGGGGCCTATTTCAGGAGCAGCAGAGTGGTCTTGCCCCAGCCGGCCGGCTCACCACACACTCACAGACCCTCTATTGTGCTGGCTATGCCTGCTCAAAGGGATAGTTGCTTGGCTGGAGAAGGAACCGACTACAATGAGAGAGAAAAGACCAAACCTTGCAAGTAGATTGGGAATTCTGGACTCCAGGTTAAAATGTCCAGAGTGTGGAAGTAAAAGGGAAATGCATCCAAGGAAAAGAGAAGTGGATGGGCAGGAGAACACATCATATGATAGACATAGCCTTTCTGGTTTCTGTGTCCAACTGCCCAACCAAAAGGAGTTCATTAGCCTCATGCCAAATCTAAAGCAGTTAGAATGTGTGATATGTAAGTACTAGGTTAATTTGCATTCCTTTTGCCATAGAGGAAGTTCACTGGGTTCTTTAAGGTTGTTTCTTTTTAATTTTTTATGTTTTATTTTTTATATTTGAGAGAGAGAGACAGAGATGGAGAGCGAGCGGGGAGGGGCAGAGAGAGATGGAGACAGAATCTGAAGCAAGCTCCAGGCTCTGAGCTGTCAGCACAGAGCCTGACGCGGGGCTGGAACTCATGAGCAGTGAGATCATGACCTGAGCTGAAGTCAGACGCCCAACCCACTGAGCCACCCAGGCGCCCCTTTAAGGTTTTTACGAAAATCTCGGTTAACCATCTCACCTCCTTGGGCTGGGTTTCTTCATTTTCAAAATAAGGAAGTTAAAAAAATAACAATAAAATAAAGCGGTTAAAATGTTCTCAATCTGGCCAAAATAGGAAGGGGACTCTCAGAGTCATTTGCCAGGTGTCAAAAAGCCTAAACTATGGCACCATTACTCAAGATAAAACTGCACGGCCTAATATGATTATCATATTACCTCTGCTTAAAATGTATAAACCCACTTCATTAGGTCATTAATAATAAGGAGAAAATGATTACTTTGTAAGTCAGCTGATTTGGTAGTCAATAAGGAAAATCTTTCAAAAGAGAAGTGTTTTATTAAGCTATTAAAAAACTCCATAGGAAAAAAAAATAATAAAAGTTTTGCTGGGTGACATGGTTGGAAACCACTGGCTCGGTTGGTGCCCCTTCCACTCGCCCACGGAATTACCTCTAACTACAGAGGCAAGTGAGTGCATTCTCAGGGGTGCCTGGAAGAAAAACGGTGGGAGAGATTTCTATAAAGTTCCTTTTTAAGCCTTCAATTTTGGGGATATCTTTCCATTCTCCTCCAGAAATGTTTGTTTTAATTTCTAAATAATATGCTTTTACCAAAACCGGTATGGAAAAATTGATGCCCTGGGAAGACACACATACTCATTCTGTGGCTCCAGAGATGCCCACTGCGGCCCCACCAGCACCACCACATTGTGTTGGTGTTTAGGTAGCCCAGTTTGAGAAACACAGGGATCTAGAGGATCTTGGAAAATTCACCTGGCTATAAAACCGAATGGATTTTCCTTTAGCCTATGAAGAGGCAAAAGGCTTTACCTTAAACATGTAGAATCCCTTTGCCACTACAACTCAAACAGCATCAAGGCCACAGCCGAGGAGGAAAGGGAAAGTCTAGAAACAAAGCGTGTTGTGCTGAGGAAAGCAGGAAAAATTTCAGGGGGAGCCAAGCATAGCTCAAGAGAAGCTGTCCATCTGAAATGCCACCTGGAATTCACACCAGTAATAACTGTTGTGGATATAAAAATTAATAGGGGGGATTTCATAGTATTAGAAAAATTTATTTTTATAAATCATGTGTCTATCACCCAAGTGTTGATGCATGCATGCAATTCAAACATCAGGCTTACAATAAAAAGCTCACAGAATGACTTAGCAAGGACAATTCCCCCATTTTCTCTATAATTTGGAGTGGAAGAAGGAGGGGGGCGGTGGGTAGAGGGTGCAGTTACTGGGTCAATTAATCAACCTGAAAACTGTGACACAAACCCTGACGCCTAACCTATGTCTAAAAATACACAAATGTATACGAATTTGTTTTAAACTGTCAATGCCTATATTTAGGACCTTCCCAGCAAGGCTATAATGAGACTGTGTTTGAGGCCTTCAGTCATAGCAGACTCTACCATTAATCTGAAGTTAGTTAAATTAACAGCATTTAGTACTGACTTGTCAATCTCACTGCTTCAGGAAATTGCACCTTGAGGCTACTAATATTGCCAATTTTTCCACTGGAGTGTGCACCCGCGCGTGTGTGTGTGTGTGTGTGTGTGTGTGTATTTTTTTTTTTTTTTTTTGCCAAAGCCTCCACATTCATACACCATCATTGCCTCCCTGCGTCCACAGCACTTATATTATCATTTATTCTGGCCCCCTTTAGCCTTCCCGGGGGATTCTGCGTAGTGTAGCTGCTCAGTGAAAGAGTTTTTTAGCTTTATATTTATTTGTTTATTTTTCTGTCATGGCTCACGACTGAGGCTTTAGAAAAAAAAAAAAGTGTGACGGTATTCAGAGTACATGATTGACTGCTACAGCAACATTCATTAACCATGACAAATCGGCAGCAAAACACAGTCCTGAGTGTTCCAAACAGCAACTTTAAAAAGAAAGAAGAAAGAAAGGAAAAGAAAAAAAGACTCAACTAATTTTTCATTGACCTCATCTGTAAATAAATTGAGACTGATGGTGAGCAGGGGCAATAATAAATTATTATTCATTTCCTGTAATTAATGCAAACATGCCTATGAACACAGAGAAGATGAATCTATAACCACCTAATTTCCATTTCAAAATACACCTAACAAGTTTTCACTTGAGTTATCTTCATCATATTCCACCCCCCCCCCCCCCCTTAATTAGAAGAATGGAATGGTTGGATTTCTTTCTCACCCACCAGGGGGAAATATTGTTTTGGTCACAGAGAGGGTCAAACACATGTTGGCGACAGAGCAGCAGAACTTGATTCTGGTCTGTTTCAGTATTTGCATGGTTCCCTTCCACAAGACCACGCGGAGGCTGCCTCCTCCTTACCACTAACCGGAGAGAGGGGGGCTCCTGCAGAGTGACCAAGTGACCGCTGAGGCAGCCCTCACGTTCGTGAGAGCCAGGAGCAAAGGCCAAGAAGCAGCTTCCCAGTCTGACACAAGAATGCAATGCATTCTGTTGTTGTCCCGAATATTCACTCACACAAGGGCCAGTTGGGTAAACGCCATCATGTGAATTTAGCTGAGATATCATGTATTGAGTAAAACAAAAATATCAAGCTGTATAATCCCTCTCCGTAAAAAGAATAGTCGAACTTGCTGTCAGGCATAGGCATCTCCAGAAACCATTCCTTCCCTGAGATCATGATCAGAGATCGAATTGATAGAAGATCATTGTCTAATGACACCCAGTGTCAGAATGTGCAGCCCTACCATGGCAGTGGGCACTTTGTTAGCAATAAATAAATTGGTGGGGCGTCTGGGTGGCTCAGTCAGTTAAGTGTCCGACTTCAGCTCAGGTCAGGATCTCACGGTTCGTGAGTTCAAGCCCTGCATCCAGCTCTGTGCTGACAGCTTGGAGCCTGGAGCCTGCTTCGGATTCTGGGTCTCCCTCTCTCTCCGTCCCTTGCCCGCTCACACTCCGTCTATATGTCTCTCTCTCTCTCAAAAATAAACATTAAAAAATATTTTAAATAAATAAATAGGTAAATATTACACCACTGAGACGTATATACAAAAACGTCTATGAGATTGGCACAATGTGATAAGAGCAGAAAATTCGAATCTGATGCTACCAAAAAAAAAAAGAAAAAAGAAAAAAGAAAGAAAGAAAAAAGGAAGGGGAAAAAATGACCAACCAACTTTAATAGTATGCAACTTGCCTTGTGGATGACTTTTCCTAAGGCCTTCCTAGCCCTACAGAGCTTTTGGCCCTGTTTGTCTTTCTAAAGATCATGGAAACAAATGTGTGCAATCTGGGTTAGAAGTGGTCCTCATGGGTACTTGATAGTGGAGTTCTAGTGAACCGTGCTAGGCAGCTACTTGGGGTGCCTGTGACAAGAGGGCCACAGAGCAATGAGATATCTTAAATGGATGGATTTACCACTACTTCGATGTACTGGAGTCAGTCGGGTAATGAGGAACACAGATCCCACTTAGCCCGGGCATTTTTTAAAGTCCACAGTAGACTCTTAACTACCCTGCCAATGAAGCGGCATTGCCCCAGAAGGAGAAAGGAGTCAGCCATGTCTTTCCCTCCAGTTGTCAGCCTGGAAAGCCGAGCGATGCACCTTGCCACGCTGGTGCAGGAGGCCCAGCAGAGGGTGAGCGAGCTGTCCGCCCAGGTGGAGAACGAAGGACCCAGTCTGGACAACACCGAGAAAGAGAAACAGCTGAAAGCTTGGGAGTGGAGGTGTCGGCTCTACAGACGCATGAGAACGGGCTTCGAGCACGCCAGTGAGTATAAGCAGAGGACTTCTGCATTTAACTAGAAACCAGGTTGGTTGGAGACAGCCAGGCCTTCTTTTACTGACTTTTTTTTTTTTTTTTTGGCAGTTCTGCTACAGGGTCATGGATGGCCGTTGTCAGCCTATTTGGAGCGAGGGCTCTGGGCGACTGTAAAAGGATCTTTTGTCTCGCTTGATTTTCTGGCTCCCGATAGGTTCTCTGACCACAGCCATGAGGCTTCAGTGCTGCTGGCCTGTCTCCACCATCTCACACTCATCTAGAGCTTTCCACCCGATACGCCCTACTGCCTAATAACCTGGATGGTTTGATACCCTAAGTGGCTATATTTTGGGATGTGGAGGTGGAAAATATTTGTTTTCCTATTTGTCCAGTTTCTGCCTTCAACCCAAGTTTAAGTTGTTTTCAACTCTCTCTTGCATTTTTTTTTTTATAGGGAGCTTATATAAACCAATCTTCAGTTACTACAGGCGACAGAGGACAGTCAGTCACTGAACTGTGCTTTATCTGTACTTCTGTTCTCATCACCAATTCTTTCCATTAGTTTAAGAAAAAGCATTGTTTCTGGATAATACTCATTAGCACTGGAAGGTAATGCTTAGAGCAGCCCCTACTATAAAAATATATAAAAGTCAAACACTTGGGAAATACTAAAATCTTATTCTAAAAGTAGATCTTATTTAAACCCACAACAACAAGTGTGGTTGTTGTGACACTCCAGACACACAGTGACTGGAGAATTTGAATATAAGAGAAAGATCAGTTCATTAGTTTGGAAATATCTGCCTCTGCTATGTGCTATAGATAAAGACAAAAAGTAGTGAAAATCTGGCTTTCTAAAGCAGTGCTAAATATCGAACCATACCCTAATCCTTTCTCTTAAAGCAAATAGCTTAAGCAACATTCATGGAAGTTTGTTTTCAATATTAATAATCTCTTCAGCAATGCCGATACGTGTTTTTTTAATTAAAAAAAAGACATTCATAAAAAATACATACTAATTTGCTTTCAAACTTATTACCTTTGCTTTGTTTTAACTAATAGAATAACTTGCTTAAATAAAGATTTTTTTACAGAATCTTATTGTAAAATAAATACTTTAGCATTAAAAAAAAGACATTCAGCAATAGTTTTAATAAATGCATTCGCTATTGTGCCTCATTTAGGACACAGATTAATACTAGACGTAGTTATAGTTTTAGACTTACAGCCATTTGGGGGGTAATTTTCTAAATCACAAAACACCTTCTGGGTGTTAAGGAACACCTAAAACTATCAGGAGTCCTTTAAAACCCAAGGTTAATGGGCATGACATTCGTCCATGAATTCTTTCTCAGAAAATGTTACTTGATGTAATAGGAGGCAGCATGAGAGCCAGGCCCTGAGCATTCCACACGGGAAGGAGCCCAGAACGGGGCATCCGAAGCCACGGGCTTTGGTCTTAGCTGTGTCTTCACTGCGTCCTTGAACAAGTTAGTGTGGTCTCTTCAGACGTGGTTTCTTCCTCCTGAACGTGCACACGCTGTTACTTGCCCTTTCTACCCAACAGGGTTGCAAAAAGGCTCCAGTTCAATGATTTACATGAAAATACTTCATGAAATGTACCAGTCTCTATCAACAGTTCCTGCTAACACTTTCTGGCCTCCTCTCCACTGGTCCAGGTCAATCTCCTGTTGTGTTTCCAGGATACTTTGGGAAGGCTTAACTGGTATTATTTACCCCTTCAGAAGATGTTCTAATGCTCAAATAAGATCACAATAGCAACAAATAAAGGCCATTGAGACTTCTAATGAAAATGTTCAAAAGCAAAAGCTATTAGGCTCTACAAACAAATGTTTCCATAGTGTGTGTTTCAGGGTATCCTTTGAAGAGGCGGGAACGTTGTTTGAAAAGGATTGGCGATGTTAAGATCCTTATGTTTTTCCTTCTGTCCCAGGAGCCCCCGAGGTGCCAACCAACGCCTCTCTTATGGTGACCAGCAGCACATCACTCACTGTCAGCTTTCAAGAGCCTCTTAGTGTCAACGCAGCTGTAGTGACCAGATATAAAGGTACTGGACTCCAGATTTCTTTTTTTTTTCCCCATTGCTTCTTCTTAAAAAACAATCCATTGGTTTTTTTCTGCTGCCGATGGGATTTTTTAATCCCATTTACTTTTTGAGTTGACATATTTGCATAGGCACTCCCGTACAGAGCAAGGGGTTACTGAGAATAAGTCACAGGAAGCATGAACTGCAGGATCAGGCTGTCACTATTCCAAACCTGTCCAAAATATTAATAATTCCATTCTTGTTTGCAGAGGGCCTGTTTTGTGCATAGCATAGCGATGGAGACAAGACTGAGTAAGACACACTGAAGAATCAGTCTCAATCCAAGGAGCTCAGAGGGTGGGAAATGGAACATACTAAGAGGCATATGCATTGGTATCTGTAATAGCAGGTAACTAGGGTTGAGGATTTAAAAGAAAAACCGATAAAGATGTTGGGAGTCAGAAAAGAAAGAGGAAAGTAACATGATAGGATCAGAAAAGTTCCAAGGTCGAGGTGGCATTTGGTTTTCAAGGATGTCTAGGATTTGGACCAGAAGATGCTGGGGGGAGGGGCATCTGGGTGGCTCAGTCAGTTAGGCGTCCGACTCCACATTTTGACTCAGGTCATGATCTCGCAGTTCGTGAGTTCGAGCCCCACATCGGGCTCCATGCTGGCAGTGTGGAGCATGCTTGAGATTCTCTCTCTCTCTGAGTCTTTCTCTCTCTCTCTCTCTCTCTCTCTGCACCTCCCCAGCTCTCTCTCTCTCTCTCAAAGTAAATACATTTTTTTAAATGTTTTAAAAAAAGAAGGTGCTGGTGGGAGGGGGAGGTAGCCTCCAAGTGGAGAAACCTGGGAGCACAGTTGAAGAGCAAGAACATGCTAGAACAGGCAGAGGAGAGCAGGGGAACAGATCATAGCTCCAGGGGAGGTGAGGGCTCACAAGAAGGTCCCGTGAAATGTAAGAGCAGAGAGAGAAACTAGGGCAGGAGGCAGGGGTACAATGACACTTGAATTCAAGATTAAGGAGTTTCGACATTAGATGATGAACTCTGCAGACCCCTGAATAAGAGGGGGACAGGATGGGAGATAGACTATGAAAGACTTAGGTTGCAGTACTGTGTCTGATGCGTTGGAAGAGGTGTGGACCTGGAATGAGGAAGTGAGTTAGGAAGCTATTTGGGAGAGCTGCTGGCAGCCAGACGTAGCTGCTACAGCAGCACCTGGAGGGAAGACAGGGAGTCCAGAGGAGAAAGCAGCAGAGTGAGGCTGCGATAAGAACAGTCGAGGCTGCGGAGCGCCTACTGTATGCCAGGCACTGTTTGAAACCTCCATGTGTATTAGCTCTGTGTAATCTCACAAGAACCCTGGAGATGGGCACTGTTAGCACTTCTACTTTGTGGATGAGGAACCCGAGGCAGCGAGGTTAAGGAGCTTGGCTAAAGACTCCAGTAGAGCTGCACACATCACGTTATGTTGATTCTTGAACACGGTGGACAAAAAAGGGAGAAAGTCATTTTCCTGATTATACCCTGCACAGTCCTAAAACCTGATAAAGCCGTCCATGCATATTCCAAGACGCCAGGCCACCAGGCAGAATTCCTGTCCAAGCGGTGATTCCTTTCTCCCGCCCAGGGCCTAATCCCAGGAGAATCTTCTTTGTCTGCAGAAATGACTCTGCCCACACCCTGTAGCCTTCTGAGATACTTGGGATTTTTCAGATGACTCCACTCTGTAATACCTTAGGTAAGGCAGCATAGAATTGGTTACCACTTTGAGTTTTCTTATCAAAAAGAGAGCAGCCTCGGGGTACAGGTGACACCAGACAAATGAAGCCACCCAGGACAGCCTCCTACAGCCATCCTTTGATACAATTCTGACACTTTGTCGGGGTCTCTGCTCTGCCGAGATTTCCTGAAGTCTAGAGCTAGTGTTTGCGGGCAGTGTCAGACTTGGGCATTTTCCTCTCTTTCTACCTCGCTCCAGCTCAGGTTTTTTGATGAAGGGTTTCGTCAGTGCGGCCAAACTTGCCATTTTCTTCTTACATTTGATTAGTGAACAATCGGAAGCTGATTCATCCAGACCGTCCGCTATTTAATACTCGCCCATGAGGCCTGCAAACTCTATCAGCATTCACATATTAACACGTCTCATCTCAGGAGACTTGCGTTTGGGTGAGGTTGAAATGAAAGCCACAAGTGGGTTCTGCTGGTGACTGGAGGGGATTAATTAAGCATTATAAATAGAATTGTCTGTTGCATTATGGAGTAGGTTTCCTTGTGTTAATTTATAAGGTCATAAATTGAGTCCTTAACCTGACCACTCTCAAGGGTTATTTAAAACAGCTGGCAGCCTCCTGTACCCGGAGACGGGACAGTTTTTAATTCAGGAGTTGAAGTAATTATTTAATTATGGAAATATTAGCAAAATTACCCTGAAACAAGGCGAATTATTTTGTTTGCTTTAGAAAAGAAGAAACAAGGGAGAAATCCACGGAATGAGATGTCAGTTATCTAATTGTTTAGAGGGAAGACTTAACCCTGCAGTATTTAGGGTTTGGAACAAATCTCACCCTGCTCTCTAGAATTTCTGGGTTCACAAAACCTCAAGCTTATTTTGACAACCGGATGTCCTCCCCTTCATACTTGAGCCTGTGTTTGAAAGAAAATATGAATCCTTTGGTTCCTCACTTGCATATGCTCAACTCATCAACATATTTGGGGTTGTTGGTTTTTTTTTTTTTAAGAGTTTGTTGACATCCAGAAATCTTTTTAAGAGCATCTCTTTACAAGCCCCGTGCAGGCCCTGGCGATGAAAGGAGCCGTGCAACCAGGCCGATTGTCATCACAACCTGGACATTAAAGGCATCAATTTCAGTTTAAAACCATGGAAACAGTTCTGAGTAAGACCCACTGGAGTTTTCTGCCTGCCTCTCCCCTAAATGCAGGAAAATGAGGCTAAGGGAACGACTTGTCTGTTTCTAGGTGTTTCCTTCTTGGATTCAAAGAGCTCTTGCATCTTTTGGTCCCATCTCACCAATTTTCGTGGTTTACAGAGCCAGACTAGAGTTATTTCAAATGCTCTGATGCTTTGGACAATTGCCAGGACCTCATTTCACATTTTCTCCTCGCTGTGTTGGGTAACCTGTCTGAAGCTCTCATCTGCACAGGATGTGTCATTTCTCTGCAGCCCCAAAGCAGAGAACATTTGCAAAAGTGATTTTGCTGCTCTTTGCTGGGTTAGGAATGGAAAGGAAGGTAACCTCTAACAGGTGCAGTGCAGCATCTGTTTTCCATCCATAGGATGAACTCCTTTCTGTGTTTGTTGTTGTTGTTGTTGTGTGTTTTTTAGAGCAGGGCCTGACGTGGCACCCTTTGCGGTTTGCCAATGATGAGACGCTACAGTAGCTGTTCCAGTGGGTGTGGGCAGGACACTGGTTTGGTTGGTGCCCTTCCCCATCTTTTCCGTGTCATCCAGCAGATTAGAAACCACCACCCTAATTCCTTCCTACAAAGGCTTGTAATAGCAAACCATTTAACTGCTCTGCCTTTGATGACATTTTCTACAAAAAAAAAAAAAAAAAAAAATTAAATTAAATGAAAAAAAATTTCTCCTTGCAGAGATTGCCAGGACCTGGTATTATATCCACTCCAGCAAAGCCCAGGCTGGTGTTTCTGCCAACCACTACCTCCAATACCTCCAACTTCTTTCCCAGAAAGAAAGGAAGTTAGAGAATTCCAGAGAGATGTCTGGGAGCACTGTAGCTTCTAGGAAAGAGAGTCTACCATTTGTACATGAAAATCCTAGGGGTTGATAATTTATAATTATAGTGTGAACTTGACCATGATTTGATCATTGGGGCCATCTCTTCACAAGACTTGAGAAAAACCTGACCTCCTGGGACTTAGGTGCACATTGCTTGGTATTTATATTATTTTTACCCCTTCTATTATTTTTTCCCTCAACCTTATAATTAGAAAGATATTTTGCCTACCAACAAAATTCATTGCTCTAAGGACTAGAATTATTGTCCATGTTTAATTAATTGAAGAATTAATCTGATCATAATATGAGGAGGCTACCCTCATTACTAGATTGAAAGGATTAAATTCCACAAAACAAAAGGATTTATCATTTTAGTTAGCCCGTTTGGGCAGGGGTGAGGCCAGAGGTTTGCAGGTGAGAGCCCCTAGGAGAGGCTGAAGATGTTAGGTCTGAAGGACATGAAACTCAGCGGATTAACATTTTTTGCATGCAAGTGAAAATGTGGAAATAAGTTCAGCAGCTAAATGTATGAGGAGGAAAAACAGCAGGTCCAATGAGAGGGAGGGAACAGCAACACTATAATAATATATGTTGTAAAACATAGTCTTTTTGCATTTTCCTCACTTAGGTTTTTAACCTGCAAACAAGGAAGTACAGGTTATATAAAAGACAAAGTAAAACAATTTACTCTTTCCTCCAATGTGACACCCCATCACTAAATTAATCTCTGTTACGAGTCCAGTGTATGTCCTTATAAATCTTTTCTTGATGTATGTACATGCATGTGTAAGCACACAGATGTATGGTTTTGTTTGTGTGCTCTAATATAAAATTATCACACCGTGTAATCTTACAACTACATTTATTTTTAATTCAACAATGTAGCATACATATCAATCTATCTTTCTGTGTCAGTGTGTTTGGATCTTCATTCTTTTTAAAAAAAAAATTTTTTTTTCAAGGTTTATTCATCTTTCAGAGACAGAGAGAGGCAAAGCATGAGTGGGGTAGGGACAGAGAGAGAGGGAGACACAGAATCCCAAGCAGGCTCCAGGCTCTAAGCTGTCTGTACAGAGCCTGACATGGGGTTCAAACTCACAGACCGCGAGATCATGACCTGAGCCAAAGTCGGACACTTAACGGACTGAGCCACCCAGGCGCCCCTTCATTCTTTTTAACAATTGTATAGTATTCCTATTCCCTGGCTAGAAGTGCTATAATTTATCTAATTACTCTTCCACTGATAGCCATAGGTTGTGTCCATTTTTTTTTTTTTTCTATTATATGATGTTATAATCCTTGTATGTGTCTCTGTTTTACTTGCAACAATATTTCCTTCTGGGATCCTTAACTAGAAGTGGGAAGGTTTATGCATTCACATTCTTTGTCTCACTCACCTATCTACGCCCATTGTTTGTTTTTTATCTACACCCATTGTTAACCTTAAAAATAAAACTGCCAGTTACTTCACCAGCAAAACTGGGTTCATTTAGCGAAAGTAGAGGGTTGCAACTCGGGATAAGCAAGATACAACAAGTCCAAAGAGCAAAGCAGAGGAACACTCTTCAAAGAGGAAAGTGAGGGAAGCTGAGAGGAGCTGTTATAAAGCAAAAATCCACTGGAGTAAACTGGGAGTTTGAAGTATAGCGGCTTTTCATTGGCTGAGTTGTGAGGTCTCTCATTGGCTGAGCTGTTGCTGGGGCAAGAGAAAAACCTTTCTTCCTCCTGCTGGGGTAGTAAAGCAGTAGCTGAAGTACCAGAGACTTCCTGTTGGGTTTGTAATTGACAATGAGTGGTAGGGTGTGAGAGCTCCCCCTTCTGGCCTCCCCAATCCACTTTAAACGGCATTTCCTTTTATTAATTTTCACACCATATAGTAACTTTACAGTATATTTTAACATCTGGTAGGGCGAGTCCCTCCCCAGGGTAATCTTTTTCAAAATGTCTCAGTTAGTTGCACACATGTTCCCTTCCAAACGAATTTTAGAATTGGCTTGTCAAGTTTAAGTGAAAAAACCTTATTGGAGTAGCATCATATTCCTAAATTAATTTGGAGAAAGCCTTTCCATCCATGACATGTCTTCCTAATCAAGTTGAATTTTACGTATTCAGGAAGGTTTAATAATTTTCTTTATATGGGCCTTCTACATTTCCCATTAAGTTTCATGCCGCATATATTTTACAGGTTTCATGACTATTATGAATCAACTCTCTTTTCAAGATATTCTCTAATTGGCTATTGTAGGACAATAGAAGAGCTAGTGCTAGTTCAAAAGAAATCTTTAGTTGGTTGCTTTGCTGAGCTCTGTTAGTAACTTTTTTTTCTTCAGTAGATTGTCTTGCATCTTATGCTTTTTTTGCTATATCATCTTCAAGTAAGGATCATTTTGTCCTTTCCAGTACTTTTCATTCTTTCCTGGATCTCACTTCATCAACGAGAATCAATGTGATTTCTGATTCCCAATACATTGTGTGCAGTAAGTGGGACAGTAGCTATCCTTCTCTCCTACCTGCTTTTGTCAATGTGCATCTAGTATTTTACCATCTTTTTAAGTTTATTTATTTATGTTGAGAGAGAGAGTGCAGGAGCAGGGGAGGGGAGGGGCAGAGAGAGAGGGAGGAAGAGAAAATCCCAAGAAGGCTCCACACCATCAATGCAGACATAGGGCTCAAACCCACGAACCACAAGATCATGACCTGAGCCAAAATCAAGAGTCAGACACTTAACCAACAGAACCACCCAGGCACGCCTAATATTTTACCATTAGGTATGATCTCTAGGAGAGGTTTCTGGTAGACAGCCTTTACCAAATTAAGGAATTTGGATTATGATTGTTGATATAGCATTGAACATAATTTTTAAATCTCCTCTGTGATTATGGTCCCTTTAGTATTTCAAAAGTCACGTATATGTGCCCTTTCTTTTACAATTGTTGAACTTTTGTTATTTTATTGGTTTGTTTGAAGAATTAACATTCTTAATTCATAAAACCTATTTCTTGCTTATTTTCTAATTCATTAATTTCTGGCTTTAGCTTTGCCAGTTCCTGATGCTTTCTGTTGGTTTACTTTATTCTTTCTTTCCTGTTTTTTTTTTTTTAATTTGAAAAGTTCATTTACTTGTTCCTTTATTTTTCTTGTTTTCCAATCCATGTATTTAAGGCTATAAATTTTCCCCTATCTTGTTCATATCCAGAAAGTTTAAAGCAAGGTGCTATAATCATTTATTTCTAAACAATTTGTAATTCCCACTTTAAGCAGAGTTTTTATGCAAGCCATTTTAAACTTCTAAATGACCATATATTTTGCTATATTTTTATTATTAATTTCTAATTTTATTATTTTAAGAAAAAATTTTAATGTGCTCTGTATACTGTTGAGATATTCTAAAACTCTTATTTGTAGCTAGCCAATCAATCCGTGTATATGCACTGGATTTGGTGTTTGAAAAGAATGTGTGAACTCCATTGGGTATATAGTGTGAATGTGTAGATGTTGTTTAAATCCCTGTCTTTTTCCAAAGTGTTTGTCCCTTTGATCTTTGATCTCTGAGAAGCTGCTTTATTTGTCTTGCTTAACACTGTTTGCTTCAACTATTTTGTTTGTGATTAACTGTGCCTTCTCTCTTCCCATTTGCCTGCTGTCTTTCCATCTTTTTATGTGCATCCTTCCCATGACATTTCAGATACATTTATCTCTCATAAAGAGTATATAGTTATATTTATTTACTCGAACGGAAGGTCTGTCTCTTTTTATGTATACTTTTTATTTTTATTTTTGTCTAAAGTGATCTAAGAATGGGATTAAAAAACAAATTTGCACTGAAGGGTTTATAATACAAAAAAAAAAGTTATTTGCCCCATTATTCCTACCCTACTCTTCACAGCCAGCCAGCTTTAATTCCTCTAGTTCTCATAATTACCTGTCTACTTTAATTAATATGCTTCTATGGCTCTTACTTGATACATCAATTGCAGGTCTTATATGTGCAATTATAACTATAACAGAAAAGAATTTAACTCTCTCATAATACCACCCTCATCTACAGTCCCTGATTCTCTCAACGTAATTATATTTCTATTTTTAGTTAAGTCAACAATGTTTATACTATTATGAGTGTGCACACTTTTGGTTCGTTTTTTTGTTTTTTGTTTTGGTTGTTGTTGTTTTTAACTAAAGTCCTTACTCTCTTTCAGTAACCTTAGTTTTCACCTGATGTCTCTTTTTGGTCCCAGGACCCCATCTAAGACCTTACATGACATTTACACATCATACCACCTTGGGCTCCTTTGGCCGACAGTTTCTCAGACTGTCCTTGTTTTTGATGATCTTGGTAATTTTGAGGAAGACTGGTCAGGTATTTTGTAGAATGTGCCTCTATTGGACATGACTGATATCTTTCTTCATGATTAGACTAGGGATATGGGTTTGGGGGCAGAAGACCACAGAGATGAAGTTTTAGCTAGCCATTTTCAACCCATCATATCAAGAGTACATGCTCCCAACAGGACTCATCACTATTGATGTTGGCCTTGATCACCTGGCTGAGATGTGTCTGTCTGGTTTCTCCACTGTAAAGTTACTTCTTCCATCCTGTTTTTTTGGAAGGAAGTCACTGTGTGCAGTCTACACTGAATGTGTAAGTTTTGACATTGCAAAGTCAGATAGTGTACTATGATTTCCTTACCTATGTATTTTCCTCAAATCTCTAATAGCCTCTTTTCTCTTTCCTACCCTACTTGCCATTATCATATTCAAAATTTGTTTCAAATGATCCTTTCAGAGTGTAGGACCTATTTTCCCAAGAGTAGCACCTATTTTCCCTCCTCAAGTGCCATCTACTCAAGTTCCACTTTATAATAATAACTCACTGGGTTTGCATTAAGGACACGCAAATCAAAACCACCGTGAAATATTGCCATATGCCAATCAGAGCAGCAAAAAAATTTGAAAATAGTTGACAACACCACATGGCAAGGATGCAGAGACATGGGATCACTCATCCATTGCTGGTGGGAATGTAAAATGATACAGGCACTCTGAAAAGCAGTTTGACAATCTTTTTTAAAAAAAGAAGCATGCAAGTACCATACATCCCACAAACTGGTAGGCATTTATTCCAGAAAAATGAAAACTTGTGTTCACATAAAAACCTGTTCACAACTGTTTATAGTAGCTTTATCTGTAATAATCAAAAACTGGAAGCAATCCAATTTGGTGAATGGTTAAACTAAATGTGGTATGTCTGTACCATGGAATAATATTCAGCAATGAAAAGGAACAGAGTATCAGGACACACAACGGCCTGGATGAATCTCTAGAGGATTATGTTGAGTGAAAATGCCAGTGAATAAAGGCTACATAGTATATTGTTCCATGTATAGAACACTCTTGAAATAACAAAACTATAGAAATATAGAACAGGTTAGTGGCTGCTAAGGATCAAGGAGGAAACAAGGAGGTGGAAAATGAGCACGTAGGCTCACTTTGTTTTCTAGCTAATGGATATATTTTTAAATACTGTACCTTGTTTCCCTTTTGAAGGATTTGAAGAGAAAAATGATAGGCAGGCATAGGTGCCATTTGGCATTTTGATTCAATCTCCAGGTCACTTCTCCCTGTTACCCAGACTATGCTTAGTAAACATGACCTAATACTAATATTACCCTAAGCCAACATTATGAAAGCATATCTGCTGTTTCCAAAAATTATGTAAGTTACCTAGGGACAAACATGAAATGGGTTTTTATATCAGCTGGTGAAGGATTATTCTTGACACTGATTTCTTCTTCTTCCTGTTTTATTTGGAAAATCATAGATCCATAGAGTAATAGAAGTTTTTGGAATATTTGAGTTTTTTACTAAGGTATGATGAGTTCCTTGAAGGCACAAATCGTGTCTTTTTTTCCCCTCACCTCCTACAGTACGGTAGCATTGACCACCTTTCTGTTCTTAAAGCAGTTTTCCCCTACCACAGGACCTTTGCACATGATGATCCCTCTGCCTGGAACTGATCCCCCCATTCCCTGACCATTGACTGTTCAGATCTCTATTAAAAGTCATTTCTTGGGGTGCCTGGGTGGCTCAGTCAGTTGAGCATGTGACTTCGGCTCAGGTCATGATCTTGCCACCTGTGAGTTCGAGCCCCACATCGGGCTCTGTGCTGACAGCTCAGAGCCTGGAGCCTACTTCAGATTCTGTGTCTCCCTCTCTCTCTCTGCCCCTTCCCCACTAACGCTCTGTCTTTGTCTCTTAAAAATAAATAAATGTTAAAAAAATTTTTAAGGTCATTTCTTCAGAGAGGCATTTCTAAGTATTTCATATAAATCATGCCTAATGAGTTCTATCATGCCTTTCAAAATAATGTTCACAAATCACAAACATCTATTTATTTTTGCAGTATATTTTTAAGTTTAAATAGGTTTCTTTATTATAGAACTTTTTAGAGCCTCTAGTATCTAATACATCCAGTAAATTATTGTCCAAATTTCATTTGACCGTCATTGGAAGTTCATGGGAACCCTGAGTATATTTAGAACAGGAATTCTCCAACAAAGCTGCCCATTAGAATCACCTTCGGGTCCATGCCAGGGCCTCTTCCAAGACCAATCAAATCTGAGTCTTTGCAGGGCAGAAACCCGAGCACAGATACCCTTCAAGAGTTGCTAGGTCATTCTAATGTGCAACCAGGCTGTGCATGTGTGGTCATGTCTTCAACATGGGTCTCTCCCATCAGACTGGAGCCTTATGTAAACAGCGATGTCTTGTTCATCTCTGTATTCCTAGAACTTGGCACAGGGTTTAACATATATATTACATAGTTAGCTATTCAGTGAATTCATTGTGAGTCACAATGAACGTGATAAACACAGACCCCCTCTTTGTAGGGCTTGGAGGGCTTATGTGAGGAAAGAAGGCTCACCAATATAAGAATTCACTTTGCAGCATAAAGAGAGTAAGGCCCACTGAGGCTGGAGTTTTTAACTGGCTTTGTCCAACACTGTCTTTTACTGAGCCTCACCGCTCACCCCTTTCCTTCACAACTCCACGGTTCTTCTTGGACGCCACCCACCTCCACCTCCCTCTCCTCTCCTCCCACCCCCATTTCCCTCCCCTCCCCCCACCACCTTCAGTTTCATCCTTCTGCACCCTGCTGGCTCCCCCAAGCTCGCTGTCTTCAACACGGTTGCCGCCGGAAAGTCTCCGCAAAGGTGATCGCATCAGTACTGAGTCGAGTGGCTTATTTCTCCTCCTCCCCCTCACACACCCCTCCAGAACTCTGGAGCCATGAAGCCTCTTGGCCGAGAGGGAGGCCCACCAGGCAGCTCTTTATTGCCATGCAACTGTGAGATTCCTCCCCACGCTTCCTCCTGGGGAAAAGTCAGCCTGCCAGTGGAGATTTAACGGCGGAGCAGTGCTCGGTGACGTGCCAAGCCTCCCCCCTCAGCCCCCCCAACCAGCCCCATCACCACCCCCGGACTGAACAAACTGTATCACTTACCCCCTGGGAGCCTGGCCGTTGCTGAGTCCAGACGCCACAGGGGCTGGTGAGTTTCCAGTGGCCACAGAGGCAGGTCTCCACTCAAGGCACAGCTCTGTCCACGATGGCCCCACTGGGCACACAGCTGGCACTGCAGGTGATGAGCCGCTTCCGGGCCGCCTTGTCCCCTTGGAGATTTTCTCTTGATCCCTTTTTGGCCAGATCCCTTTGCAGCATTATAGTTTGTCAATAGTCCGCGACTGCTTTCTAGAATTTCTCTCCGGGAGAAAGTGTGTTTTTCTAAGAAATAGGTGTTCTAGCCTGAAGCCTAATTTCATGTGAGGGCTCAAAAATGAAACAAAAATAATCACCCTCAAGTCTGGAAGCCGAGGGGCCTCTCCACGCCGTGAGGAGTGCTTCCTTTTGGGAGGTGGGAGGCAGGGGTGGTCCTTTGCGCTTCTCAAATAAAATTTTTCCAATTATAAAAAATAATGTATGCTCCTTCTATCAGCCAGAGTCCCAGCAGAAACAGAAGTACAGTCAGCTTGAAGTCTGAAGTAATTTTAATGAAGGGATTATTTACAGAGAAGTGGGCAGGGTTCGTGAATGGACAAGGGATAGCAAGGCACCCAGGACTAGCTGGATGGGGCAGCCTTTATCACCCCTACACTCGGAGGGAGATGGGGGAGCGCTGGGGCGGGGACACCATCAGGAGCTGCCACCTGAAGGGACGCTGTGTGTAAGAATCAGGCTCCTGGAGACACAGAGCAGGTCAGTAAAGGTCAAAGTTTTTTTTCTAGTGAAAAGAGGGTTGGGGACAAATGGAAAAACCAGTGTCATAATTACAGAACACTGCAAAGAACAGAATATAAACAAAGAAACAGATCAGTTACCCTCAGTCCTACAGCCCAAAGAAATCTACTCCTTGGAGGAACTTTTGGTAATTTGGGGCCCCATAATAAGTTGAGATCATAAATTTAACAACAATGGTGAACATTTGTCAAGCCCATAGCACATGCCAGGTGTGGAGTCAAGGCTTTAGAAACGTTGCTTCTTCTATCCCTCACACAGCCCTATGGAATACATACAATCATTATTCTCTCCTCATGAATGAGGAACCCTAAAGCCAACAGAGGAACGTGCTGAGGTTCTACAGCCATGCAAGAGTCCAGTTTTTAATCCCAGAGCCTCTGCTCTTTTTTTGTTTTTGATGTTTATTTATTTTTGAGGGAGAGACAGACAGAGAGGGAGACACAGAATCCAAAACAGGCTCCAGGCTCCAAGCTGTCAGCACAGAGCCCAACTCGGGGCTCGAACTCGTGAGCCGCGAGATCATGACCTGAGCCGTGGTTGGACGCTTAACCTACTGAGCCACCCAGGCACCCCACCTCTACTCTTAAAAATTTTTTTCTTAATGTTTATTTATTTTTGAAGGAGAGAGAGATAGAGCATGAGCGGGGGAGGGGCAGAGAGAGAGGGAGACACAGAATCCGAGGCACCTCCAGGCTCCCAGCTGTCAGTGCAGAGCCCAACATGGGGCTTGAACTCACAAGCTGTGAGATCATGACCTGAGCCGAAGTTGGACGCTTAACCGACTGAGCCACCCAGGTGCCGCTCCCCACCTCTACTGTTAATGACAACTGTGCTGTACTGGCCTTCTTCTCTTCTACTTCACATCCCCATGTTATGACTTTTGTTCTGAAGCATTGTTTTAATCCATTCATATGGCATGGAATTCATCAGTGCGTATTTTTTGGTTTTTTTGATCCTTGGCTGTTCAAGTTTCTTCCAGTTGCTTCACTATTAGAAGTGCTGCTGCCACGAACATCTCTGTATTTAGAGCATTTCCTACAGTTTGGAATGTTTCTTTAAAGGAGAGTTCTATTAAAATTTTTCCCCATTTTAAAACCAGTCTTGACTGTTCCATCACTTCAAGTCACATAGTTGTAAATAGCTAAATGTGGATATGGAAATAATATTAAAAAGTCTCCAATTCTATCACTCCACTCATCCCCAAGGAAAAGAAAAATAAAGTTAAGTGGAGAAAAGCATAATGAGTCAAGGAACTCTTAATTTTAATGAGAAATGGCATCCATCACCCCTATCTAATCCCACTGCCCAAGGTGTTAAATGGGGACACATCCACGAGCCATGGGTGCATAAAACCCAGAGAGTGTGACAAATCTAAATAAATGGGGTTGTGTCTCTTCTATTCTAATCAACCATTTCTCTTTCCGATGACGTGTGTGCTAAGCATTACATTAACAGATAGAAACAATTTATCAAGAGAAGTGAGGTCACACTGTTCACTGCCAAAGAAAAGTTGCCCATTTACAAAGAAAGAATTGAGGCTATACTACAAAGCATTTTAAGCTCTAAATAAATATGTGCCCTCAGCTTAGGGAAGTCCAGCTTATTCTTCACTACAATAACCGATGAACCACTCAAGGAAGATGAGACAAACTATTTTCTAGAAAATACCTAGCTTCATTGGCAAGCGTTTGTCAAAATCTTGGTTTGTCTGTTCCATGCAGTGTGCTGATTATGGCATGGTATAGACTAGGTCAAAGTGCCAGTCTCCTGGGAGCCTGTGAGTTGTGAAGGGTGATGTCACTCTGAACTTTGGTAGTGGAGCATGGGTCTGCAGTAAGGGCATTTATAGCGGCACCTGGGTGGCTCAGGAGGTTAAGCACTGGACTTCGGCTCAGGTCATGATCTTGTGGTTCGTGAGTTCGAGCCCCAAGTCAGGCTCTGTGCTGTCAGCTCAGAGCCTGGAGCCTGCTTCAGAATCTTTGTCTCCCTCTCTCTCTCTCCATGTCTCTCCCACTTGCCCTCTCTCTCTCTCTCAAAAATAAGTAAAACATTAAAAAAAACACCTTTTTTTAAAGTTTAAGATGGCATTTATACAAAAGCCCTAGCCAGAAAGTCAGGAGGTTATTGTCCTCTGCTTCTGCTCTAACTAGAGCTAAGCGACCTTTCTGAGTAAGTCACATCTCCTCTTTGAACTTCAGTCCTGATCCGTGAAATCTTAGGTCTCCACAGAGATGTATCAGGGACCACAAATCAGGCTGGAATTGGGTTGGGTGGGGGGGAGCAGTGGGAAGTCTTCCAGACTCTGCAGTATAAATAATTAGGTCTTCCTGTTGTATTCTTTCAGAGCACCATGTTAAGTTTCCCTTATAGTCTTATTGCCAGTTTGTAATTACATCTTTATCCGTATATTATATGCTTGATGTCTGTTTCTCTTTCTAGACTGTATTCTCCTTGAAGGCAGGGACTGTGCTTGGTTCACCATTATAAACCCAATGACAAGCCCAGTGCCTGGCACATGGTACATGATTGTCGTATGAATGAATGAATGAATGAATGAATGAATGAATGAATGAATTCATGACTGTCATTTCTGGCCCTGGAGGTGCTTGTACACATGGAGGTGATTAGTTTCAGTAAAGTACATACTACATTTACCTCCTCCTGTTCCTCATTAAACCATGTGAAAAGAACTATCTTTGAGTTCAGGCTTAGCCCTGACTTCTTACAAACCAAATGCTCTTGGGAACAAAGCTCACAACTTCTCTGAGCTTTGGTTTCCTTTCTTTTATAAAATGACTAGGTTAGTCTGTGACCTCTCAGGTCTCCCTCTGCTTCAGCGTTCTATGATTTCATGATTGTGTCTTCCTCAATCCCAGGAAGATTAGGTAAAGCTGAAGATCCGGCCCAGGCTTAGAGCTCAGCAGCACAGAGTGAATCTATGGGAATGAACACGCTCTCTGGTAGATACTCAGAGAGGATCTTAGATATTCCAAGGAGCGGAACCATGGATTGGCAAAGACGGATCGAAGAGGCGAGTTGTCACTCTGCCACCTGCTAACTTTGTTTGTGATCCTGGGCAAACATTCTGTCTCCTCTGGGCTTCAGATTATTATTATTATTTTTTTAATGTTTATTTATTTTTGAGAGTGAGAGACAGAGCATGAGTGGGGGAGGGGCAGAGAGAGAGGGAGACACAGAATCCGAAGCAGGCTCCAGGCTCTGAGCCATCAGCCCAGAGCCCGACGCGGGGCTCGAACTCACGGACCGTGAGATCGTGACCTGAGCCGAAGTCGGACGCTCAACCGACTGAGCCACCCAGGCATCCCTGGGCTTCAGATTCTTTATGTATGAAATCAGGACAGAAGTACCAGTTCCAGCTGCCCCACGTGATGTTATAAGGATGAAAACAAATGAGGCAGTGTAAGTGAACATGCTTTGTACAGTTTAATGTGCTGTTTAAATGTATGTATAACGTATGTTAAGATGATGCTATCATCATTACGATGAGGTCACCATAAAGGTCATGATACTAACACATTATAAAGCCAAAATAACTCCCCAGTGCCGCACTGGTACATAATATGCCAGTGGATTAGAAGAGAAATTCCATAGGTAGCTCTAAATGCAGGAATTTACTATAAGATAAAAGTAGTATCACAAGTATGTAGGGGGAAGATGTAGAATTCAACAAGAAGGCTACTTAACGGAGAAAATAAAATGTGATTGGATCCATGTCTCATAGTGTCTTGCAGCATAAATTGTAAAGGGATCAGAGACTTCAATGTAAAAATAAAATGAAATGAAATCGTAACTGTTCTGAAAAACAAACTGGGAGAAATCCATTATAACTAGAGTAGGGAGAGGCCTTTATTACCATGATTCAAGATCTAGAGTAAAATCAACCTCATTTTAAAAAACTGTCTTCAGCAGAAACAACTACAAGCACCACAAAAAAGACACCATTTCGTACAAGAGGCAGAGGCTCATCTTTCTGATATATAAATAGCTTTTGAAGTCTATAAGAAAAAAATGAGGGAAAGACAGTTCATAGAGAAAGAAACACAGATGGCATATAAAAAGAAGTTCAGATTCTCCCATTATAAAAGAAATGCAGTTTAAAACGAACCTGAGGTATCAATTTTCACCTTTCAGGACGGCAAAAATTCAAAAGTTTTAATACACACTCTGTAGATCAGGGTCCAGGAAACTGTCACTTTCACATAATGCTAATGGAAGAATACATTTTTATGACCTTTATGGAGGGCAGTTTGGAAATATCTATCAAAATTACAACTGCAAACAACTTTTGACCCAGCAATCCTTATTAGGAGTATTTATCCTACAGATATGCTTAGAGATTTCTAAAATGAAATATGCACAAGGTTATTCGTATCAGCATTGTTTGTAAGAGTAAATTGCGTCACATGCAGTATAAAATACAGAAACTCCATCAATGGAGGACTAGTTAAATTGTCATACACATACACATACACATACAGAAGCTATAGGAAAGAATGTGGAATCTCATTACGCATTTATATGGAAAGATCTCCAAGATAAGTTTAAAAAAAAAAAAGGTTGGGGAACCTGGGTAGCTTAGTTGGTTGAGTGTCTGACTTTGGCTCTGGTCATGATCTCACGGTTCGTGGGTTCGAGACCCACGTCTGGCCCTGTGCTGACAGCTCAGAGCCTGGACCCTGCATTGGATTCTGTGTCTGCCTCCCTCTCTGCCCCTCCCCCACTCACACTCTCTGTCTCTCTCTCTCCCTGTCTCTCTCTCTCTCTCAAAAATAAACACTAAAATTTTTTTAAAATAATAAACACATTAATTAATTCATTTAAAAAGGGTTGGAAGAATACATATAGTGGGCTTCCTGTTACGTTAAAATGGTGGGCGAGGAGACTCTACATTCAGACTTGTTTGAGTGTGAACAAAGAAACTCTGAAAGATACAGAAGACACCAAGAACAGTGGATGCCTGCGGAGAGAGAGCAGATGAGGGTTGTGGGCGGATGGCAGAGAGGACTTACGGACACTTAGTGCTGTATCACCAATTCTACCTTTTGATTTTTGAACCGTGTGGATCTACTCAAAACAAATGTAATAAAAGGATCAAAAGAAAAAAAAATAAATTTCATGGGACACAGGGGGAAACCGTGAGTCAAGAGAAGAAAAAGCGAAGGAAAGAGAGCTGTCAGACAGAAGAGTGCTCCAAAGGGATGCCCTTTAAGGAAAAAGGCCAGGTCGAGAGACACGTAGCATGCCACGCACGGGAGAAGAAAAGCTCCAGGGTACACCTAAGAGAGGAAGAGAACAAAACTTGTCTGTTGATGTCCACGGTGTTTTTCCTGTATTGACAAATAGGACAGAATAATGCAGTAGGCCCAAGTGGGCCAATTATTTCAGGTCTTCCAGGGACCAGGGAAAAAAATATCTGTTGCCATCATTCCTGTGACTCTAGTGGGTGAATTTCACGCAGGGGGCTCCCACACTATATGAAATAGCAACTTTCTCCAAAGGAGTCTTTTGTAGCGCTTACTGAAGCTATCAGGAAAGTGAGGAGTCTTACATGACAAGAGTGTTTACGTATGTAATTTCTGCGTAACATTAGAACCATAAAAGCTCTCTCTTTAAGATGGGGAATATGTGACACATGCAGTGAATTTCCACATTAAATTATTGAATGAAAAATACACACATTATCCATTGCAACTCCCGGATTAGGTCAGGTCAAATTTTATTGCTTTTGGCCAAGGGCTTTTGTAAGACTTATAAGGCTAAGCGCAGGTACAGTGTAATCTTTGGTATAAGTTATAGAGTTAGAATGAGGTTCTGAGTGAGAAAATACTTAGCATTTCAGAGGTAATTTCATGAAAGTCATCATGAGACCTAGCACATCACTGTGTTGATTTAACTGGAACTTTATAAGATCGTTTTAGCTCTGGTTTCTAAAACTGCCAAGGTTCATGTATCCGCCTGACAATAAATAACCAACCTTTTCTAGATTGATCTGTAATGGATGCTAATTTGAATTACCCCCAAGAAGTTTCTGGCATAGGACCAAATAAACATGGCGAGGGAAAAAAGGCAGGGGAGGAGGAAATGTGGATGATTCCCTAGCTCAGGGGTTCCAGAAATAAACATTCGATGGGTTAAAAGTGTCTAATAGTATCTGCCTTCAAACCCGGTCATGGGCATGAAATCTGGAACAGGTTTAATTATTCTATTAGGGTAAGGAAAATTTGTATTTGATAAAAACAGTCTACCAAACACGGCATTTTGAACAGAGCTGTTCTTAGACTGTTTTATGTGAGAAATATAGAAGTGGCAGCAGTAATAGAAGTATTTACTGAGCTCTTATACGCCCAAGCTAATGTACATTTTGTGTACATTTTCTCATTTAATATTCTCAACAATCTTATCTTTATGAGGCAGGATCTATCCTTAGTTTTTAGATGAGGAAAATTAAGAAGTCGACCAAGTTACACAGCTAGTAAGTGATGAAGCCAGGACACATATTCCTCGAAAGTTATACCCATAACGTCATACTAAACCTCCGCTTATATTAAAACATATTCAGGCTTTTGTTGTTCTACAGTTGTGGGTCAAAGCTTACTTATGATCAATAGATTCTTTGTAGTTGATTGTGACTTCTAAACCCGTGGACTCAAATTAAGGGGAATCCAATCTCGGGGTGCCTGGGTGGCTTAGTCGGTTAAGCATCTGACTTCAGCTCAGGTCATGATCTCACGGTTTGTGAGTTCAAGCCCCACGTGAGGCTCTGAGCTGTCCTGACAGCTGTCCTGGAGCCTACTTAAGATTCTGTGTCTCCCTCTCTCTCTGCCCCTCCCCTGCTCACGCTCTGTCTCTCTCTGTCTCTCAAAAAATAAATAAACATTAAAAAAATCTTTTTAAAAGGGGGGAGTCCAATCTCTTCCAGCTCAGAACTATCAAAGTATCAGAGGAATAAATGTAAGATAGGAAATAATTTGGAACACTTTCACAAGAATTATTGGCTATAGTAACTATAGGCTATTTTGACCCTCCTGTGCCTATGTCAGACACAATTTAGGCTGGAATAATATCAGAGCTGGAGTTCAGCAAAGCGTCCAGAGACCCTTTTCAGTGAGTGCAATGACAGAAACTATATTTTCAAAATGAACTTTCTAGAAGAGCATTTTATAAAGAATAAATAGCCACATATATTGTTTGGCCCATCACAACATTCTGGGTGTCTTTCTGAAAATTGCTGTAGGTGTTTATAAGATTTTTACCTCCCTACATACGTATTTGTTAACTTTATTCCCTCCATTTCTTTTCTTCAAGACATCTGGTTAAGCCTGGGTTCCTATTATGCATTAGCTGAGCTGTAAATTCCTAGTGGATTAGGATAAAGGCACCCGTGAAGATGATGGGAGCTCTTACACGGACCCACCAGGAATATGCTCTCGTATTATCCTAGCAGTGGAGGAAGAGAGCAATCAGATTCTTTATCTCCAAAACTATATTCAACTCATAGATTTTGTGGGAAAGAAACGGAAGAGAGGATCAGAGATACCAAGGTTAGGTTATTGGATTAGTAAAAGGTTTCATTTCTGTTACCTATTTCAAAAATATGTATGCCAGGTAAAAAATGAAGAGGGAACTAAATTTGGAGGTCGTCTATGGTATTGGTATCCTTCCTGGTTATAAAGGTAACCAGCCCCTGAGCGATTAGCATAGTGGATTCTGTGGAGATGGCTAAATTGATACAAAAAAGTTTCCACTCCCCCTTTGGACTAGGTTTGACCACAGGAATTAACACTGACTAATAGCTGGGGATGGGAGGAACTCACGAGATCATGCTGCTTGGAAACAAAGAAAGGTAAATGCTGTTAAGAACTTTTTTTAAGTCTACATCTTAGAATTTGTGTCCCCATCCTATGAGATTCCAAGGACCCAGCTGCATTGCAGTAATCTCAAAATCTCACTCAGAGACAACCAGAATTTACCAGAAGATGGAGGAGACAGAATTTTCCCTATTCTTCCTACAAAATATAGCGAAAAACACTGAGGTGCTGTTAGAAAAGGCCAGCTCAAAAACAGAGGTTTTATGAAACAGCCGGGTCTCGCAAAAAAATACATTGTCTGGCCTTCAATTGAAAATCACTCCCAAAGTGGGAGAACCAGGATGGTCTCAAACTGGATGAAAGAAGACAATCAACAAAGACCAACCACAGAATAACAGGGATGTTAGGGTGTAATGCAAGAGTCCACAGCCATGATACAAATGCCTCAATAGGCAATTACATCCATGCTCGGAACAAATGAAAAAATAAAAAGCCCAAGCAGAGTAACAGAAAGTCTTAGCAAAGAAATGTCAAGTGGAAAGAAAAACTAAATGCAGACAGTACAACTGAAAAATGCAGTAGGCGAAATACCAGCCTCAGTGGGTATGCCCCACAGCAGAATGGAAGGGGCAGTGGGGGAAAAAATCAGTGAGCTGGAAGATGGAAAAGTAGAAATTACCAGTGTGAAGAACAAAGAGAAAACAGACTGGGAGAAAGTAGATGGAGCATTAAGACACCAGAGGGATGATAACAAAAGATCTAACATTCATGTCATTAGAGTAGCAGAAAGAGGGGAGTACTAGAGAAGGGCAGTACTAGAAAAGTACTTAAAGAAATGATGGCTGAAAACTTGCCAGTTTTGGCAAATGACAAAAACCTACAGATTCAAATAGCTGAGCACGCCCCAAACCAGATCCAACCAAAAAAATCCACACCAAGACACAAAATGGTCAAGTTTCTAAAAACTGAAGACAAGAAAAATCTGGAACACAAGAGAAAAACAACACCTGAACCACAGGAGAAAAACAGTTCAAATGATAGCAGATTTCTCATCAGAAACCGTGGAGTTCAGCCAGAAGCAGAACAATATTTTCCCAGCACTTCAAGAAGAGAATTGTCAGCCCAGAATGCTATGCCCTGCAGAATAACCTATCAAAGTGCGAGCAAGATTTTTTTTTGTAGATACAGACAAGGCTTTATAAAATGTTTTTTTGAGAGGCAGAGGAACTAAACTAGCTACAATAATTCTGAAAAAGCAGAATACAGGGGGGCGGGGGGAGGGGAGCGGAATTAGTCTACCCAGAACCCAGACTTTATTGCAGAGCTGTGTTACCAAGACATTGTGGCATTGCCGGAAGGACAGACACAAAGATCAGTGGAACAGAAGAGATCCCAGAATTTGAGCCACACACATGCACCAAACTTCTTTTTCACAAAGGTGCAAAAGCAATCCTGTTGCCAACAGATAACCTTTTCAACAAATGGTGTTGCAGCATTTGGATATCTCGAGGTAAAACAAAAACAACAAAACAAAACAAAACAAAACAAAACAAAACAAAACACACCTTTACCCTAAGTTCCAAACCTTGTACAAAAACTGATGCAACTTGGTTCATGGACTTAAATGTGGAAGGGAAAAGAAAAAAGAAAAGAATATTTAATTTGTTAGTATTAGTGATCACTAGCAAACATTTTGCTTTATTTTTGTTTCTGTTAGTGTTATGTACATTATTTTAAAAATAAATATTTCCTTCAAATTTATGCCAAAAAAAAAAAAAAAAAAGGATTGATTTCCACAAGCAATGATTATGAAACTGCTTTGGAAATGCCAAAAATTTTAGAGGTTTCCATTGGAAGAATTCATTTATATATACATAGACATATATATACACATACATAGACATATATATATACACACATACATACATAGACATATATATATATATGTTTTAATTCCAGTATCGTTAACAGCGTTATATTAACTTCAGGTGGGGATGGATGGGTGACTCAGTCAGTTGAGCGTCTGACTCTTGATTTTGACTCAGGTCTTGATTCCAGGGTCATGGGATTGAGCCCCGAGTTGGGCTTTGTGCTGAGCATAGCTTAATATCCTCTCTCTCTCCCTCTGCCCCTCTCACCCACTCACGCTCTGTCTCTAAAAAACATAAATAAATAAATGGTCTTCAGGTGTGCAATATAGTGATTCAACACGTACATACAACACCCGTTGCTCATCGCAGACAAGTGCACCCCTGAATCCCCATCACCTGTTTCACACACCCACCCCAACCACCTCCTCTCTGGTCACCATCAGTTTGTTCACTGTAGTTGAGTCTGTTTCTGAGTTTGTCTATCTTTTCTTCTTTTGCTTGTTTTGTTTCAAAGAGTCCATTTTAAAGTTTCACATGCTCAGAAGCTTTTTCCTCATGGCATCTGAATAAATCCTGGTCACTAACTGCTCCGTAATGAGGAGAGCCTTACACAAGTTCATCAGCGTCTCTTTCAATGAGACTCAAATAGCCTTACTCCTCCTTGTTAAGCCGAGTTATCCCCAGTTAACAAAATCATGATATTAATAATCTTATTATGCCTATTTTTTTCTAAAACATGAGTTTACTAAGGGAAGAACAGGCACTATTTTTTGAAACACAAGTAGTTACAATCCCCTCCTCGTTTATTTTTTTTCCACGTCCGTCTACTTATTAGCTGTGTGAACTTGAACAAGGACTTAACCCCTCTGGCCTCAGTTTCTTCCCTAAAATAGGAAGGCAGTGTTTCTGCTGTTTTCAGAGTCATAAAATGGAGCCACAGTTACTTAAATAATATATAATTAAAAAACAAGAACTGACAGTACAATAGGCAGGAGAAAAGCCAGGCCAGTTTTGAGAGTTGAAGCCCCAAATGACAGACTTCCCATTTTCTTTGCCCTGAGAATAACATCTTCTTGTTATTCCTGGGAACCTACTAGAATTCTGCAAAGTCTATATTCTTTTCTTTCTCCAAAGAGCTAGATGTTAACACGGTTTTGTCCGTACAGGAGGAAGAACACTTCTTGGAGGCTTCACCTTTCCTAATGACTGTTTCTGTGAATGAGGATATATTCTGTTTGCTTTGTTAGTCGGGAAGAGGGACTCTAATTTCTTGCAAATTCTACTTGAGTTATTTTCACTTGGATAGTTCTAGCTACTTAATAGAAATAGTTTGCCAAAACTTCCCCAAAATTTCCAAATGAATTTATTTGGTCATTGTTAAGTAGTGTCTAGAGGTATGCTTTTAAACTGACCTTCTTTTCTCATCGTTTTATCCTTCCGTGTTTCAGCAGTTAAACTTATCTGACACTGTGGTGGTAAATTCTTTGTTATTTGGTAAGGAATTAACAAGGATAAAAGAATGTGTTTGTGTTGGTTTGATGTTGAAATTGGAGGAAAAAGTTTAACTTTACAGATCTTCTGCTCTTGTTGTGTGATCTACTTCTAGAAAATCAAAATCCAGGAAAAGTTAACAAATTAATTGGTATTTTTAATAAAATGGTCTTAGGGGTGCCTGGGTGGCTCAGTCGGTTAAGCATCTGACTTAGGCTCAGGTCGTGATCTCACAGCTTGTGAGTTCGAGCCCCGCATCAGGCTCTGTGCTGACAGCTCAGAGCCTGGAGCCTGCTTCAGATTCTGTGTCTCCCTCTCTCTCTGTCCCTCCCCTTCTCATGCTCTGCCTCTCTCTCTCTCTCTCTCTCTCTCTCTCTCTCTCAAAAATAAATAAAGACTAAAAAAATAATAACTATAATGTAGGGTAGACCATGGTAAGTGCTGTAAGAAAAAGAGAAATTAGGGAGAGAAGTCACATTCTATTCAGTTCATGAGTTTGGGCCATGCATTGGGTTCTCTATGCTCTGATTCTGTGGCTCCCTCTCTGTCTGCCCCTCCCCTGCTCATGCTGTGTCTCTCACAAATAAATAAACATTAAAAAAAAATTTAATGGTCTTAAGAGATGGCCATTTGTTTTAAAACATTAATAGTAAAACAGTGATAAAAAATTAAAAAACAAAAGGCATTAAAAATTAAACTATGTAAAATCAGGTTTAGAAAGGGTTTTACATAAAATGATGTAGTGAGCTCTAAAAAGCAAGAATAAAACCATAAATCACAAACAGCCATGAAATATGTATATCATTTAAAAAAAAAAAAAAAAAACCCACCAGAGTTTTAGAGTTTACCAACCAAGGAAAAGCAGAGATCATCTGGCCCAACCTATTCTTTTAAAACTAAGAAAACTGAGTCCCAGAAAGGTAAATGGACTCTCTTGAGGTCACAGAGCGGAGGTAAAATTCCTAGATCCCTGCTCCCAGTTCACTATTCTGTCCCCGACAGCATTTAGTAAAACTCACCAGAGAGACCTGAAGCCCAGGCTGGGGACCTCAGGGGTTAAAGCGCCTCGCCCATAATCTGAGCAATTCATAGGACCCTCGTGAGATTTCTGGAGTTTGCAGAAGCTGAGGATGGTCAACAAGGGGAGCTCCTTCAACTCTGATGTCCCCGGGACCAGAGTAACCTGCCGAGGGCCCTCGGACCCTTGCTACTTGTGCTGGCATCAGAGGCTCACACCTCAGCCCCCAGATCCCTGCATGTCTGTTTTTATCCCTGCATTTCTAGCTGGGGTGGATAATGGGAAGCAATACGTCAGGTAGGAATCTCGACAGTTGGCCAACCCCCAGTCAGTGCATGGGAGCGGCCCACTGGCCCCCGCTCTCCAGGACTATGCCACGATTTTAAGGAACATAAATCTGAGAATCTGGTTTTGCTATTTCTACGAGTTCCGTCTGAGCATGACCAGCTTTATGTGGTGATGACTACATGGTCCATACTCCTTAACAGTCTCTACACAACCAGGCCCTAACACTCCCAGCTTCATTTCCCACCACCTGTCGCTCTCCATGCCAGGGCTAAAACCACACGGCAGCTCACCTTACCTGGCTCATCTCACAATCCCATGCCTCATGCCCTCGCACATGTTGTTTCCCTTTCATCTCCTTCCAACATCGAGCCTGAACAAACGGATGGCTGGATGGATGAGGGAGTGGATGGAAAATGAATGAGCGAGTGAGGGAATATAATTTGAGGAGCCTTAGAAAAACCTGCCATCTCAAACTGGCTCCAGCTCCCATTCAACAACTGAAAACTAAGCCTCTACTATCTGAGTAGCCTCACACCAGTGTTGTGATTATCCGCTATGAAGTGTATAGGAAATAGTTTAAATAATGGTTATGATGCCGAAGCTGAAGTAGTGAAGTTAGCCAAAAAAAAAAAAAAAAAAAAAAAAAAAAAAATCCTTTTTTTAATGTCATGAGGAAATCAAGGTTATTGATATGGTGTTAACTCTCACTCACTTGCATTTCTTGAGCAGGGGAGAGGTGAAATTATGCCCAGGGTGCCAGGTAATTGTGCAATACCATGGATACACCAGTGGGAGTGTGGCATGTATGGGAAGCCTTCACCCATGACGTTTGCAGTGGAGGAAACAAGCTTGGGAACTCTCTAGCAGAAATAAGTATTCTGTGCTGTCTTCTGACTTCCTCTGTTTAACATGAAAGTGCTTTGGGAGAAAAAATAACTAAAATACGTAAATGAAAATAAATAGTCTCAGGGCTTAGCCATCACTCATACTTTGCTGTAAAGTCATTGATCATGAGATGTGTCTTTAATTTTTAAGTAGAGGTTCAACTTTCCTGTGTGGCATCTGGGTCCAGAGTTTTGACAATGGGAGAATGCGGGGAGGCAATTCTGGAAGGCTGGCACAGTGGTGCAGGCAAGTTGGCTCATTGAGAGAAATGCACGGCCCAGGAGGAGCATGTAGGCACAGTTCTGGGGGAAGGCGAGAACAGGAGAGAGGCCCAGAAAGAGGTAGCAAGCCTGAAGGGCAACTCTATCCTGCCTTACAGTCTCCATCCTCTCCTTCATTTGATGCACATTCAGTAAATGGGGCACAACCCCAAGAAAATGGCACTCAGGCTCTAGAATGCTGCTCCTAAACCACTTTGGTATCATTCTCCCTTTGAAAAGTTCGTAGCACAGTGGCTCTGCCTGCCCAGTAAAAACACAGGTCTAAATGTCAAGGCCTTTGTAAACACTCCGAAGCTAAGCCTTAGATTTTGCAGAGGTCTGTGAAGTCCAGGTTAAGGACCCCATTATCAGTTAAAATTTGCAGACCCTTCCAAAGTCTGTCAAGTACTTTGCATATCATTCTTGGAACAACCCAATTAGCCAGGTACTCTCTCATTTTACCCATGAGAAAACAGAATGTCCTCCTGGTAGGTCACAGTCTATTCTATTCTCTATTTTGTCTGTACGGAAAATATCTGGAAGGGGAGTCAAGAACGGGTATCAGTGGTGGCCTGTGGGAAGCAAGCTAAGAGGGAATATAACCTTTGGTAGTATTTGCACTTTTTCCATGTATGATGCCACCAGTTTGTTTTATTTTGTTTTGTTTTTAAAGAGAGAGATCTGATCTGCTACTTTCAAACCTGTATTTTTATCCCTTTAAATAGGTGAAATGATGGGTACACTTAGAAAAGTCAGAGATTTCCAATGTCTTCTGAAAAATGAAATCTTTTTTATGCAAATTCCCATGTCAATTATCTCCTCATACTAGTCAGATAATTTATGGATAAATTATACATTTTAAAAGTAAATTTCATTGCAGCATGGTGAGACTGCATCTTGCAAATATATAGTACTTATATTTATAATAATTATATATTTTATTGGGTCTCCTTGGCCTTTTACTTGTAAATTGGTTTTCAGTAGAATTATTGGATTGTGCGGATTTTGTTTTGCTTTTTAAAGTTTATTTATTTTGAGAGAGAATGAGCAGGGGAGGGCAGAGAGAGGGAGAGGAAGGGAGAGAGAATCCCAAGCAGGCTCCGTGCTGTCAGCACAGAGCCCGATGCAGGGCTCAATCTCATGAACTGTGAGATCATAACACGAGCCCAAATCGAGAGTCAGACGCTTAACAGGCACCCCAGGATTGTGTGGTTTAATGCCAGATTTTTTGATAGAGTAAATACTAAAATAAATAATGCGTCTTCATTCTCCAGTCCCAGGCAGCATTTAGCATTTAGCCTCCTCCCTGACCTACACACACATTTTCAACTGTTTCTTCTCCTTGTATGCTACCAAAACCTTTAGGTAACTAAATAATCAGTATCCAATGTTTGCAAATGCTTTTTTTTTTTTTTTTTTTAAGTTGAAGTGTAGTTAACATCCAGTGTTATATTAGTTTCAGGTGTGTGATACAGTGATTCAACAATTCGATACATTTCTCAGTGCTGGTCCCGACAAGTGTGCTGACAAGTGTGCTCTTAATCCCCTTCACCTACTTCACCCATCCCCGCGCCCCCCACCTACTCTCTGGCAACCACCAGCCTGTTCTCTGCATTTAAGAGTCTGGGTTTTTTTGTTGGCCTCTTTTTTATTTTGTTCGTTTTAAAAATCAAAACCCTGAAGCCTGAGATGCTTGTTACTTTTCTATGCTGAGGCCTAATGGAATAAAAACCGGTAAGGACATTTGTAAACAGGTGAGGCAGAGGAACACCTGGATGTGAGAACTCACCATTCAAAACGATTTGAAATAAGTTACTGAGTGGTGACCCGGAAGATGCTAGAAACACTGTTTCAGCCCTGACCACCTCCAGTGGGTTTTTTTCTGTTTTAGTCCCTGTTATAAATGGAAGAATCTATCCCTGAAAGGGTCAGCCAAGGCCGTGTAATTACTTTTAGCTTCCGCCTGAACTCTAGCTTTTGCTTTCATTTACGGCTGGTGCTCAGTGGCGGGTCTGGTGTTGCAAGAGTGAATTTCAAAGCAGAGCCCACAACCAGGTTTTCTGCCATGGGAGAGACCATGTTCTGGGTCTACGGCTTCAGCTGTCCAGGTCTCCAGGGGCCTGGCCGCGTCCTAGGAGGGCGAAAGCAACAGTATGCAGGACAGCTCGGGGTCCGCTGTCAGTACAGCTGCAGTCCGATGACGTGATTCAAGTGTTCGTCAACACTATCCAGCAATTACTCTGAGGAGATTCATCTTGTTGACTGAGTGGAAGTAAGGAAAAAAAAGGAAAAGAATCATGCGGAAAGGTGACTGTTCTCAGGTACGGCAGACCTTCACAGGAAATCTAAGTTACTGTGCACAGTGTTGGTGGTGAATGAGCTGGCCAGACCACCCCAGATGTAATAAACCGTGGGCTCCACAGAAAACAAAGAGGTTTAGGGCCATGTGTCACACAGGCATGCGGAATCTATAGGAATTAAAGTCAGAAATGGTACAGCTGGGTTGTGATACCTACACCAACCAGCTCTCAGGAAGTCACTGGACACTCTAAGAATCAGCTCCCTTACTTGAAATACAAGAATAAGAACAAAGTTGGCAGAGCTAGTGAGGTTTAAATGTCTCCCATGAGCCTCCTTACATCAACACCGGTCATCAGATTAAAACACGAATCGATCATGTCATTCTGCTGCTCATGAGCCTTCACTGGCTCCCACGAGGTAAAAACCAACTCTCAGCATTGCATTCAAGGACTTTCACATATCAGCCCAGCCCCCAGCCCCCACATCCTGCTTCCCTCTGCTTCAAACCATCCCTCCTTTACCTTATCATGCCCATCCTCTCAACCCTTGGTCTCTCTCCCCAGAATGCCCTTCTCTGGGTGGTAAAATCCTACTCAGTCTTTGAAACCCAGACCAGACGTCCCCTTCCTTTACCCAGTCCCCCTCCCAAAGTTTGTTGGTCCTTAGAACGTGAACAACACCTTGTTCACCTGCCTGCGACGGGGAGCATTGTGCCTACTGTAATTGCCTGTATCTTTATCCATCTGCCTGCTGGGCTGTGAGCCCCAATTCAAGGATGATGTCTTATTCTAGTTTACATCCCTGTCACCCAGCGCTGTGCCTTGCAATCTTAAAGATGCTCGCAAAAGCGTTGGCTCCTATGTGGAAATGTGAATTCATGAAGGTGTTCTTAAGCTGGAAAGTGTCATTTAAGTGTAGTATTATCATTAATGAAGGTGAAGGACAGAGCAGCAAGAATCGGTCCCAGAGATTTGCACTTAAAGGAATGAGTATCAAACTCTTCTACATCTAAATGCTACGTGTTCTTCTGGGGCCCTGCAGGGAAGTGGGCGGGCACACTGGGGGTGAGCCCCTTCGGGCGCCAAGGCGTAACGCCCTACCCAAAGCTGGTCTGTGGAACTGCACCTTCACCTGATAGCTAACTGAAGATTCGGAAGGATCACCCGTCAGACTTTCTCCAAATCAAAACTTACAAACCTGTGTGCCTCCAGGATTCCTTCTTCCCAGCAACTGTTTTCCTCGCCTTTCATACCTTCTGAAGTGACATTTAACTATGAGGGAAAGAGGCGCTGGATTCTGAGCCCAGACCGACCTGGATTCAAAACTTGAGCCTGTGTTCATTCCCAGCGTGCAGCTTGGCTAGCACACGCAGGCTTGCAGAGCCTGTGACGTCACGTCTAAAATAGGAAAAGTGCCTAACAAGGAAAACCAAGTGTGACAGATGTGGAAGGGAGTATCGCACGCTGAAAATGCTAGGAAACTGTAAGATGCTCTTTCTGTGATGAGAGGTAGACAAGTACCAGCCACAGGCTTACTTTCCTTTGTTACTTCTTCCTCCTTTTCTCTCTCCCTTCACATTGCGAAAGTACATCTCACTGGTCTGTTTCTGTGTAGAGGAGTGTTTGCTCCAAATCTAATAAGGCTCATCTAAGGGACAACTTTTGGGGGAACATAATAGAGTCAGCAGCCCCCATGGTAACAGCATGTCTTTGATCTCTTGCCACTGAGTGTTGTTTTGAAAGTTAATTGAGGATGAAAGCATCTCCCCAAAAGACTACTGTCAAAGGAGATTCCAACTCACCTCAAATCCAACCAACTCTGTTTTGCACGTGTAAAACTGAGATGACAACCACTGCATAAATATTAAACGAGCAGTGAGATGTCAGTGTTTTCATTACTGTGTGCGGTGGGACTCTGAACGAAGCTGAGACCAGTTTGGTACACCTGCAGAGGCAGCATGGGTTTTGATATAACCACGATATTTGATTTGGAAATTTAAAACATACAGTGTTGCCAATAGCTCTTAGTTTAAAAAAAAAAAAAAAAAGTAGTTGAACTCCAGGATTCGCCATTTCCTATAAGAGCTTGAGATGCCAAGTGTTTAGGTTTACATGAAAATTTGGCTCACACATGCCTCAACGAATAGGAAAATCTGTCTCTTGGCGGGTAACGGAAGTCAAGCAATTTCTTCCTCTTCACCCTCTTCAGAGGGTGAGACGCCAGTGCTGAACTGGTGTTCCACCTCACAGGGATCACGGCACACGAATACTTCTGGTCTCCCAGACTGTAGCCTTATCCCCTCCAGTTTTTCTCCAACAAGCTACAAGAGTGATCTTTCTAAAATGCAAATCTGGTCATATAATGGCCTAATCTATCAATAGCTCCAAAATGCCTTCAAAATATGTTAGCAGGATAAGCTCTTGCCTCGTGGTCCAATCTCTGCTCTGATTCAAGTCACACTCCCATCCCACCTCACCTCTTCTGTCCCCGGTGATTGCCCTGCAGTTCCCGGACCACACCATGATTCTGGGCCTTTGCTCTCACAGCAACCTTTACCTGGAATGTCTCTGACCACTCTCTTCCCTTGGCAGACCTGCACACTCTTCAGGACTCTGTCAGGAGTCAGTTTGTCCAGAAAGCTGTCCCTACCCACCCTCTCCTCAGGCTGCTAAGGGTGCCCCCCTCTGAGCCTGCCTCTCTCATAGACTCATCATATTGCATTCGAACCTTGTAGTGACTTGTCCATTGCCCCCATTGGACTGCCATTGTCTTGAGGGTGAGGATCAGATTTAATTCATAATCCCATCCCCAGAACTTTACATAATCTGGTCCCTACTGGACCGTCAGTAAAAGTGTGGTAAGTCAATCCACCAAATGGCACTAGACTGAAAGCTGGGTATGACTTCTTATCCCAAACATGCCAGCAATTAGTGTGGTGTTGGATCTAGGCCGATAGAGACTCTATCATGTATATTTCACTCCAGTAAGTCCACATAATTCTTTCTCTCACTGTCTATGGGCCAGTACCTTACCCCCAAGATTGAAATACTGCCAATGACTTTCCTAACCCACCTTGTTATCTTAGAATAGGTAACAGATTTTTCAAAGTCCAAAGAGCTCCTTACCTTCATCCTCCCCACAGAGGGTGACCTCTTGAAATGTTTGCAAAGTAGCAGCAGTCCTGTTCTTCCTCTGTAACTGCGAATGGGACAGAGTCTTCTTTGTTACTTATTGCATCTACTCATTTAAGACATTTTCATTAGGAACCTACTACGTGCCAGCTGCTCCCATGGACCAAGATAAGAGGCATGGGTGAATCTGCCCATTAAACAAAATAGCTGAAAAATACTCAGCGTTATACATTATAGGTCCAGGCTACTGACTCATTAGATACGTCCCCTTATATAAGGAGAAATGTAGAACCCAAAGGCCACAAACAAAATTAAGATAACTGTGGCACTCCCCCCAAGAAAAGTAATTAGGCCCTGTAAATAGCTCCAGCTGGGATATACATTGTACATGATGATGTGTAGTCTTTCACGGGGATCTGAAGGGGATCCCTCAGATACACCTACGTTGCGTACAGTATGAAGGGTTTTCTTTGATCCCCTGGAGCCCATTTGGAATTCTTGGGCCCCCAAGTAAACAACTCCCAAACGAGCATGTCGAGGTCTGTGCCCTCAACATCAGCCATTCTGATCATCCACACAGAAACAGAAGCTGGGTCTGGGAATGGAAGACAGGGCTCTTTGTCTCCCTGGGGAGCTCTGGAAGGCTTATTCTTGCCTTGATGAGAGAAATCTAAAGATTGGATTTTTCAGGGTCAATAAGGCACCTTGTTGAGTAATTTACAGTAGAATGTGAAAACAAATACAGGAGGGAAGCACGCCAAACAGCACACTCCCCTGGTGAGACAAAGGGAGGAGGGCTCTGGCTAGTCAGCCAGAGGTGCTCCCATGGTGGTCTGGTTCATTCTTACTTATTTCCGTTCTCCCACACATTCCTCTGGATCCTGGGGAACCACTCCTGCTCTGGAGTTGGTCCGTTCCCAGGTCATCCATCCTGTCCCTCACCTCAGCCTAAGTGTCTCTAGCCAGAGGGGAAACACGATTGGGGAGGGCCGGAATACACTACCGCGGAAGGAGAGGGAGGAAGATTGGGCACCGGGGATGTTACAGAACATGAACCAGGCTCAAATTATAAGCCAGCAATTTACATGAGTCTTCTGTGACTGTTTACACTGCTGTTTATTTATTTATTTTTTGAAATCAGTACTTATCTTGGCCACCACGGCCACATGTAGCTGACATGAAAATACAGAACACCTTCATGAGACTCACGGTCGCCCAGTATCCGTACAATCCCCTGTTCTTCCCCCCAACCCTCTCTCCCTCTTGAAATCACAACAAGGAAATCACAGTACTAGAGACAACGTGGGCCCTTGGGGAAAAGGGACAGAGGCGCCAACCAGGAGCCCCTGCCTTCAGTTCCCTTAGTAGAAGTCAAATATTGCAAATACTTTCTGCAAGCTTTTCATAGTTGCTGCTTTCTCTAGCTTAAAAGATCTTAATATGGCTGTTAGTCCATTTATCACTTTCTCCTTATATGGGCTTGGCAAGCAGACAAAATAGACAGGAGTTCAAATCCAGACTCTGCATGGATAGGCTCTGTGGCTTTTGGCTAATTGTTTATTTAGTAAAGCACAGTTCCCCAATAAATATTAATAGATGTCTTCCCAGAATCCTCTAAAGATCCCTAAACCTTAGCTTCCTATAAACCATTATCTGTTTTTGTTTAATTCAGGATTTTCTTTTTATCTTTATTTTTTGTGACATTTTACACATACATATTTTAAAAGGTAATCTATCTTTAAAAAAAAAAATGACTAGACCAATTTTCTTAGGAAAAACTGCCAACTCCACCCTTTGCCAGTGGTTCTTTCCCATAATCAGAAAACACCTAGCCTAGCTTCCACATCAATTGGAAACACCCTTCACTGGGACACTTGATGTACCCATAGCCACAGTTCTCTGAGGAATATGCTGGAATCCATGGCCCCTCCTTAAAATGTGCTCTCAAACAGTGGAGTGAGGTGAAAAAGACACTGTACACATTGTTTTTGTTTCTCGGGGTCTTGCTGACAGCAGGTGTTTTCTCACTTTGTCCCAGGAGGAAGAGAAAGTGACTGGCATTTTACTTGGTCAGTAGCTATTTTTGGAACTATTACTCCATACAAGGCACAATATTGGCCACTGTGGGGGATGCAGAAATGAGTCAGACACCGTATCTTCCCTGAAGAAGTTATAGGGAAGATAAAATGTTCGTTTTGCACACTTTTTGGAATGCCTGCAATGTGCATATGCTCTTGTAGGCCCTGGGGATACAGTGAGGAAAAACAGACCAAGCTCATGTAGTTCATATTTTCTTGGGTAAGCAAGTAAATTAACAAATAGCTTCAGATTGTGATAAATGCTGAAAACAAAAGAATAGAGGATAATGTATTGGAGTGAGGTGCAGGATGACCTTGGTAGAAATGACTTGGGAAGTCAGAGACAGAAAGTGCCCATGAAGGAAGATGGGTAGAATAACAGGAAATGGGAGTTTCAGAGAAGTGGACAGGAGTCAGACATGACTCTTTGTAGACTAGGGGTCTGTAAACTCATCCTACCAAGTGTCAGACAGTAAGTAAACATGTTAGGCTTTGTGGGCCATGTGGTCTGTATTACAACTATTCAATTCCGCCATTGAGACAACATGCAAAATTATGACTGGGGTTGTGTTCCAATAAACTTTTAGTTATGGACGCTGAGATTGGAATTTCACATAATTTTCACATGTTACAAAATATTTTTTTTCCTCAGTGTAGAGACCATTCTTAGCTCACAGGCTGGACAAAAACAGGCGGTAGGCTGGATTTTTGTACAGTTTGCCCCCGTTGTACACCCCCGTTGTACAGTACGTTAAGGAGTTTGGATTTTATTCCAAGTGTACCTATGAGATTTCAATGAAGGAAAGTATTGTGATATGGTCTATGCTCTGAAGAGATCGTTCTGGCTTCTGTGGACTGGTGAGGGGTATGCGCACAGGCAGAAAGACCAGTTGAGCTCTGAAACTGTCACAGAGTACCGACGTGAAACAGCGGTGATGTGGACAAGAGTAACATGCATGGAATTAAAAGAAATTAAAAGGAGGCTGATTTGAAATGCGCTGTGCAGGTAGAGTTGAAAACACAAGTGCCTGAATCATTATAATACAAAGTAGACAGGACTCAAGCCAGGGAGAATGACAGATACAATTACTATCAGAAACCAGAGACAGTGAGCTGGTGTTGAAGGAGCCTGAGCCTCTCTCACATGGGTAGGTCTTTGACAAGAGGGGATGGGAGAGACATCAGGCTGGAAAGATGGTCTGACTGGTGATGGGGAAGGAACTCTGTTCTGAGGTAGACTAGATCTCTCCAAACCTCCCGTCCTCATCTGCAAACTCATTAAACTGTAAGCTTCTTGAGGCCAGGGACCATGTTATTTGCCTTTCCATATCCCTACAACCTGGCTGGTCAATAATCTTAACATCGATTCAGTAAGTCTTTTCTGACCTACTCTATGCTATGGCATATGCTAGCAACATACATATACACATAGTTAATGTCCTCGCAGAGCTTATAGGACTAAAGAGAACTGAACTAATAATGCTACACAGGGACACTATCCAGTGGTCCAAGAGATACAACGGGGACTTTGTGTTATCTTGGGACCAGAGAAGGCTTATGAGCAGGAGTGACATTTATATTGATTGCTGAGGGAAAAGGAAGGGATATTTAGTGAAATGAAAGTCAGAAAGAAGGAGGAAGAACATTTCTGGCAAAATGAACAGGGTGTGTGAGAGGAAGAAGCCTGACATGTCGAAGATCTAAAAATCAGAGAGAAGGGGCGCCTGGGTGGCGCAGTCGGTTGAGCGTCCGACTTCAGCTCAGGTCACGATCTCGCGGTCCGTGAGTTCGAGCCCCGCGTCAGGCTCTGGGCTGATGGCTCGGAGCCTGGAGCCTGTTTCCGATTCTGTGTCTCCCTCTCTCTCTGCCCCTCCCCCATTCATGCTCTGTCTCTCTCTGTCCCAAAAATAAATAAACGTTGAAAAAAAAAAATTTAAAAATCAGAGAGAAGAGAACAAGTGGGCGCAGTGGACCGTGGCTGGTGGGTGGAGAAGGCCAGGTCATCCAGGGCCCAGGCGCAAGAGGAAGTTGTAGGGGCGTTTTGGGTTCACACAGCCTGGGCTTTAATTCCCAGCTCTGCCACTTGTCAGATCGGTAGAACGACTGAACGAGTGCCTTAGTCCATCTTGGAGGACTGTTGTAAGAAATAAATGAGATTTTCTGTATGAGAATCCAGTAGATTTTCATTAAGTGATAGTCTTCCTCCCTTGGCTCACAGGACAAATGCAGGGAGTAGTGCAAACTCAGAAATAGGTTAAATGCCTGGTGAAGGAGTCCTTATCTTGTAGTTTGCAGGAAGCCCAATGGGACAACGAGGACTGTCTCCTACAGAAGCCAGGCCAGCTCCATCTGAGACTCACTCCATACTTCTACGACAGAGGGTGGGGTGGGTGTCCAGAGATCAGTAGGACAGGGTCCTGCCTTCAAGGGTTTTAATTATGTAAAGTTATAAAGAGGAGCGTGGGGTGTGAAATGGGTGCAGTAGGATGAACGAACAGCCAAACAGTGCCGTCCTCCCAATGAAAGCTCCTTGTCTGGCCGGAGAGTTGGACTGTTGTTGCGTTTGCCCCTGTGGCTGCTTATTTTAATTCCATGAGGACCCAAAAGGATTCAGAAATCTGGGAATTGGCCACATATCTTGGACCTTGTGTGTAGAAATCAGACAGCTGCCACTACGTTTCTCTGCTTTGTGCCCTTTGGAAACATCAAGCAGCTTGCCAGACCTCTCTCCCTGCAGGCAAGAAGGGCATCTCTCTGCTGGGAATAAAACAAAACAGAATCTCAGCATCCCGGGAAGCTCAGCCAGGAGAAGGCCCTTCCCCTGTGGAAGAGGCATCAGATGCTGCCTATTCTCAGAGTCCCAGCCTTCAGCTCTCTGTCACTTGGTTTTGAGTCCCTGCTATTGTTCAGCTACATCCACTGCAGCCTTTAAAAAGCCTATACTTGTTAATAAAATCATCATCTGGACACTATTAAAAGGACTCGAAAACAAGCTGTTTTTGAAAAAATCTGTCTGGACATCCTATAACTCAAGGATATAGCAGTGTTCCAGGGAAAAAGGAAAAGCCAAAAGTATCTGAATTAATGACCTGTGTGACTATTTTCAGTCCAGAGTGTATTAAAAGTGCCCATACAGGGGCGCCTGGGTGGCTCAGTCGGTTAAGTGTCTGACTTTGGTTCAGGTCATGATCTCACAGTTTGTGAGTTCGAGCCCCACGTTGGGCTCTGTGCTGACAGCTTAGAGCCTGGAGCCTGCTTCGAATTCTGTGTCTCCCTCTCCCTCTGCTCCTCCCCCACTCATGCTCTGTCTCTCTCTCTCTCTCTCTCTCTCCTTCAAAAATAAATAAAAACATTAAAAAAAAAAGTGCCCATACATATAGCCCAGATAATCATGAAATAAAATATAATATCAATGTATAATAGAATATAATAAAGAATATAATTATGAAGCCCAGATAATCCAGGTTAGGAACAGAGCTCTTTCACACCATCAGGAGTACTGGACTGGTACATCTTGTCGTACCCACAATCGATATGTAGGCTTCTTCTGGGCAGCCCCTGACACTGTCCCCCTGGTTGCAGTCAAGTCCATGGATGCCCACCCTGCAGGCTGTGTGCTGCACCAGTTTCTGGGCCACCCTAGCTTGGGCTGGAAGAACTGGTTCAGGAAGCCTGGGCACCTGTACTGCCCAGTGCCTGGCGCCTGACCACTGGGCAGACCTCCCCAGTGGTGACTGCTTGGTAACTGAACTTTTGCCCCAGGTTCCCTCACTGTACCACTCCTGCCTCCTAAAGGAGTTTATATACCTCATTCTTGCCTCCTGGTAACAGAATGTTACCTAAATTATGCCTAAGAAATCTATTTCCCCCCGACATTCTACCCTGGTGGTCAGGATACATCCACCCTTAGAGCCTATCTAAGCAATCACCTAGCATTTATTCACTGGTATGATGGTAAGTGTTTAACAATTGGCTCTCTGGGGGGAAAAGTGTGTGTGTGTGTGTGTGTGTGTGTGTGTGTATACCTTCACATAAGTCTATTATAAGTTTTACTGATAGGATATGTAGCACACAATTTAAAATCATAATAATAAAATATACAACACTCTTTTTTGTAAATTTCTTCTAGCCTGTTGATTCACCCAAAATGCTTTTTGTTTGTTTTTATCAAACTCTTGAGTCTGTAAGCCAACCTGTAGCTGTAATTAATGGATGAGTATAGTTGCCATTTAAGTGTTGGTTGATATATTCGTGTACTTTAAGGAAGCAAAACAAGATGAAACAACACAGGCTTATCGTGGGACATCACTTGTTGATCAGTGGCATAAGAAACTTCTTTGTCAAATCAAGTAATAGTTTTTGAGTACTGGAAGGATATTTCCTCAGGTTTTTTGTGCTATTCACAATGTAACAGCCACAGAGATTTTAACCTGCATTATTAACATTTTCTTCATCGCTTTCTTAAGTCTAGACTAGTGATCAGCAAATTTCTCCTGTAAAGGGCCAGAGAGTAACTATATTAGGCTTTGTGGGCCACATATGGTCTCTGTCACATACTCTTCCGTGTGTGTGTGTTGGGCGGTGGGGGGGGAGGGGGGGGTGGAGTGGGTTTTACAATTCTTTAAAAACATAAAAAATAAAACCCTCCTTAGCTCCTGGGCCACACAAAACCAGACTGAGGCTGGATTTAGCTCACGGAACTGTAGTTTGCCAATACCTGATCTAAACAGTTCACAGAAGAAAAAAATCAAGACCTGACTTCCGATTTTTATGGTGTAACTATTCCCACCATGGCCACTTCCAAGCTGCCGACACAATATCATGAAAATGACTGGGAAGCGATGTGCCCTGGTGCACCATCATACGTGTTTCCACTGTTCAGGTGCAAGAGATATCAGTAACCTCGGGAGCATAAATAACAGCAAAGTGCAGTAAAACAGGGAGTAACAAGTTTTAAATACTTACTGCCTTTGTCTTTAATTTAGTTAACTTTAACTTTGTATGATTTAATTTTTAATGATGGCTGTGTTTAACCACTAGCTCATAAAACTCCTGAGATCTCAACAGTCCATTCTCACAAGCTATGTGGCTCAGCCCCGGCGCCCTGCTGTGTTTATCCCATGCACACACGGTTGAGGACCAAGCCCTGACTTGCCCCGGCTCCCTGTTTGTGCCGCCTCTCAAAGCCACCTCATCACACCACCCCACCTTAGATGCACCACGATGGGTGGATTCTGCACCCTGATAAATCTGTGACCTTCCCAACTCTTAAATGTTCTGGGAAAACCAGGAGGTGAATATGCCAAGGAAAGACAGCCTATAAACGAAAAGATAAAAGTGATTTCTACACGAGCTGGGGCTTGAGGGTTACTTAGGCTTCCAGTAACCCTAATGGTGCCACTGATTCAGACTTTCTGAGCCCAAAACTGCAGAAATTACTGAGAGAAGTTTTGTTTGGAGGCATGCCTGGTGAAGTGTCCAAAGAAGTACATGAAAGGTGAAGTACTCTGAAAAGGTGAAGGCTGGCACCTAGGTCATCTGGAAGACTGGGATTCATTCAACAAGCACTTTGTGCTAGGCTTGGAAAAAGAGAGAAAGCTACTTGCGATAGTAAGAATCACACAAATGATAACACCTTTCATTTAGAAAGCCAAGGGGATCAAGAGAAAGAATACAATTAGATAATAGCCATAATCGGGTGAACTATTAGGAGGGAAATAAGGACGCAGGTGGATTGGACTGTGGTTACTTGTACTTTTCAAAACCATGAATTTTAGACATCCCTGCTTCTGGTCTGTATGCGTGTGCTGCTCTGTCATATAGCAGGCAAAACTATGACAGTACACAACGTAGACAGATAGGGACATACCATTTTTGTGGTTGCAGAATCTGACCATAAGTAAATGAAATAGCCCTCTGATTCCAACTTTGCTTTTAGCCTTCTAGAAGTAGTGGGTGCAAGAAGGCTTTACTACTGTCAAAAAAAAAAAAAAAAAAAGCCTTTTGCCCTTAATTTAAATCATTGTTTTTCTAGGGAAATTTAATTTGGGGGAAAAAAATGTTTTTCTAATTAACTGGAAGACTGTGTGCTGTGCAAACAATAAAGATTCTTGTTTGAAAGTAATGCATGCCCCCACTCCTAGGACTACCAAGGGAATTTAAAATAAAAAGCGCGAGCAGCTCTGACCTCGTATTCTGCCAGAGCTAAACAGAATTCCCAGATCCAGAGTTTTCACGTCAGTTCCCAATTTCAAACCCACAAGTGTTGAGTGGGTTCATGCTTCGGCAAGACACATCTTCTCATCTCTAGAAACAACTGTATTTGATCTCTTCCTGGTTTCTCGGCACGTCCCTCACTCCCTCTTTCTTTCTCTTGTGCTATGGTTGGCCTCAAAGGTTAGAAACTGCACAATTGGATGAACTGGGGAGGATTTCATAATGTTCTGGTGATGGGCTGGGCAGTCTAGCCAAATTCCGTTCATTAGCTAAGGCGCCGGGGTGAGTGTGGCCAGTAAGAATGCCGTTCTGGTTCCACTGAAGTGCTGATAGGGAACAGGAAATAAACTTTTATTTTTCTGGTTCCTGAGCAGCAGTATGGACAAGTGAAGAGTCTGGGATGCTGGGAATCTGGAGGCCAGGAATTAATCTCCAACCCAACCACTTACTGGGCAGCTCAAGCAACTTCTGTTCTCTTTCTGTTTTTTTCTATTCTGACACTGTTTTCTTATTCTTTATGTACTGGCATCAGATTTCTGTCTACCTTAGACTTTAAACATTCCAAAGTCAGGAATCAAGGAATCAATTCAGTCACCGTTTACTGAGCCACCTATGCTGTGCTAGGTGCCATGACAGGCGCTTCGTAAACTGGTATTAATCCAACATGGTCCCTGCCCTCAAAGAAAGTACAGACTACAGAGGAGGCAGATCTCTTAGAAAATAAACACAAAACAAACAAAGCAAGTGGAAGTGTGAGAGACATATTAAAGTTACTATGGCAAAATGGCAAAGGAGCTTCCGTTGGAAAGCCATGGGAAGCTGTGGAAAGGAAGGGACTTTGAACCGCTCCTGTTTGAATAAAGGGGAAGACAATTTGGGGGAAGAGGAGAGCATACCAGAAGAGAAAAAAAACATAAAGACAGTCAGTCTGAGGTCAAGTGACATATGGCTAAAGTGAAGGGTTCCAGCAGGGCCTGGGCATGAAGCGGGAGTAGAACCCACCAGTATACTCCTCCTGGTGTGAGCGCAGGACAACAGCTCTGGGCTTTCAGGGGTTTCAGACTTGAGGGAGACTCTTGGACAACAGCAGGTTTTAGATGTTTTATCAATTAAATAGAAATTTACTAGACATTGCTGTAATGTTATCTCCTTATGCCTTGATTTTTGCATAGTGTCCACCCTCTCAAGAAACTGGCCTGAAAACTTAAAAAGTGTTACCGGCTGAAACAGGGTGGATTATTCACATAGTTCACACCAAGAGGCTGGAAACTTACCTGAGCTTTAGATTTGGTCCTCTTTGTGCATCCTAATGCTTCCAGTCATGAATTTTCTACTCTTGCATTGATTCTGTGACTTTTCTCCTTACATTATAGGCTTCAGGTGACAAGGCCAGACCTTCAGGAGCTCTTTTCCTTCTTAACCTTTCAGGCTGCATTTTATGTAGCTGCCATCCAGTAAATAGAGGTGTTCAGCTAGAACTCTCCTTCCAAAATGACTCTACATTTCTAAAACTTAGATAAAAATATTTGTTAAAATAATAAAGCATCGGGGCACCTGGGTGGCGCAGTCGGTTAAGCGTCCGACTTCAGCCAGGTCACGATCTCGCGGTCCGGGAGTTTGAGCCCCGCATCAGGCTCTGGGCTGATGGCTCAGAGCCTGGAGCCTGTTTCCGATTCTGTGTCTCCCTCTCTCTCTGCCCCTCCCTCGTTCATCCTCTGTCTCTCTCTGTCCCAAAAATAAATAAACGTTGAAAAAAAAATTTAAAATAATAAAGCATCATATTTAAAATATTCATAGCTATTTGATACAAATATAGTGAATCACAGTTTGAGCCAGAGCCAAATTTTCAGACGTACTAACACCTTGGTTTGGTCTGGTACCTTTCTTGCTAATGTTCAACTGCTATGAGCCATTGCATGATTAAACCCTGCTTCTGTTTCCCAGACCTAAGTAGAAACAGTTGCCCTGATCTTTATCTTAAAATTATAAGTCTTATACAGTTTTAAACTTCATATACATGGCTCCAGCCCTTCAGGGATTTAGAACAGGCTTATAAGTGATTTTCTTGTGGCTTTAATATTAAGTCTTTAAACTACCTACACATAACTTTCCAGAGAGACCATGCTAAGTTGCCTTCCTAGAATTCCCAGTGGGCTCTCAAAGTGATTCCTGCTGACTCTGTTTCCCTCCCTCATTTTTTAAGTGACCAGAAGCTCCTTTCTTTTATGTCAAGAGTCCACCAAACCAATGAAGTACATAGAGGAAAAAGACTGTTGGTTGCCCTCGGAATAGATTGTCCATTCCAATATGGAGGATTTTTTTCCTTCCATGTGAATCTTCTCTTTCATGTTCCAAGATCTAATTAGACTTAAATGCTTACAAGTTTGTTTTTTTTTTTTTTAACGTTTATTTATTATTGAGAGACAGAGAGAGACAGAGCATGAGCAGGGGAGGGGCAGAGAGAGGAGGAGACACAGAATCCGAAGCAGGCTCCAGGCTCCGAGCTGTCAGCACAGAGCCCGACGTGGGGCTGGACCTCACAAACTGCGAGATCATGACCTGAGCCGAAGTCGGACGCTCACCGACTGAGCCAGCCAGGCGCCCCAATGCTTAAAACTTTCTATTAACTCCCAAAGCTGCACCACATCTCCTTACAAGGCTGCTTCTCTTTGTATTTTGTTTTGTTTCTCAAGAAGCCAGGTCTTCTTTCCCACCTGAAACATTTTATAAAACATATTTCAATAGAACATGAACAGTTATTATTCAAAAATAAATCATTTCTCCCAAAATTTTAAAGATTGTATCTTTGAACAACTTCTCATTAACCACCTGCCAGATAATCTGGTGGCAATCCCACTAATCCTTAGCTCTTCTTTTAGGTAGTCTCCCTGAATCCTTAGCCTGGAATCGGAAACCCTTGATTCTCATCCTTCCACTTGGAGTTCCCCATATCAGTCAATGATGCATGTCTCAGTGGCAACCAAAGAAATTTCTGTTTCCAGAATTTTCCTGTGTTCCTTGCTTTTTCTAGATATCCTTCCACATTTGTTACTGATTTTCATTTTGTTTTGTTTGTGATAATTTCCTCAATGATTTCCTTTTTTTTTTCCTTTGGCTAGTTATATGCAACATTATTCTCTGATTACAAACCCTCTCCAAGTTGACTTTCAGAGACTTGGCTTCTTCAAGAGCTAGTAGCTCATAAGCATAATGAAACATTTTGGAAAAAATACATATATATATGTATTTTATATAATATATAATGTATATTTTAAATTATATCTTCTAGAATATCTATTTGTAAGGAAGTATAAGCCTGATTTGAGATTTAACATCCAATCTTAATCATTTGATTCTAATTACATTTACAACATGCCTAAGAGTTTCAAAGGGCAAAGAACTGAAGAGTGAAAAAATTCACAGGAAGAAAAATATCTCCATGTTGGAAAAACCAGTCTATTCTGTGTGTGTGTGTGTGTGTGTGTGTGTGTGTGTGTATGTGTATGTGTGTATGCATGCATACAATCAAACTGTATATATTTGATTTGTAAAATATTTAGGAAGCACCTTCTATCCACCAAAAACACAAATCCATGTACTAAAGAGGAAAAAGAGAAAGCTATTTCTCCTATTCTCCTATCCTCAAACCTATCACAATCTAACAAGAAAAAGAGATACATAAAATTAAGCATAATATGTGTGTAGTAAATCTTGTTTTTATATGAATAGAGGGCTTTGGGAACACAGGAACAGGTGTATTTATTCCTGAGGAATTTTGAGTTAACTTTGCTAAATATTTTTTTAAGTTTATTTATTTTGAGAGAGAGAGAGAGATACAGAGAGAGAGAGAATCCTAAGCAGACTCTGCACTGTCAGTGCTCAGCACTGAGCCTGACGTGGGGCTCAAACCCATGAAACGTGAGATCATGACCTGAGCCAAAATCAAGAGCTAGACATGGCCCCAACTTTGCCAGCTCTTAAAAGGATGAGTAGAGTTTCACCAAGCAGTGGTTGGAAGATGAGCAAAAGACACCGAGGCAGAAAAGTACACAGAATAATCAGGTAACGGGAACTTACAGAGCAAGGACTTCACTGTGAGACGTGGCAGAAAGTGAAGACAGGAGAGTATGGCTGGGACCAGATCATGAAGGTCCTTGAATGCCCTGTTAACATTTCATTTTATTTTGAAAGCAACTGGACAGTGTAAAAAGATGAATGAAATCATGAGATCTGAATTTTTAAACTGTAATTCAGGCTGTTGTAAGAGAACTGTACATAAGAGTGAGAATACGAACAGAAAAATCAATTAAGAGAGTTAATCAGTTAACCAATCAGGGGTATACCTCCTTCTAAAAAAATGAATTGCAGAGTTGATGTGCATGATTATAAAGTCCTGTTCTAGAATAGTTTCAGTGTGCAGGGGAGAGGGAAACTTATGGGAGACATTTTAAAGCAGAACCTACTACATTTAGTAATCAACTGATTGTGAGGAATTAGGGAAAGAGAGGAGGCAAGGATGCTCTGAGATTTGGGTTGGGTGATTGGGTGTGTGACAATGCCATGAGCTACAACTGAGAAAACAAGAGGAGACACCTGTTTTGGCAAAGAGAAGTACTAGTGGGCACTCATGTGGAGACCTGCAAGAGGAAGTCCGAGTCCAGAGAGAGGCCGGACCTAGAGTTACAGTTTTGAGAGCCATCATTGGAGCCATAACAGTGAAAAGGGTCACTGCTTGGGACAAGCGTGCAAAGTGAGAAAAGGGCCAAAACCACGCCTCCAAGGAACATTACAGCAAAGGAAGAGGGAAAAGAGGAACCAAGGAGAGCCCAGAAAGAGGGGTCAGGAGGTAGGAAGAAAGGGTGCAACCAAAACGGAGGGGAAGAAGGCTGCAAAAATTATGGGAGGCCAGAGTGGCAGGATTTCCCAGAAGAGGCTGTTGCAGATAATTAAAGCACTAGGAAGTTTAGGAAAGCAATTTCTAGAGAGTGAGGAGAACAAGGCAGATTCCTAGGAACATACAGAGACAGAGCCGGGGGTACAGGGGCAGCAGCCCTAAAGCACAGGGATTGTGTGACTCGAGAAGCAGCAGGCTTTAGGGATAGTTCAGCTTAATTTTGAAGTACTTAAGTGTCATAGAGAATGTAATTTAAATCTTAAAACCAATAGCTTGTCATTATGAGGTTTAAAACATGCAGGCCTTGTCTTCCCTGTGACTTAAGCTCCTGCTTCATTCAGGATTGCCTTAAATCCTGCCATGGGTAAGCTGTCACTTTTTACTCTACTTTTTACTGATGAGGCACAATTGATCTTTCCTGACCATGGTTTTTTGAACCCGTGGAAAATGCTATGATGTGAAAGAACATGGTCTCAGGGTAAGATGGGGTGTTAGAATTTGGGTGTTAGCTTTAACTGTGAATGAATACCCACTCTGGGGATGTCAGGTTGAGGGGGAGCACTGAAGAGGTCAGCCACAAGCCCCAAATCCTCAGGCTGAAGAGAAGCCAATGAAAAAGCCTGGAAGACAGGACCAGGGAGGAGAAGGAGAGCCTGGGGAGCAGTGTGTGAGACACTAGAGGAAGAGAATGCTCCCAGAAGAAGGTGTCCAATGACCCAGCAGGAAATGAAAGGAGGCTTCTTTGTTTGGGATGAGAACGTCCCTGGGACCTTGAAATAGCACTTTCAGGAGATTGCTGAAGCCCAGATCAGGTACGGGCAGCGAACAGAAGGCAATGTCCTGGTGTACCCTTCACTTCTTACATGCAATAAATAACTTACCTTCTACCTACAGTGAACTGTTATGTATAATGTGCCTGAGGATGCATGTGTCTATGTACATGTATACACAGACACATACACATATGCACACTTAAAGGTGTATTAATCACTGCTGAATGGTTAATTGTCTTCCTCTCTTGTTTTAAAAAATAATTGAGAACTTGGAAACCGAATTGCTGTCCCGAGGCAAATTGTTAGATGTGCAAATATAGGGAAAAGAGGATAAACGTACCGTTTTTGAGAGGGACTTTTGCTAGAATTTCTGTGATGTTTCTTGATATGTGAGTGGATTTCGTTCTCTCTTTTTCTTTCTCTCCTTCCAGTGGAATGGAGCATGTCTAAAGACTTTCGTCCTTTGGCTGGAGAGATCATCATGGAAAACTTGCAGACCCTGAGATGCACAATCACAGGACTGACAACGGTAAATGCCAAATCCTCCCGTTAGGCTTCCCATTCCCCTGCTCCTGATGTTTGTGCTGGGATTCGGGTAGCAAATGCCTACTCTGGAAGCGACAGCCAACACCCAGCCCTCTGGCAACAACTGCCACTCGTTAAGTGTGATATGTCTGGTATCCATAATCTGAACTCCACAAAGGACTGAGCAGACAGCATGAACCACTTTGTAAGCTGCCATGTTCTACAGAGATCAGAAAAAGACTGGCCTCATGCAAGCCTTGAAAGCTGCTGCTTTCTGGATCACAGTCTAATCTTTAGGGGGGATCAAAGGCTCGGAGAGATCCAATTTTGACTCCCTGTCTGATGGTAAAAATAACAGCCTCCTCTAACCCTCACCCCCATAGCCTTGGTTGAGATCAGTCATCTATTGGAGTCATACAATTTCCTGAGAGAAATCCTTTTCCCTTGATTAAAAAAAAAAAAAAAAAAACCTGTCTAAATCTGCTTTCACAGAAAAGAAACTATATATGGTGGCACTACATTTCTCAGTAACCTGAACCAATTTAAACTGTGAATGAAAAACTGGAACAAGCTGAGCTTATTTGTTTAATCAATCTAAACTCAAACGTTAATTATTTATATAACTATACACGATAGGAGCATATGAAATGCAAAAAATAAAAACACCTGGCACATCAGTTCATGCTGAAACAAACCCTGTATCTCCTCAAGTAATTAAAATGCAACAAAACTGAATCATCAGAATATTTTTTAGTAAAGTTTTTAAAGTATACTTATCAAACCTGTCGGGTTTTTTTTGTTTTGTTTTGTTTTTTGTTTTTATTTTTTTACTCCAATTAGAATCCTTAATTATCTTAGGACCTTTCTATGCAAGAGGTAGGGGGAGAATTTTCTTGGTCTTGTTGTTTTTCAAAAAGATCAGTCCTTTAAACCAGTTATGTGTAAAGTGTACTCCTGAAACCCAGCATGAAAAAGCTGCATTAGGTTGCATCTCTTCAAGTTTGAACCAGCTATTCTAACAGAATTCTTGGTGGTTGGGTCACCACCACAGAATCTTGACTTTTAGTCCTAATCACACGTCTACACCAGGGGCCAAAACTGTGGATTACCAGAACAAACAAACCCCTGAGTGGGTGGCCCCCAGAGATGCTATCGGCAGAAGACTGATTCCCAACCCTATAGCTCACATGATGGAAAAGGGCCAGAAGAGAACCCTAGGGAATTTCCTTTGCTTAAAAGAAAAAGTGATATTGTGATAAAAATGGAAAACTCTCCACAGAGAGTTTCTCTAATATTTGAACTAATTTTTATAGGGATTAAGTTTTTCCACTTGGTCGTCCAATGAGAGCAATTCAGACACTATCCTAATCACATAAAAGCCTAGAAGTAGATTTACACTTCTGCGGAATCTCTATAACCTTGAAGTACATAGAAACCTATTTTTAATGTTAAAAAAATTAACTTTATAATATGGTAAGGCCAACATTATTAAAATTTCTAGCAAAGGCTCTACGAAGATGTGGGGTTTTTTTGTTTTGTTTTTTGGTTTTTGGGTTGTGTTTTTTTGTTTTTTTTTTTTTACTTCAAACATTATTTTACAATTTTTGCAAGGGATGTTTTATCAAATGCTGGCTTCAAAACTGCCTCTTTGGGTTCACTGGGTAAAGAAAAAAAACTCAAAGGAAAAATGTAAAACTATACAAAACATCTGAAGTTTACAAGTAAACAAAACAACTCCTAAATTTTTAGTGTCATAAGACATTAAAGAATATAACCATTGTTTTAATAATGGTTTTAAACTTGAAGTAAAATCGAAGAAGCAAAGCATTATTTAATATGGCATAAAATGTAGAAACAATCTTAATGTTCATTGGTAGGGGGCTGGTTACATAAATGACAATATTTGCCCACAGTGAAGTACTTACTATGCAGCCCCTAAATGAATGAACCACATCTCGGATGTACTATTATGAAAATACGTGCATTGTAACTTCTTAATTTTAAAAGCAAGTCAATCAGCTAATAAAAATGATGGTGACTGCCTCTGGGGAGGGGAAAATAAAGAGAAAGAGGTGAGGAATTGCTGTTTTTGGTAAAACTTGACTTTTAATAATTAGTGTATAATTTGGGGGGGGGGAAGCTCATAGAAACTGAGAGCACCCCAAAATGTTTATCATTACACATATATGAATGTGATAGTCAATAAAACCTAGAAAGCTAACGTATGGCTAGTGGATTTCCCAAGGGATCAAGTTGTTCATTGGACACAGGACTCTAGACTAAAGTGATTCAGTAAAATTCCTAATGCATCATTCTCTCTATTTCGATACTTTTCAGGGCCAACAGTATTTTGTTCAAGTCTCGGCTTATAACATGAAGGGATGGGGACCTGCTCAGACCACGACTCCGGCATGTGCCTCGCCTTCCAGTAGGTGGTGGCTGTGAACTCTCTCAAGCCTGGCAACAGGCTCCAACTCCCCCTCCATCCATCCTCCGGACACCACTGCCTTTCCCTCTCCCCACTGCCGGGGACTAACAAAACCTCCTCAGAGTAGCCTCTGGGCCACATAATGAAGGATTCCTCTGCAGAAATGTTCCCTTGGGAGGCAACTCGGTGGAATGAGAGGAGAGGGAATTTGGAACCGGCAAGACCAAATTCAGTACCCATGATACATTTTATTAGCCGCGTGGCCTTCAAAAGTTCCTTAACCTCTCCAAATCTGTTCCTGCCCAATCTGACCTTTCCCAAGACTTTCGTGGGGATGTGGGGAATGACAGCAGAGGGAGTGGCCAGCCCGTTCTAGCTCTCCTCTCCTCCTCACTCCCTCACCCACATCCAATTGATAAGAGAATGAGATATTCTTCTGACACAATGTCAGAAAAAGAATCTTTCTTAGTAACAGGCACTCTGCTACCCTCTGCTACAAGTATATAATATTTATAGTGGGAGCTGAAAACCCCAACAAAAGCCACTTCTAGTTATTTAAAGATTAGTAACTTATATCTGGTATATTTGGTAACTCTCTATTAACCAGAAGAAGCATCTCTAAATATATCATATGATAGATTTTTCTGTATAATGAGCCTATTGCACTGAACTGTGTTTTCATTTTTTAAAAAATCTCCATGAATGTGATAGTTCAAAATGGTATCATATGCTTCTTGTGAGAGTGCAGACTGCTACATCCTTTGTGAGACACAATTTGTCATAATAAAAACATTCGTTTCTTTTTACCCCATAATTACATATCTAGGAATCGAAGCCAAGAAAACAAATGCAGACAGACAATTATGAACAAATATGTGCACTATAGCAATATATTGATATAGTGAAATATTGTGTATGGTAGGGAGAACAAATATCCAATATCAATTCAATGGTTAAATAAAGTATGGTATTTACATATCCATATTATAAAACAAAAGGCAGCCACTAAAAATGGTGTTTAAAAAAACTTCATTGTGTGGAAGAAACTCTTACTTTGGAAGTTTTATATAAAAACATAATGCAAAATTTTCTAGCACATATTTAAGCTGTGAGTTTGATTATTACTAGGAAGGCACGTCTGCACATAACTATCAATATTTGGCAGTGGGTATTTGGGGTATAAGATTATAGACTCTTTAGTTTTCTTTTTTATGTATTTATGTGCTTTTCGTGTTTTAGAACAACCCTTTACCTAGGGCCAAGCACGAATCAGGTGGCATGTTATGGGCTTTCGTCAGTGTCTCACTAAACCCTCACCTCAGTCCTTCACCACTGTTCCTGTCTTGTGGATAAGCACTGTCATCATCTTCTGCATCACTCTGAACATCAGAGACAATGGTCATTAAACTCATTATATGCTGGACATTAATCTAAGAGCTTTACAGGGATCTACTCATTCAATCTTCATAACAGACCTATTGAGGTGGTTTTATTAGTAGTCTCATTTTACCGGGGAGGGACCTACTAACATAGAGGTACAGGCATAGAGCCCAACACCACAAAATTAGCAAGCACTGAAGTCAGGTCCAAACCCAGTGGCCCTTGTTCTTAACCACTGTGCTGTCCTCCTCTTCTATTAATAAGGAAATTGGGATTCAGAGAGGATGCTGCCTTGTCCAAGGTCACAACTCATATGTGGCTGAGCCAGGATTCAGGCCTGAACTGATTGGACCCATACCACATCTCCTATGCTGTGGGAACTAGTGCCCCATCATCAGGCAGACAAGCAGACTAAGAGCCAGCCAGCCAACCATTCCTGTCACTCCGGGAGTGACGCCAGGTCATACAGGGCCTTAGACCACTGACACCAGAGCTCTCTAAGGCCCCTCCCTGAGTCCCATAGGCATTCAATGATTTAATTATTCCAGTCTTATCTGGACATCTTTCTTATTGTAGACATCAGAAACACAAACTGGGAATGCTGCAAGATTAAGATACTAAGGGAACCAATCTCATTCTAGGAAAAAAAAAAAAAAAAAAGAATATATTTATTATTGTAGATATAGGGATAGAAGGAACAGAAAATGAAAAAAAAAAAAAAAAATGATCATGTTGATTGACCTGAAGGTGGGACATGGGAAAACCTACTCCAAATACAAATTCTGATCTGCATATGGATGCATTTACTTATAAGCATCAGATGTTCCAGTTCTATAAACTTCAAATTCTGTTGAGACACTCTCCCTCAAAGCCCTTCAGGGCTTTCTCCAGAGTGACTAGGACAGTTGTCCAGGACTGGGAAGAGTCACTTATTGCTAATTAACATAGCAAATGGCAACGCTCTCTAAAATGGCCCATTTGACTAGTAAGGGTATCTGGCAAAGAACTAAAATCCAAACATGCCGTTATAGTTGCTGCAGACATGCCATATCACTTGGAAAAGAACAATATAAGACTCTGCTTCTATTTATAAACAGACTATGACATTGTGATGCAACAGATATCAGTATTCAGATATTTACTAGAGGACAATGTATTCTAACATGACAGAGTAATTGGAAATTTGGTAATATGTTCCAGTAAGCTATAAAACTTTTTTTTATATTTTTACAAAAGGCCTTAATGTGTTTTTATAGACTTATGTTATATGGTATGGTACATAATAAGAGAAAAGGACCCAGACAGGCTTGTCTGAGTTACGATCAGGAAAGCCCTGATATCGCCAGTGAATGTAAGCTCTGCATTGTGTTGCAATTGAAGTGTCTCATTACCAGAACACTGAACTGTATTATGTGGCACAATCTGCTCTTTTCCTCCCACACTAAGTTTATTCCTGTCAGGTTCCTGATTTCTTAATATATTTTCAATTTTCTCCCTCATCCCTAAAGTCTCCTATTTTATGTAGTCATCAGAACCTTCCAAACATCTCTGAGAAAAACTCATTCTTTCCAAAAACCTTGGCATCATGTCCAGTGCTCACTTGGGCTGCAATTTAGCATTAGCAATCTTCGAGCTTGAGCTCGCCTCTGACGTAATGGGGCTCGGCGGAAAGAGCCAGCTCCATGTCAGCTCCCCCTGCATCGATGGCAGTATTAACACACATTAGAACGTATTGCTAAGTGCAGGGCCACATAATAACTCAGCCACCCAGGAGTCTTACTCAAGCAAACAACATTACTCATCTTATGAGCACTACAGATGCATTTTTTCAACGGCGGGAACAAACTCAGAATGGCCGTTGGGAATCCATGACAGCAGCATCTATTATCACTGTGCCCTGACTACTACCAGGGACACTGCAAATAAGGTGGAGGATCACTGGGAGTTCACTTCCTTAAACATTTCCAAATTTACCACTAAAAGCACCTTCCCCAGCCCAGTCTACCTGAACACCATCCTTCTGTTCACAATGCCTCACCAACACTTGATGAGTGTCCCTAATGTGCCCATAATGGTGTTTTACATACGTTGGTTTTCTAAACCTCAAACAACCTTTAAAAAATATTCAAAAACTCACTTTGCAGAGAAGAAACCTGAGGCAAAGAGAAATTAAGTCACGGTTTCTGCCCACAAGGAACAGAGTCTACAGAAGGCACCTATGCCAATTCCCTGTCTCCAGAGTTGACCACAACTAAGCCACACCACACAAACTCCAACCAAGCTCTGACCCTCCTTCCCAAAAGAAACAAAACAAAACAAAAGAAAACGTGTCCACAGCATAAGGAAAGGAGCACTATATGGAGGGCCATGTAACTACGTTATGGGCCTGGCTACGCCCCCAGATAAGCTGAGTAACGTAGAATTGGAATGGTTCTCTCCAGGCCTCCGTCTTCTGAGAGGTAAAATGGAGAAGGACACATGGGGAAGGGTAGGAAGCAGGAAGGATTCAAAAATGTCTGAGGTCTCCTTCTTCACAGGGAATCATGTGATAGGGTGAGAAATTAGGTTTCCATACTCGCTACTCAGGGAGTTAACTCTTCCTCAGAGAATTCCCTTCTTTCTAAGTTATGATTAGTTATGACTGACATAATGCCATTAGCAGGCATTGTACTGGGTACCTAATAAACCTCTCATTTAGTCCTCACAAAAAGTCCTGCAAGGTAGGTGCTATGTTCATTTTTCACGTTACAGAGTAGAGGCCTTGTCAGCATAAGTAATGTGCCCTACAGATACTGAACCAGGAGTGCAAAGAGCCAGGAGTCACACGCAGGTTTTTCTGACTCCAGAATCTGTGTTCTTTCCAACTGTGCTGTACTACTAGGCCGTGGATAGACCAATGGTTATCTAACTTTGACCATCAGGACATCTGCTTAACTTTCTGAACAAGGCAGACTCCATATTTTAAAATAAACCTGGGGGGAGAGAATTTGAAACGCATTCAATTAGAATTGAAGCCTCAGATACACTTATGAACTAACTGGCCTTACTAGAAAAGAATGACTAGCATTTTTAGAGAAAGTATTTCAACCAAGAAGTGCTTTAAGTTGTTGCTTTTAAAAGGTTCGGAAAGTAAAACTGAGTGGATAGTGAGAAGATGGGATGGACTATGAAATGACAGACCTGCTGAAAAAGAAAAAAAAAATCAGAGTCGGAGACAGCAGAATTACAATCTTGACGTTAGTCCCGTACGGGTTATTACTCTTGATATCATTATAGCCAAATGGAATGAAAATAGAAGGGGGAGAAAAATCTCAGTGGGTATTGCAATTTAAATTTGCCATGTAAGCTAATACTGTATATTTAGAGACTGAGCAGACAGGGTGGTTGGTGGCTCAGAGTATGTACAGGGGCTGCTGTGCCAGCTAACCAAAGCAGACATTCATTAGAGCGAAATGTAGATTTCCATTTCTTGGCATCTGACATGGGCTCTTTCCTTGGAAAGAAATGTCAATTTGGCCAAAAGTGTGAAACCTACAATAAAAGCATTGGGACTGTGGATTTCTTCTAGTCTGCACATTCCCACCCCTTTCTTTCCTACTGTGGAGATCCAGGTACCATTTGGGGTGCTGAGTGGAGAGGTGGCAGGGGAACTGATTAGGACCCGGGATGCTGAAAGGAGGGTAAGGAGCTGGGGAGGAGAAACCGGACTCCCAGATTCCCTGTTTTCTTTTGGCTTCCAGTCACCATTTTCTCTTGCCCTAAAACTGCCCAACACACACACACACACACAAAACCCAACCACAATTACTGTTTTGCACAGGGCCCTGAACAATGGCAGCTGCAAGCCCTTGGCACTGACTGCCAGCTGTGCGAGTGCCAGGTGCTCATCCAGAGTCTAGGGGAAGTGTGAGCAGAGCCCAGCTCCTGAGGCAGCGCCTCCGGGGAGAGGCCTCCTTGCTTTAAAATTTCATTCTGTTTGTTTCTTTTGTTCCATAGACTGGAAAGACTATGACGACAGAGAGCCCAGACACAAGGGACAGAGTGAAGTTTTGGAAGGTCTGCTGCAGCAGGTCCGAGCCCTTCATCAGCATTATAGTTGCCGGGGTAAGGATAAAAATCTGCGCTGGGCCATCGACTGAGGTCTCGGTGGCGCCGGTAATTTTAGCAGTTTCCTAACTGGGTCATACCTTCTCATTCATCAGGGAGAGAGAGATATTAATATTTGTACATCTGGAATCACTTTACAGCACTATCTTGCTTTAACCCTTCAGAAGAGACTTCCCTCTCCTTCATTCCCTTCCTTTCTTTCTGTCTTACCCTCTCTCCATGCAAACAGTTTGAAAAAAAGCACAAGAAAAACAGCAGCTGCCATCGGTTCCCTTCCCTTTGAGTTGTCCCTTCACAAAACTCCTCAGTGTCCCAGGTCTTTGAGATATTCACCCTCAAACTTTTCAGTCCCCAGGAAAACTCCGTGAGCATCCCTGAGGAAATCTAGCCAATTTTTAACAGCAACAAGAAACCTTCGTGTATATTTGTAATAAAGCTTACAATGCAATTTCACATCCACGGTCTCTTTTTCATCCTCATGCTGGCGGTTACCACTAAAGCTAAGTGACTTGACCAAGGTCACACTGCCAGGAGAACACAGAATCAAGATTCTGACCTAGATTTTCTGTCTCTAAGCGCAATCTTCTTGCCATATACCTCATTTGTGTCCCCCACCTTTACCTTTAGGACTGGGCACTGATGTTGATTGATCTCGCCCTGAATTTTAATCGTCCCCTGTCTCCAGACCTGGCCAACTATACCCAGAAAATCTCTCAGAAGCTTTTAAAAACTTCTCTCCTATTTGGGCTATTCAAATGGGACAGGGTCAGGTTTCTGATCTGTGTAATGATTCGTGGAGCAGGCACTTAGTTTTATTTGGAGAATTAAAGCCTCCATAAAGTTCTCGTTTTCCATGCTCCTTCACCCATCAGATCCCAACTGCATTGCGCTCTCCAGATTCAGGGCACTGCTGGGCCAGCTAGGTAAGAAATCCATGGCTGAAACTAAGAGATGCAACTGAGTTTGGACTAGGTATAAAAAATCATACTTACATTAGCAAAAAGTGAGTCCCAATTACTGTGTAACAACAGAGCTCTTCAGAAATGTTGGCTTTAGCTAGCGAGGAGGACAAGTGTTTGTAAGAAAATAATATTCTTTTAATGAGTGGTTCATTAGAAAATGTAAATATGCATGTTTGAGAAGGAAACTCAAATGAGTTTCGTTCCCAGATCTGAAGGAAAACTTTACCCAGACCATGGCCTTAAGGATTCCACACTGACCAAAGTACACTCAGTTCTCAGAGCTCATTTAACCAGGCCAGGCATCATTTAGGTTCCTTTCTCTCTTCTGCCTCTCTCTCCATCATTCCCCTGCCCATTGGTTCTTGTATGGCAGGCGAAGGTAATAAAGCAACTGGATAGATGATTCTTTGCAATTCATAAGCCACTTTGTGTTTAGTCTTTACCAGGGGAAGAAAGCTAAAACTACTCACGAGAATGAGAGGTAGTTTTTTTGTTTTTTTTTTTTTGTTTTGTTTTGTTTTTTTTATATTATCTGAGGATTTAGATGCTCTCCCCATTACTGTTGGGTAACTATCTAATAATCAAGAAATAAATTATCTAGACAGCCCAATTATTTCAATAGTTTCCATTTAACTTTCAGCATGTATATGCTTTTCCCCCACAGGGATGTAAATATGCAGACAATGTCAGGAAAAATTTAAGTAAGGCATAAACAGAACTTCCCAAAAAGGAAAAAATATTTTTTATATTGAAATGTACTCTAGACACTTAAACAGTACCCAAAGTATTCCAAAGAACAATGGTTGTATAAGATGCTCAGCTGAAAAAGTCTCTGGTCAGTAAGTTTGGAAAATGTTGCATTATACATCCCTTTCCTGGAAATGTAAAATCGATATTACAATAGTAAAGACTCTAATAAAGAGACACTTTGAATTTGGTTAACCAAGCATTTTCCAAACTTATTTGCAAAGTCATTGTATAACTTTTTTCACAGAGTTAGTATTCCAAGACATGGACTTTGGAAAATGCTGACCTACAATATGTTAAGATAAAGGAAATTACCTCACCCACAAAAAAGGAATGATTTTAAGATAATTTAACATTACTCTAAGCCTAGAAGGATAAACCAAGGATAATTAGGTATTACATACAGAAAACTACAAAACTGTTATTTAAAATATTCAACTACAGGGCTCCTTGGGTGGCTCAGTCAGTTAAGCATCTGACTCTGGATTTCGCCTCAGGTCATGATCTCATGGTTTGTGAGTTCGAGCCCCATGTTGGGCTATGCTGACAATGCAGAGCCTCCTTGGGATTCTCTGTCTCCCTCTCCCTCTGCCCCTCCCCTGCTCATGCTCGCCTGCTCTCTCTTTCTCTCTCTCTCTCTCTCAAAATAAATAAATAAACAATAAAATACTCAACCACATTGAGATCTGTGTGGTTGAGTGCATGTCAAATTTATAGTTAGAAAAAAATAATTAGTTCAAATCCCATTTCTACTACTTACTAGCTCTGTATCCCTGAGAAAAGCATTTGATCTCTCTGAGCCATAGCTTCCCCATCAGAAAAATCAGGATGACAGTATTTATCTTTCAGGATTGTTATGGGGATTAAGTTAAATAATGTACTAAACTCGCCTGGCATAGTACAGGCACTCTGCAAACTCTAGCTTGTTTCCCTTCCGTTGCTCTTCCAGATGAAGAATGGAGTCTCTCTTTATCTCTTTATTGATAAATCCTAGAACTAACATGTAATCACTGACTCCACTGTAATGAGCCTGGAGTACTCAGTAAATACACAGCATATTCCAAATGTGGAATTAATAATAAAACAACCCTTCTCCTACCAAAGCCTCACATGGGAGATACCAAAACCCACATTGATTTCTGTATTTTGGCTAAAGTGGCTGCAGTTAATCTGCATGTTCAGGACGGGGATGCAAATTCAGTGGCGATGTTGAGCAGCCTTTATTATTCACACAGTTTATGCCCTGGCATAATGAGTTATAAAGAAGCCAGTTGTGTTCATCATAGCAATACCCTGTGGGAGTGAATTTCAGTTATCCAATTTTTCAAGTGGCACACATTAATTGAAACACTGCCTACTATGTGTCAGGTGCTAGACATATCAGTATGAATAAAATAAACTCCCTATGTTCCAAGCACTTAAAAGCTAAAGAACTAATGCATTCGGAGTCCAGAAAACTCAACACTGTTCCAGAGTCCTGAGCTACAGAGCCAGAAGCCAGAGTAGAAGCCACTCTATCAGTGACTCAGTGTGTCAGTATAGACCCTGAATCAGTCAAGATGAGCTATAATATGCTGCAATAACCAAATGACCCCCCCCCCAAATATTTATTTCTCACCCAAGCTGTATGTCTACCACTGGTCAGCTGAGGGCTGTCCTTCTGTGTTGTCATCATCCTTTCTCTAGAAATATTTGTCTGCACCCTGGGAGAAGGAAAAGGAACACTTGAACGTCTCATATGGACAGGACTTTATGTATGTCACTTACACTCAAAACTCATCGGCCAGAATTGGCCACATGGCCACACCCAACCACAAGGGTTCCAAAAAGTGAAATTCTGTCACGTGCCCAGAGTGAGGAGACCTGGAATACTTAACATTTGCATGGGCCCCTTTCCCAGATAGTAGGAGCATTTCTCAGTTTTCTTCTTCCTTTTTCAGTCTAATCTTCATTTTAATTTACATTATGTATGACTATAATGTGAGAGTTATCTTAGCATAAACAGCTAAGATCATGGATTAGCGGGGTTCAAATTCAGACTAGACATTTACTAGCTGTGTGACCTTGAGCAAGTTACCTAACCTCTCTAGACCTCATTTTTGCTCACCTGTAAAATGCAGTAAGAATTATACATACTTGCCAGCCACTGTTTAAGGATTGAATGACTTTAAGTAAGTAAAGCACTTAAGAGCTTTATTACTTAAAAAAAAGCAATTCCTCCCATTCTCCATTTTTTATTTCCCAAAGACTCCATTCTTTTAGCCAGTTCTTTTGATATTTTCTTCATATCTCTAAGTAACATTTATATTGCTGATTCTTGATGTGTTTTTAATTTGAAGCATTAGCTCACGAAGATGATTTTTTTCCTTCCCCCCTCTTACATACACATTCATCCTCCTACCCTTCATCCTCCTAATACATTTCTATTGTAATTTTAGTAAGATCAGTATTTATTGCTCACATTATAATGATCACTTAACTCAATGACTGTTTCCCTTTCCTGGATAACTTTTTGTTTTCCCTGTCGTTAAAAGAGTCATCTTTCATTGTATGTTTGCTTGTTTTTCTATGTGGTCACAACTAGTTAATCCCCAAGCTTTTCTCCAGTTGTATCAATTTTCTCTCAATACAATCAAATATATTAGTACTGTTTCAACTACATCTTCTTTTTTTTTTTTAATTTTTTTTAACGTTTATTTATTTTTGAGACAGAGAGAGACAGAGCATGAATGGGGGAGGGGCAGAGAGAGAGAGGGAGACACAGAATCGGAAGCAGGCTCCAGGCTCTGAGCCATCAGCCCAGAGCCCGATGCGGGGCTCGAACTCACGGACCGCGAGATCGTGACCTGAGCTGAAGTCGGATGCTTAACCGACTGAGCCACCCAGGTGCCCCTCAACTACATCTTCTTAAAGAAACCTCTCCTAGAGCCCTCTGAACTGCTCCAATCTAGACTGGTTGCTGGCTGCCTGTGTCCAGTGCACAGCTGGCACCCTGGGATGTCCTTTCACCACCATATTGAGGAGTCTTCTGGCCACCCTCCAATACTGGATTGCTTCTTTCTGTATCCCGTGTCTTAACTTTTTCTTAGCCCTTCATTTTGGTGGAGCCCTTACTCTAGTCATTTCCTGAGAGGATTCTTGGGAACTAAATTTTAGATACACTCCATGTCTAAAAATGCATTTGTTCTACTTACCACTCACTTAAGGATAGAATTCTTTTATTTTTTTTTTAATGTTTATTTATTTTTGAGAGACAGAGACAGACAGAGCACCAGTGGGGGAGGGACAGAGAGAGGGAGACACAGCATCCGAAGCAGGCTCCAGGCTCTGAGCTGTCAGCACAGACCCCGATTCCGGGAGCTCAAACCCATGAACCAGGAGATAATGACCTGAGCCGAAGTTGGACACTCAACCGACTGAGCCACCCAGGGGCCCCAAGGATAGAATTGTTGGTTGAAATAATTTTCTTTCAGGTTTTGAAGGTGTTGCTTTGTTCTTTTCTAGCTTCCAGTGCTGAGAAGTCTGATGTCATTCTGACTCCAGAGGTTTTATAGGGTACCGATGTTGTTGTTTTTCTTCTCTGGAAGGTTTTAAATTTCTTTTTATCTTCAGTACCCTAAAATCTGTTTTTATGTTTTCTTCATGTCTCCATATCACATGTTTATATTCTAATTCTTGATTTTTTTTTTAGTTGAGGCATTACCTAAGGAAGGATGATTTCTCTTTTTGTTCCCTCCCTGCTCTTAATTGCACATTACAATTGCTACCCTTCATCCTCTTAATATATTTAATAATATAAAAAAATAATATAAAAATATAAAAAATACCTTAGTGTGGATGTATTGTAGTCTGTTGGGCTGGCCCTTTCAATGTGGAAAGTTACCCCCTTCAATTATGGGGCCTATTCTTAATTATTTCTCCCCCTCTTTTTTCTCTGCTCCCTCCTACTAGAACTCTTAGTCTGGTGTTGAACCTTCTAGGTTATCCTGTTAATATTTCTTTTTCTCTTTTACTTTTCCATCCCCATGGCCTTTTGCTCTTTCTCAGAGATTTCTGCAACCTCATTTTCTAAGCCTTCCATTGGGTTTTTCAGTTTTTGATAGTATGTTTTTAATTTCCAGTGCTCTCTTTTATTCTCTGAATGTTTCTCTTAGAAACTTCTATCCTTTTTATAAGGCTGCAATGCCTCTGCTTATCTTTAAGGCTATTAATAATCGGCTTTGTTTCATTTTGTATTTTCTTCTCTCAGCATAGTCTCTCCTCTGAATTGCCCTTTTATTTCTTTGGTTTGGGCCTCTGTTTTTCCTGTTAGATGCTTTTCACAACTGCCTGGTGATCCTTGGATGTTTACTGAGACTTGAGAAGAGAGCTCAGTAGCTGTTAGGAAGCTCTGAGTACATGGATAAAGTTCTTTATTTATAGGCTTCACTGTAGAGTGATCTGGCATGGCCTTTTTTAAAAAAATTTTTTCTTTAATGTTTATTTTTTTTGAGAGAGAGAGAGAGAGAGACAGCGAGTGGTGGAGTGGCAGAGAGAGAGAGGGAGACACAGAATCCGAAGCAGGCTCCAGGCTCCAAGCTGTCAGCACAGAGCCTGACGCAGGGCTTGAACTCAAAAACCGCAAGATCGTGACCTGAGCCAAAGTCAGACGCTTAGCCGACTGAGCCACCCAGGTGCCTGGCATGGGCTTTTCTTTAGGAAACCATTGAAAGCAATGTCGGAAGCTTTAAGTGGATTCTCTTAGTCTGGTCAGAGTCTCCAGAAAGTTTCCTCCAGTGTCCTTCCCGGAGGGTGTAAGTTTGAACACCAGGGTTCTGAGAGCCCAATGGGAAAATCATCTGTATGGAAATGTTCATTTAATCACTTGTTTTGGATACAGTACTATTCTCCCACCCCCATTTTTAACTGTACCCCATGTCTCCCACTCTAGAAACCAAATTTTATGCTTTTCAGAGAATAAGCCACTAGAGCTTTTTTCTAGAGTGGGGAAGGGGTATTTGTCCAGCTATGCAAGTTAGAGGAGATCTAGAAGTCCAACTGCTTTTTAAACAGACTTCAACAAATCCCTCTGATTTTAGCTCCACACTTATCCCCAACTTCCAGCAGTATGTGGTGCCCAAGGGGTGAATCAGGTTACTTCTCAGCCTCCTCCACTGCTGGCTTAGGACTCATCTTTCTCAAGTCTGCTAAATCCATCTGTCCATCTGCTTTCCAGCTACCAAGTTCACTTGCTTTTGTTTCCTTTTCCATCTCTTTGTCTCTATAGATTTATGGAGTTTCCTTTTTATTTTTTAATCTCTTCACTCTGGTTTTAGTGAGATTTTAGGAGAGAGTAGCATGTGATGAGTATGTTCAATATGCTGCCTACAACCGGAAGTCCCAGCAGCAGCATTTTCAAGCACGGTATGACCAGCCAAATTCATGTTTAAGTCAGAAAAAAAAAAAAAAAAAAAAATGTTTCGCTTTGTTCTGCCAGGAATAACCATTACCAGCACTAGCTTGAAGCTGGCATGAATGTTTGTCAGTCCACTGATTCCCAGCTGTTCCTATAGGATCGTAAGCAGAGCCACACTGGGCCTCAGCCGTGGGCCATCCACCCAGGTTTCCATGCCTAACATCAGTGATGTAGATGATATTCTCACCCCAGTGACATGTCTGTCAGAAGTTTGGTGATGACCCCAACAACCTCAGCTTCCCTCCATTACACAGAACACGAGGACTGAAATCAGTGATCTTTTCGCTCAGCTCCACGCAGTACTATTTGTAAAGACTACTAGGAGAAGTCTGCAAGTTTTATCAGTGAAATCTCCAGGTTCTAAGTAGAAGGGGTGACCAGAAGCAGCAATGGATGATTTGCTCACCAAATGTAGCCACAGAGCCCTGTATGTAGTAGGGTACTAACAAATATTTGTTCAGTAAATTAACATCTCAGTTTTTCTCGGCACTGGCTCTTTTATCTTGGGCAATCTATTTTAACCTCTTAGTCTCTGTTTCTTCTTCTGAATAGTACTGATGATAATCATAACCTATGCCTACAACTAGTAGTGTGAGCCAACATATATACACTGGGGAAGATTGCCCCAGAATGCTAGCAGTGGTTGTACTAAAATGGCAACATGATATGGGTAGAGTTTTGTTTTTTTTTTATCTATTCTCCAAACTTTTTGTATTAATTGTACAGTGAAAAAAAAATGTAATGAAATGTGTGAACTAATAAGAAGAGCTTTGCCAGCATTGAGAAAACGTGTGGATATTAAAGGCAATGGGAGGAGGCAAAGGGTTTGACTCCATTTCTTTTTATCCCACATTATAATCAATTGCTCATCAGGAAAATATAAGCAAAATGCCGAAGGGGTCCCCCTCGAGTTATAAATGTTACTCATCTCCAACATTTTTGAGGAGCTGATCATTAATTGAGTTAACCACTAGCAACTCAAGATATAAAAGCTTTTTGTAAGAATGAATGAGTTGGATCCACATGAAACTGAGGATAAGCAACACTGAGGGGACAGGGGAGAGGAAGGCAGGACGGAGGGAAGAAGATACTGGGAGTGTTATTACTCTGCCAATGGAGTTTATACTCTATTTTTTTTTTTTTTTTTTGGTGTTTCAGAAACTTCAAAATTACAAACCACAGGCCGCAAGCAGTCAGTCTCAAGGAGCCTGAAACACCTATTCCATTCCTCAAATAAGTTTGTGAAGACCTTAAAACGGTGGGTCCTATGCAGGTTTTCCAGGAAGTCTTAACCTCTCAGGAATCAGCTGGTTTGGGTTCTAAGTATAAACTCGGTAGAAACTTCCTTTTTGTTATGAAAAGTAGGAGATTCACTTTCTCCTGAGAATTTGGGCAAGATAGTAACTTCTGTGAGTACTAGTCTGTGACCATGTCATACCTAGCAAGACTGTGCTCATAGTTATATTAAATGATCTTTTATCACATGCAAAAATATATGTTTCCATGATTCAAGCTTGGTAGAGGAGACTCTTGAAGACAATTTTTTTATTTTGCTTTTTCTTTTTAGAGGACTCTACATAGCTGTTATATTTTATTACAAAGACAATATGTTAGTCACCAATGAAGATCAAATACCGATTGTTGAAATTGATGACTCTCACACCAGTTCCATTACACAGGATTTTCTGTGGTTCACAAAGGTATACTGAGTTCTGACTTCATTTTGCACCAATGTTTCTGTGCATAAATCTCTGAAAACTTTGTTGGGGAGTCTCCAGTGATCAAAGTATTGGGGTGGGAGGAAATTATCTCAGAGGTCTTCTTTCTGCCCTGATATGCCCTATGCCATAAAAAATGCCAAAGTAGCATCTACATTACATTTTCAAAGCAAAGAAGCTTGCATTCTGTCAGATTGTGTCTCCACTATTCTGAGTTATAGGATCATTTGGCAAAGACTAAATTGTGGATCTGACCATTTCATTAACATTCAGATCTTTTTCCAATTGGACAGAGATCAAAAAGTTGTTTTGCATGTATCTGAAAATGGACTGCAGAACAAACATCGGGGGTCAGGTTTCCTTTTCCCTGCTTTTTGCTTTGATGCCACAACCTAAATCATGTACTGGCTTGGATGATGATATGACCTCGTGACTTCTTTTGCAGCTGTCTTGTATGTGGGAAGATATAAGGTGGTTGAGACAAAGCGTACCCATCTCCATGTCCTCATCCACAGTGCTGCAAGCTCGGCAGAAGATGCTCGCAGCAACAGCCCAGCTACAGGTGAGAGGCCAGGTTTCAACTCATATTGCAAGGAAATCTTAGAAAAACTCGACCAGTTCAGGTACCAGGCCCACCTGGAAAGGAAAAGGATGGGCTCCTTTCTCCTCCAGATCCCTAAGCATATGAAGGCTTCTGAGGCAGTCTGAGATACACTCAGCTCATGTAGGGAAAATGTGCTTTTGGCAATTTTCTGGACGAGGCGCAAGGGTCTCTCCTGAAGAGTCTAGGAGTGACCCCCCTAAACAAGATGTGAGACTTGACTTCTGGGTTTGATATTAATCATTTCTCCTTTCTGGGCCTCAGTTTTATCACTTGCAAAATAAGAGGAGTTTGACTGGATCACCTGACAAACGCTTGCTGCTCTGTTAGTGCATAGAGATGGAAAAAGAGACCAAAAGATATTTTGAGGAGTTTCTTGGCTTGATCTTCTGTTAAAGCACAGGAATTTGCATACATTTTTGCTTACTTTAAAAAAAAAAAAAAGAAGAAAGAAAACTCTTAGAAGCTTAACTTTAATTCTGAATTTATTCATCCTTCCATATTATTAACCCAATCAGACCAGGTCCCCAAGCCCTGCAAGAATTATTTGTAGGCTACAGAGCCTCTCCTAGAAATTACACTGAATTTTAACCAAGGTCTTCTGGGATTTCCTTTCATTGTCTTCTGGTATTAGCTGAATTTGTGGTTCTTAGCTACATGGAATTGGAGTATGTAAGAGATCACTGAGCCTTTAGCAGTGATCGATATTTCCCTACAAAACTGTCAGTTACATAAACCCCAGAAATACACATAACAGGAATCTATGTAAGCTGTGTTTGGCCAGGCCATACTAGCCAAGGCATAAAAATAGGATCATAACAACAAAAAAATATTTCTGTGGCTCCACCCCCACCAGCAATTACAGGAACTTCATTTCTTGACCCACACAATACTAACAATTCAACCACCTGAAATAGTAATAATTACTGTGTTGCTATTATAATTCTGAAAGGCAACTCTTATTCTTTCTGGGCTATACTCCACTGCAGAGGCAGGTTATTATCTTGTGTGTTCAGCAGCCCCAGAGATTTTAGCAGTGTTCTCAACTTCAACACACTCTTAACTTCAAAATCTTCTTCAACCCAAGGGGAAGTTCTTGGAGCTGGGCCATGATGACTGTACCGAATTCAAAGCTCCCCTTCCTGGGGAACCTGAGTGGCTCAGTCGGTTAAGTGTCCGACTTCAGCTCAGGTCATGATCTCTCAGTTCGTGAGTTCAAGCTCACATCAGGCTCTGTGCTGACAGTGTGAAGCCTGGGGCCTGCTTCGGATCCTGTGTCTGTCTCTGCCCCGCCCCCACTCACACCCTGTATCTCTCTCTCAAAAATAAATAAACATTAAAAAATAATAATAAAGACTTAAAAAAGAAAAAAAATGTTTATTTATTTTTGAGACAGAGAAAGACAGAGCATGAACAGGGGAGGGTCAGAGAGAGAGGGAGACACAGAATCCAAAACAGGCTCTAGGCTCTGAGCTGTCAGCACAGGGCCCGACGCAGGGCTCGAACTCACGGACTGCGAGATCATGACCTGAACCAAAGTTGGGTGCTTAACCAGCTGAGCCACCCAGGCGCCCCAAGACCTTTTTTAAAAAAAGCTCACCTTCCTTTCATCACTGACCAGCTTGAGTTAGAACAAGCCACTGTACCCGAAACTGTTCTTTTCTTAGGATAAAGCTCATTCCCAGGAGTCTCCTTGGTATCAGTCAAGTTCTTTCTCAGGAGATTCAGACACCTCAGTGGACTCTCTATTAACCCACCATATAGCCCAGACATGCTTGGATCACAGACTGAACAACTTTTCAAATAGGGTTCTTCATTCCTAGAACACATTCATCTGGTATCAGTAACATGAGAAGGGTATGGCTGTCATAGCCAATGCAGCTAGATGCTGAAGGGCTAGAGAGAAGCCATGATGACCAGTGTGCCCCTACTCAGTCTCATTGAAATGGCTCTTGGATTTCCCTGGCCCCCCGATATATATATTTTATAATTCATCAACCCCCTTCTGATATCATTTCCTGTTTTGTCCAGCTTAGATTCCTTGGCCCATCCTAATTATTCCCTTGAAAATACTCTAAATTTCTGGCCACTGTCTCCCCCGTATTATTTATTTGGAAAAATCCAAGCCTGGATGAATCCAACAAGCCTACACTGGAGTACTTGCACATTGCTGCATAAAAGTCACCATAAAAGGGGGCTGACTGAGGGGCGCCTGGGTGGCTCAGTTGGTTGAGCATCCGACTTCAGCTCAGGTCATGATCTCACGGTTTGTGAGTTTGAGCCCTGCATCGGGCTCTGTGCTGACAGCTCAGAGCCTGGGGCCTGCTTCTGATTCTTTGTCTTCCTCTCTCTCTGCCCCTCACCCACTTGTGTGCTCTCTCTCTCAAAAATAAACATTTAAAAAATATTTTAATAAATTTAAAAAGTGGGGGCTGACTGGTTTTTTAATTAAATTCATGGCTGCAATTCTCAGATAAAACTAGTGATCATATTCTGTTTCTCTACTAATTTCACTTTCACCAACTATAAGGCAACTATTTAAAAACCTGCTTTCTCTTGCACCCCTATCCCTTCCCTATAATCTCCATCCCCATATCAGGTGATGATTTCACTGTATAATTCATTAAGAAAAAAATAAATGGGAATTCTTTTCCTACCAGCAAGTTGAAAAGCCTCCTGGCATTAACCCCACTCTCTTTCATCCCTCCTATTACAAAAGTACTGGTTGGATAAATAAATGTATTTGTCTCTCCAACCCCTGGACTCCAAAGATCACACTTGGGGGTATTCTATTTTACCAGAAAGAAAAAGGAAATAACAGAAACGTATCTCATGCCATAGTTACCACCTGAATAATTCACCAGCCCTGCATAGTGACCAGTAAATAGTACTCAGTAAATAGTTACCCTTTACAGCACCCATCAAAGGCCAGAAGGCCAGAGCACTGCTATACTGCTATGCATTCCCTTCTCTTCACATTTCTATTTGCCTGGTTATTCAACTGGGGTCACTGTCATCTTTTTTCTTTTTTCTTTTTGTAGGACCTATTGCCCAAACTATTTGCTGATCTTTAGGATGAAAGTGTCTGAAAATAGTGAAATCACTTTTTATTTTTAGGCAGTGGGGAGGGAGTAACAAGGCAGAGAAACATTTCAGAAGAGGAAGAAAACTGAATGTGGGAAAACTGCTACTTAATATTTTAGGTCTCTTTGCTAATCTAACATTTTTTACAATGTTACGAATAAAGTAAAAAAGTGTGGGGCACCTGGGTGGCTAAATTGGTTAAGCATCCGACTCTTGCTCTCCATTCAGGTCATGGGTCTTGTGGTTCATGAATTCAAGCCCCATGTTGGGCTCTGCTCTAAGAGTGCGGAGCCTGCTTGGGATTCTCTCTCTGCCTCTCTCTCTCTCTGCCCCTTCCCTCTCTCTGCCCCTTCCCTGTTCACACTATCTCTCAAAAAAAATAAATAAAAACTTTTAAAAAACAGCTTGATTGGCATCAGCCATACATAAATCCTGTGGTCCTACCTCTGGTTTATTTCACTGTGCTGTCCTCCCCTTTCCAGCATCACAGCCACTGCCTGATTACTCCAGTTATATCAAAAGCCTCCAAAGCTATGCTCCAGCTTCCAGTGTTAATACTCTCCAATCCATCCTCCACACTTCTGCCAGGGTAGCCAATAAAAGATTCTGGCCTGACTCATACTCTTTCAAGAGTGGTTCAGACATTTTATCACGGCACACAAAGGCCTTTGTTGCCATCTTCCCTTCCCTCCTATTTCCACAGCATACTGACTTACCTTTATCGCAGGGCATACCAAACACTGTGCACCAGGTGCCTTGTGTTCCAATTTCTTCCCCATAGTGAAGTCCTTTAATACGTAATAATAGGCAATAATCATGAAACAACAACTTTCATTTATTTCACAGAATACATGCCAGCCACTGTGATAAGTGCTTTACAAACTATATCTCATTTAATCTATGCCACACTCTAATGAGAATGTAGTATATTTTTTAAGTTTATTTATTTAGTTGAGAGAGACAGAGACAGTGTGAGTTGGGGAGGAGCAGAGAGAGAGGGAGAGAGAGAGAATCAAGCAAGCTCCAGTTCAGAGTCCAACACGGGGCTCAAACTCACAAAACTGTGAGACCATGACCTGAGCCGAACCCAAGAATCGGACACTTAACCAACTGAGCCATGCAGGTGGCCCAAGAATGTAGTATTATTGATATTCATTTGACAGATGGTAAAACTGAGCCCTAGAAGGGTTAAATAACTTGCCTAAGGTTGCACTAATAGGAAGTAGCAGAGTCTGGATACAAATCCAGATCTGTATAACTCTAAAGCCTACATTCTTTCCAATACTTCATCATCTTATTATGTGTTCATTTACAAAAAGCAGACAAAAAGTTTAAATAGAAGAAATTATCCACATTATAGTTTAAAAAGAAAAAGTAGTCTATTCTGGATCATTTGGAGCCTATTTAGGAGAAGTGGTCTTAGATTTTATTTGAAAGGAAGTAAAGTAATTAACTGATTAATATTACCTAAGCAGGAGGAAAGACAATTATCTGTCAGCATTTGGATTAAAAAAAAAAAAAAAAGATGAGAAGACCTGTAACTGGCCAAGACCCCACACTGTTTTTCCCACCCTTAGGAAAATGACAGAGTCCCCAAGAGGCAGAAGTTTACATTGCTCTTACATTGAGGGGTATCCAAACTACTTATCCTCAAAATACAGTAATCATCTGACACTATAGATCGGGTTACATTAAACTTTCTTCCTCCATAGCCTTTAGAAATGAGTACTAGTGAGTAAAAGCCAGGTAACAACTTATGAATACCATGTCTTTTTCATTTTTCAAGGAAGGGGATAAAGCTTTCCCCATAATTTTACTCTCCTTTTCCAGGCCTTCATATCTCTACTCTGGATTTCCTTCAACTTCCCATGTCACCCCAAGCTGAATAAAGTTCTCTAAATAGTATGCATCTGTCTAAGGCTTACTGATAGTCCTGTAATTTGTTCTGGTTATAACCTAGATGCATTCCTATGGGCCATCAGGTGGTTTTTATTCCTCGTTAACTTGTAGGAATCTCAGGGTTCCCAGATCTCCCAATCTTGACTGCATAGCATCAAAGGTATTAAGATGATTTGGTTTTCCTTTAGGTCCTAAAGAATCCCAAATTTGCCCTTGTGGAACACAGATTTATTTATTTTCACAAGGATATTCTGCTTTGAAATTGGGCTCTCCCCAGCTAGCCATCCAACCCAATTTGATGTCAATAAAGAATTTCAGAAAGACTTTTAGTGCTTTCTTATTCAAACTATTGGTCAGCATATCCAAAGCTGATGGTGAAACACTGATGATAACTCTGCTTAAATGAAATAACTCCCTCAATCAATGAATCCCCACCAGCTATGGTCCAAAATAAACAATATTTTCCAATATCCTAATGATAAAATGTTAATTCATTCAACAAAGAGTTATCGAGCTATTACTATGTGCCAGGCACTGTGCAAGGAACCCAGAGACACACAAATGAAACAACCATTATTTCATGACATGTACGTCAATATGCAGGAAAGCAGGAAAGCTAGAGTCACGCTAAGACATAAGTTTGTATGGGAAGCAATAGGAGACAAAAGAAGGGATCGTAAATTCTGAGAGATTTGGGAAAGTTCTCCCAGAAAAAATAAAACCTTGGTGGAGTCTTGAAAATGAGTAAGTATAAGTCAGGGTGAGATTCCAATTAGAGGAGTAAAGAAAACCCATACCCTAACTTGTATGAAGCTTGGGAGTTTGCAAAATACTTTGTCAGGCATTGTTTGACTTAATCCCCCAGACAATCCCTAAGGTAAGGATTAGCATAAGAGGTGACTCCTAATTTTAGATGATGAAACTCAGGGCCAAGAGGGTAAGTAATTCTTCAGGAGTCTGAGAGTTAATGAACAGCAGGCTGCCCTGAAACCTAACACCCGTGTAACTGAAGGCTCAGCAGCAGTAGCTTGCTGGAGCCAACTTGTACTGGCTCAGGACAGCCAACTGTTAAAGATTCAGGAATTTTGAAATCCTGTTGTCAAACTCTTGGAAGCTTTAAATTGGCCAGCAACAGTGGGAGCATTTACACCACAGAAATTGGCATATGCTATAAATCAGGCCTTCTTTTTTGTGACAGCCAGTTTACTAGTTTATTTACCAGTATTACTTTGCAGCAAGCTGCCTATATATAAAACTGTAATACTACAGAGGACAGGATTGAAAGCCTTACCCAATTACTTCTCTATGATTTAGAACTCAATAATTTGAAAGGAATAATCTGACTGATCAGGTTGTTTTAAAAATAATGATCTCACCAAATGAATTTTTATGTGTCAATAATTATTTATGAAATTGCTTACTTATATGCCCAGTTCTAATGAGGAAAAATAAAAGACATAAGACACAGTCTCTACCTGGAAGGATCATTCCAGTGTTTTCATAGCTGTAGATATTGACCCGCTGGCTCATTCATTTTTAGGTCATCTGTGTCACTTTTATAAGTTCCAGTTCTACTTTGGCTCTCCTGCAAACAGGTCATCAGCATTTATCTGAGCTTGCAAATAACAGCTAGGAGCTCTGAGATCTTTTATTTATACTTTTGAAAAATCACAGATATTCAAAATAAAAGGATATTTTATCCTCCTCATCCAACATTCTAGGTTAGAAATCTTCAAACCCTGCATATTTTTAAAACTGTTTATTTTAGTAACATCTTCCTGGGTCCCTCCACATTTGATGCAGCATCTTTATTTTCCTACCTTTCTAAAAGTATTGTCTGCCTCAGGTGATCTAGCTTACAAACAATTTTAACGTAATTTTAAATAAACAGAACCCCCTGAAATGCAGATAAGTCAAACCAGGCCAATCTCCCAATTAAAGTATCTTGAAAGGAATGTTCAGTCATTTGGAGACCTGTACAATGTACTACATTGTCAATTCACTTCTTCATTTTAAACAACCCCACTTCATACCAGCTTACTGTAGATCTCTTGAAAACTCCACAAGTGGCATACTTGAAATATCAGGCATTTTTCTTTAAAACATCTGGGATTCTCTTCAAGTGCTGGTAACTGAGGTCTATGTGCTGGTGTGTCTATGTGGGTAAGAGATATTTACAGATACTGAATTTGCTTAAAAAAACATGATTTCTGTGCCTCTTGCTATAATCTTTGCAAGCTTATGGTGAAGAGATTTTCTTGGAGCTTCTGTTAAGTACATTTTCTATGGTGCCACATATTCCAGTTTTAAGTTTGCTTTAAAAAAAAAAAAACTTCTCAGAAACATCAGATAATTGATATTCAGTGTCTTTTGTTCCAATTATGTTGCTTTGTTTGCACAATATCATCCAAACTACCAGAAATCTATTTGTTTCTAGAATTTACTTGGAACACACAACTTGGGAAGAGTTTACTATGAGCCCATTAAAGACCGGCATGGAAACATCCTCATAGTCACCATCAGAGAAGTGGAGACACTCTATTCATTTTTTAATGGCAAATGGATGCAAATCTCAAAACTACAAAGCCAGAGGAAGTCTTTGTCAACACCTGAGGAGCCTACAGCCTTAGACATTTTACTGATAACCATCCAGGTATGCAGTCTTTCAGTTTTCTAATACTGTATATTTAAAGTTCAAACACATTTATTGAGGGGTTAGTGAAATGTACTAAGACCCATTTACAAATGCAGTGATGGAATAGAGAGGGTCCAGAGGCATTTCACTGTTTGTATTCCACACACAGGAAAGGTTCAGAAGCTTATTTTTTATTTATCACTCTCCAGATACGTAATTGGCCACGCAATACAAGTGCAGTGAGCACCCTGAAAATGGCCCTGACCAATAAGCCAATGAGAAACATTGAGACAAATGTTTGAGTAGGGGGTCTACAGGTAATATAATCAAAAGATTAACACCTAAAGGGACTATAATAATAATAATACATTGCTAGACCGTGTGTGTGTGTGTGTGTGTGTGTAAGACACTATGAACAAAAACACTCTTACACACACTTACTTGTGTGTTCCTTCTAATATTCCTCTGGGTCAGGCAGGCATGATTAAATCCATTTTAGGAATGAAATAACCGAGGCTCAAAGAGATTCTATGACATAACGACCACACAGAGAGGCAGGTCTAGTGAAGCTAATGTAGCCTCAGCATATTCAGCTCTTCACTTGCATTAGCCCCTATCAGTGCCCTGGCAGGGATCCTAACAACTTCATATCCACAGTTTTGTATTCTTCTCGTTAAAGAAGGCACGGAAAATTGTATTCGCTTTAGTCCCCACAAAACTTGGGTTTGCTCCTGGGCATACAGCTAGAAAGTGGCAGGACTGAAACTTAAACTCAGATCTTCTGGCTGGAATCAGGCTTCTTTCTGCTACATTCTGTCACATCCTGGGGCAGGAGTTAGGATTTTAGTCATGAGGGATTGGAGATCAAATAAAGGATGAAAGATTCACCTAAGAACTGAATAGCCACCAAAATGCAAAATTCAGGCAGCTCTGATCAAGACTCAGGCTGGATGGCATAACTGGGATACAAAGTACATCTTTTGCTCCTAAGTCCAGCACTCTCTCCACACCACCACACTCCTCAGGTGTTCTTACGTGAGCATGGGCTTCACGCTGTTTCCCTTCCCTCCTTCCTTCCTTTCCTTCCTTCCCTTCTTCCTTCCCTTTCCTTTCCTTTTTTAAACCCAGTCATGGGGATGAGTTTGATAGTACTCTCCAGTTAGGCAGACAAGCTGGCAGAAACACCTACCTTAAATTGAGGTCTGGCATATATCCACAAGACAGCCAGTCCAGAGTAATGGGAAAGAAAGGGCTCAGTCCTACATAAACAAGCCAAACCCAACCCTTGATGCCAGTAGCCACTCATGATCACCCTAAAAAACTAAGCCACCAGCCCACTAACTTACTTTAGTTCCCCACTGAGGAATGGTTGATAGAATAATCTCACCTCTCCATTCCTTGCACTAACCCAAACCAGAATGGAGTCCAGTGTAGCAAAGGTAAGCTAATTGGTCAAAGCCAATACCTCTGGCTTTGATTTTATGGAATTTGGGTTCATATGAAATTGACAGAGGGTGTGTGTGTGTGCATGCGTGTGTGTGTGTGTGTGTGTGTGTGTGTGTGTGTGTGTGTGGGTGTGGGCGTGGGTGTGTATGTAGGAGGTGGGGGCAGGGAACATAGACACTATTCGTGGCTCCCCTCTTCACCCTTTATAAGCAAGTGCTAAAAGAAACATTTAAAAAAATCACAATAAATTGAGCTTTTACAGGGTGACTAATACACTAATCCCCTATAGGGATAAACTGGGGTCTGGGCTACCTTTGCTCCTAGAAACACAGCACAGGCCCCAGCATGATATAATACCTGGTTTCTCCTAGACTTATTACATTAAAAATGTGTTACAGGTGCAGAAAAATTCCAATCTGGCAAAAGGTTGTTAGAAAAGGAGACCAAAAATAGAGGCAAGATCAGGTTTCCACACAGATCCAAGTGGAAAATTTACCCCCGCTGACTGGCACATTTCTGCTTGATGTCATTCCCACCCACCCCCACTCTCCTTCTCCTCCTCCTACTTCTTCTCTCTCCCCTCCTTCCCAATCAGGTCTTACACTAGAGAGGAAATAGGGGATAAAACTACTAGGGCTGGTATCCAGTCACTCCTGGACTTTATGTCAGGAGTTGGCCCCAGCAACTCAACATGAAAGTAGTGACAAGTCTTGGTGTTTGCCCAAAGCAGGCGGGGTACTTCCCACAATTCTGGGCCACAAACCACTCTCTTTTCTCATGGTCAGTTGAGTGATGACCACTAGGCTTGGGGCTTCTTTCTGTTAGATCACAACACATATTGAGGCACCAGTTTGGAATATAGCACACGAGGGTGTGCTTCCTGACTCCACCTTGTCTAGTGATGTAACTAAGGCAAGATACTTCATTTCTGACCTCTTGTGTTTCCTCCCCTTCTTCCTTCAGCAAGAAACCCTACTTCATAGGGTTCCAAGGAAGATTAAATGAGTTAATATGTAAAGCATTAGAGAGTGGCACAAAGTGAGCACTCAATAAACATTAGTAATTGTTATTATTTCTCTACTCGGAAAAATACAAACAATTCTAGGCCTCCTCCGGAGGTATCTAGGCCATCTCCTCCCATCCCTACCTTCCCATAAGACCCTGGTACTGGCTCAATCATCCACTGGGGCACTGCACCACTACCTCTGCCTTTCATAAGAACTAAGGAAAAGTTGCATAAAAACTGTATGGTCTGCAATGAGGTTTTCAAAACAGGTAAGGGCTTTAAGAAACTCTGGGTCTATAACTAATCTACTAATCCCTAGGGCCCCAGGGAAACTCCAGGGTCTAACCCTCTCAAATTCTTGACCCTCTCAAGTCCCAAACCTTCATTACGGGCCTTTCTCATATCTAGAAGAAAGAGAGAAATCCTTCACACACCTGTCTGGGAAGGATAAGAGAGTTACTATGGACAAATTAGAGTCCCTCTGAGCAAACTAATTGGCAGTGAGAGTACTTCCAATAGACCCTCTCAGGTGCTGAGTTACCCAGACATTGATCTGGGTAAGGGTCACCTTAATAACTGGAAACTTCACAGGTAAACTTTTCTTTGAAGCTTAATCTTTCACATTTGCACTACATTTTCAAGTTTATAACACTCTGTTACATCTATAATATCATTTGATCTTCATGAAAACCCAGTGAGATTGAGTGGGTAATTTCATTGTGTCTCATTCACAGATGAAGCTATGGATTTCAGGGAAATAATTCCTTAGGGTCATATTAGCAAAAAAGCAGCATAGGAGAAACTAGGGCCCAAATCTTCTGACACCTGGTCAGGTACCTTTCCCATTTTCCCAAGCAGCTTTACATGTTCCTTTACATCCCCCTCCTTTTCTCTGTATCCTTCAAAAAAAAAAAAAAAAAAAAGTGTCATCCTAGAGAGGATGTGCTAAAGTTTGCCTTCTGGCCCCTCCCAGCTCTGCTTTCCTTCTCCTTCTCCTTCGGCATTCCTGTCACCCTGTGTCTTCTCACACCTGCAATACCCAGGACCTACTACTTCTTCTGCCCTTTTCTGTTGTTGTTTCTTTTTTCTAGTACATTCCTGCTCTTTCTACCCCCAAGCAGCCCCTAACATGGGGATCAAAAACTACAGGAATCAGGAAGATGAATGAAAATGAGCCAACTGAGCTGCACATGAGAAACAATTAGGTTCACACAAAAAGTTGTTTATCAGTGTTCATAACAGAAAAAGAGTGGAAACAACCAAATGTAATGACTGATGAATGGATAACAAAAGTGATATCCATATAATGGAATATTATTCCGCCATAAAAATGAGTGAAGTACTGATCCATGCTGCAAAGTGGATGAACCTTGAGATCAAACATCATGCTAAGCGAAAGAAGCCAGACACAAAATGCCACATATTGTATGATTCCATTTATATGAAATGCCCAGAATATGCAAATCCACAAAGACAGAAAGTAGATGAGTGGTTCTAGGGGTAGAGGGAGGAGGGATGACAGCTAATGAACGCAAGTGATGGAGTGATGAAAATGATCGGGAATTAGGTAGTGCTGAGAGCAGCACAAGCTTGTGAACATAGGAAAAAACACAGAATCTCACACTTTAAAAGGGTGAATCTTAATTTTAAAAAAAGGAGCAAGTGGAAGTAACAGACACTACAATAATCTGGAGGGCCCTTGTGCCATGTAAAGAACAGCCCATTCAGCCACAGCCAACTGCAGTGGAAAAAAGTGGTCCCAATGTTGAATGTTTTCCCATTTTTAAAGAGAAGTTAAAAATCTAGAGTTTTGGATAAAATATCCTTATTTTTAAAAGTTAGGAAATAATTTAGAAAATTTAAATTCTTTGCAAACCCTATAATCTTGGGCCCACAAATACCTGGGCCACCATTTTCTGACCTTTGCTGTCCCTGGTCAATTCAGTTTCCCTCCCCTGTGCAAAACTAAAGCCCTGTGGTTACTGGAAAAGCAGGTCATTCCTCTAACAAACTCTTAGGACACCTGGTCAATGGAGGGCAGTTGGATATACCCTTCCTGGTCACTGAACCAGCACAGCATATTCTCTCCCTGAGGCCCAGCTCCACACTCCACTACCTCTGGGCCTCTCACTTCATATTTAATAAACATTTTTTCAGCACCAACTAGGTGCCAGGAACTCTTCTAGGTGCTATAGGAAAAACAAATGAATAAGTCAAGGTCCCTGCTCTCAAGGAGTTCAGTCAAGGGAGGGAGACAGACTTGTAAACAAATCAAGGTAATACAAGGCAGAATTAAACCAGAGCCTGATAGCAGTACAAACAGCGTACTATGGGAGCACAGACAAAGCAGCTATTAATTCTCCCTGGAAATATCAGGGAAGGCGTTGTAGAAGAGGTGACATTTGGCTAAGCCATGAAGGGTAAATTAAGTTCACCAGGTGGAGAAAAAAAAGAGAAAGAGAGGGTAGGGAGGAAGGAGGAGAGAAGGAGGGAGAAGAAGAGGAGGGAGAGAAAAAGAGAGGGAAGAAGCAAGGGGGAGAGAGAAGAAGGAAGGAGGAAGGAAGAACTCAAAGAGAGATTTAAATTAAATAGAGGGCATGGTAAAGAAATGAGGCTGAAGGTAGAAAAGGAGATCTAACCCTCCCTTGGGTCCACAATGGACCTTATACAACCTGATCATACAGAGTTAGAAAAATTTGCTACATGTCTTTCTCACACACTGACATTTGAGTTCCATGAAGGGAAGGATCACATCTTATTCATCCTGATGTCATTAATATTCTAGCATGATACCTGACACATAGTAGGTGCCCAATAAAAGTTGGTAGAATTAGTGAACTCATGAACCAACAAAGAACCAAAGAACAGCGATTAGGACATGTTGGAGAGAGGAAAAAGCAATCCCTTTCGGCTGGATATAAGAGACACAAAAGGACTATAATGGAAGTAAAGGCTCGAAATACAAGTTAGAATTAAAATCAGCTAATATACAAGCCCACAGGCATTTGATTTGGTTTAGAAAGCTTTCTAATTATGCGAATGGGACAATTTCTTTCTCTTCCCATACATTTCTCAGGCTCTAAAAACATTCTAATGAAGGATAAATGACTAGTAAAGGCAGGAAAACAGATGCTCAATAGTAGATGCTCAGTAATCGTCTTTTAAAACAATGAATGAATGAGTAAATTACACCACCTAAGAATGGTGGTAGTTTTTACATAACCACAGTATGTTCCTAGCTCTCATTCTATTTGTGGTTAGTGCTCACCCCCACATGTGTATAAGAGAAAACTCTTCTTATACGCATCCTATATTTGTACTTTTGGGTTTGGGTCTTTACAAGCACATTTTCTTATTAAGTTTCAACCCTAATTATTTTTCCAATGCATAGGCTCATTCAAAGCTTTATTACTATTTTCTTGAAACTCAAAACCATAACAAATTTGGGACCTGCAATTTTGATGCACACATTCTTCGTTTCTTGGTCTGGAACATCAATAAATAAGCTAAAGAGATGGGCCCTCAGGACCAGTCCCTACTGGGCCATCACTCAATATGTCTACCATTCCCACACCATCTCCATCCACAAATCTTCAACCCAGAGAGTCAGCTTATTAAAGTAATGTCAAGATTCTACTTTTCCCAGATTATCTAGTGAAACAGATTACTGGAGACCTCTCCCTGGTCTATGGATCCTGTTCTTTTGCTGTTAGAAATTAAAGTTGTCTGTATGATTTGCCCTTCACAAAACCACACGGACTCCTGCTTAGTGCCTCAGGATTTTCTGGGTGACTGCAAATTGATTATTTGATGGTTCTTTCTCATTTTCCCCAAAGATCAATAAGTTGGAGGTTTTTAATTACTGAGGTCATCTTGTGTTTCTCCCCTTTCTATTTCAAAGACAGGCGTATTTGCCCTTTTCTAGTCTTTGGGGACTTTTCTATTTCTCTGCCACTTCTCAAAAATAATGACCTCAAAAATAATGACCAGGCTGGGCACATCTGCTTGTATAGCAAGTATCCCTAGGGTGCATATCATCAAATTCTACTGATCTGAATACTTCCATTTTTCCCTTCTCTCATTACCTTCTCTCACTCATTGCTCTGATTACCTGTTCGTTTCTCAAAATTTCACTTTCACTGAACTTCCTCCAGTCAACTACCTGTGATCTTTTCTAAAGAGATATGATAGAAGACATCAAAAAGTTCTGCCTAATCCATCTCTTGATATTAATAAAATTCCTTCTTTCTTGATCACAAAAATCCAGTATTTTCTACTTTTTTTTTTTTTTTTTTTTTTTTTTGCCAAATACCATAAAAGTTACTTAGCCTTTGCTTTTCTGTACCTGCTAGTTATGCCTTCCTCCCAATTGTGACCATTCTTATTTTGTCCCTCTTCTGCTATTCTCCTATGTTCTGGCTTAGGGAACTGTCCTGACTTCCATGTGCTGTGTATCTATTATATACAGCAATAGCACTGAGTACTAAGGACACAAAGCAATAAAAAACATAGCCTTGCCATTAAATTCATAGTCTGGTTCAAGAAAAGAACATAAAAGAAGAAAAAATATAAGTACTCCTTCCTCAGTATGACTCCATTGCTTCTATTGTAAAACTGATTTCAGAATACTGTGATCATTTGTTTACTCATCTGTTTTTCTCAACCTCTTCAAAAGTAAAGATCACATGATGTTCCCCTGACACCCCCCTGTCTCCTGCAGTGCCTGGAACTCAATAAGTTTGATAAAGGATGATACAGAGGAGACAATAACACAATAGTATAGGGGCGCCTGGGTGGCTCAGTCAGTTAAGCATCCGAATTTGGCTCAGGTCGTGATCTCACAGTTCGTGAGTTTGAGCCCCATGTCAGGCTCTATGCTAACAGCTCAGAGCCTGGAGCCTACTTTAGATTCTGTGTCTCCCTCTCTCTCTGCCCCTCCCCAACTCACGTTCTGTCTCTCTCCCTCTCAAAAATAAACAAATGTTTAAAAAAAATACACAATACTGTATGTTAGATGTTGCAGATGGTTAATTCTACGGAGGAGGGATTACTTCTTCAGAGTCTACAGGTCAAAGAAGCCCTCTCTGTTCCGTATAGAATTCCGCACAAGTTTATATGCTTGGTTTTCTCTTCCTTTTAATATTCCCTGCATTTCATGGTAAGGTTGGTTCCTTCTTTTTACTCCCTTTGAAAAGAAAGCTAAACTCTAGCCTATAGGAATTCTTCCCTGACTCACCACTCCTGTGTTTCAGTTTCCCCACTGCCCAAATGCTTAAAAAGGTCTTATCTACTGATACATATTTCTAATTGTTCATTATCCGAGTTCCTGCAGTTGTATAGGGAAGCAAAAGTCACAACCAAAATAGTTCACTGGAAAGTTGACCACATATAAAATAAGACTGCATTCAAACATCCTTCTGTGCTTAACCAGGCTGGTACTTGCTGTTGCACCAGAAACTTCAGTCTCTGCTGCCTGTGGAATAAAGTGATGTGAAAATACAATGCAAATTCAAGGCAAATCTATTACAAGGTGAATCTTAAAATCTTATAAAAGATGCAGAATTTCGTGAAGCTGATGAAGATGATGTGGAGATCTAATCAAATTACAGCCAAAGCTGTTGACAATTAAGAATCTAGCAGGGGCGGGCCAGTTAACAATTGAAGAACACAAAACAAAGGAACTTATGAGAATGACCTGAATATCCACATTTTTTAAATGCCAGGGGGAAAAATATGAAGACTTCAAATATTCTTGCAAAAATACCCTCTTCATTATCACATTGTGAAAGTCACATATGAGGAATAGCATTTCAGCTATCATACAATTTAGTCTAAAAAATAAAGCCAAAAAAAAAAGAATCAATACTTGATTCTTCCTTCATCCTCGTGAATTAATGAATAATTGTAACTACAACTTAAGTGATAATAATACAAGATAAATAATTCTGGGGCTATTGCTTTTTGTTTCATTTTTCAAGATAAAGAACCAACCAAATCTTTGTTTTTCTACTTACTATATAAAGTTTTGGTCCTATTTTAAATGGTGTCATTTAAAAAAGACTTTTCCTAGATACCAATTATTCTGAAATAATGAGGCTTCGTGTACTGCTTTGTCAGCTTCTACACTTGCAAATTTCTGTTTTCCTACTGCTAAACAACAAACCCTGAGAGGACAGAAATTAGGAATTCTAGTTTTCTAGTTACCCGTTCCCAATCACAACCCACACACCTAGCCCAGCCCAGGAAATAAGGAAATAGCATGCAGGCAGGCTATATTAATGACTAATTACCTGACTTGGAGGATAATCCAAGGTAATCCTAAAGGTAAGATTGGCTGTACCACCAATATGTCCCCAATATCCACAGTGGTATCCAAGGCTTCTATCCTAGTAACTTAGCTACAGCTCCTTTAATTTATGACATGGTGCACCTATGAAAGGAAAAGGTTTTGAAGTTGCCATTTCTTAAAAAAAAAAAAAAAATATATATATATATATATATATATATATATATATATATATATATATATGTTTATTCTTGCAAGGGGGGGGGAGGGAGGGAGGAAGGGAGGGAGACAGAGAGAGAGAGAGAGATACATAATCTGAAACAGGCTTCCGGCCCTGAGCTGTCAGCACAGAGCCTGATGTGGGGCTCAAACTCATGAGCTGTGAGATCATGACCTGAGCCGAGGTCGGACGCTTAAGGAACTGAGCCACCCAGGTGCCCCTTGAGGTTGCCTTTTCAAGGTGTTTTATGTGTTGTTTTGTTTTTCACCCTACAGGATATTCTCTCTTATCACAAAAGGAGTCATCAGCGTCTCTCTCCTGGATTATATCTGGGTTACCTAAAGCTGTGTAGCTCTGTAGATCAGATCAAAGTCCTAGTTACCCAAAAGTTGCCCAACATTCTCTGCCACGTGAAGATCCGTGAAAACAATAACATTTCCAAGTAAGTTGTGAGGAGTCTGGGTTTTCCTTGTGATGAAACAATGGCTCAAATGATGGGTTTGATGTGTCAGGAGAAAACTGACCCAGTGTAGTTTCTGCAGTGAGATGTCCCCAGGTGCCAGCACACCGGGGCAGAAGCAGAGCTGTATTTTAACATTAGGATAAGGAGGGTTTGTGGTATTGGTTGGTGGAAGGAGTGACCCAATTGAAGGAGGGGCAAACTCCTTTCACTTTCCTCTCTATATTATTCATGGTGCAACCACTGACACTCAACTGGTTAATGAATAGATGCCCTTTTCTTTCAATATTTTTATTTCCAGTATCTTTTCTTCACAACTTAATAAGTCATTTTTTAAAAATATATATATAGCAATTGTGGAAATGGGTTCTGGTAGAGCAATTGATTTCCCTTTAAAGAATCCCCCTGCCCTCATTCTCCCCATCCCTGGCCCTCTGGCCTTAGGACTATGTATGTTTCCTGTACTCTTTATGGTTCTCTAAAGAAGAAAAGAAGTAACAAGGCCTGTGCTTCTGGAAACTGCTCTATGGTTTGGCATTATGGTGAATTACCCTGTTAGCTTTCGGAAAGTTGCCCGATCTTGGTAATCTGGCTCAGATTTACAACTAGCCCTCCAGCAGGCCTCTGAAAGTCTACTATAATGAACTGAATTGTGCCCAACCTAAAAAAAAAAAGTATAGATAAGAAAAACAACTCTCCAGGGATCCTTAGGCTTTAGAATACAAATTAGATGCCCAGATTCTAGTTATACCTATGGATTTGCTTAACCAAAAGAGATTCCTAACTTGGGTCATTTAAAATTTGGTCCATAAGGTGGCAAGAGCTTATTAACTATAGTGTCTCATGATGTTTTTTAAATACTATTTGATGACAGTGAAGGAAATAATGATGATCTCTTCAAAAACTCACTAGCTGCCATATTCTCATCTTTCACTTATCAACCACACCTAGACTTTAAGTCTGCCATCTGGTGGTCACTTCTACAATCAACTTTGGTTATCTTATCAGTCCCTCCCAAGAGGTTACATGGCTCATTTGTGGGTTGACTCAGCAATGGTTACTTTCATCCATTTGCTAGATTTGTGTCTTAAAGGTTTAGACTCTATCTTTTAGTGGTTATACCAACTAATTTCTCCTTGACAAGGATCCAAGTTTAATTTTTACAAAAGATTCCAGTAGCCTTCACTCTTGCCAGTTCCATTTCTCTCATCCTTATAGACTAAACTGCTTAGTTAGTGGTAGATGTTTCATGGTATTCCTACTGGTAATTTATTCTCTAATTTTATTACAGATGCTATTTTAGCAATGTGCTCCTTTAGGTTTTGTGAATGTCTGTGCCAGTCAGAACCCCCTCATTTAGTTCAATATCATTGATGGGAGAAAAGAAATTAACTCCCAAGCAGGTTCTCAAAGATTTCAATTATTTGTGGAGCCAACCACACGCCCAGATTGAAGTAGGATTTAATTTTTATTTTGTTTCTCTTATTGGGACAATACGGTAGATTTTCCATAGTATTTTCCAGTGTGGGAATTGAAATGAAACAGAGATCTTGAAAACAGACACTTTTCCAAGAGGATAGTTGGTTAAAAGAGATTGTTTTCTGATGAAAAGCTCATGTCACAATCGATTTCATTTTCTGACACAGAGATTGGAGCCCAGGCTGGTAAACCCACTGGGGAGAGCCCTCAGAGGGTTTTCACACGAGTGGGAACATATGTTAGCACCTCCTCTCTTCCCGTCCCCAGAGAGGAGGGCTTTCCTTTCCCCTCTGGCCTGCTCCTGAGTGCATACTGCTGCTCCCTGCAGAGTTAGAAAGAGGAGAAACTGGGCCAAATGAACGTGTTTAGAGACTTGTGCTGGAATACCTGTGGAAACAATGTTCCGAGGAGGCATTTACCTTGATCTTTTCAAGCTCCTCTTGAACAGCGGCCTTTGGGGGACAAACCAGATGTGTTTTCTCCCACCATCATTCTTTTCCTTGCCCTTCTGCATGACATTTGGAAAAGTTCATTAGGAAGGATTACAGAGCACACAGAATAAAGACACAGATGACTAGTTTGAAAGGAGGATGGAAGCAGTGATGTGTGTCCCCTGGTTCCTTTTATTGGAATTGTCTGGTGTTCCTGTTTGTGATTCTCCTCAAGCTCTTGGAAGGGGAAAGAAACCAAAATAGTCCCCACGATTACAACAGGCCGGGGTTGAAATGTGCCATGTGGTTTGTTGGCTGAGTTGGACCAGAGTCCTGTGGTTACCCAACTGCTGAATTAACCAGCAGATGCCCCTGTGGTAAAATGCAGGGTCTTAGAACTCACAGAGGATCTTCAGGGAAAGAAAAATGAAGACAGTCAGGAAATTATTAGCAAATATTTCAAAGCTCCAATCTCAAAAACTGACTGATACAAATTAGACCTGCTGTTCTGAGGTATATGTGGTTTGATAGGTGAACTAAGCTTATATTAGAAAAAAAGCTCATTTTAAACTCCATTTGGGTGGCAACAAGTTCAAATTTTGTATTGAGTTTTAACCACCAAAAATTGGTTATCTGGGTTCTGGACATATACACTAAAAATGTTCTGAGCTGTGTTCTGAACTTTTGTTATATTTCTAATTTTAACTTGACTCAACATACAGAGAGGAGTGGGAATGTGTCCAAAAGCTTTCTGGCTCTGAATCTATGGAAAGTGTGGATCATACTTCTGACTGCCCCATGCAATTGTTCTTCTACGAGCTCCAGATGGCAGTGAAAGCTCTCCTTAAGCAGATCAATATACCTCTACACCAGGTACTAGTCTTTACCATTTTTATCTTCTTTTCATAGCTGATGGAAACTGCATTGTGGTATAAAACTAAGAGGTTAAAAAAAAAAAAACTGATATGTTTGTTTTCATTGATTTAAATACCACTTTGCACATGTTGCACACTTTGATGCCTACAAATGGACACACACTGTACTTCTGTCCCTTTTCTGTATCTCCTCCATATTGACCTCTTCCAAGGCTCTGGACCCAGCATTATTGTGGTCTGGTCAAGCAAGGAAAAATCACTGGCTAGCCCACCTTGAAAAGACACCAAGTCTCAGCTTCAGGATAGCACAAGTCAAGGAGAACATGTAAATAAGTGCATAGTTAGATGTATAAATGATTTGTCTAAGAACATCAGACTAGTGGTAGTATAATCTAATAGCAATGGCAAGGGTATGCCATGCTGTCTTTTCACAAACAGAAAATGTACCGTCAAAATTATTGTCGTATTCAAATTGAAATGTGCAAATCTAACCTTCACTAATAAGCAACTTCAAGAAAAAACTGTTGGCACAGAAGAGAATAGTAAAAGTTTATTAGGCTCTGTCTAGTAAGTTAACATGATGTAGCATTAGGTTGAATTCTTTTCTCTTTTTTTTCTTTTTGGCCTAGGTACACCATCTCCCCCTACCCAGTGTGTGCGCGCGCACACACACACACACACACACACACACACACATCAACCATGTTTAGCCTATAAAATAGGAAGACCATCACAGGAGTGACCGGCTCTCTTAAATAACAGAGCGACAACCCAGACTTCGCTTCCGACCCATGGACACAGGGACATAGATTAGAGACTCCAAGTGTTCTTCTATTGGGGTACTGCTCTGATTATAAGTCAGTACTGCAAGGTTAGTTCAAAATAGCGAACACTGATGAAGAATAAATTGCACAAGATGCTATAAAGGCACTAGGGGAGCAACTGGATTATTCCAGGGGTGGCCGTGTACTCAGGAGGGGAAAAAAAAAAATACCAGCTCTACTTGTGACAGTAGATACTATTAAAGGGTTTCTTGAGCTTAGCAGGTTCGAAGCAGCTCATATTTCATTGGTGACTCTTGGGCTACATACACATGTTGGGAGAGGGCTGCCTAACTGCCTAAGAGTGCACACAACATTTTTTTTTTTTTTTTGGATACTTGTAAAATTTTTTCAGCCCTTGGCCAGAAACTACATTTTTCCCCCTTAACCAACTTAAATTGAAACTAGTAGATTTTTAATTCAATCCATTTTTGTTGCTTCATGTAATTATATTCATCATTTTGAAAAGCCCACAGAATGCAATCATTTTCTGCTTTTATAAGAAGCATAAATGTTGTTTTCAGAGTTTATGTGGAACATTACTGCCTTAAATCTTGATTTTATATAGCATTATTAAATGGGCTGAACCCTAATATTTATGTTGTATAAAAATTCCAAGCTTGAAGTCGTGTAATTTTGTTAGATGTTTTATGCCAGTTTGGTGTTGTTTATGTAAGTGCCATGTTGTAACTCTCCTATTTTTCCTCCGCGCGTGTCCCTCTGCAGGCAAGGAACTTCCGCCTCTACACACAGGAGGTGTTGGAAATGGGTCACAATGTGTCCTTTCTTCTCCTGCTCCCTGCCTCAGACGACGTCTGTACAGCCCCAGGACAGAATAATCCTTACACCCCACACTCAGGGTTTCTTAACCTCCCTCTTCAGATGTTTGAACTTGGTATAGTAGCTTGTTTCACCTAGAAATATTAACCCAGCCTCCTTATAATAAAATCACAAAGTTATATCTGTTCCCCTTGTCCCAGTGGAGGGTCAATAAATCACATGATGGCTTTGGCAACAACCCTTCCTAGAACTGTGTACAAGTCTGAGAGAGAGCAAAGCTCCAAGACTATGTGCCGGAGCAATAATTATTGAAACCTAGCTAAGGCCCATTGGAGAGGAGGGGGTTCTAAACAGAGTGTTCAGTTATCAGGCTGCAGTTCTTGCCTTCCCTTTGCTTTCTTAAAACATAAATATTAAGAACTGATGTTTTCATGAAAAGCACTGCCCCTCCCTCCTTCCCTCCTTCCCTCTCTCTCTCTCATCTCCAACTGGGGAAAAAATGGTGAAATTAAAATATAAAGTGTGTATCACTCTGAAGGGAAAAAAAGTCAATTAGTGCTAATTTATTAAATAGACTCTAATATTAAATAGGCTCTAAATTTCTAGCAGACCATTTGAAAAAAAATTGACAGGGTCTCCCAGGATGCAATATTGTGATTATAATGTGGAATTCTGAATGATGGAAGATCTTATCCTGACTTTCAAAAATGAATAGCCTGGGCCCCAGTTTCTCTAGTTTTACAGAGACCCCTGCTGCCCACTGAGAATGTGAATAGGGAGGCTTTGTCTCTTCCCCATGCTTCATCTTATAACAGACCAATAAGAGGCAATTAGCAAGAATTCCGTCAGTTCAGATGAATTGTAGGATTTGTGGGGGGTGAGTGGCTGCATGGGTAGAATGGAGGCACACACACTTTGGATTGCTCCCGAGCCACCAGATTTAGCAGCAGACAGGGCAACTGCCATTCTGAGACCTGGGCATCTGAATCTGAATTTATCCCTTGAGGATAAATGGATTAAGCCTCTCTGTTTCCCTTGCTCTGAGCAGGTCAGATGCCAAAAAGCTAGAATAGCAATTATTATTTTCCAGAAGAGGAAGAATTATTAAGAGACGCCTAAATCTGATTTGCAGACCGGGACTTGAGAGTCCTGGGTCCCCTATTGTGTGACACTGGCAATCACTTAACCTTTCTGCACCTTTTCTCTATCAAATGATTAATAACATTGGCCATGCCACTCTCAAGAGGCCTGGATGTGAATATGACCCCATCCAATGAGTTCCCCACCCAAAGAACATTATTAGTCCATGACATGACTGCACTGCTGTTACAAAATATAGTCTGGGTCATGGTATTTCATTTCAAGTCAATAAATATATATTAGATACCTACTGTGGAGATTCAGAGATGAGTAGGACAAAGGCTCTGCCTGCAAGGGGCTTTCAGTACAGTGGTAGGGAGTAAAATAAGGATACAAATTACTATTAAATGAGGTAAGATATGCCAAAATCGTAAGTATTAAGTGATATTGAAAAAAGAAAAGAAAACACATTTTTCTCAAATACTGTAGCAAAAAGCCACCTTGGAGGACAGGCTATCTGACGTGGGTGTTAAAGAATGGACAAGATGTTAATAAACATGGACAATAGGAAAAGCTTTCTTGTCAGGGGGAGCAGAATGAGCAAAGACATGGAACAGAAGATCTCAGAAAGAGTCAGGAAAGGAACAAGTGGTCCGGTTTGGCTAGATCAGAGAAATGATGTGAGGAAATAGTGGACATAGAGGTATGGGCAAGTCATGGCCATATAGGGCAGTATCTTAAGAGTCAGGCTGAGGAATCTGTTTAAGATGGATCGAGAGCAGGGTTGGTGGACAGTTCAGGAGTTATTATAATAGTCCAATAGTAGGGTAGAAACAAAACCCCCCAAAAAAGAAACAAATACAGATTAAGAAACATCAGGAGTAATACACAAGACTGAGCAACTGTTTGAATGAGAAGAGGTGAAATCTACAGACTTCTAGTACTCTCATGACTTTCAGCCTCAAAGACTGTGAGCATACTGTTGCCATTACCCACAGTAAGGAAATCAGAGAGGAAATGGCTGAGGGAAGAAAATGATGCTTTTAGCTCTGTCTTGAATGCAAAGTGTGAATTCATCCAAGTGGACATGTCCATTTGGCAGTAAAATGCAAGAGAGCAAGTTGGGTACTAAACAGAAATTTGGCCAGTGTCTATTAATAACAGCTGATGCCATGAAAGTTAATGATTTCCCAGGGACAGATCATTGACAGAGAAAAGACCTAAGGAAATACTTCAATGGAGAGCTGAGAGTCCATTCTGTGTGAAATGGTCATCATTGTTCCATGATTACAAGCAAAAACGCTCACTGGTCTTCACAGTGACAATCAATGATTTCAGATCACTCATAATAGTGTAGGACTCCCAAGACCCTGGAGGATCGACCCTCAAAGTGTCCTCTCTATCCTGCCTTCTGGGAGGCTCAAGCACTTTTCCTGGGCAGCCACACTTTGTCCTACTGCTGTTACTCTCTACAATATCCTCTCTCCACTCATTTGTTCATTAATTCAGTAAATATTTACTAAGTAACTTACCATGTGTCAGGCACTAGTCCAGGTACTAAAGAATCTGTGATGAACAAACTCCCCAAGAAGCAGACATTCTCGTGGAGGAGACAAACAGTAAACAATTGAACAATCAATACTGTACATGTCAGACAGTTGTGAGGGCTATAATGAAAAACAAATTAGGGTAAGGGGCTTGAGTGAAGTGACCGGAGCTACGGTTTTGTACAGGATGACCTGGGAAGGTCTCTCTATAGAAGAAACATGTGAGGAGGGACCGGAGGTTTCCATACAGTGGGAAGGACAAGTGCAAAGGCTTTAAAGTAAGAGTGTGCTTGGCTAAAAGATCAGTGTAGGTGGTGGAGTGTACTAAGCAAGAGCAACAAAGACAGGAAATGAGATCAGAGAGTCAATGGCTAGATCATGCAGGGTCCTACAGGCCATGATAAGACCTTTGGATTATCCATGATAACTCTGGATTGTACTTTAAGTGTGCTAGAAGTCCACAAGAGAATTTTGAACAGCAAAGTAACATATTAGAAGCTCTGCAAAATCTGGTAGCCCCCCACAAAATAATAATAATTAATAATAATAATAATAATGGAAACTAAAAAGCTTAACTTTGTTTAACCCAGCAGTTTCCAAACTGACCATGATTGGAACAATTTTTGGTGTGGCACTTACAAAAAAACTAAGAAAACACACTTTAGGATACGATGCTCTACACCACTGCTTCCCAAACTTTAATGTGCGTAAGAATCACTTGGAGAGCATGTGAAAAGAGACCTGGAGTCCCACCCCAGAGATGCTGGGACGGGGACTAGAGAATTTGTTTTTCTAACAAGCTCTCCGCTGATACTGTGCTGATACAATCCATGGACCACACTTGAAGTAGTATTGCCTAGAACACAGAGAAAAAGACATTTGAGGAATTCACAGAACTAGAGATGTAGTTATCATAGTATCATAGAATCCAAGAGGACCTATCTCTTTGACATATCTTACCTCTTCTTAATACTAAAAACAATATGACTGTAAGATACTATTCTTCATCTATGAAAGCCAAGCCATAGATCAAAGCCTAGGTCTCAATAGTTCCTGACTTTAAAATGTTTATTTCCTAGAATAAAATACACCTTCATATTCTCCTGGTCCTCCTTCATTACCATACCATTGGTGATCCAACTGATTAATGAGAACAATATAAGTTTCCAGAAAAGATCACTGGACTGGGCTTGGTTCCACTGACATACATAATTCTATTAGTCTTTTCTAGAGATCAGGAGGAAATGTTGCCAGTAGCAGGAAATTAACACACACTAGTACAATGTCTATTATACTTCAGCACCACTAGCAACAATTTTTTAAATATTTCTCAGCCTTAGTAAGAACCATGACAGACTCTATCTTATCCCCAAAAGCAATCAAAGCTTTCCACAAGAAAATTATCATACTTCTTCCATTAGACTTTAGCCCACTAAGCATTTAATAACAATTTCTATAGGAACTTCTAAGAGCTTACTATATAGTGGGCCTAAGCCCTCAAGAAAGATGCTAAGCAATTTTTACTTGTTTTTTACGAGTAGGGACTTCTGTCTTCCATTGATAGGTCCATAGTAAAAGATCAACAGACACACTAAGCACTTCTGAGAAAGAGAACGTTACTGAAAATTCAATCAGAACCCAGAAAATCTTAAGAACACAGGAATTTTAAATGAAACTTGAAAAGGTGCAAGTTACTGGCACAGGTAAATTATAAAAAAGTTTACACTGTATTTCCGTTTGACTTGTACAAGTCACCCCTGTCCCAACAAAAGGCTATGAGATTTGGCAAAGTGACCACGTTCCTGACAGCAGCCTGAGTGATCACAGATAACTTGCTAACCAGCTACGGAAAACTGTGTCCGCGCCTATTCTAGCACTAAATAGATCTCGTAAGGACAAAATGATAAAGGAGCTTAGCCCTCTGTCTCCTCGAGTAAACACTAGACTGGGGCAAACCCATAGGCTATTCTCTCACAGGATTACTTGTAGGGGACAAGGAGACTGTCACGGAGATGTCGTGAGATCTCTGTGAGAAAGGTGGAGCTAAGGCAAGGTGGTACAAGGTCCAGTCTACTCCCTCTGCTTAGCCTGAGAGCTGACACTCTGCCCATCCCATCCTTTGGATAGGAGCAGGATAGCACTCAGCGGCAGTAACAAAGCATGTGCCTGGGGACTGACAAGGGTCACTATTTAAACTGTTCCCAGAAACAAAAGGAAAAAGCCGTGTCATGAGCTCTTAGAAATTCTGTCTAATGATGTGCCATCTTGAGGATTTGCCTCACCTGCCCTGAGGAGGTGGCCCTGTCCTGACCCTATGGGCAGTCACAGTTGACAGCAGGCCCATGATAAGAAAAGTTGAATTTATTTATTTCCTTGGCTCTGTGACTCAAGCTGATTGGACTAGCAAGATTATAAAACTGGGGGATTTTTAAAAAACAGTTTGAAGCCTGGTATATATTTCATACTTAAGTGTTTGGCTGCATTTTTCATTCAACAAACATTTCCTAGTTTCCACTGTATGCCAAGTACTGTGCTGGGGCTGAACATACAGATGTTAATAAGACAAAGTCTGCCCACCAGAAGCCTAGAGCCCAGTAGAGGATACAGAAATCTATACCAAAAGTCCCAATATAATGAAAGCCTGGCTATAAAAGGCGGGCTATTGAACTTCAAAGGAAAGACACCTAATCCTTCCTTAAAGAAATAATATTTGAGCTAGATCTTGAATTAGAAAGAAACATCCAAAAAGGGGGGGGGGGGGGCGCCTTGGTGGCTCAGTCAGTTAAGGGTCGGTCCAACTTTGGCTCAGGTCATGATCTCACGATTCGTTGAGTTCAAGCCCCACATCAGGCTCTCTACTATCGGCATGGAGCCCACTTTGAATCCTCTGTCCCCCTCTCTCTGCCCCTCCCCCGCTCATTCCCTCTAAATAAATAAATAAATAAATAAATAAATAAGTAAGTAAGTAAACAAAAAAAATGAACTTCAAAAAATATAGTGAGGGGCGCCTGGGTGGCTCAGTCGGTTGGGCGGCTGACTACAGCTCAGGTCATGATCTCGTGGTCTGTGAGTTCAAGCCCCACGTAAGGCTCTGGGCAGACAGCTCGGAGCCTGGAGCCTACTTCGGATTCTGTGTCTCCCCCTCTCTCTGCTCCTTCCCTGCTTGCTCTCTGTCTCTCTCTCTCAAAAAATAATAAACATTATATATATATATATATATATATATATATATGCACACACACACATATACATATATATATATACACACACTTAGATAGGGTGCCTGGGTGGCTCAGTCGCTTAAGTGTCTGACTTCAGCTCAGGTCATGATCTCACGGTTTGTGAGTTCAAGCCCCACATTGGGCTCTGTGCTGACAGCCCAGAGCCTGGAACCTGCTTCGGATTCTGTGTCTGATTCTCCCTCTGCCCCTCCCCAACATGTGCTCTGTCTGCCTCTCAAAAATAAATAAATGTAAAAAAAAAATTTAATATATATATATATATATATATATATATATATATTTAGAAAAAAAGAAACATTCAGAAAAGGAAAGAAAAGGCAGAGCTAAAAAGGAAAATCATTTTAAACAGGAGGAACAACATGCACAAAGGCTTAAAAACCTGAGGAAATGCAGTCCAATTAAGTACACTCTGAGTGGCTCATTATGCCAGATGCTTAAGGCACCTGAGAAGAGTGACAGGAGATGAAACTAAATATTAAAAAGGTCAGAATCACAAAGGGCTACCTATGCCATCCTAAAGAAGTTAGATTTTATCATGTAGGCAATGGGAAGTCATGAAAAGATTTTTTAAAAAGGAATAATATGGTCTTACTGGATTTTAGCAGCTCTGTGGAAGATGGATTGCAGAACAGCAAAAGCGAGGGCAGGGGGTGCTGGGGCTAGAGTCAACGAGACAGCTGAGAGAGTGGTCCAGGTGGCAATGATAAGAGCCGGAACCAAAACTGCCACAGGAGGGGTGTAGAAGAGAAAGCAGAGGCAAGAGGAACTTAGGAGTTAAAATCAACAGGACTTTGTGATTGATCTAATGTGGTTGAAGAGCAAGGTGAAGGAGCCACAGAGTCTGAATAGGGTGCTGAGATGGATAATGTTGCCATCTACCAACAAGATGAGGGGAGGAACAGGTTTGGGGGAGGGTAAAGATGATGAGTTCAGTTTGACAAATGATGAGTTTTGAGGTGCCTGTGGGATATCCAGGCATTGAGCCTAATGGAATCCAGGCCACAGGCTTACAAGAAATGGCACAGTCTCAACCCTCATTCCTAAGGCCCATTTTTCATGATTTAGGATACCGTTCCTGAATTCCAACTGTCAACTCCTTCACTACCAGGAATCTTTAGAGGGGCATCTTGTGCCCGGGTTCTTTCCGACACCTTGGCAAAGAAGTCATGGAACTAAATTCACCCCAGGAGGTAACCGTATTGACTTTTTAGCTTCTAAACTAGGCTCCATGACCCAGACTTATTAGGATTTTACTAAGTTAAAGATCTTAAGAAGAATATTCTACTCTCAATCCTGTTCTAATATTCTAACTCGAAATGCCTCATTCTTTCTAAATTGTTGGGGCAAGGGTGTGAAGAAAAAATTATTTTGCTTATGATATGTGCTACATGCTGTGCTGGGCACTGTATGTATACGATATGAGTTAATCATAAGCAGGCATTACTATCAGTCTTAGATGTGGGAAAATTGAGGCTCCCAGAGATTACATGCCCACTGCCACGCAGGTAGGAACTGACAGAACTATGATTCAAACCCAATTCTGTCTGACACCTAAACGCAAGTACTTTCTACTCTATGATACTCCTAATCCAACTTCTAGTGTTGGTGCTGAATGCATTTTAGTCTGTCACTATCTTATATGCAAAAAAGAGGGAGAGAAAAAACACCGCAGAAAATTAGACATAGTATATAAATTACTAACAAATCATGTGGTCCAGATAATGCATTGTTGTACCCTTATACCATTCTGTCTGTTAAATGCATGTGATTCACATTAGAAAAAAATTAGAAGCTTCCAGTCTATCCTCTCCTCCTCTGTGATGGCTACCAAATGTATCATTGCTAAACCACAAAAGACTATGTTAAAGTAACATTTGTTAAAGTAACATTAAAGGCTCTGGATAAAAACCACTAGTGCGGGAAAGTGAGGCGCTGTAGTTGAAAGGTCCTTACAGCTCACTGTGGTGAGTGGCACGGGGTGGGAGGGGTTGGTGTGGGCACTGTGAGACCACCCACTGATCCAAGGCTCCTACCACAAGGAGACACAACAAGAGAAAGTTATGGACACCCTGGCGTTTTAGAATTCATATGGGACTGATAGTGTTTCTTTTAAAGAAATTCTTTAGTGCCTCTCCCTAATCTCCCTATCTTCATATTTTAGAGAGAAGAGAAAAAACGGATTTTTTTTTCTTTTCTTTATTTCCTTTCTTTTTTTTCCAACTTGGTTTGGAAAGGCAGACTGTGAGACACTTCACTCTCTTCACTCTCCAGCCAAGAGAGGACATCTGTCAAGTGCTAACAGGATATAATCCCTCCTTGAAAGGCATAAAGACACATTCAGGGAGTTACAAGGGTCAAGAGTAAGCTACGAAGTAATGGTGACTCTTTCCTGTAGAACTGCCAGCAAATATCACAGACCTGAAATACACCTTTCAAAACAGGAAAATCAAGAGCACAGAGAGAAGAGAGAACAGAGGGAAAGAGGACACTTTGGAGGAAGGGTCTGCCCTCTTCCGACCACGATATGCATTTTTGTTGTTGTTGTTCATTCAATCAATAAACATCAACTGAGAAGTTATAATGTTCCAGATTTTGAGGAAATAAAAATAGGAGACATGACTGTTGCCCTCCCAGAAATCACAGTCTAATACCAAGGCATTCAAGTAAACACGTAATTATAATAAAGCAGGGTAAGTGTCCCGATACATTTAGAAACAAGTGCTCCAGGAGCACAAAAGAGAAACTAATTCCACCTGCAGAGGAAGAGGTGTCAGTGAAGATTTCACTGCAGAGAAGACACAGTTTTAAACTGCATCTTAGAGTATCAGAAGAAGCTGACCTGAGGATATTGGTGTGACCTGAAGACACTGGTAGGAAAGGGTATTTGAGGACAAGAAAAAGGCATGTGCGAAAGTATGGAAGTGTAACAAGACTTGTAATAAATTCAGCCTGATCGAAGTTTAGGATCAACTCGAGTGGAGGGTGAAGGGTGGCTGCATGATGGAAGGAAGATATGATTGAAGATATATTCAAATCCTATATTGCAAGGTTCTTTCCTTATGGTGATAAGAGGTTTGGGGAGCATGGGTGGCTCAGTCAGTTAAGCATCTGACTTCAGCCCAGGTCATGATCTCATGGTTCGTGGGTTCGAGCCATGTGTTGGGCCTCTGGGCTGACAGCCTGGAGCCTGGAGCCTGCTCTGGATTCTGTGTCTCCCTCTCTATCTCTGTCCCTCTCCCGCTCATGCTCGCTCACACTCTCTCTCTCTCTCTCTCAAAAATAAATATTAAAAAATGTTTTAAAAAGAGGTTTGATTTTTGTCCTGAAGTCAAGAAGGAGCTCTGTAGAAGTCTTTAAGCAGGGAAATAGCATGAAAAGTAGGTGTTTTGGGAGAAGTTCAATAGTTTGTCGTTTCCAGAGAGGTTCCATGAAATTAGTTCTTCTATGAAATTAGTTAGGCAAAGAAGTGCTGCACAGGAAGTGGGAAGGAAGGATCTGATACCAGAGAGAAAAACCAAGCCTAGAACTGAGAAACACCTCCTTTAAATGGTGCACACTTGGAATAAGGATGATCCACAGAAGCCCTCACTCCATTCTTCTCTTCTTCCATATGAGGAAACACAAACAGAGCAGATTATCCTTACACACACCAGAGATTCATCCTAGGAGGAAATCAAGCAAGCAAGTAGGCAGCGGTAAGATGGAAATGGTAAGGTGCACAGAAATCTCTCACTCTACAGAGAAGTAGGGCTTCCTACTGAGGTGTGGAGATGACAAGATGCCTCGTTTTAAGGTAGTGTGCTTTTAGCTTCCCTAAATGTCCAGGTCTAGGTCTTTGGAATCAATAGCAAAGAGGCCCAAGGGCAGTAATTAGATGTTCTTCCTAGAATTCTTCACTAAAGAAGCCAGAATAGAAATGTTTCCACCAATTTTGGAGTGATAACAGCCCTATTTCCAAAGCATGGAACAAACTAGGAAAGTCAGAGATACACAGAGTAAATGAGGTTCCTGGAAAGTGAGTCTGCAAATTCAACAATGGCCAGGAAGAAACTGGTACCACACTATGATTCAGGATGCTTTCCTCAGCTCACTAGAATCTAATGTTATGGTATGTGATCAGAGCCAGGTAGAGAAGGATGGAAAATCTGATCACCTCAGGGTACCTGCATGAGGCTGAGTCCCACACTCCTCTCTCCCTCCTCCAAGATGGAGATAAACATTAGACTATTTCCCCTGGCCTCTGGCCCATTATCTTTTGAGAGAGGAAGGCCAAGTCTGCCAAAGACAAAAATGGTCTATCTCCTTCCAGGGCAGCTGGGAAGCAGAGAGGCAGGAGAAGGATCAAAACCCATCATACCAGGTCCTCTGGGAAGTTTTCCAGCCAGACAAAAGATAGCCTGAGAGAAGTATGCCTTGCATCTTCTGGGACTTTTGGCCTTGAAAAGAAGCATATAAGATACTTACTGGAAATCAGACATGGAAACCAAAACTAGGTTGCAAATTGCTACTTGACTTTTTTTTCCCTTTAAAGTGATAAGCAAATTTATTTTCTCAGAAATGAATATATATATATATATACATATATACATATGTGTATATATATATATATATATATTCACACACACAGATACATAGAGAGGGATATATAGATATATAGATATATAAATATATACTTACACACAGCCTCAACTTTAGGAGCTGAACATAAACTGCAGCTTGAGCCAACCCCACTTCCCCATGCCTTACCAGGACTTGGTAAACCTTAAAAGGGAATACTGTCTGACTAAAGCCAGACAACTGGCCCCTAAAGAGCACATTTATAATTTATTTATGGCTTAATATTTTCCACTGATAGGATTAATAAATCATGTTTTCATTCAACTTGTTTTCTCTGAGGTATGAATTTCTCTATTTTGATACCAGATCTTAACATGTTTTATTTTGCTTGTCCATTTTCCAGTTCATTTTTGCAGCTACAGGGAGAAATTTATTAGTCTGTATTGCCGCCTTTCTGCTGTTGTGGAGCTGGATTCTCTGAATACCCAACAGTCCCTGAGGGAAGCCATCTCAGACAGCGAGGTTGCAGCTGCCAAACAAAGACACCAGCAAGTGTTAGATTTCATTCAGGTAATCGTTTATTTCTTCTGAGGTGGGAGGAAGGAAGAAGTGGCAGGGTGGAGGGAATGAGAACCGAGCATGAGAAAGAGCAGCAATCTGGGTTTACTTAAAGACAACAGTATGCAAGAGCCTGTTGATTTGGTTAAAATGTGGAGTTTAGGAAGATGTGAGTTTTTAAACAAAGGCTTAAGAAAGAGCTACATATAAATCACAGTGTTACTAAGGACTGCATCAGTCACTATGGTGGGTAGAGGTGGATTCCCATATTGGAGAGAAAAACCACTGCCAGAGGAAGTAGTGATCAGATTAGTATTCTTACCTGGGAACCCACTGATAATTCTAACAGAAAGAAAAATTGTATTAACTCAATATCCCAGAGAAAACAGAGAAGATGACCCACCAGTTTATGTTAACTCAAATCCAATTGGACCTGAGACTCCCCATGGTTTAGACTTCTTTCTGGCAGAGCTGACGCTTTAATGTGTGGCTACAGGGGCCAGAAAATGTGCTCCCTGTCTGTGGTCTAAGTGACACCTCAGGTTCTTGTGACAGGAGCACTAATTAATTATCAAGACAATTTGAATCTCGCCTGAAATTGCCTCTAAGTCCTTTGGACAAATCTTATGATCTTTCTGCCTATATTACCCAAGTCACAAAATGAGTATAATAGTAATATCCCATGATAAATATCACTATGATACATGTTCAGTTCAATTTGGTAAATATTTGTTGAACATGCAGATGGCAGGCACTGCAAGAGAGATACCGAGTTGAATAAGATATGGTCCCTGACTGTAAGGAGTTTAAAATCCAGTAGGATAGACAAGAAATGTGTATAAATACTATTTTTAAAATGAGTTAGGTGCCAAAAGAAAAGTACCAAAAAAAATCTTTTTTTGTCAACACAAAGAAGTAAAAATTTACTTATATTTTTGGGTATAAGAAAAGTTGCCATAGAAGATGTAACTGATACCCAAGCTGGGTCTGGAGGGACAGGTTGGACTACAGTAAGAGGCATTCAAAGCAAAAGTATAAACAGATAAGGCAGGAAGAATAGAAAAGTGGTATTTTGGGAATGATGAGTAGTCACTTGGTTGGGGCATAAATTGAGTGAAGGTAGTGAGAAAGTAGGCAGGAATGAAAGGAGCAATGAGATCAGATCACAGGGCTTTATTAAAGGCTATGGTAAGAAATTTGTACTTTATTCTGTAGGTAAGAGGGCCCTAGCCAAAGTCTTGGAGAAAGTAAGTTATAGGCCCTCATAGCTATTTAGGATAGATTCAAGGTGAGGAATAGTCCTTTGCAGTGGTATGGACATACTGGTTATTTCTTGTAAACACTCATTCTCATTGGCTATGCTCACTAGATAATTTGCATATCATTCCTGGATTCAAGGGGAAGACCAAAAGTAGGTAAATCAAATATGAAGCTATTACAATCATTTAGGAGAGAAATGCTGTGTCCTCTGTGTCCAACCTCCTAATCTGTAAAATAGGGAAGGTAATACTACCACTAGCACATAGTGTTACTGAGAGAATTCTAAAAGATAGCACATGTAAAGCACTGAACACACTGCCTGCACATAGTAAGTACGCAGTAAACTATGTATTCATTTATTCATTAATAAGTAGGAAAAATGCTCTGATTTGGAATTTACTGAGAACTCAGGAAGACGATATTATAATACACTCACAAAGTGGTGAGCAGACAAATCTTATTCTACTTCTCCCGCTCTGTAAATGAGATGCCTTAGACGACCTCTCAGACTAAAGAAATAAACCTTTTAATAAATCACATGTTTCCTTAACCTGAGAACATGGTGTTCAAAAATTCAAACATTTATGGCATTTATTTCATTTCCAGTAAACGTGGAACATTGATATGGGGAATGGGCGGGAAAGGGAAGAATGAGGCATGAGAATAGGAAAGACCGGCTTATCTTTTGAACCCAATATAATGGACGTGGAGCAGAAGAAAACAATGACCAGAAATCAATAAGCATACATTTTTAGTCCTGAGTTCTACCTATAGGCCTTGGAGTAATGGACAATTTGTTTGCTCTCCAGGGCCCCAATTTTCTCGTATGTAAAATGAAAGATTTGGACTGAATGACTTTGAAGGGCCTGTTTGGCCCTAATATTTCCTGACTTCTTTAACAACCATAAATATTTTTAGAGAAACACTTCTATAACCATGCCTTAGGTTCTGTTTCTGCTTTTATTCCACTTAAGCCTCCCTGAATCCAGTGTGTTCATCCAACAAGAAAGCTGACTTTTTTCAGTCTTTCTCAGTCTCAGACCCTCAGGACTTCCTGGCTCCATTCTTACTCTTACTCCCACTCTTACTCCTTGCTCCATTCTTTTTCACCTAGCTTAGGGCTCCATCGCCTCTTTCTCTTTTCCCTTTCATCACACCATTAAGTGGGATGGATAAAGGCAGCCCCGGCCAGCAATTCTTCAAAACTGCAGCCCATTCTAGTCTCCCAAAGCAGGTAACTTGAGAGCCCCCTCTACATACTCTCCTTCCAGCCAGCCAGGTACACGTAGACTTGGATAAAAGCCAATTCCCAAAGGGTTCAAAAAATCACTTCTACGCCAGGGTAAACCCAGATCATCTCCTGTACCCAGGCCTTCAGTGGGCTGCTTTGCTCCATCCAACATAGATAACTTCACTGACTAGAGATAATGCAGTATCATCTCTCCCCTTATCTACGTTGGGTTTCTCAATCTGCTCTCCCACTCAGAATGAAAACCAGCTGCAGCCACTCACCCGCTGGCATTCACAGCTCAGCCCACCACACACCATAACCTGCAGAGGCAACCGCCAGCCACGAGAGCATTTGTATGATTCCAGATCTAAGACAGTGTTGAAGTCACTACACAAACCAAACACTGTAAAGAGCAAGGGAGTCTATGTAAATACGGTGAGGAAAAGAAGCCAAAGAGTGCAGCCAGAAAAGGGGAGGGCCTGGACCAGGGGAGGTGTAGAAACTCATAGATAAGGCATACAGGTTTTATAGACAGCACACACAGCAGAAATGTCACAGTGTAGAGACTTGGAGCTTGGCATATTTTGAGCTGCTAAAGCCTAAAGGGCAATTAGGCTATAATTTATACGCTGTAATGCTTCAAATGCTCCTAAGCTGTAATAGAAACACAGCTCATTAAATATAGCCAATCTATCATCCCCTCAAGCACCTTGTAACTGTGCTGTGAGAAAACCAATCACCTTTACATTTTAATAAAAATATTATCTTGCCTGAGCACAGAGAAAGGGTGTAATTTATGGGATGAAAACCAAAAATTTTAAAGGGCAGGGTGAGAAATGGATGCAGAACTTTTAACCAACAGACCTAGGGAGTTCATGGTCTTTCTTTTTAAAAATGTGTCAGCAAGTCTTTAGAAGCTGAATTTGGACCTTAAAATCAGGGGGATTATGTTGTCAGTTATTTTTAGATCAACAGTATAAGGTAAAATGGGTGAAAATTGTACTGCTTTTAGAGCTACTTAGCTAAGTCTGCTAAACTCAGGCCACGGGCCTCCCTGTACAAATGTTTTACATTTTTATTCAGTTAATACTTCTCCACTTCATCACTGAGAAAAAATAACAAATAAACATTGTTTATACAGACAATTTTAAAATCTATACGCTAAATCTCACTATCCATCCTCAGCAATAAGGCTGAAATAATCTTATCCAAAGAGAGTATGTGGATTATTAATAATTGTATTAGTTTCTTAGGGCTGCTGAGACAAATTACCACAAGCCAGGTGACTTAAAACAACAGAAACTTATTCTTCCACAGTTCTGGAGACTGGAATCTGAAATCAAGGTGTTGGTCAGGCCATAGTCCCTCTGGAGGCTCTAGGGAAGAACGTGTTCTCTGCTTCTGCCAGCTTCTGGTGGCTGCTGCCATTCCTTGACTTGTGGCCACATCACTTCAATCTCTTGCTCTGTGGTCACACTGCCTCCTTCTCTTCTGTCTGCCAATCTCACTCTGCTTCACTCTTGTAAGAATGTCTTTATGAGGACATTTGTCATTGAAATAGAGTCCAGCCCAATAATCCAAGATAAACTTCCTTCTCAAAATCCTTAACTGACTCACCCAGTTTGGCAGACAAGGTAATATTTACTCCTCTATCATAGAAGGCAATATTCACAAATTCCAGGGATTAGGACATGGGCATATCTTGGGGGAGGCCACATTCAGCTTCATACAATAATCATGATTGTCATTTTAACAACTTAAAACTTTACAACAATGTATACTTTATACAGTGCACTATCTACATTATCTTACTTAATACTCATAATAACTCTGTTGGGGGGTAGAGATGTAAAGAATTAGGTAACCATTCATTCATTCATTCACTCACTGAGCAATCACTATTGAGTAGCTACTCTTTGTACAGCCAAAAACAAAAGACAGAAATGCACAGTTCCTGTCCTTAGAAGGCACTCTAAAAGCTGTCCACAGTCAGTAGTGCCTTTAAGATGACTTTGAAACAAGACTGCTACATGAGATAGGACCAGTAGAAGCCAGCTGAGAGAGCAACAATCCCAACAAGAAAATCTGTCCAAGTCTCCTCTAGGATTCCCACTTTGGTTTTACCTGAACTTCAGTTCGCCCCCTTTACAATGCTCGATGCGTCCTCATGACCTGCCCACTGTTGACTCTCCTGCCCAACTCACTGCCTAACAAAGGCTGAAGCTCAACCAGATGCTTTCATTACCAGCCCTGAATACTCTGCCAAATCCAGAATAGAAAGCAATGGACAATGGCTCTTGACCACACTAGTTCACTCTAGCTTGCCTGTCACTCTGAACATGGCAGTCTATCACAGTTTCAGACTCTACTCTGTGTTGTGGATATTCTTAAAGACTATTCTTTAAGTACAGATTAATCTTTAAAACTTCTATAATCAGCCCTTAGCCTTGCAGTATGCATACAATTAACAGCTTCTACCTGGAAGTTGAGTGCCACCAATTTTCCAAATGCCCTTCAAAAATAAATCACAAAGTGTCAGAGCTAAAAGGGACCTTAGGCATAATCTAGTCCAACCTCCTCTTTTTACAGTTCAGTAAATGGTCCAGAAGTTAATGGCTTGCCAAAGGCACCCAACTGAAATTAGACACAAAGCCTATCACAAGCTCCAGGGTCCCGTGAAAAAAATGTATAACTAACATCCCCTCCTTGGAAAGTCAGAATAACCAGCAAGTTTATGGCCAGTGTCTATTAAGATCTGGGAGACTGTCATCCACAGAGGCAGACTTTTATTTACACTAATATGCTTCAGAAAAATGACAATTGTACTCTATAATGAAAATATTGTTGAATTTACTTTGGTAATTTTCTGATAACCCTGAAACCAAAATGGTAACAACATAGAATGGACTACCCTAAAAATGTAAGGATATTTTAACTACTTAGGAATAAGCTATTTAAACTGTTTTGTACTTCAGAAGCACTTATTTTATATGTACGAAAGTAATACGTTTAATATATAAAGTTATTTCTTTTCTATTAAAATAGATCCAAGAATCTCTGCTTAGCAAAATATTCCAGTAATGCTGTGCTTTTCTATTTCATATAGAAGAACTAAAATTGCATTTCTTTCTTCAAATATTCTGAAATTTAGACTTTATCATATCCCTTCCTCACAATACCCTAATGAGGAATATTTCATCTTAAGCTGAGAATTAATAACACTTCATATGTGTGAGAAATGTACTCTGCAGTACAAAGCACTTACAAATTCATCATTTCACCCAATCATCATAGGAGTCCTATGAGATATAAAAAAGATATGTAAAAAGGTTTTGTCTACATTCACAAATAAGGCAACAGAGGCTGAAAGAGGCCTAGTGACTTGCCAAAGGTTATTACAGAGCTAAAAGTGGGGGTCCCAGCTGGAATTCAGATCTTCCACGACTTGCACCAGATGATATAGCCTCTCAGGTAAAAATATGCAAGGCACAAGAGATGATAAAGAACAGGATTTTCTGGCTTAGCAAACCTACGTTGAAAATATTTTACTCCGGGCGCCTGGGTGGTGCAGTCGGTTAAGCGTCCGACTTCAGCCAGGTCACGATCTCGCGGTCCGTGAGTTCGAGCCCCGCGTCAGGCTCTGGGCTGATGGCTCAGAGCCTGGAGCCTGTTTCTGATTCTGTGTCTCCCTCTCTCTCTGCCCCTCCCCCGTTCATGCTCTGTCTCTCTCTGTCCTCCAAAAAATAAATAAACGTTGAAAAAAAAACTAAAAAAAAAAAAAAAAGAAAGAAAATATTTTACTCAAAACCAGTACTGTGGAAAATGTATCATCTTGGATTCTCAGGGAAACTTACTCTTTTTTCAAACCTGTTTGACAAACTTAAAGTCTTTTATAATTTCATTCCAAAGCAAATAGATGAAGTTTGGCGCGAAATGAGATGGATCATGGATGCTCTACAGTATGCAAGATACAAACAGCCAGTTTGTGGCTTACCCATCACAAAGCTGATAGACCCCTCAGATGGGCAGAACCTCAAGAAGATCAACTCTACATCCTCACATATCGACTGTCTTGCATCCCCATCCCCATCCCCAGAGATGCACAGAAGAAAGGCTGTGAGTGGTAAGCAATGAGATCTAAAGACCCGTATTTCAGTCACCAGACTCTTGGTCCTATCTCCACTAATGAGGCTCTTTTATGGTGAGGCATTGGTCTCAGTAAGCAGGAGGAAACACTATATAGTGGTAAGAGTCTAAAAGCAGAGAGGGATCAAAATCAGAACAGTGGAGGGATAGGAAACTAGGGCAATAACCTGAGATTAACTCCATCCAGCAATGGAGAAGCTTTAGTCCAGTTCTAGCCTGAGTTTCCCAGATATAAAAGGACACAGAGCAGGGATAGGGCTTCAGAAATGCAGAATGGGGACTGATATGGTGCCAAGTGTGGACCAAGTCAGCCAAGGGAATCTGACCAAAACCAAGTAAGGAAGGAGATAAGGCCCAGCCTCTAGTAAATAGACACTGGACAATAAAGAGGCAGGACGTAGGTCCCAGCCTGGAGAAAAGTTCAGGGCGAACTCACCCAGCATAGCACCAGTGTCCTGGGGTGGAAGATGGGAAAGAAAGAAATCTTGGATAAATAGAATCCTGACCCCTGGGGCGCCTGGGTGGCTCAGTTGGTTAAGCGTCCAATTTCAGCTCAGGTCATGATCTCATGGTTGCTGTGTTCAGGCCCTGCGTCGGGCTCTGTGTTGACAGCTCAGAGCCTGGAGCCTGCTTCAGATTCTGTGTCTCTCTGCCCATCCCCTGCTTGCGCTATCTCTTTGTCTCTCAAAAATAAACAAAAAAAAATTTTTTAATAAAAATAAATAAAAAATAAAGCATCCTGACCCTGAAGCCAAATAAGTAGGTTGGCCTCATCATGGATAAAACAAGCAGGAGACAACTTTCAGGCAGGCTGTAGGAGATGCCTGGCACATCATCTCTACTCTTGGGAATGGAGTTTGGAGTTTACAAGGAAATGCTAAGAACAAAACATGGCTGGGTTAACAAAGAGTTCTACAAAATACCTCTGGCTTATAAATAGAAAGCATACTAATCAAAGGCAATATAATTCTTAGGATATGTTGAGACTAGTGCCATTTTCTAGTCAATTAAAATAATGGCAAAGCATCTTTCTCGATTCTATAGCTTATAAAAGCTCCCAATTCTGTAAGCTTTACAACAAGAATTAACATTTTTAACAAACAGTTCTGAAATATGGGCTTGTCCCATAGGGGGCAGCATGGTGTAGCTGAAACAGCTTGGGCTAAGAAATCAGAGACCTGGATTCAAATCCCAGACAATAAATTGTAGGTATCACATTTGATGTTATTACTCTTATTATAGAAAACTTTAGTAGGGATGTAAACCTTTTCTATAAGTAAGCTTATGCATGCTCCTATATTTTAAAAACGTCAGTGTCCTAAAAATCAAAACTTGGCAAATGAAGAACTTGAGAGACAGCTAATTTACATTCCCAAAGGATTCTATGATTTACCCAATAATTTTTTAAAGAACTCTGTTAGTAGATTTCCTCAAGTGAGTTTTGTAGATTCCCACTTAGCTGGACATACAAATAAAATGCCATCCCTGCCATAAGCTAGTTTAGTGGGGGAGACAGATACATTAACAAAATTTCATGGTAACTGCATATATGCTATGATGAGGAAATGTATAGGGTGCTGTGAAGTCTATCGGATGTGTTAACCATAAACCATAAGATCAAAGAGACCTTCCTGGAGGGAAGATGGGGTGACAAAATACTGAAGGATAAGCAGGAGTTGAGCCAAAAAAGAGGAAAGAGGAGAGCACTTATGAGCAAAGGAAGCAGAGTATGCAGCTGTATTGTAGTTCAGGGAACTGTACGCAGTCTGGCTGAACTCAGGATCCAAGAACATTGTTTAGCCTTTTTATTTTCTCATTAAAAAAACACTTATTGGTTATCCACCAATAACTTCAGGTACTTCTTGTACTCTTGAGGTAATAGGGAGGGATATAGTGATAAAGTAAAGTTTCCACTTCCATAGAGCTTACATTCTAGAAAAAAATGGTAATGAAAATGTAAACAAACAAGATAATTTCAGAAAGTGAAAAACTTCCAATATATAATGCAAAACAGGAATCAAGATGAGCGGGGGAGATGAGCAGGGAGAAGGGAGTGTTGAATTCACTAAGATGATCAACAGAGACCTATCTGTGAAAATTACATTTGAAGCAACCACAGAAAAAGGAGCCAGTAATGCAAAGATCTGGAGTTGGAATATTCCAGGCAATAAAACAGCAATAGGCCCTGAAGTGGGTCAGGGATGAAAGAAAGCCAAAGTCACTGGAGCAGAACAAATAAAGGGGCTACTGGTGAGAGAGAAGGTAGAGAAAAAGGCAGGGGCCAGACCAGGCAGGGGCAAGATAAGAAGTTTGGATTTTATTCCACTTGTGATGGAAAGCCACTGGAAACTTTTAAGCAAGGATTGATGTGGTCTGAATTACTCTTTAAAATCAAATCTGGCTTTTGTACGAAGAGACCATAGTGGGACAATATTGGAATCAAGGAGATCAATTATAAAGCTAGCAACAGAGGGATACCAAGTTTTCTGGCTTGAATGTCTCTGGATATCATGATGCCATTTACGAAAAAAAAAAAGTTAGGAGAAACAAGCTTGGGTAGTTGGGCATGTTGAATCTGAGTTAGTTTCAGGACATTCCACACAAAAAGAAACATGCAATAGAAAAGGATTATGGGATCTGGAGCTCAGGAAAGAAAAGTGGACTAATAACATGGATTTAAGAATTGTTGACATACGAATGATGTAGCTACAAAAATGCTTGGGATTCCCTAGACAGAGTAGTTAGAGTATGGAGAGGAGAGTCTGAAAGGATCCCCGTGGAAAGAACAGCAAGACTTTTTAAAGCAGGAAGAACCCATCAGAAGAAGATAAAACAACAACAACAACAACAAAAACCCAGAGAGTAGTGTCACAGAAATTAAAGCATGTCAAACAATAGTGAGAGCTTAAACAAAACTGAAAAGCTTCTATTGGGGTCGTTTATTTTATTTTCAACAAGGGAGTCATCCGTAATCTGGAGACAGCAGTTTGTGAAGGGAAGGAGATATAAACTGAACAGAAGTAGATCAGGAAGTAAATGGGAGGTAAAGGAATGGGACCAGTAAGGATACACTCTTCAAAATCTTGGCTGTTGAAGAGAAGAGTGAGGGAGGGCAGTAGCTAGAGAGGTCTGGGGTTGAAAGCGCATTTTTAAAAGGCAGGATAGATATTCCCTCTGCTGTTCGACAATTTACATAAATCTGCAAACAGCTCTTCCATTCTACTTCCACCTTCATAGCCCTTACCTGCCCTCTGCTCACACAACTTTCCCAGAGTTTCATCTTCTCTTGGCCACGGGGTCCTAAGAAGGTCCCCCTTGGCTGTATGAGGGTGGCCTCTCCTGTGCCACAGAAGTGCCAAACTCTCATATTGGCCAGATGACAGGTTACACACACTGTCTACTGGGAGGATCTGGCCAATTACATTTGGATTTTATTATTAATCTAAAATGTGAGTGATCATCATTCTGTTGCTTAAAATATAACTCTCTCTTGGGTCCATTTATTTCTCTGAAGCCAAGATTCCATGGGCTGTGAAACACAAAGACGTGGAGGGAAGCAAATGAAAAATGGAACCCAGTGACAAGGAAACAGTTGAGAGCTTGGAGAAGCATTTAGTGGTCAGATCCCCTCACAAAAGCAAAAGCATTTCAGAGCAATGAAATCTGCTCCTACATACTCGAGCCTCTGCACTAGTGTGGCTACTTTTATTTGGAAACCATTTACAAAGAGGAAAAAATCCAATTTAGAGAAACATCTCCAGTGGGTTGCTCAGAGAGCAAACTTTGCAATACAATTCCGTTCTGCGTGGGTAGGGTTCACCTAACTTCTGAGGAGCTGGCTGGAAATACAGAGCCTATCACAAACCTGCCAACCCAAGATTCTGTTTTAAGGCTGTGGAGCACCTTGGATTTGTTTGTGTGTATCTGTGTGCGGGGGAGGGGGGGGGAGTGGAACTCTTTAACTTCCCATTTCTGTGTGGTTTTCAAACACAAAGTAGAACTCCTCCGAGTCAATTAAAATTAAGCATCTCCCAAGGACCCAAGGGGGAAAGTTGGCTCCTAAGAAAGGCAACTCATGGCAGGGGGTGGAATGATTTGGTCCATCACATGTGTATTTTCTCTCCCACTCCTTTTCTGTGGGTACAGTGGTCACAGGCAGCAGCAATTTTTTTTTCCGATACTGCTATTTCTCCTAGTGACACATGGGTGAGGCAACAGAGGGGAGGGGGGTGTTGTTTCCTTCAGATGCATTTGAAGATTATTCTGATCTTCCAATCTGGTAACCTTTTTCCAGATGATTTTAAGATCATTACAGTATAAACTAAACAGTTCAGAAAATCAGCAGGAATCTGAAGATGTTATTTCTCTTGGTAAATTAGAAGGTGAACAAATCCCTGAGGTTCTCCCCATTTATTTAAATTCTTCATTTATAAATTATTTAAATTCTACTCAAACACAGTGGAAACAGATTCAATGAAGCACACAAAAAAGTACAAATTTGGACACTGATACATTAAAAATGTGAAGATAGATTTTAGGGCAAATATTGCTTATTATTCCTTTCTTTCTGTCCTGCCATGCCCCCTGCCTTTAAGAGAAAGGCAATAGCTTTAAATCAATTATTCTTTCCTGAAATGTCATCTCTACATAACGCCCTCAAAATCCACATCAACTCTACTCTGCTGTTGTTGGCCTGAGCCACAGAGACCAGGAATTGCAACACCCATTACAATGGCAAAAAGGCCAAGCTTCCTAAGCCAGCACTAATACTATGGGCAGAACTTTCATCAAACAGCTCCTGGGTCAGTCAGAGGGGAAACACAAGGTTCTACCAATGCTAGCCTGCCCAGTGGGCCCTGTAAGGGAAATTGAGGAGCACAACCAGGTTTATTAAAATAACAACTGGGCAAGGTGCCTACAAAGCTTAATGGAGCATATGGCCTGGATCTGGGGATGGAAGCTGCACTTTGCATTCTTTTCCAGGAAGGGAGGGAGTGGCAGTGGCCTAAGTCCCTGGAAACTCTCCTCAGTGCCCTGGCTGGCATCCTGGAGATTTTCCCAGCTTGTTCTGGGAGGGGTATCCCACTCTAAGCAATAGGTTCCACTAAGTCTTATAATAAATAATACAACCACCATGGAAGTCAAATATTTAGATTCCTACTAGAACAGTGTTTCCCAACTGTGGGTCCATGAAACGACAAGATAATATTTACCACTCCATACCCAAGCCTTTTTTCCCTCTCCTTGGGTTATGACAGTTACAACTAGCTCTTCTTTTAATTTATCTCCTATGTCTCTTGCTCCTAGGAGCTATGGTAAAGAAGTTAGTTATATCATTTACAAATTCACTGCTAAATCTAGGTCAGGAAATACAGTACTGAACTAGATCACCACCAACACAAGACACCATACAAGAGATTATTGTTCTCCTTTATTATCAACAGCATTCTCACAGCAAAGTCTTGAAGTTTATCTGATTACTGGTCTATATTTTAATGAGTCACCTCTTGATAACGTTTTCTAGTTATTTTCTCAGTATTTAAGGGTAGGAAGGCACTTAAAGTATTTCTAACAATCTAACTTAATCATCCTGGCACCTGTGAAGATACGCAATATAATACCGACATGCTGTAGAGGAAGAAAGGTTCAGAGGGGCTAAGTGATTTGCTCAAGATCAGATACACAGTCAAGGAGCAAGATAGGACTTCAGCCCAGGTTTGTTGGATTTTAAGACAGTTGTTCTTTCTGCTACAACGAGGCTGACCCTTAAGTCAAGCATCACCAAATATGAAACAAAATAATTTAGGTGACTGTTTTCAGGAATTTCTATGGCAGATTACGTAAATTAGCTCTTTCCAGGCTGCTTTCAGTATTGTTTTTAAGAGGCAATCAAATCTCACAATTCTTTATGCTCCCAGATTTCAATATTTATTTTAGTTTCAATCAACTCAACATAACTTATTTTACTGAAAGCTTTGTATGCAACAGAAATAGCACAAGAAGCGAATAATACAATGATAATTAAGTTGCAGTCTTGTTAGGAGATCCTCATGGCCTGCTCAAATGTCAATGTTCAGATTAGATGATCTAGAAAATACAGAAGAGTCTGCATGCCCGTT